>NC_140945.1:15928238-16528238 GCF_014529385.1 Adiantum capillus-veneris | reverse complement strand
TCCTGACGAGCTTGAAGCTTTTCGCAAGGACCATAAGTGTTTCAAGTGTGGGGAGCAAGGACATGGCTATCGTTCTTGCCCCAAGAAGAATACTCGCAATGAGACTCCTAGGGTTTCCACCATCGAAGCTCCAAAAGAGGATGCTCATTGCAAAGGATCATCACTCTCCTATGCTTGGGGAAAGGTAAGAGAGCATGATGCCTTCATCTTGTTTGACCCTGGCTCTACTCTCAACTTCATATCAATAGAGTTGGCCACCAAGTTGGGCATTCAAGCTTTTGAGATGGGAGATATAGTAACAGCTGATGCAGCTTTCAAGGGACAACAAGCTCCGTTACTCCCTTGATTGGGAAGTTGAGGCTTCATGTCCAAAGCTATGTCGACAAAGAAGACTTCTTCATCTCTCCCCTCCAACATCAGGATGTTATCCTAGGGGCACCATGGTTTGATCGCATGGCTGCCAACATGAAGTTCCCTGAAAGGAGAATTTACTTCACCTACGGGGAAAGAACATGTATATAGATGCTAGTGAGCGTGGTCGCACTATTCCACTTGTAAATCCTCTTTCTTTTGATAAATCAATGAAGAGCTCAGTTTCTGCGTACATGATTTATGTCAAAGAGTCTCTAAAAGCTAATAATGTTTCATCAAATGAAAATGATAGGAATCAAGAAGAGTTAGACTTGTCTACTTTTCTAAAAGGATTCCAAGATGTGTTCATCGATGATATCCCTATGGACCTACCTCCAAAACGAGGGGATGATGACCATCGTATTGAGCTCCTTCCAGGAAGCTCACCGCCTAACAAACCTCCTTATCGAGTCTCACAAGCTCAACAAGAGGAGATCATGAGGCAAGTACAAGAGCTGGTAGACAAAGGGATGGTGAGGCCTAGTTCCTCTCCCTTTTGTTCTCCAGTCCTTTTAGTGCAAAAGAAAGATGGTACATACCGTATGTGTGTGGACTATCGAGCACTAAAACATATCACTATTAAAAACAGATTTCCCGTACCTCGGGTAGAAGATCTGTTTGATAAGCTACAAGGCTCTACCTACTTCAGTAGGATTGACCTTAAGAGTGGCTATCATCAAATAAGGATAGTGGATGAGGATATCTTAAAGACCGCGTTTCGCACAACATTTGGTCTTTATGAATATCTAGTCATGCCTTTTGGCTTGACTAATGCACCAGCTACGTTCAATCGTTTGATGGAGAAAATTTTTAGACCATATCGAAAATTCACTGGAGTGTTCTTCGATGATATCATCATCTACTCCAAGTCTTTGGAGGAACATAAGAAACATCTCCAAGTGATTTTTCAAGCCTTGAGGGAGAACAAACTTTTTCTCAACCAAAAGAAAAGTGAATTCTTCCTTCAAGAGATTCAATATCTAGGCCATATTATTCTCACGATGGTATTCGTATGGATCCATCAAAGTTAGAGGTAATAAAATCATGGCCTAACCCAAGGAATCTACATGAGCTAAGAAGCTTTATTGGTATGTGTGCATACTATAGACGCTTCATAGCAAAATTCTCTCAAGTAGCAGGACCACTACACGACTTAACCAAGAAGAACGTTAAGTTTGTATGGACTGCTAAGGAGAAAAATGCTTTTGAAAAACTCAAAGAGAAGCTTACTTCCCAACCAGTCCTCGTGCTTCCGGATCTCTCAAAGCCATTTGAGGTCCAATGTGATGCTTGTGGTGATTGCCTTGGAGCGGTTTTGCTTCAAGAAGGGCATGCCATAGCATATGAGAGCCGAAGGCTCAATGGTGATGAACGAGTCTTGGGCATTTATGAGAAAGAGCTTTTAGCTGTTCTACATGCCCTAGACACATGGAAGCACTACCTATTGGGGACTCCATTTATCCTACGAACCGACCACCAAAGTCTCAAGTATTTCATGACGCAAACCAAGCTTTCCGACAAACAAATGAGGTGGGCAAATTTTCTTTCGCAATTTAATTTCCATATTGCTCACATAGCTGGTAAGCACAATCAAGTTGCCGATGCACTTTCACGACGACCAAAAGTTAATGCGGTGTCTATAGCTACTCACAATGATCTATCCTCTATGATAGATGAGTATGCTACTAACCCTGACTTTAGAGACATAATGTCAGCCCTTGCTTTGGGGAAGAAAGAGGAACCATTCACCTTGCAGGATGGTTATCTTCTTCACGGCAATAGGCTATGTGTTACCCATTCCCTTCGTGAGAAGGTTATGTATGAATCCCATGCTCCTCCATATGCAGGGCATAGAGGTATTCAACCTACTCTCCGAGGAGTAGAGACGTATTTCTATTGGCCTACCATGAAAGTGGACATACAAGAGTATGTTTCAAAATGTGTAGTATGCCAAAAGACCAAGTATGATAGAGGGAAGCAACCTGGATTACTCCAGCCATTGCCTATTCCAAATTCACCATGGGAGAGTATATCCATGGATTTCATCTTTGGATTACCCAAGTCTATCCATGGGAATACAGGAATATGGACAATAGTCGACAGGTTTAGCAAGCAAGCACATATTATTCCTGTCAAAAAGACTATTAAGGCACATCAAATGGCAACTCTCTTCATATCTCAGATTTTCAAACACCATGGATTACCCACATCCATCGTGTCAGATAGAGATCCTAGAATGACCAGTAATTTCTGGAAAGGTCTCTTTGAAAATCTAGGAACAAGATTGAATTTCTCTTCGGCCTATCACCCACAAACGGATGGCCAAAGTGAGATAGCCAATCTTACGATACTCTATCTACTCAAGACTTATGTTACCGAAGTAGATCAACGCTCACAATGGGAAAAGTATTTACCGCTAGTAGAGTATGCCTACAATAATACTGTACATACTTCTACGGGCAAAGCACCTTTCGAGATCATAGAAGGAAGACCTAAAAGTCCCTTGCTACTGAAAGTACATGGGAAGATCTTCGCCGCCGATGAGTATAGCCGTGACCTACAAGAATCTTTTCAAAAGATTAGGGAGGCTATAGCCATCTCTCAACAAAGGCAAAAAGCTGCTGTTGAGAAGCACATAAGAGCCTTAATGCTCAAAGAAAATAATTGGGTCTTACTCAAGTTTCCTAAGGCTCGATTAAGGCAAACGACGGGCAAAAATCCTACGGGCCATCAAAAGTATTATGCTAAACTAGCAAAAAGATACTATGGTCCTTTCCAAATCTTGAAGCCTATCAATGAGACGGCTTATCAACTCAAGTTGCCCAACCATTGGCTTATACACAATGCCTTTCATGTAAGCTTACTTAAGCCCTACAAAGGAGAGCCACCAATTGAACCAATTATTGAAGACCCTCCCGAAGTTGAAAACCAAGAAGAGGTGCTACAACCCGAAGCTATCCTTCGGCATGAAGACAAGGTACTACGACATGGTAAGATTATCCGACGGTATCTTATTAAGTTCAAAAATTATCCTTTTGAAGATGCTAAATGGATGCAAGGAGTACAACTTAAGGATAGTATGAACCTTGTCAATGCTTACAATGCTACATTAGAGTAAGCAAATGTACAAGTTTCTTTTAAATAACTCATGTTTTTGTCTTATATGACTAGTCCTCTTTTTAATTGTGCACAAATTTAACTAGTATGCATGCTTAGAATCATGTTTGTGATGACGACGTCTCTCAAACACCAAGTAGAATTTGTCACTCTACTTTGGGAGAATGAAATGGACTAAAGAGCAGACATGCTTGCGGCAGCTATGTCTCCCAAGCACCAAATGGATTAGTCATCCATCTTGGAAAGATGTCGTAGGGTAAAAAGGGATCCTTTACCCGCTAAGTACGATTGACTAATGACTAAGACTTTATCTCTTCTACCTCATAGTCGAGGACGACTATGATTTCAAGAGAGAGGTAATGTCATAAAATCTAATATCTAACTAACCCAAATGATTTTCTCATATTAAATTGATCACTTAATGTGGGAGAATAAACGGGAACAAGTGTTAAGATATAGGTATGTGCTTATAGATCTATCTCAACACGGGGCCAATGGTAAAGGGGCCCAAAAGGGAGATGGTCTATCAAAGAGCAAGGCTAACCAATGGAGCATAAGACCTTAGGGTTAGCTTCATTGAAGACCTCCAATAAATGTGTGTAAAAGTCCTTTGACCTTAAGTAAGCTAGGGCTGAGCTTGAGGTGCTTGAGGTGCTTGTCATGCTTGAGGTGTTTTCCATGCTTGAGGTGCTTGACTTGCTGCATGATTAAAGTACTTGAGGTGCCTTGAGAAGCTTGCCTGAGATGCTTGTGGGAACACCCCCTAGTTCAAGTGCTTTGTCATGCTTGGTGAGTAAGGTGCTTGATCACCTAAAAGTCAAAAGAATTCCTACAAGAGGGGGGGCGAGCCCTTTTCCTAGGGGCTAGAGAGAGAACACCCACTCACACACACAAGGGAAGCCCAACTTGAAGAGGCAGCAAGGACACATGTCAGGCCCCTACCCATGTTACCTTCATGTGTTGCTTGAAGCCTATTGGCTAGGCTTCAAAGGGGTCCAATGATAAATTACATGAATTATCTAATTGTTTAGCATTTATCAAGTCCTCTCTCTCAAAGGGGAAAGGGGGACACTTGTCCCAAGGCTACCATGTTGCTTGTAATGGCTCCTGCTTGTGATTGGCTAGGCCTGGAGGGGTCCAATGAGCTTCAGGCATGAGCTACAAGGGGGGGTCGACCCAAGCAAGCTAGGGGGGTGCCTAGGGGGTATACTCACCCACACACACTCACAAGCACTCTCATTGTGTGATATGCAAAGTGCAAGAGCTCCCTCTCCAAGCAAGTAGAGGTTGAGAGCCTACACCAACACTCTTGGCTATGGAGTGCAAATCCAACCAAGAGCCATGCTTCAATGCTTAAGCTTGCCATATCCTTCTTCTTCATTACTATGCTATTATGTATGCTAGCAACAAGAGTATGATAAGTGAGGAACTAATTCTTTCTCCTACGAAATGTTTCTTCTTCCTCTTCCCTACCCTCATTCCCTGCTAGCTCTCTCCACCTTCGAAGGTGTTTGAGGTCTTGGGACTGAGGCTTGGGATAGTTAAAGCTTTCTTCAAGTTTATGTTATGTTTGTGGTGCATGAAGCCTTCCATCTTCATGGCATCACCTAGGTCACAAGGAACACAAAGACTGTATTGTAACAAGTCTCTCTTTATGGGAGAAATCATAATACAAATGCCTATTGGAGGGGGGACCGGCTCCACATAAATCCGGTCCTCAATTGTTGTCATGTTCTCTAAACTCTCTCTCTTGCAAAAGTATTGTCTATGCCAAGTTAACTAATTGCTATGATTATGTTGCTATCTTCAATTATGTCTACCCGCTATGCTCACAAAATCATTTCTTGAAAGTACTCTCATTAAATTCCGCTATTCTCAAATTGAATAGGCAAATTCCATTACATTGGTATCAGAGCATTTGGTTTCTCTTTTCTTGCTTAAGAAGAGAGGTCCTTAAGTAGCCTATAAATGGTTGATGTTGTTAATTATAATAGAGTAAGTGGAACTGGGATCTAATACCGGTTTTGTTAAGCCCACTATGTGGGGGATGGTGCACACCTCGGGAGCTTTGGACTTAATAATGGAGTCTTTTTAGACTTGCCTACGGCTTTACCATTATTGAGCCATAAGAAGTCCGAAAGGAGCTAGCCCTTGGCAACTCTGCTATGTTAGACCTACTCCTCTACTCTCTATAATTAACCACTTTGAGCCGTGGGTGTAGATACTTAAGAGCCGATTTTCAAAGGCTAAGAGGAGTGGCAACTAAGGTTTTGAATTGCCAAAGCATACACTAAGTACATACATAAAATTTTGTTAACATGGCTGACAATAATCAAGAGAGTAGAATGAACATTGATAGCTTTGATTTTGCACATGAAGGTGCTAATGATGATGCTCCCATGTTTGTGAATTATCTTGTGACTAGGTTGCAACAAGCTATGGGCAACCCTACCTTGCAAGCCGAAGTTACTCAACAACTTCGTGCCTATGGAATTTCCCTTCCTCTCCAAGAGGAGAGAGAGCTTAGGAGGCCTCTTGAAGAGACCCCCAAAAGAAGACTCTCTCCCATTCGAGAGGAGGAATCCAAAGAGAAAGAAAGCATGAAAGTCTAAGTTCTTCTGAAGATGTGGCTCCACGAAGAAGGCGGTCTAGACGATCGCCTACTCCTCCCAAGAGGAAAAGAGCAACCCATAGTCCTTCTCCTCATCACTCTCAAAGGCAAGAGAGGAAACAAAGGAAGAAAAGGGCTAGGAAGAGGTCACCCTCTTCTCCTTCTTCTTCACCTTCCTTCTCTTCCGATGAAAGTTATGGCTATTCTCCTAGAGAATACAAGAGGGGAGGGCATCGCAAATCATTTCCTGCATGGCGAAGGTCACAAAAGCTAAAGAAGTTCAAGGAGGGAGGAAAGAGTATCTCTTTTCTCACCTACGATGGCACCTTTGGTGCTACCGACAAAGTGTTGGCCTTCATCCAGCAATTTGATGCGGCCTTTGGGGACGAGGGCTTCACAGAGTCCTCCAAGCTACGCCATGTAGCTATGCACTTCCAAAAATCAGCTCGTCAATGGTGGGCTAGCCTTCGTGGCAATGGAGAAGCCCCAAAGACATGGAAAACTCTACGAGTTTCCATCATGAAGCAATTTCTTCCAAGCGATACTAAAGATAAAGTTCTTACCGAATGGCGCGGCTTGAAGCTCCTCTCTCATGAGTCTATCAACAAGTATGTAGATAAGTTTTGGGATTTACATCTCAAAGCTACTGTCTTTCAAAAGATAGACTTTGCCGAGCAAAGACAACAATTCTGTGCGGGATTACCTGAAGAGATGGCCGAATATATCAACTCTCAACGGCCCGGTACTATTACCGAAGTAATCCACCACACCATGGTTGCTTCACGCATCAATTTCCATCAAGGGGCTAGACGTAATGTCAAGCCCATGGAAAACAAAGATAAAAATGATGCAAAGGGGAAATCCAATGCTCAAAATAATTCCCAAGGCACTTCCAACAACAACAACAACAATCGGTCCAAGGAGAAGGGAGTTTACAAAGGTAAAAACAAACTCTCTCCTGAAGAGCTTGAAGCTTTTCGCAAGGACCATAAGTGTTTCAAGTGTGGGGAGCAAGGACATGGCTATCGTTCTTGCCCCAAGAAGAATACTCGCAATGAGACTCCTAGGGCTTCCACCATCGAAGCTCCAAAAGAGGATGCTCATTGCAAAGGATCATCACTCTCCTATGCTTGGGGAAAGGTAAGAGAGCATGATGCCTTCATCTTGTTTGACCCTGGCTCTACTCTCAACTTCATATCAATAGAGTTGGCCACCAAGTTGGGCATTCAAGCTTTTGAGATGGGAGATATAGTAACAGCTGATGCAGCTTTCAAGGGACAACAAGCCTCCGTTACTCCCTTGATTGGGAAGTTGAGGCTTCATGTCCAAAGCTATGTCGACAAAGAAGACTTCTTCATCTCTCCCCTCCAACATCAGGATGTTATCCTAGGGGCACCATGGTTTGATCGCATGGCTGCCAACATGAAGTTCCCTGAAAGGAGAATTTACTTCACCTACGAGGGAAAGAACATGTATATAGATGCTAGTGAGCGTGGTCGCACTATTCCACTTGTAAATCCTCTTTCTTTTGATAAATCAATGAAGAGCTCAGTTTCTGCGTACATGATTTATGTCAAAGAGTCTCTAAAAGCTAATAATGTTTCATCAAATGAAAATGATAGGAATCAAGAAGAGTTAGACTTGTCTACTTTTCTAAAAGGATTCCAAGATGTGTTCATCGATGATATCCCTATGGACCTACCTCCAAAACGAGGGGATGATGACCATCGTATTGAGCTCCTTCCAGGAAGCTCACCGCCTAACAAACCTCCTTATCGAGTCTCACAAGCTCAACAAGAGGAGATCATGAGGCAAGTACAAGAGCTGGTAGACAAAGGGATGGTGAGGCCTAGTTCCTCTCCCTTTTGTTCTCCAGTCCTTTTAGTGCAAAAGAAAGATGGTACATACCGTATGTGTGTGGACTATCGAGCACTAAACCATATCACTATAAAAACAGATTTCCCGTACCTCGGGTAGAAGATCTGTTTGATAAGCTACAAGGCTCTACCTACTTCAGTAGGATTGACCTTAAGAGTGGCTATCATCAAATAAGGATAGTGGATGAGGATATCTTAAAGACCGCGTTTCGCACAACATTTGGTCTTTATGAATATCTAGTCATGCCTTTTGGCTTGACTAATGCACCAGCTACGTTCAATCGTTTGATGGAGAAAATTTTTAGACCATATCGAAAATTCACTGGAGTGTTCTTCGATGATATCATCATCTACTCCAAGTCTTTGGAGGAACATAAGCAACATCTCCAAGTGATTTTTCAAGCCTTGAGGGAGAACAAACTTTTTCTCAACCAAAAGAAAAGTGAATTCTTCCTTCAAGAGATTCAATATCTAGGCCATATTATTCTCACGATGGTATTCGTATGGATCCATCAAAGTTAGAGGTAATAAAATCATGGCCTAACCCAAGGAATCTACATGAGCTAAGAAGCTTTATTGGTATGTGTGCATACTATAGACGCTTCATAGCAAAATTCTCTCAAGTAGCAGGACCACTACACGACTTAACCAAGAAGAACGTTAAGTTTGTATGGACTGCTAAGGAGAAAAATGCTTTTGAAAAACTCAAAGAGAAGCTTACTTCCCAACCAGTCCTCGTGCTTCCGGATCTCTCAAAGCCATTTGAGGTCCAATGTGACGCTTGTGGTGATTGCCTTGGAGCGGTTTTGCTTCAAGAAGGGCATGCCATAGCATATGAGAGCCGAAGGCTCAATGGTGATGAACGAGTCTTGGGCATTTATGAGAAAGAGCTTTTAGCTGTTCTACATGCCCTAGACACATGGAAGCACTACCTATTGGGGACTCCATTTATCCTACGAACCGACCACCAAAGTCTCAAGTATTTCATGACGCAAACCAAGCTTTCCGACAAACAAATGAGGTGGGCAAATTTTCTTTCGCAATTTAATTTCCATATTGCTCACATAGCTGGTAAGCACAATCAAGTTGCCGATGCACTTTCACGACGACCAAAAGTTAATGCGGTGTCTATAGCTACTCACAATGATCTATCCTCTATGATAGATGAGTATGCTACTGACCCTGACTTTAGAGACATAATGTCAGCCCTTGCTTTGGGGAAGAAAGAGGAACCATTCACCTTGCAGGATGGTTATCTTCTTCACGGCAATAGGCTATGTGTTACCCATTCCCTTCGTGAGAAGGTTATGTATGAATCCCATGCTCCTCCATATGCAGGGCATAGAGGTATTCAACCTACTCTCCGAGGAGTAGAGACGTATTTCTATTGGCCTACCATGAAAGTGGACATACAAGAGTATGTTTCAAAATGTGTAGTATGCCAAAAGACCAAGTATGATAGAGGGAAGCAACCTGGATTACTCCAGCCATTGCCTATTCCAAATTCACCATGGGAGAGTATATCCATGGATTTCATCTTTGGATTACCCAAGTCTATCCATGGGAATACAGGAATATGGACAATAGTCGACAGGTTTAGCAAGCAAGCACATTTTATTCCTGTCAAAAAGACTATTAAGGCACATCAAATGGCAACTCTCTTCATATCTCAGATTTTCAAACACCATGGATTACCCACATCCATCGTGTCAGATAGAGATCCTAGAATGACCAGTAATTTCTGGAAAGGTCTCTTTGAAAATCTAGGAACAAGATTGAATTTCTCTTCGGCCTATCACCCACAAACGGATGGCCAAAGTGAGATAGCCAATCTTACGATACTCGATCTACTCAAGACTTATGTTACCGAAGTAGATCAACGCTCACAATGGGAAAAGTATTTACCGCTAGTAGAGTATGCCTACAATAATACTGTACATACTTCTACGGGCAAAGCACCTTTCGAGATCATAGAAGGAAGACCTAAAAGTCCCTTGCTACTGAAAGTACATGGGAAGATCTTCGCCGCCGATGAGTATAGCCGTGACCTACAAGAATCTTTTCAAAAGATTAGGGAGGCTATAGCCATCTCTCAACAAAGGCAAAAAGCTGCTGTTGAGAAGCACAGAAGAGCCTTAATGCTCAAAGAAAATGATTGGGTCTTACTCAAGTTTCCTAAGGCTCGATTAAGGCAAACGACGGGCAAAAATCCTACGGGCCATCAAAAGTATTATGCTAAACTAGCAAAAAGATACTATGGTCCTTTCCAAATCTTGAAGCCTATCAATGAGACGGCTTATCAACTCAAGTTGCCCAACCATTGGCTTATACACAATGCCTTTCATGTAAGCTTACTTAAGCCCTACAAAGGAGAGCCACCAATTGAACCAATTATTGAAGACCCTCCCGAAGTTGAAAACCAAGAAGAGGTGCTACAACCCGAAGCTATCCTTCGGCATGAAGACAAGGTACTACGACATGGTAAGATTATCCGACGGTATCTTATTAAGTTCAAAAATTATCCTTTTGAAGATGCTAAATGGATGCAAGGAGTACAACTTAAGGATAGTATGAACCTTGTCAATGCTTACAATGCTACATTAGAGTAAGCAAATGTACAAGTTTCTTTTAAATAACTCATGTTTTTGTCTTATATGACTAGTCCTCTTTTTAATTGTGCACAAATTTAACTAGTATGCATGCTTAGAATCATGTTTGTGATGACGACGTCTCTCAAACACCAAGTAGAATTTGTCACTCTACTTTGGGAGAATGAAATGGACTAAAGAGCAGACATGCTTGCGGCAGCTATGTCTCCCAAGCACCAAATGGATTAGTCATCCATCTTGGAAAGATGTCGTAGGGTAAAAAGGGATCCTTTACCCGCTAAGTACGATTGACTAATGACTAAGACTTTATCTCTTCTACCTCATAGTCGAAGACGACTATGATTTCAAGAGAGAGGTAATGTCATAAAATCTAATATCTAACTAACCCAAATGATTTTCTCATATTAAATTGATCACTTAATGTGGGAGAATAAACGGGAACAAGTGTTAAGATATAGGTATGTGCTTATAGATCTATCTCAACACGGGGCCAATGGTAAAGGGGCCCAAAAGGGAGATGGTCTATCAAAGAGCAAGGCTAACCAATGGAGCATAAGACCTTAGGGTTAGCTTCATTGAAGACCTCCAATAAATGTGTGTAAAAGTCCTTTGACCTTAAGTAAGCTAGGGCTGAGCTTGAGGTGGGAACCCGGCCCAAGCTCGAGGTGCTTGTCATGCTTGAGGTGTTTTCCATGCTTGAGGTGCTTGACTTGCTGCATGATTAAAGTACTTGAGGTGCCTTGAGAAGCTTGCCTGAGATGCTTGTGGGAACACCCCCTAGTTCAAGTGCTTTGTCATGCTTGGTGAGTAAGGTGCTTGATCACCTAAAAGTCAAAAGAATTCCTACAAGAGGGGGGGCGAGCCCTTTTCCTAGGGGCTAGAGAGAGAACACCCACTCACACACACAAGGGAAGCCCAACTTGAAGAGGCAGCAAGGACACATGTCAGGCCCCTACCCATGTTACCTTCATGTGTTGCTTGAAGCCTATTGGCTAGGCTTCAAAGGGGTCCAATGATAAATTACATGAATTATCTAATTGTTTAGCATTTATCAAGTCCTCTCTCTCAAAGGGGAAAGGGGGACACTTGTCCCAAGGCTACCAATGTTGCTTGTAATGGCTCCTGCTTGTGATTGGCTAGGCCTGGAGGGGTCCAATGAGCTTCAGGCATGAGCTACAAGGGGGGGTCGACCCAAGCAAGCTAGGGGGGTGCCTAGGGGGTATACTCACCCACACACACTCACAAGCACTCTCATTGTGTGATATGCAAAGTGCAAGAGCTCCCTCTCCAAGCAAGTAGAGGTGGAGAGCCTACGTCAACACTCTTGGCTATGGAGTGCAAATCCAACCAAGAGCCATGCTTCGATGCTTAAGCTTGCCATATCCTTCTTCTTCATTACTATGCTATTATGTATGCTAGCAACAAGAGTATGATAAGTGAGGAACTAATTCTTTCTCCTACGAAATGTTTCTTCTTCCTCTTCCCTACCCTCATTCCTTGCTAGCTCTCTCCACCTTCGAAGGTGTTTGAGGTCTTGGGACTGAGGCTTGGGATAGTTAAAGCTTTCTTCAAGTTTATGTTATGTTTGTGGTGCATGAAGCCTTCCATCTTCATGGCATCACCTAGGTCACAAGGAACACAAAGACTGTATTGTAACAAGTCTCTCTTTATGGGAGAAATCATAATACAAATGCCTATTGGAGGGGGGACCGGCTCCACATAAATCCGGTCCTCAATTGTTGTCATGTTCTCTAAACTCTCTCTCTTGCAAAAGTATTGTCTATGCCAAGTTAACTAATTGCTATGATTATGTTGCTATCTTCAATTATGTCTACCCGCTAAGCTCACAAAATCATTTCTTGAAAGTACTCTCATTAAATTCCGCTATTCTCAAATTGAATAGGCAAATTCCATTACACAGGGTATCCAATGGCCAAACTTTTAAGTGACACTGTCATATAAGGAATGTGTTTGTATCAAATTGGTGTCTATTATGCGCGTTTGGGCTACATCCCTTCTTTCCATCTAATTCACTATGGTAGAGCTCGATCAACTTCATTGGTCTTTAGCAAGAAGCATCTACTAGGCTGGTGTAAGTGAGCACTGCAAGCAACACCACACCTTGAAAAGTACACTATAGGTCACCATTCTTAGGCACAACCTTTTCTTTTAATAGTCTCCACCCTAGACCAACAATATTATCACAATTTTTTTTTCCTACATCAACATCTTGCATAAAGCTATATTCCTATAAAATTTATGCATAGGTATTAAGGAGAAGCCCTCGTTTCATTTTTGTTGAAAATAGCGAGTCGAGAGCTTCTTGGCCATACCCTTATTAGGCATATCTTGCAATCCATGCAGTCCACTCAATCGCTTTTAGGTAAAAAGGCTCTTCAAGAACTTTTTGTGCCTTCAAAAGTGCACCTCAAACATGTCACCCGACATGTTGCAAAGCATGCCATGCCTTTTAAGTAGCCCTTAACTAAATGTTGTTGAGGATTTTCTTTACAAGTGGATGGCTATGCATTTGAAAGGAAGCCCTTCCTTGCTTCCCATGGATCAACATTTTTAAGTTAGACATCTTTGGATTTGTTGATGATAACAACTTGCATAAATTATCACACATCTTGCATTTATGAACTCCATAAGCTACATTGTCCATACTCGCAAAGGAGAAAGATTAATCGACACCTCCTCTAATGTCACAACTTTGTTAATGCAGTGTCAAAGTTTGTCAATGCAACGGGGTATTGCTAGTGGTGGCTCCGGTGTCTTTTTTGGACAAATAGATAATATCCTGCCATAACCATAAGTCAAACATAAGCCAAATGATGACCATAACCATAAGCCATCACAACCCAAATGATGACCATAGCCATAAGCCAATTTTTGCAGTATAACCATAACAATGTAGTTATAACCATACCTAGAATGAAAACAATAGTCGTAAACAAACAACCATAGAACCAAGGCTTTGATGTACTTACAATCAAAACACCATAATGACAACCAAACCCACATGCATAACAGAAATTGTACACGAAGACAAAAAATATAAGAACTATGAGAACTTCACCTTGTCAAGGTAGTGCTTGCTAATTGATAGCCTCTCCCTTCTCCTATCTAAGCTCCAAAAGAGCAACCA
Organism: Adiantum capillus-veneris; assembly: GCF_014529385.1. Lineage (NCBI taxonomy): Eukaryota > Viridiplantae > Streptophyta > Polypodiopsida > Polypodiales > Pteridaceae > Adiantum > Adiantum capillus-veneris. The sequence goes on along the minus strand of NC_140945.1, from coordinate 16,514,465 downwards.
AGTCGTACTTGGAGGAGGATGCCCAACGACACACATGCTCAAGTTAGCCCATTTAATTGTGAATTGTAGATACATTGGATTCAAATGAGATTGAAAAATCACAAACTTGTGGTGTGGAGTTTTGTAACCTCCCCTCTCAAGATGTGAAGATCCAGTGGAGTGTGACGTTCCTCTGTTGTTGGAACCTGTCAAGGTTATCTTGCATCTTGCACCATATCTCCACCATATCTTCACCTCTGATCTCATATGTTTCATCGCTGAGGAGTACTGCATCAAGATCCAATCATTTGACATCGCATCATATCGAAGTGGTAGTTTACACCATGTAGTAGTGGTGCATGTGATATAGTTCTTTTTCCGTGGTGTCGTGAGCATCCCAATGCTCAATGATAGGGTGTCCAAACAGTATGATGCACAATTGACAAAACCTAGCATGCAGGACTTTCCTAGCTGCATCCATGGTTGCTCTCTCTCTCTCTCTCTCTCTCTCTCTATCAGTCTATGTCTCTCGCTGATTGAGGAGAATGGAACGAAGCAGAGAAGTTTGAATGTTGGAGTAATTCCAAAGATTTATTCAAGGAGAAAGACACAATTTTGATGTTAAGTAAAACATGCAATTGATATTTGGTAAACAAAAATGTCATCACCTTCTCTCTCTCTCTCTCTCTCTCTCTCTCTCTCCAGGTGAAGTGAATAAACCGGCCGGTCGGCCGGTTTGGAATACTAGTAGAGAGAAGAGTAGAGTAGATTAGGAGCCATGTCCTAGTCTTATAGATAGACAAATTTGCATGCTGTGACACGTCTAGTTGCACCACTTTACCATTGTAAAACCTCTTAGGAAGGGAAAGAAGTGCCTTGACGGCCCTAAGTGTATTCATGGAGGAAACTACTGTAAAATTCCTGCTCTGAGCTTGCCTAGGCTCCCCCATTGAATGTGATGCTATGGAGAAAACTATTGTCCAATGAGGCAGAACTGAGAGAGTAGGTAGAATCTACAATCACTTGTTTCACAATTCTTTGTTCTTTCCTTATGTTAATGAATGCAACTTTGCGTTAGTGGAAGAAGAAGAAGAAGAGAGTTGAACTCAACACCTGTTATTCAGGAGGGAAATGGCATAACCAATCTACCACACCTGGGTTATAGGCAGGTCACACCATTTTCCTCTTTTTATTATCTCTCTCACACACACACACACACCCGAGAGAGAGAGAGAGAGAGAGAGAGAGAGAGAGAGAGACGCACCCATGGGGTCTCAACCAACGCTCTCAAGGGCCCCCCATAGTGTTACCAATGTGGTATTTGCTTTAGATTGTGTAAATGGAATGCACATTAATGCAAGACTCTACTCGATTTGAGAGGATGATGTAGCTACTATAACTCATCAAGATGAAGCACCTCCAAGGCCGATTTGAGCAGATCACCTTTGTAATCCAGCGCAGACAGCCACTGCGGTGAAGATAGGGCTGATTTGCAGACTTCTGCAAGAGAATTTAAGTGCTGAATGTTGGCAGCAAAAATGCAGATTTGCAATGCTGAAATTGCAACATATCCAAAGTTAATGCAGGCTGAAATTTGATGTGGTTGATGCGGCAAAAATGGGGTAGCAAGAAGGCAGAAACTCCAAGGCTTTGGGGCGCTTTGGGAGTGCCGGCGATGGACTGCCAACGGCGCTGGGTTACAACAGAAGAGCGTGCAATTCTGGCAAAGAAAACACTTCATAGATAGGAACGCCCTTCGGCCAGAACTTGTGCTTTCAAAGTTACACTTTGGCATAATGCAATCAAAGCTTCTCCAAATACTGCTGTCTTTAATAGCCCATAACGCACAATTTCATCATTAATTTGTTTGCCCTTTGTAAGAATCAGCCTCTCAAGTGATGTGGCCACTTCAGGTGATGTGATTTTGGTATGAATGTTGGGCATCAAGAGAATGTTTGCAGCTTCTAAGAGAATGTCTTGCTTTCTCCCCAAGGTCCCTGCAAGTCAATCCAGGCCAACCCAACCCATGGCATCAAAATCAACCATCACAAAGTAGAAGCTCCAAGAAACTTGCATAAGGATGAGGCCATGGTCGTATCAGAGTGCTACCATAACCATGTAAATTCAAAGAATGTAGCATGATAGAAAAGCGCAGAATCAAGTCTTCTGACATCTCCAAGTGACAATTTACTGATAGGCCTTTTTTCTCTTTAAAAAGCCCACAGGTTTCTAGCCTTGTCCCTCTAGTAATTACTGCTGTCTACAGTCCAGGATACAATAATTTGCAGTGGAAGCCCTAGTTCCAAAACTGTGAAAATAGTCCAAAGCTTCAAGCCTTACAGGTTCTCCCCATGTTGGGCATACTCTGCAATTAGTGCAGCCCAAGAGGTGCATTCAAGAACAAATAGCACACTGATGTACATGTCAATCAAAAGAACAGCAACGCCATCTTTTGGCAGCCCTGACAACTGCACCCTGAACTTCTTCACCCATGTCAGCGTCTTGTATACTACCTTCAAAAAACAAGCACAAGTGACTGCATTTGGAGAGAAGCCCCGGCCCTGCATTTGTTGAAGGGTCAAGCATGCACACCACATGAGCACACAGCTTTGGTTCTGCAATTGGGTTGAGAGCTATAGGTAGTCAACCTTCAAATCAAGTACTCATGGACAGGATGAGGGCAGATGAAAGAAGCTCCATTCTCTCTGCAATGGCCACAAAAGCCATGGCAATGAGGATTTGAGATTGAGATAAAAACACAAAAAGCACATAAGGAGCCAATACTTTTCTGACAAAAAGGAATGATAGAAAGCGGTTAAAGTTGAGAGAGAGAGAGAGAGAGAGAGAGAGAGAGAGAGAGAGAGAGAGAGAGAGAGAGAGAGAGAAATGAAATGTTATATTAATGTCTTCAAAAGGCCAAAGTGACCTATGAGACCAGAAAGTTACAATGTGGTGGATCTGATACAAAGTCAGAGTAGCAAAATAACAAAATAACAACATAACAGAACAAAAATACTATGGAATCCTAAGCTGCTCGATGTGAACTAAGCAAAGTGAGCCGCTGGCTGGGATAGCTAAATAGTTAGATCACAAGAGGTCCAACATCGGTCGCTGGCAGATCTCATCAATCTCCTCCATGGTCAGCAGTCTGACCAGGCGTCTTGCATGCCTGGCTAGAGTGATCCGAATCTTCTGATGTAGCCTCTGTCGATGCTGTGTAGTCCTCTGCAGTCGTGGGCGCCTGGATCTTCCCAGCTCAATTGCTCTGTCGATCAGTGTGCCTTTTGTGTGAGACGAATGTGAGCTCTGCTGTGGGAGTGAGTGTCTGCTCTAAAGAAATCTGTGATCCGTCTCTGAGACTAGCTAGCCTCTCCACTCATCAGGCTATCTCTGTGTCTGCGTAGCTCCAGCAAGAACAAACCCAAGCATCTTTGATCCTCGTATCCCATGACTATGGAGAGTGGTCCAAAACCCTCTCTAAACAAGCAATGGAAGCGGCCTCGTATCTCGTAGTAGACGGGGCAGCGGCATGTGTATGCAACTCTGTCTCAGGCTCCATGTCACACAAGGGGCATGTCCTGGCCTCTGCTGGTACTCAGCTGTATCTCCTAGTCTCAATCCGCAGCCGGTTAGAAGATGTGCATATCTGGCCAATAACACATCGTATCCCATGAGACAGGTGGGTGTCCATGTATCTGGGTCTCGTCACAAAACCATCCTTCGTAAGCTGGAGAAGATGCTCTCTGTAGAAAGCCATCTTCGCGCTCACCTCCTGTGCTAGCTGTATCCAAGTCCTCCTGGTGTCTAGATGAGTCAAGTCTTGGCGGATGAGCCTGGTGATCTCGGACTGTGTAAGAGTGAGAGATGGTGCATCCAGTGAGTACTAGAAGGGTGGCAACCTGTCTATGCTGAACCCATGTGCCTGAAACCATGATGTCATCTCCCCATACCAGCATGTTGTATCTCCCTGCATGGCTAACTGTCGAGAGGACTCAAGTGCAAGGCGGGCATATCTGTCTCTAGGAAGTTCCCACATGCGGTGTATGAAGGAGACTGATCTGGTGAGCGCCTCAACCACTAGTGGAGGGGCCGCTAGCTCTGCTCGGATAATGGCACGTGGTACTGAAGCCTTGGCTCTAATGAGCCGCGAGATCATAGAGACCAGAGGTTTCTCCATGCTCCCCCATCCATCAGTGCGACCCGACCTCCCATGATGATTCAATGAAGGTCCCCATATCTTAGCTCCATAGAGCAATGCAGAAGCCACCAGAGTGTCAAAGAGCCAGAGCTTCGTCCGAGGCTCCTGAAACTGAACCTACGAACACATCCTCTCCAATCTACCCAATGTTGCATGGGCTCTAGTCAATCTGGTCTCTGCTACTCTCCTCAATGAAAATGCAGGTTCGCTAAAAACCACTCCAAGGTAAGTGTAAGCATCTGTATACTCCATCGTCTCTTGGCCATATGTGAATGTAGGTGCCGACCTCCTGATCCATTGTAGGGTGGTATTAAACACCATAACTTTGGTTTTACCAAGGTTGACAGACAAACCACTTTCGTGGGCAAACCTATGCAGAGCATCCAAGTGGCGTTGCATCCCCTCCGGAGAGTCGGAGGTCAACACAATATCATCAGCATATAACAATAGTGGAATCCATGTCCCTCCCAGCTGAGCACCCCTATCACCATCGCTCTCAATGTAGTCTGCAACCTCATCCACATACATACCGAATAGAGTAGGAGAGAGCGGGCAGACTTGTTTCACCCCAATAGTGGAGTGAACCGGTGTAGATAGACCCTCAGAGGTGCGTACATGCCCTACTATTGATTTGTACAATGCCATGATCCCCCAAATGAGCTTTGTGGGTACTCCCATCTCCTGTAATCTGCGCATCAATTTAGCTCTGGGTACTGTGTCAAAGGCTTTGCGGAAGTCCATAAAGCTACAATAGATCCTTCTCCCATGAGATCTGCCCTCCTCAATGATGGCCCTGAGTGTCAAGATGTGGTCAAGAGTAGAAAAGCCTCTCCTGAACCCTGCCTACCCAGCTGCACGCGTTCTTCCCTCTCTGCCCATCTACTCAACTGCTGCTCGAGAATAGATACGTACAACCGTGCCAGTGTGTGTCCAATCATGATAGTGCGATAATTCCCATGCTCCATAGGGTCTCCTGACTTGAAGATAGGTACAACCTTAGATAGGCTCCAAGTATCAGGCAAGCCCTCACACATGGCACGGTTAAACATTACTAGAAGCTCTCCTAGTAGATCTCTGGCATGCATGAAATGCTCAGCCACTAAGCCATCATGATCATATGCTTTCCCACTCCTCATCTTGTCAATGGCTTTCTTCACCACCTCAGCGGTGAAAAAAGCACATGTGTGTGGGCATGGATCGGGGGGGTCGGGAAGGGGCGGCTGTCCAGGTACTGTGTACAAAGATGACACGTATTGACCCCAGGTCTCTGTAGAGGTAATGGACGGGGGGGGGGGAGACTGCTCATGAAAGAGCCACCACGCCTCATGCGAGTCCTTACTCAAGAATAGTGTTGGGTTTCAAGCCCAAGTCGTCATAACCCGTGGGAAATGGCTTCTGTAGCCATGCAGTTACAAGTGTACTTTCAGTTTTGCATGGCAATTGCATGGAAGGTCCAAATCTATATATGTATCTCAAGGCTTAATACTAATAGCAACGTTATTTTTTGTGTCGATCTGAGTCTCTCTCTCTCTCTCGCTCTCTCTCTCTTTCTCTCGTTCTTTGCAGCTGCATCCATCTCCAAGCTCGCCATGACTCATCTCAGACGTCACCCTCCATAGCCCTCGTTCCAACAACTGGTATCAGAGCCCAGGTGGGCCGCCAAATCTTGGCTTCGAGTCAGCACGCGAGTACAACCGCTTATGCAGAGAGACAAGAGGAGATCGAATGCACGTTATTTGCCCGTAATCTGCAGCAACAGGGTCGCGTTGGCTTTCTGGTAAGAATTCGTTTCTTAAGCGCCTTCAAATTCTGCATCGACTGCCTGCTGCGAGCCAGAAGGTCCTTCGACCTGTCGTTCTGCGCCATTGCTGCATATAGAGCTCGTTTTTTTTTCTTCTTTTTTTGTGTTCACACTATTTAGAGATATTGGCCACCCAATTTACTCTTTAAGCCTTACCCAACGGGCATTCCCACCATTGGGTACACTCTGATTTTCGAGCCTTTCAAAAACACTGCCCTTGGAAGCGGGCTCACTAATTCAAGAAGCGCTTCACACACATCACCTCAATAAAATACATTGTGCATATTTTGGTGATCGACTTCAAGCTTGACAACAATGGTAAGGATGAGGTTGTTGTTAGCTGTCACAACATGATCCTTAAATACATCAATCCAACAGCTCATGCAAAGGTCACAACCATTCAAGAGGTAGATAAAAAGCTCCAGCGCATCGAGGTGTCGGACTTCAAGATGTATGCTTTGTGTGAGAATTACCCAATGCATTTTGGTGCTATATATCTTTCTCAAATCAAGCCGCTGATCTATGGAGCTCAAGCTGAAGCAACCATTGCAATTGGCTTTGATGAATTCATTGCAGAAAAGGTGTTTAAAGATACTCGAACCAATCATGCTCGACAATATTCTTCATTTCAAGCTCTTTTGCAGATTCACATATAACATCAAAGATCAACTCTTTTCATGTTGTTTTTTAGTCAAAATAAAATGTACGGGATATAGACACTGCAATCCATAAATGGTAAGACCTTCCATTTTGTCAATTCTCAGCCTGTTGTTATCACTTCTCATGAGGTTACTAGGTACACCATAAACCCAAGGTTTGGCAGTGAACCAAAAACTCCAATATTTTTGGTAGCTTCATATTTGACCTACACCCCATCTGTTCAAGGGGGGTTTACTGACCTAGCACCAGGTTATGGATAAACCAAAAATCCTTGGTTGTGAGAAAACCTAAAACTCATGGTTGACGAGTATACCAAAAACTCAAGGTATCATGAGAGGTTTTGTCTAGTTCGGGCTTGAGGGGGGGATTGTTGGGTTTCAAGCCCAAGTCGTCATAACCCGTGGGAAATGGCTTTTGTAGCCATGCAGTTACAAGTGTACTTGCAGTTCAGTTTTGCATGGCAATTGCATGGAAGGTCCAAATCTATATATGTATCTCAAGGATTAATACTAATAGCAACGCTATTTTTTGTGTCGATCTGAGTCTCTCTCTCTCTCACTCTCTCTCTCTCACTCTCTCTCTCTCTCTTTCTCTCGTTCTTTGCAGCTGCATCCATCTCCAAGCTCGCCATGACTCATCTCAGACGTCACCCTCCATAGCCCTCGTTCCAACAAATAGCTGGTATAGATCCTGCTCTAGTCGAGCCAAAAATGCCCTCTTCTTCCGCTGCACTAGGTGCCGGAAGTCAATCTGTGACTGTCTGTGAGTGATGTCCCCCAAAAGCACCTCCCTTTGAAGTCTAGCTCTAGTCTGGTGGCATTCCTCATCATACCAGTTGTTACGAGGCATGCTCCCTGAACGGCATCTCTGCTCAAGCTGGGTGTGTGGGTATGCCTCTGCTGGTGCATCATGTAATGTCTGTGTCAGTATAGTAGTAAGCTCCTCTAGAGGTCGCCTTGGCTCCTCAGTGCATAGGCGTCTGTAGATCCCGTCTATATATACAGAATCCGTCTCCCACGTGAAGGTGTAGCCAATAGGGATTGCTACCCGTGGCCTGTGTGCTACACTGAATTTGAAGAAGATGGTCAACGACACAAGAGCATGATCCACTGCCACCCCAACCGGTCTGGGCCCAACTGTGAGCTCCAGGATACTAGAGACGAGACTCGGCTGTGCCATGACATAATCCACTGTGCTGGCTCCATGTCTGTGTGGAAAGCATGTGAAACCTCCTGCAGCGGGAAATCTCTGTAGGCCATTCAAGATGGCCAGTCCATGCGCAGTGTCCATGTCTATCAAGCGTCGCCCATACTCAATATATTCCACATCCTGTGATAGTCCGGACAGGCCCGTCTCTACAACATCTAGCTCTCTCAGCATCTCCTCTGAAGCATCGTAAAATACTGTCCGGTGATGGGCAGTCCTAGCATTGAAATCCCCCAGAATGATAATGTCACCATCTCTAGAGAACTCCCATATGTCATCATCCAAAATAGAAAAGGGGGACTGTCCTCTTGGTGATGCATAGACTGACGTACTCGGGGGAAAGTAGCAAATAGCAATGTAAAGATATCTATCTGTCTCTGCTCTGAGTCTCACCCACATATACCTAGCCTGCTCATCCCTGTGGGCTATATGTATCAATGGCTGCAACTCCTCTCTAAATAACACTGCCACTCCCCCTGAGCCCCGTCCTCTGTGCTCTGATCGCGTCTCCTGTCTGTAAGTTGTCTCCTATCTGTATTCACTGATGTGAGGCATAGATTGCTTAGGGGCCTGATGTGTCTCAGAGTAGAAGATGATGTCTCTTCCAGTAAAACTATCCTCAAAAGCACCCACATCAAGACGCATAGATCTATTATAATTCCAGGCGGCAACTTTGAGTGTGGTCCCATAAGTCTCGCACTGTCATGTGGAGTATCGCTCTAGTATTACCACTCTTCTATCTCGGTAAAAGGCAATCTTGCCTTTTTCCCTCGGCGCTCTAATGTCCGGCATTACCTCCTGCATATGAGCGATCTGCGAGAGGGTAAGATCATCCCCGAGAAAGATCCCCGTCTCTTTAAGAGTTTGCCTTTTCTTCAAAAAGACCTTTGCTTCCATGGAGTAAAAACGAAGGATGAGTGCCTTTCTTCGAGGTTTCCCATTGCTTCCATTTTTCTTGTTGCCCACTCTCCAAGCTCTTGTGTGCATCGGCTCATGAATCCCCATCAAAGCCATGAGTTCTTTTACCTCTTCGTCCACATTATCTTTGTCTTTAAGGCCGCAAATTCTCACATGTAGAGCGCGCACACGTCTTCTTTGCTCCTCCTCTAGTGTCAAATTAAAAATAGTGGGTGTGGAGGTGGACATTATTTGTCCTTTCTTGGCAACCTCGATCCATTTCTCGGCTTCGTCCGCCTTCTGTTGAGTCTTTGTAATAACATCTACCCAAGAAGTCGTAATCTCCTTGTGTTTCTCTTCTCCCTCTTTGATGGCCCGTACTTGCTCCTTGATCGTGTTGATTTCTTCGATTACTGAGGGTTGCAATTCGCCCTCTTCCAGTGTGTTTCTTGATCGTGCTTTGGCCAGATCCTTCTTGAGTGACGCAACCTCTTCCTCCAGAGCCGTCACACGATCTTCCAGTGCATTTATCTTGCTTTCTTGGATCAACACACGTCCTTCGAGCATATTTATTTTGCCCAATAGGTTGCGGTTCATCTTGGTAATGGTCTCTGTCATTTCCTCTTTACATTTTTGAATGGCATCCTCTAAGGGGTCGGTCTTATCATTCTGCTTCCTCGTGCTTAATCGCCGCCGGGAAAACGAGAGCCACTATTCGCACATATGTTTCCACACTATGCATACATTTTCTCCCGCATCAAGCATACATTTTCTGCAAAAAGATCTCCAATCTGAAATTTTGGATTTTCTTGAATTTTCTGTATTTCTGAGTTTCTACCTGCAGACTCTGACAATTTGAAAATTTTTGAAAATTTCCATGCAGAGTGATTTCGAAATCCTTATTGCAGATGGACCGTCAGACTTGTACCTGACGGGGGGGGGGGGGGGCGATGTGTTCGGGGGCGAGACTGGCTGGGCGAGAGGGTTGGGGGTGGCGCAGCAGGCGGACAGCAGCAGCAACATGGGAGTGGCGTGAGCAGCAGCACAGGAGCGGCCTGAAGTAGCACGAGTAGCTGCAGCAGCAGTGTGCAGCAGCAGGGCCTGAACGGCAACGTGAAAGGCATGCAGCACGACAGCAGCGCGACAGTCCAGTGGACGTAGGACAGAACAGACAATAGGTTACGCGAGCAGCAGCACGCATACACGAGAGAAATGAAATGAAATAAAATGAAATGTTATATTAACGTCTTCAAAAGGCCAAAGTGACCTATGAGACCAGAAAGTTACATTGTGGTGGATCTGATACAAAGTCAGAGTAACAAGATGACAAAATGACAAAATAAAATATTATGGAATCCTAGACTGCTGGGTGTGGACTAAGTAGCTAAACCAGCTAGCTGGGATAGGTAGATCATAGGAGATCCAGCATCGGTTGCTGGCGGATCTCATTAAACTCCTCCATGGTTAGTAGTCTGACCGGGCGTTGTGCATGTCGAGCCAAAGTGACCTGGATCCTCTGATGCAGCCTCTGTCGATGTTGTGTAGTCCTCCGCAGTCGTGGGTGTCTGGATCTCCCCAGCTCAGTCGCTCGTTCGATCAATATGCCTCTGGTGTAAAGCGACGAGCTCTGCTATGGTAGTAACTCCCCAGCTCAGTCGCTCGTTCGATCAGTATGCCTCTGGTGTAAAGCGACGAGCTCTGCTATGGTAGTAACTCCTCCGGGTGTCCAGTGGCAGCTCTAAAGAAGTCTGTGATCTGTCTCTGAGACTGGCTAATCTTTCCTCTCATCAGACTCTCTCTGTGTCTGCGCAGCTCGAGCAAAAACAAACACAGGCATCTCTGATCCTCGTACCGCATGACTCTAGAGAATGGTCCAAAGCCCTCTCTGAACAAGCAATGGAAGCGGCCTCGTATCTCGTAGTAGACGGGGCATTGGCATGTGTAGTGCAACTCTGTCTCAGGCTCGATGTCACACAGGGGGCATGTCCTGGCCTCTGCTGGTACTCCGCTGTATCTCCCAGTCTCGATCCGTAGCTGGTGTGAAGATGTGCATATCTGGCCAATAGCACATCGCACCCCATGAGACAGGTGAGTGTCCATGTATCTGGGCCTCGTCACAAAACCATCCTCCGTAAGCTGGAGGAGATGCTCTCTGTAGAAAGCCATCTTCGTGCCTAGCTCCTGTACTGGCTGTATCCATGTCCTCTTGGTGTCTAGCTGGGTCAAGACCTGGCGAATGAGCCTGGTGATCTCGGACTGTGTAAGAGTCAGAGAGGGCGCATCCAGTGAGTACTGGAAAAGAGGCAATCTGTCTATGCTGAACCCATGCGCCTGAAACCATGACGTCATCTCCCCATACCAGCATGTTGTATCTCCCTGCACGGCTAACTGTCGAGAGGACTCAAGTGCAAGGCGTGCATATCTGTCTCTGGGGAGTTCCCACATGCGGTGTATGAAGGAGACCGATCTTGTGAGCGCCTCAACCACCAGTGGGAAGGCAGCTAGCTATGCTCGTATAATAGCACGTGGCACTGAAGTCTTGGCCCTAATGAGCCGCGAGATCATGGAGACCAGAGGCTTCTCCATGTCCCCCCATCCATCACTTCGGCCTGTCTTCCCGTGATGGTCCAGTGAAGGTCCCCAAATCTCAGCTCCATAGAGCAATACAGAAGCCACCAAAGTGTCAAAAAGCCAGAGCTTCATCCGAGGCTCCTGAAACTGGACCTGTGAACACATCCATTCCAATTTACCCAATGCTGCATGGGCTTTGGTCAATCGAGTCTCTGCTGCCCTCCTCAATGAAAATGTTGGCCCACTGAAAACCACTCCAAGGTAAGTGTAAGCATCTGTATACTCCACCTTCTCCTGTCCGTATGTGAAAGCGGACACTGACCTCCTGATCCACTGTGGGGTGGTATTAAATACCATGACCTTGGTTTTGCCAAGGTTGACGGACAAACCACTTTCTTGGGCAAACCTATGCAAAGCATCCAGGTGACGTTGCATCCCCTCCGGAGAGTCAGAGATCAAAACAATATCATCAGCATATAACAGTAGTGGAATCCATGTCCCCGCCAGCTGTGCACCTCTATCACCACCTCTCTCAATGTAGTCAGAAACCTCATCTACATACATACCAAATAGAGTAGGAGAGAGCGGGCAGCCCTGCTTGACCCCAACAGTGGAGTAAACCGGTGTGGATAGACCCTCTGGAGTGCGTACATGCCCCACTACTGACACACACAGAGAGAGAGAGAGAGAGAGAGAGAGAGAGAGAGAGAGAGAGAGAGAGAGAGAGAGAGAGAGAGGAGCAGGCTTGCAACTTTCTGCCATCCCCAACATAACTGCTAAGCAATCCACAAGACATATAGCTTATATCAGCTGTTGTGACATTAAAATACAACTCTGACAGAGTCTTTATTTCCTGTTCAATTTTAAGAGACCTCACAAATCCAGAACATCCGAGAGATCTCATACCTGTTCATATCTTCTGAAATGAAAAGAGGTGTTTTCCTGTATAGATTAGGTGGACTCCGCTTTTCAGTAGTCCTTGTTTTGGCTCCTGAATCGACCATGCTCATCTCTTTTGGGCAATTATAGCCACTGGCTATGCATGATACTCTCCACATGCTGGTAGGATGGCGGTTGCTATTGGACACAGAGTGCTGACATGAAGATAAACACTAGTCCAAGCTTAGCCCACCTTCGGAACACGATCAAAAACCGGCTTTGGCAGCGTAATATCCTTGAGATGTCGACTCTACAGACTACAACAGCAGAAGTCTGTATAAGAAAGGATGTTCTGTATTTCCTAGTAAGCTGCTTTGCATCTTGAACCCATACCAGCACATGCATCCTGATTCCTCCTTGGCATCCATACCGCTAGAAGTGCATGAGGAAACTTATACATAGCTTTCTCTTTTGAGCTTTGCCTATGTTACAAGCTCGCTGGTCAAATCCATGGGCTTCGGACATGCTTATTTGCTCGAGAGTCAGAATAACCTCACTGTTCATTTCCCGATAAACTGAAGACCTTGTCACTGCATTTCGCTCTCGACAAAGAGGACATACATGTCCAAATTAACGAAAATACAGTAATACTACGATGGTCATTAGTGGCAAGATCCCAATGCGCATTACGATGGTCGTCAATGGAAAGATCCCAATGTGTTGTGCATACTCTCCTTCAGGCCTTTTTGCACATTGATCATTCCAAACAGGACAAACAGTAGGCTTGAAGCTTTACACCAGCTTTCCATTGTTTCATAAGTGCACCTCTCAAGGATCCCCAATTTCCTCTCCAAACATTTATCATGTTGGCATCGACAAAATATGGGCCTCAGCATTGATATTGCCACAAATTGCCGCGAGAGCAACCTTCAAAACTCATTCAGTCAAGAAATTCCCACTTATTCACTCTTCAGACATCTGAGAAGCTGCATACATATTGGACATTGCAATGAACCAGGCAGCATTACCTTCCCTCACCTTCATGGCACATCCAAAGGCCTGTCTTCCGAGCTCCATCTGGCCCCACCTACGACAAGCGCACAGCATTGTGCTCCATGATATAAAATCTGGCTCGAAAGGCATCCGATCAAGCACTAACAGAGCCCGCTCAAGGATGCCCGCCCGACCATATAGGTCAATCATGCAGTTGTGGTGCTCAATAGTCCTATTGATGCCATATGCTTTCATCATGTCAAAATACATGTGGCCTTTATCCATGAGGCCAACATGACTGCAAACATTTAGAAGGCTGAGAAAGATGACTCCATCAGGCTTAATGGCCTGTCTCTCCATCCTTTCAAAGAAACTAAAAACAAGCTTGTACTCCCCTTTTCTAGAGAATCCGCTCACCAACGCAGTCCATGTGTAAATATCTTTTACAGATGTTTCATCAAACACTTTTTGCGAATCAATCATGCTCCCACACCTTCCATACATATCAATAACAGCATTGGCCAAAGCCAATACCACAGACTCCTGGGAAGCAACACTATGAACTCGGAGAAGGCCTAGTTCACGAGCGTCCATGTCTATGAGAGAGCTGCTCAAGTATGGATCTTTTTCAAAGCCCTCTTTTATGATTTTCATGTGTAGTTCCCGGCCCTTATCCATTGCTCCAACACTAGCACAAGCTTTTAGGCAGCAAATGTATGTAACAGCATCTGGAGACATCAGCTGTGATTCCATCTGTCCCAAGCAAAGTAGTGCCTCCTCAAAGAATCCATACTCTGTGTAAGCAGTGATGACAGCATTCCAAGAGACCACACTCTTAAAGAGTAGCTCATCAAACACTTCTACTGCTTCTTTAATCCAACCGCACTTGGCATACATGTCCACTAAGGTATTACCTATAAAAGTATCCTTTTCAAACCCTTCCTCAGCTATTTGAGAGTGCAATTCCCTACCCTTTTCTATTGATCCTTGGCTGCTACATGCCTTCAAGCTGCATACATAAGTAAACGCATTTGGAGGAATGCCTTCCCTTTGCATCCGCTCTAAACAGCTGAAGGCCTCTTCAAAAAGCCCCTGCCCAATATAGCATCTAGTAAGAGCTGTCCACGCTACAACGTCACGATATGGTAGCTGATTAAAGACATCTTGAGCTTCTTTCAGAAAACCGCATGTAGCATACAAATCAACAAGTATGCTTCCTAAGTAGATATCCTTGTCATAACCCATTTTATTGACATTGGCATGTATCTCTTGCCCTTTCTCAAAAGCTCCTAAGCTGCAACAAGCTTTCAAGCTGCACACAAGAGTGATAGCATTAGGAGAAACCCCCTCCGCCTGCATGTGCTCTAGACATTCAAGGGCTTTGTCTATTAATCCATGCTCCACATAACCAGTGACAAGGGCATTCCAAGAAACTATATTTCTCACTGGTAATTTATCCAACACTCTGCGCGCTTCTACAAGCAAGCCAAACCCTGAATACATGTCAACCAGCGTACTGCAAACATGTACGTTTCCTTCAAATCCATCCCTGGAAAGCTCAGCATGTAGTTTCAGGCCCCTTGCCACATCTCCTAAGCCACCACAAGCTTTCAAGCTACACACATAAGTGACCGCATTGACTGGCACACCGTCCTTTTGCATGTGATCCAGACAGCCTAGTGCCTCCTCACAAAACCCATGCTCAACATACCCTCCAATCAGTGCGGTCCACAGAACCACATCACGATCCAATAGGTTCTCAAACACATCTTGTGCTTCTGCGACCGCTCCACATTTTGCATACATGTCTACCAAAGCTGTGCCGATTTTCAAATCCCTTTCAAGCTCCTCCATGGCAACCTCTGCATGTAATTCTTGGCCTCTCTTGACCCATTTCAGATGTGCGCAAGCCTTCAAAAGAACCACAAGAAGGGGTGGACTGAAGCTTTCGAAGTCTGCACGAACTTTGTCAAAGAGGGAAAGTGCCTGGTGCCACTGCTGCAATTCTATGTACCTATGCATGAGAGAAGTGCAGATAAACTCATTCTGCAGAGGCATCCTGTCAAAAACCTGTTGTGCATTGCCAATGCTTCCACACTCCATGAATGTGACCACAAGGTAATTCCCAAGAGCCATGACTCCTTCCAGACCGAAGTTGGAGACAACAACAAGCTCATGCATCGCAGAGGGCAAATGCTGAGAATCTCTGCATTTCTGTAGATTGCCTATGAGATGCTCCACAGGTGGAAGCTCATGTCCTGCTTCTGAGAGATGAATTGTGGGTGTTCTGGCCACATCCACACGAGGACCGAAAGAAGGCAAAGTGAGACAGGTTTTGAGCTTTCCAGAAGGATTCCAACCAGGATTGCGCGTCTCCTGGCTGCATGATAAGCTTTCAATAAACAAAGGATCTACCGCAGTGGGCAGAGGGTCTGCCAAGGCCACTTTGAACATGTCCATTGGCTTTTCCACTTGCTCCGAGACAGGATAACACATTCTGTCTTTCAAGCATGCACATGATCATAGAACAGCCTTACGCTGCGCAGATGAACTCCATGGCCAGAAACTGATACCACTCTAAATAAGTGATGACATTAAACTCCAACCTCACTATAGGGGAATAATTTAATTATCCTTCAAATTAACAGACCTTGGCACTATTTGACACCTCCTTTTTTGGAAGCGATCTATGGTCCCAGGTCATTGTGGATTGTGGGCTGTTCGATCCATTTGGAGTTTCAGGGGATCTATGGGCTGGGTGGGATCTGACCTCACGACCTCCTCGTTACGTGGCCAATGCCTTACCACTACGCTTGTGCACGCATTTTGTTAAGCAAGGAAACTGGTGGCATCATATTAGTTCCGCCGCGCTCTTACTTCACATCGAGTTTACAACGAGTTCACACCACCATAATACAATACACATAGCTTGCAGAGTTCACATTGAGTTTACATGCACGTTCACAACGAGTTCACATTTGTCCAAGTTTACACCTAGTTTACATCAAGTTCACATTTCGGATCAACGGTTGTGATCTTCGCCAACAAGTGACATCGATTTTCAACCATAGATCCCCTCTAAAATTGAGGTGTCGATTTGTGACAAGACTTGCTTGGGGTCTTGTGTTGGACGATGCACCCCAAGTTCCACAACAGAAAGAAGAAAGCAATAAGCTTTCATAATATAGCAATGCATTTATCTTCTACGTATCCATGTATTGTATGAAGGAGAAAGGGTTTGCCATGGGAGGCATGCCAACTGCAGTTATCCCTCCTCTGAACATCCACTCTATCAGTTGTTAGATGCCCTCTGTCTATGTATTGTGTGAAGGAGAGAGGGTTTTCGATAGGAGGGATGCCACATGGCAACATCTCCCTCCTCTGAACACCCACTCTCTCGACCGTTAGGTGTTATCCTTCCTCTGGCCACCTACTCTCTTAGTTTTAATCAGCCCCAAGTGAATATAGAAATATATCCACACTCCAAAACATGTTTAATCATGAGTGTCTTATGTTTATTTTTCTAATCATAGAAACAATGTGCAGAGGCTATGGATTGGTTTGAGGTAAGACATGGTTGGCTAAATTGGGTAATTGGGTTGCCGAGAGCTTGTTTTCATGGGCAATGGACAATAGGTTGTGATGGGGATGTCACTAGGTCAAGTGGGCTCAAACTTGGTCCCGGGAAAATTTCAATCGACCATAACTTGCTAACCAGAGCTCCGATTCGCAATCCGAGAAGATAGGCATGCTTCGTAAATCGAGCACTACACATGTATCCACTGACACCTGCTTGGGCCACCTGTCCCCAACTGCCCTATCCGTCGGGGATCTGCTACACACTCTACCTTTAAACTTCAGTATCTTGCACACCGGGGCTTCGTTTGACGAGCCGTCTGGACCGGCTTCTAGAGCACACTGAACACTACATTCTAGAGCCCTAACTTGGCATTTCGGACACCTTCATCTGCCATCCCATCTGGACCATCCCACAACTCTTTTGGCCTAAAAAACCACTTCAGACTTACTTTTCCGCTATCCTTGGGCTGCCCAGGTCCTTAGCACCTGCCCTAGCCTTCTACATTGCACTTGCCTGTTGCCTCTGCCTGGCATAGACCATTTCCTAGCTTAGACCAACTTTGGTTGCACCATCATTGCTCAGCCCCCTCGTCAAACATTTATGTTCGACCAAAAGCATATGTACAAAACTTTGAAACTGGCACACCAAACTGACGATTAAGAGTACTCGCAAAACCATAACTATATGTACAAGCTATGTACAAAAGCTTCATCTCTTTTCTCTCACACACCGCATGCTTTAGGTGGGTTGTCCACCCCCCTTGACTACAATTTGCTGCACCTCAGGCACTAAATCCCTCTCGAAATATAGTTTGAGCCGCACACCATTCACCCTATTCCTAAGAAGCTTGCCATTTGCCCTTACCAGCTGATAGGTCCCATTCGGAAAGGCCTTTTTCATTTTATACGGACCTGTCCACATATTTTTGAACTTCTTCTGGAATGTGAAATCCAGGTAGCTTTCGTACTTCATGACCAAGTGTCCTTCCTCTATTTGCTTGTCTGGCAGGTTCTGATTGAACTTGGCAACCCGCTTGTCTCTCTGCTTCACATAGTAGTCTGCCGCTGCCTCTCTATCCATCTGCAAAGCCTCTAAACTGGCTATCCGATCTTGTAGAACTCCTTGTTGGGTGGTATTGACACGCCACATACCCTTCAAAGCACCTAGCTGTGCATGCACTAGCAACACAACCTCCTTACCATAGACTAGCTCAAATGGAGTGAAATTTGTAGCTACTTTATAGGACGTCCTATATGCCCACAGACACTTCTCTAGATTTGTCTCCCACTCAGCTTCCTGCTTGTACACGTACTTCGTTAACACCTTGACTATTTGCCCATTAGCACTTTCGACTAGACCATTGCATTGGGGGTGATAGGGTGAGGAAAACCGATGCTGAATCTTTAGCTTTTCCACTAATGCACTCATAAGCTTGCTTCTAAACCCTTGACCCCTATCAGAAACTAACACCCATGGGACACCAAAACGGCAACAAATGTTATCAAATACGAACTGAGCCACCACATTAGCATTTACTTCTTTCACTGCTTTGGCCTCGAACCACCTTGTAAGGTAGTCAATGGCTACCACCACATACTTCTTACCACTAGTAGACTTTGGAAGAGGGCCTATCG
Source organism: Adiantum capillus-veneris (assembly GCF_014529385.1). Lineage (NCBI taxonomy): Eukaryota > Viridiplantae > Streptophyta > Polypodiopsida > Polypodiales > Pteridaceae > Adiantum > Adiantum capillus-veneris. Next base: position 16,496,067 of record NC_140945.1, on the reverse strand, counting down.
CATCCAGACCCCACTTTTCAAAAGCACTTTGTGCGATGATGGCGCCCTGTGACTCCACTACCAATCGTCTTTCACCTATAGTTTGACACCCGTGGCACGTCTTGCACCAGTAATGCACGTCCTTCACAGTGGAAGCCCACCAAAAGCCTGCTCTAAGCACTCGAAATAGAACGTGGTCTTTGCCCTGATGTCTACTTTCTTCGTGTCATTGCTCCAGCACCATTCCTATCTCTTCTTTGTGGGCACCATTCCCACACCCTTCTAAGAACTCCGTCACGCCCATAGTTCATGAGATCCTCACCTACCAGTATGAATTTAAGGGTCTTTTGCACCACTCTTCTCTTTTGTAGCTTGGACAAACCCTCTGAACATTGCCCTGTACCCAAAAAACCTTCAATCTCCTTAAGAGTCTCCCTACCCGCATAAGTGGCTGGGGCCACGTATAAACCTGCAACATGCACCTGTACTTTGTTGCTAGCTAACTGATCCACCTCTTGGTTCTGTTCTCTTCTCACATGCTTGAATTGAACTTCTTCAAAAGACTTTAGCATCTTCTTGATGGAAAAGAACCAATGCTTCAAAGAATCGCACTTTACCTACCATTGGCCTAACAGTTGCTTGATGACTAGCAACGCATCTCCCTTCACCACCAACCTTGAAATGCTGAATTCTATACACTGTTTTAGACCCAAATGCAGAGTGAGATACTTCGCCTCATTATTGGTGTGGACATCCTCTAGATCATACACCTTCAAGAATATAGCATTGTCGTGTGGGTCGTGTATTACCACACCTCTTCCTGCCTTCTGTACTACCCTCCAATACGCTCCGTCAAACCACATCGTAAAAGCATCCTCTAAATCCAGCTCCTCCTTAGCTTCATCTCGCACCACTCTTGGATAGGCCGGCAAATCGACAGCCTTGCCTACAAGAATGTCTGCCAAGTGAGACCGACTCGTGTGATCCACCTTGAACTCGAACTCGAACTCTTGCAGCTCCAATATCCACTTCATAATCTTCCTTCCTGGCTTCAAGTGTAGCAATACCTCTGGCAATAGATTATTAGCTGTCAACACAAAAAACTTGCGCACAATCAAATGCACCTTAAACTTCTTGCAAGCGAAGACCAGAGCCATCACCCATTGATCTGCCTCAGAGTAGGTAGCCTCTCCTTGGCTGATCACCCTACTCTCAAAGTATATTGGCTTGTAGCTTCTCCCTGCCTTTTGTAGTAGAACCGCTCCAATAGCAACCGTGCCCATTGTCATAGACACATAGAAGTCGTCCTCTCAATTGGGAGGACATATTGCTGGCAACTCACACAAAATCTCTTTGACCCTATCAAATCTTCCTGAGCTTCTCCATCCCACTCATAACCATGCACTTGTTGAGCCCTCTTTTGAAGAGGATGCACATATTGCGACATCATCCAAAAGAAACATGATAGATACTTCAGCTTATGAACAAATGAAGCCAAACCTTGAGCATATGATGGTGGCTCCATCAATACCAACGCCTTTACCTTTTCAGGATCAGCCTCTATACCGTTTTGCGACACCACATGACCTAACAGCTACGCTCAAGGCTGTGCTAGCTTGCACTTCTTGGGATTCAGCTGACCTCCTTCTTCATCAAGCCTTTGAAAGCATAACTGTAGCTTCGATAGGTGCTCCAATATTGAACTGTAGCAGCCGATATCATCCACAAAGACCCTAATAAAACGGTCCAAGTATGGACCAAATATCTTGTTCATCCAGTCTTGGAAGGTGGCATATGAATTCACCAATCCAAACGGCATTCTGCGATAAGCGAAACAACCCCATGGAGATATGAATGTGGTCTTCAAATGGTCTTCAAGTGCATCCCTATTTGAAAATACCCCGAAAAGCCATCCATAATCGAGTATCTCTCATGCCCAGCCACCTGGTTTAGGATTTCGTCTTGAAACGGCAAGGGATAGTGATTCCTCTTGGTCGCGGCATTCAGTGGCTTGTAGTCGACACACACTCTCCATTTTCCATTCTTCTTAGGTGTTATGACCATTGGCAAGACCCACTCTGACTCTTTCACAGGATATATGATACCTGCATCCAGTAGCTTATTGATCTCTTGCCAAAGGGCCTCCTTTTGGATTTCAACTAGTCTTCTCAGCTTCTGTGTTGTAGGCTTATGTCCCTCCTTAAGAACAATCTTGTGCTCCACCCCCTTTGCACCTCATAAATGCTTGTACTCCGTCACAAATAGATTTGGATAGGACTCACACAATTGAACATAACCTTCCTTTTCACCTTTGGTTAAATCTTCACTTATCATGCTTGAAACCTCCTCTATGCTTAAACCATGAGCTTGGGGCTGCATACCTTCTTCTTTAGATAGGGAGTCATCTATGGTGACCCCGAATAAGCCTACATCTATCTTCAACATGTCGTCCTCGCTCTCCTCTTCCTCTGTGCTAGTATAGTCTTCATCATAGCCCATCTCTATCTCGTACTCATAGCTCGTCGTGTCGCCCTCATATTTAACTGCCATAGGACGAGAACTGCTCTCCTTAGTCTTTAAATCAAGCACAATTTGTCTTCCTCTCTCTTTGTCAGGCAAGGTAAACACTTTGCTCTCCCAATCTTGCTTTTCTCCTATCGCCAAGAGCCATGGGCTACCCAAAATAATTGGATAAGCATTATCCCTTGCTTTCATCACAAAGAAGTCTATCGGGCACTCTATGCCCATCACTTTGACCTTCACATCCTGAGCCACACCCAGACAACTGGCCTTAGTATGGTTAGCCATCCTCATGTGCACATTCGACTTGACTACTGCCTTGACTCCCGTCTCTTCCATGGCTGCTTCCGTCATCACAGAAACCTGCACTCCACCATCTATGTAGGCTTGTACCTGCATCCTCTTTTCTATAATCGCATCCACCAACGGAAGAACATCAGTGGGGCTACCTACCCTCAAAGCCATGTTTTGTACTGCTTGTACATTTCCCTTAGCTCTTGGCAGCCTGGTGCTAACACTTGTGGACCACTGCCTTCTTAACTTTGGATTTAAAGCTAACAGCTGACCAAAGGTAATGTTTGCCTTTTGATTTCGAACATCACTTACCGGATTGTACTCGGGATAGCCACATCCTAGCTGAAAATACGTCTGCTTGATCTTGCGACGTCTCCTTCTCTTGCTAGGCTCGGGCTGCTCTCTACCTTCGTACATCTTCTCTTTGCCATTGCGAGCTCTGGTTTCCCGCTCTATTTTCGTCTCTCTCTCAACTCTTGATCTTTTATTAACCAGAACCTTGACATCCTGCTTATCCGCCCCGATAATATTCACTCTTGGGACCTCACCTCCATTTGGTGGAAGTGGCTGCACACGATTCACTACAGCTTTCTCTCTTGGACCATTGAATTTCCTTTGACCTCGACCTCTACCAAAAAGCGGGTAAATGCCTCCTCTTTCTCTCTGTGGTTGAGGACAATCGGGTGCATAGTGCCCTTCTTCTCCGCAATTGTAACATCTACCTGGCAGTGGCCATGCCCTGCCCCTTGCTCCTCTCAACTGTCCTCTATCCATCACACTGAGCCGCAACTCCTGCATTTTCTCGGATAAATTTTGCATTGTGCCCACCCAATTTTGCGGCACAACAGCTACACCTCGATTTCCATGATTTTCTTTGTGTACAGCCTCCCTCGGACTCTGCGGTTGAACATGAGCCATGGTCTCGTAGCCTGACATGCCCTGCTCTATCTTCTTCTTTATCTTTATGCTCTTCGACCGTGCAATGGCTACCGCACCATTGTAATTCTTTGGGCTATCGAAATTGAATTTTTCGCTCACTTTGGGGTGCAGACATGCCATGAACTTGTCTAACTTGAAATAGTCTCCATTAGCCAACTACATGGCTGTCGCTAGCTCTGCCCAACACTCTTCAAAATGACCCAAAAATAGATTGAACTCTTCACTTACATCTTGCTTAAGCGCCTTTAGCTTTGTATCCATCTCGACTGGGGAAGCCTCCTTGCAAAAGTCGTGAAGAAATCTCTCCCGTAGAGCCGGCCACGCTTGCTTTGGCTTGCCTTCTAACGCTTCATACCATGCTTTAAGTCTACCACGCATCACCAAAGGAGAAGTATGCATTCTGCTATCCTCGTTCGGCATACGCAACGATAGCATATACAGCTCGAAATCCGACATCCACTGCTCAGGGCTCTCTTCGCCTGTGAAAATCCGTATAGCTTCTAGCTACCATAACTTCCAACGCGAAAAACCGCTTCTTTTCGATTAACTGGGAGCAATCAGCGTGCTCCTCCGTGGGGGCACCAGAAGATGGAGAGGGGGAATGCGGGAACACGCCCGACACAAACACAAGGGCCTCTCTATAGCTCAGGGTATTCATAGCACCCCTATCCTCTCAGAAAACACCTTCAAAGAAACACTTTACACTAGCTGACCACCGCCTGATTAATTTCCACTGCTCACACACTCCACAAATCCACCACACAGCACACACCTACAACCATGGCCTGTCTCCGCCCTTACACACACTCACAGCCGCTCAATCTCACTCTCTCACACAAAACACCGTCGGTCCGGGGGGGCACACACATCCACACAGCCGGCACCGAGGGGAAACATGAAAGCAGGAGAAAGAGAAGGGGGGAAGGGGCAATAAGAGCAAGAGGAGGCAATGGTGGATTGATTGCACTTCAAAAAGCATGTACACTGGCTTGCACTGCCATCGCCATCGCCATGGCCTTTTTCAGGAAAAAGTTACAAAGGGGCTAGCTTGCTAGAGAACTCCTCTTTGCAGGCTTCAAACGGCACCAAAAAAGCCCGGAAAAAAGTCCCTAATTTGATCCAATTTTGATTTTTATAGGGGGGGGCTTTAATTTGGGAATTTACACTTTAATTGGTCCATCTGGCACCTTGATTTGGCATTTTTGGAAGGGGGAAGCCGCTTTACTCTATCTGCTCTCTTCCTCTCTCTTTTGCACTTGGGGGGGGTGCAATAGCGACATCGCTATTGCCCCTTGGCTTTTTACTATTTTTTATTATTATTTTTCCTCATTATTTCAACCCCCTTTGGGGCCTATCTATTGTACTGCCTCTTTTTTTTAAAAACCCTTTGAACATCTCTGCCCGGCTCCACTAGCCCTCTTCCTCTATTTCTCTCTCTTCATTTGGTCCGGCTTTGCATCTGCTCTTTTGCTCTGCTTGGCCGGCCTTGAAATGGCCCTCCTTGGTCTTCTTGCACTTGGTTCACCTCTGTTGGCCCTTGCTTGATTGGCCCTTGCCCTCTTTTGAACACAAGGCGGGCCCTTTTCTTTGCCCTGTATGCCTGGAGGCCTTCCCACTGGCGAGACTGCCCTCTTACTTGTGCCTCGGGGAGGGGGGCCATTAGCGATGTCGCTAATGCCTCCTCCCTCTCTTTCCTCTAAAAGGTAGGGCCCGTGGCCCACGGGAACGGCCCCCCTTTAGGGCTGCCATGTCATCCATTAAGGCCGTCGGCCACTCTCCAGCGTGCCACCATGCGCCTCGACTAGGCCAAAACCACCGAATGCGCCACCTTGCAGGGCCGCGTCCGCCTACGCAGCGTCGATAGCGCCCATGAGGGCCCGCCCCCATAGCTCACGGAGCTCCACTCCCTTTACACCTTTCAAAAGGGCTCATGCCCTGGCTCAAGTACCCTAGCCTCCTGCGTCCCGAATGTGCATATGGGATCATGCTTGCACACGTGGCAGCCTCAGGGCCCTTGGCCTCAAGCCCATTTGAAAAACATGAAGAAAACCCCATAATAATTTCACTTTTCCCCCTTATCTATTTGCCTGTGATCCAATCGCTAAGCTATGAAGCTGTGCCCAATCCCCACTTTATTGGTCCCGGGGCCGTGATAATCTTGTCATCTTCCGACTCACTTGAGCCCGCTATCCAAGGCCACAAAAAACTAAAAAAATCATTTGCAAATCTTTCACTGCCCAAAGCTCCCAACTTGATCCTGCCGTATCTTGCTAACCGAGTACCCGATTGACGCACCGTCGATTTGTGCTAGCTCCACATGATGCACCATCATCGAGAACCTTGGCAAGACCAAAAAGATGCCAGATGGCGCATCCTCCAATGCGGTCAAGTGGACTTAGACCCGACCCCCGAGAAAATTTCAATGATCATAACTTGCTAACCAGAGCTCCGATTTGAAATCCGAGAAGACAGGCATGCTTCTTAACTCGAGCACTACACATGTATCCACTGACACCTGCCTGGGCCACCTGTCCCCAGCTACCCTGTCCGTCGGGGATCTGCTATACACTCTACCTTGAAACTTCAGTATCTTGCACACCGAGGCTCCGTTTGACAAGCCATCTGGACCGGCTTCTAGAGCACACTGAACACTACATTCTAGAGCCCTAACTGGGCATTTGGGACACCTTCATCTGCCATCCCATCTGGACCATCCCACAGCTCTTTTGGCCTAAAAAACCACTTCAGACATACTTTTTTGCTATCCTTGGGCTGCCCAGGTTTGGCACCTGCCCTAGCCTTCTGCACTGCACTTGCCTGCTGCCTTTGCCTGGCATAGACTATTTCCTAGCTTAGACCATCTTTGGCTGCACCAACGTATTGGGGTGCTACCAAGGGGGAGTACCATATGACATTTGAGTTGGACGAGTTTTTAATATATGTATGATTTATGGCTATTTTTGGTGAGTTGATTTCAAGTGTTTGATGTCCATAAACTTATATGGGGGTATATGGTTAGCTAACTCGAACCGTGCAATCAAATATGAATAAAGTGGCTTTGTTTTTGTGGTATTGTTTGTTGTATGAGTGATGTGATAAGGTGTTAGTCTATATCACGGAGCTGAGCTTGATGCATTTTTTTGAGGTCAAATACTTTCATTTGCCTATTATGCATGCACCCAAAAATGACAAAGTTGTTTTTTGCATATTTGTGATGGTTTATGGTTTATCAAAGTGACCGGGTTTGTTTTGCATCATGTTTATTTTGATGGAATGATGTCATGTGACGTATGAAAACTCATGGATGGATGTGGATGCCTTATGTGCATGTGTATTTTTTTCCCCACCCATCAAGGCCAAAAACTAGCTCTATGTGTTAGGGGGGTGAGGTGTGGTCATAGTGCATCACTTATTCATGGTTAAATATTGCCAAAATTGGATTTTGAAATCATGATTAGTCATTGGTCGAATATCTTTTATGCATAAAAAATTCATGTCTTAAGGACCATGCGTATGGGCTCAGTTTGATTGAAGTGGATATGTCAAACTCCAAGTATGGGAGTCCGCTCAGTATGGAATATGGTTTATGGTCAAGGGCTGAGATCCCTCATGGATTATGGTTGTGATTTTGATTGCGGAAGTCAGTGTGGCTCTTGGATCTTTTTTTGGGATATGGTTGTGCTGCCGAAATGCTACCAAAATTTTTTTAGCCATGCTATGTGCTAAAGTGGTTTTACAAGATTGGATATGCATCGCCCTGAGTTGGGTGGAGTGCTCACCCTTGTGATGTGACTGGATTATGGTTTGTGGTTTGGATTGGAACATGACCCACTTTTGATGGTTTATGGTGGACGTGTAAGGGTAGAGACCCTATACAGTATGACTGCTTGAAAAAGATTGTTTGTGCATATGGAAGATGATATTGTGATTGGACTCATGTGTTATATTTCTCATGGCAGTGTCACTACAAGACTAGGATCACCTACATCGTTTAGCCAAATAGTCTATTTTAACCCAAAAGAGAGGTGGGTAATTGAATTTTAAAATGTTTTTTTCCCACCCCTCTCCTCTCTCTCTAACATATAAAACAGTCTCTCTCACTTAGATCTCATTAAAGAAAGCACTTTTTACCCCCTCACCAGAAAAGAAGATTTTTCACATTCTCTCAATGCATTCTCTCTCTAAAATGTGAGCTAACTCTCTCTCTTTCCCCCCCCTTTTCTCTCTTGTCACTTTTCCCTCCCAATCATTGAGGGGATATTCTATGCTACCTACTTTTGACAGAAAGTGCAAATCCTCCAAGGTTGCAAATTTGCTCTCTCTCTCTCTCTCTCTCTCTCTCTCTCTCTCTCTCTCTCTCTCATGCTTCTCCAAGTGAGAGCAATGGGAACTTTATCACCTCTGTGTGGAGCAACATTTCTCTCTCTACAACACTCATGATCAACAATTTGAATTCAAAGGAGATTGAGCTGCACTCCCTCTCTTTCTTCCCTCCACAACATAACCCTTCCCTCCATAGCTTGCTTCACCTGCTTCTAGCAGTCACCATTACACATTCTCTCTCTAATTTGCTTGATTAGCTAACAGAAATGTCATTCAATCCCCTACCACCGCAAGACATCACTAATAATCCAAGATGATATTGATTAAACAGTGATTTGGAGCAGGAGTATGCTATTGTGTGACTTGGCACATCTAATCCCTCTCTAATCCCGGGTGCAAGGCAATGAACTTATGGGTTGATGCCATATTTACCCTGGAAAATCAATGACCAATGCATCACAGTCCTTTCGTAACGTCATTGAGCTACTATGTTTCATCGAAGATGAAAGAGATAGACTGTTTGGCTACTTTTGGAGATTGGATTCAGCTCATATTTTATGGTTTGACAGAGGAAGAATGTGATGGAAAAGTTATATTTGTAATGAAGCTTGATGAGTGTTAGATTGTCAAAGGTCAACGGCTTGAAAGGCTAAGCTTTACACTGATGAACAGGGCCTTGGTCGGCATCGAAGTTGAGATAAATGCCAATAAGAAGGGAAACATGTGTTTAGGTGTTCAGTCAAAGAAGAATGTTTGATGGCTAGCAGCTTTTCATCTCTTGCATGAGATACATGAGTCCCGAAAATGGTATTACAATCACACCCTAATCGTTGATGTCATTCGGCAAAAACAAGGAAAGTGATTAGCATGAGGCAATCACCTCATATCATGCTTTGAGTACAAAAGATCGATTCTGGTGATGGTTGGAGACAAGGTAGTGAAATGGCAGGCGTTGGGTGGAAAACTAATAGATTTATGACGCTAATCATCTATTGTGAACATGCATTGTAATGCCAAGTGATTTGTTACTCCCCAATCAATGGTCCCGTGAGTCAAGTTTTGTGTATTTTAAAGTTTTCTTTAATTTTTATTAGTTTTATTGAGTTTTTTTGAAAAAAAAAACTTTAAGGACTATATAAGTCAAAACTCACAACTTGAAGTTCATTTCTCATTTACACATTCTAGAAGATCCTCTTGAGCCCAAATGAGCATGCACTAATATCTTGCACCACCTGGACGATTCATAAGAGCAGATCACTACGCACATCAATGTCACCAGCATCACTCACTCCACTGAAAATCTGCAGCCAGCACCTTGTTGAAAGTCAAGCTAGATGGGTGCCCTTCGAGTCGACCCCTTCTTCCATGAGCCCAAAATTTTGTTATGTCTTCATTATTTTTTCAAGTAGTTTTGTAATTATTTGATATTCTCTGATTATAGAGGAGTCATCTCTGAAGAGTTGAGTCACAAAGTCTCTGTAATGGAATCTGAGTCCGGTAAAGTCGTTCAATGGCCAAAATAGCCCTACGTATAAATTCTATATTGTAAAGTGGGAAAAGAATACATTATCATTATCAAGTTTTGAGTTTGAAGAATACGACTAAGAGTGGCTACTCTCTCGCAACTTGTAATCATCTTAACTTGAGCTCTGGTAAATCACATTTTGATTCCAAACTCGCATTGTGCTCCTTGTCCTTTTCTCTTTCATTCAATTATACTCATTGTCGATTCTGCTATGATTTGTGACTATGCGTTAATAGGCTAAATCTACTGTTTTGAGTGCGTTAATGACAATTTTTTGACATTGTGACCGTAGGAGAGTGTTCTTAGACCCTAGGGTGACCTTTTTGGTATGTTCTATTGTAGTTTCTAGGACCTTGATCATGATGAATCATGATTTCGGTACCTCCTCGGATTGTGACGAAACTTGGTAGGTTAGTGTCCCTAAGTGTCTTAGAACCAACCCCTTGGGAGGAAGAAGTGGTTTGAGAAACGCCTCATAGATAAGACCTACTATAGGAATGCATAGCAACATCTTAGGATCAATCCAACATATTTTCCTATCAATAGAAGGTGATCCTTGGATACTTTCTATGCATGGCAGCATCGAAGAGCGGCGGTGCTTAACTACCCAGTACTCACAAAGCCAACAGGATACTTCCCTCCATCAGCAAAATATATGATCAACACTCTACAAGAGTTATCAATCAAATGAAGGATGTCCTTGACTTGGCTTGCCAAATTTTAGTGAAAATTGCAAAGATGATTATCACGTGAATCACAACATTTGAGGACATAGAAGCGGTATAGCATCCATGGAAAGTGTTCCTCAAAGGCAGCAAAGGGATATGTTGGAATCTGGAGACAAAAATTTCGAGCCAAAAATGGGGTTGTTTTCCAGTGTCATGTTCTTGCCCTCTCATTATATGCAAATCTTTGAAGAGGCATTCATGAGCAGGTTCTTTCAAGTGGATTCATCTATCTTCAACCCCATGACGAAGAATCTTCATGCTTGCCATATTGCCTATCAGAGCACTTTGAGTAACAATCCTTTCAGAGATTTGGCACCAAAAGTGAAGATTGAAGCAAGAGAAAAAAAATTCAAGTTGTTAACTTGCACACTCAAAAAGCGCGCACCGGATTACTAAAGATAAATACAACCAGCTCGTCAAAGCAAGTGCCCAAACGAAGCACGCACACAACGAAGTAGACAAAAACAGTTTTCACGAGGATGTGCAAAGACTAGGAAAGGGAGAATGTCGGAAGTCAAGCCAGAAAGGTGCCCTTTGAGTCGATCCCTTCTTCCATTAGCCCAAATTTTTTCTATGTCCATTTTTTTTTTGAGAAGCTGTAATTATTTTGATACTCTCTAATTAGAGAGGAGTAATTATTTGATACTCTCTGATTGTAGAGGACTAATCTTTGAAGAGTTGAGTCACGAAGTCTATAATGGAACGTGAGTCCGATAAAGTCAGCCAATGGCCAAAAGAGCCCTACGTATAAATTCTATTTTATAAAGTGGGAAAAGGACACACTATCATTATCAAGTTTTGAGTTTGAAGCATACGATTGCGAGCGGCTACTCTCTTGCAACTTGTAATCATTATGACTTGAGCTATGCTAATATCATTTCAATTATGAAACTTGCATTGTGTTCCTTGTCCCTTGCTCTTTCATGCAAGTATCCCCATTGTTGATTTTGTTGTGATTTGTGACTATACATTAGTCGACTGTTTTGAGTGCTTTAATGACTCATAACCATCTTTGTTGCAAAATGTGGTATTAGTCACCTCGTTTATACAGACATCAAGAGTCTCTACTATTTTATTCCATCCAAAGAGTTCAAACAACTCCTTTGGAAACGATTCCTTCATGTAATAGTCGTCATCTACTGAACGCTCTAGGATGAAATATTTCTTTCTAAGACCCCCACATTCTAATGCCCCCCACATTCAAATGTGAGCATCCTTGACTAGTCAAGCAGGCAATTGTGTTCCGTCATCCGTAGTGACAACAAAGTCTTCTATCGGAGTTTGTTTTATGTCCCTATAGCTATGGTCCTTGGTGTTCACCTTGGTTATGACTCCCTTATGCCGTAAATAGAGATGGTCATAGCCCATGTCTTGAACCATTTTAAATTGATGCATAAAGGGTCGCCCCAAAATAACTTCAAAATAGTTTCCTTTTTCAAAATCTACAGCCACAAAGGTGTGTTCGTATTGTATCCCTCATGAGGATACTATCACTTGTTCTAGCATTCTTAAGGGTCTTTCCACATACTCGTTGGCTAATTGCAATTTTATGTGTGTTTTCCTGAGAGCTAGCCTTTCCTATTCCTTCCAAATTCCTTTCATAGTGATGGTTAGTATTGCCATGGTGCTCAATCCCTTGTATTTCAAGGGTAAGGTGGTGGTTCCTTCTTCCCCTTTGCAATAATCGCCTACCTTAACAAGTTCCACTTGTTTTTCCTCAGGATGGTTTGGTTTCCAAATTTCCTCGACTAGGTCATCTTTTGGTTGGATATTCATTCCCATCTTTTCCAAGTTTGGGCTCATTTGTCCCCATAAATATGGTTTTATTTTCAACAACTCCACCAGAATGATTGTGCTCATTATAGAAGAAGATAATAAAGCATGCAAGCTCTTGTATCCGTCACTTGTGGAACAGAACTCCACTGAGATGGTACAATTCTTACCTCAGACTTTGCCTTGTATTCTCCTACAAAGGGTTGTAAAGTTCTTATGGTTGCACATTTACTTTCTACAAAAACCTCTATCCTTGCATTCATGTATAACGATTGAATATCTTCCGGATAGATTTCTTGGTCCATATTGATTTTAGAGATTGGTCTAGATAGCAATATGGCACTTTCGTCTTTCCTAATTTTGATAATTTCCCCAGTGATTGTGTCCATGGTTTGTCTACTTCTAATATTGGCTGCATCTCTAAAGATCTATCTTCATTTGTCGTGTTTGCCACCACCTTCGTGGTCCTTGGTTCTTCCTTGTTTGCTGTTTTGGGTTTGATTTTGTTGTCTAGATTTTGAGCACAATTTATGAGCACATAGTCCCTTCCACATTCGGCACAAAATCATTGAATTGCATATCTTTTACCTATGTTTGTTTCCTCACTTGTCCTTATGTTTTCTTTTTCCGACTCACGTGTTGCAAGCTCAGGGGTTTTTGGATCTCTAGGCTATATCATGGCTTGAGTAGTTTCTAACAACCTTTTGCACACTTCCATTCTTTTGGTTTTGTCTTTGAGGTGCAGATAGGTCAACTGTCTTTGTTTTAAGGTTTGGTTGTTGTTGAGACTTGGTGCACAGGCTTGCAACATTGCTTCTAGTTGCTCGTTCACTTTTTCCACTAAGACTAAACCACTTGAGTCAATTTTTGACTCTTTTGATTTCTTCTCATCTTCTCTTGCTCATGTCTAAGTTGTTCCTTTGTTTCGTACAACTCTGTTTCCAAATCTGTTTTCTCCTTCAACCTCTTTCCTTTCATTTTGTCACGTTTGGCCTTCCATGGCTTTCTTTGAGTTCTGATTGATCCGCTTTCAAGTTCAAATGACTTGAAACCCTAAGGTAGGTTGATTTTGATAATTGGGACCAGTTCATATGATTTTTGCTTGGACAACTCACAGGGGTCATGGATCGTGATCCATATTGGGCAGCCATCTAGGATGAAACTTTGGAAGCTTGTTCATATAGTCTATCCTAGCACATTGGTGAAGTTAATTTCAAATTTGGACAAGTTCATCTCTAGTTTCCCCAGTTTCCCTAGTTATGGTCTGATTTGGTCCAACTTTGCCATATGTGGTTTTGAATGGCACTTTTGACCTTGATTATGGTCAATCTATGTGGTATCTGGCTTTGTTGATGATTTGAAGTTGAAGAAGAACCCCAAACCCAATTGCCTATTGATTTGTATCCCATTTGGATCTTGTTTGGACACTCTAGGCCCTCTAGCAAGTTTAAACCACTTCTCAAGCATTTCTTAACATTACTTTGAGTCACAAATGAGTTCCCAAGCTTCTTTGGTCTTGCAACTTGCCCCAAAATCACAATTTCTGCACTTAACGCTTTGACTTTCCTCATTTTGACAATTAAAGCTCTTTGAGTGAGAAAACAGTAAGAATTTCACATATTTCCCAACTTTAAGATCACTGCTATAAATTGCACTCATTTTTTGATCAATATGCTTCCGAGAGTCATGGATCGCGATCCGTGTTCTGACACCATTTTGCACAAGATTGATAGGGTAGCTTCCAGACATCTTTCCTAAGCTATTGGTGCAATTTTTATTGAATTTGGGTCAAAAATTTTCTATCATGGGTGAAAATGACCATTTGCAGACTGAAAACCCAATTTCCCTTGGTTTTTGATGATTGCAAGGTCCATTTCATATCAAATTAGTAGGGCACATTCCCCAAGGTAGTATCAATCTGTTTGCATTGAAATTTCCCTGTTAAGCCATGTTGGGGGACATGGATTGTGATCCGTCTTCTGCAACATCCTTGAACTATGATTACAGCAATGGAACATCGATTTCATAAGCAATGTTTTGCCAAAATTTCCTTGCAATTGGAGGTGGGGGGTCATGGATTGCAATCCATGTTCCACCCCATCTCTTGACTATGATTATAGGGTTAAATTTTGCAAGGTGAGAGGAGCATATCCATGTACTTGTTTTGAAATTTGATGTTGGTATGCTTTCCCAAAAGTTCTCTCTCAGTTTGCTCAAATCCTTCTTTTCATTTGAATGATGCAATTTTTTTGTTACTTCTTGTGCACTTGTGACCATACAAGATTGTTTATGCAATGATAAGAAGCATACCTATGAGATCTAGTGTGGTCTGAAGGTCCGGGGTGGTTGTAGCAGGAGAAAGTGTGGCAAGGAGCTCTAGGTCAAAAAGATCTCTCTCTCTCTCTCTCTCTCTCTCTCTCTCTCTCTCTAAAATGTTAGACTGTAATGAGATCTAATTTTCCCATTTCGCCTATATGTGTCCGACTTACCCCGAGTGCAATTTGCATACTTACCTTAGTTGACTCCATTTTACATGTCATACCACCTACAACTCAGAAGGCTCGTCACCTTTTGGACTTCTGATCATCATTTGCTGCTAATTTTGCAATTCTACACTGACCAACCTAAGAGGAGGAACTTGAAAACAAAAGACAAAACAATGTCAAGCTAGGGGAGTCTTATGGGGTTGTCAGAACCACACTCACCCAGCTCTTGGCAATGCAAGACACGAGAGCCCTTGTTTCTACCTCATCAACACTAGCCTCAACTGCACAAGAGCTCAATGATCTAAAGGATATGATCAACAAGTCATGACCACTGGGAACAAAGTGATTCAGAGCCAAAAAGATGAGGAGATCCGATTGCTCAAAGAATGATTAGCTAAAGCATAAGATTATTTGGCAGAACACAATAATAGAGCACATACCTTGGTTATACAACAAAAATTTCTAGCCATTAGTGCCATAAGGGCTCAGCCAACCACAGTAGAAGTCCCTCTGCCAATGGGAAAATAGCATATGGGTATGGACCTTCCCCTGTCTGGTGGAATTGCCAAGCACTTCTACAGAGGCAGGACCACATGACTTTGAAGATAGCGGAGATAAATCAGATGCAAGAGAGAAGATTCAAAGGTGAATCTTAGAAGCGCACGACCCGTCACACAAGGAATATGTGCAATATGAACTCAAGGTACTAGAGTCGGAAACACTTCTGATGATCTCCCTAGACGAGGCCATCAAAAACCATGGGCATGAGATGATATCTCTACCACTGATGAGACAAGAGACCCTCCTTTGGAAAAATAAGGGGCGCAATTTTTGGGCGAGCAATTTTTGGCGAGCGCTTTTTAAGAATCGGGCGAGCGGATTCCCAAAAGAAGGGACAATCTACCCATCTCTCTCTCTCTCTCTCTCTCTCTCTCTCTCTCTTCAACTAAAATTTGATTGTTGTTTCACGACTAACTTACATTCAAACAAAAAACACCATGGATTCATTCAATACACTATTAATAAGAGAAACAAAAGTTCCTTACACACAGTTATGGTCTATTTCATATAGCAAACCCCAAATCTATGTGTTCCATTGCATCAAAAATAAATACATATGGGGGGTGATACATCATGGATGATGTGGATGAAAGAAGGGCGGTGGGGGGTCATATGCTCTGGGAGGAAACAAAGGTCGTGCCAATGGGGGCAGTGCACCAAATGGTGGGGGAACTCCTCCAAATGGCAGAGGGTACGGACTATATGTGGGGGAAGTTGTAGGTAGTGAAAGAGGCAATGGATCAACTCCGGGCGAGGCCTCAAATGTGGAGGCAATGAATGCACTGGGAGACGGTCCAGTTGCACGCCATGCCAAAACTGGGGCCATGAAAGTGGGATACGGTGCTGCTAATGCCCCGCCCTAACTGCTGAATGGTGTCAGGAAAGATGGGTCAAGCGGATGAGGCTGCTCGGACACTTGCTTTGGTTGCTCAGTTACCTGAGCTCTGACACTCCTATGAAACATCAATGTTGAGCCTAAATCGAAAGGTAGGCGATGGGCTGGCTCCAGACAAGCACTGAAAACTGCCCAATCCTTCTCACAACTGATGCAATGTCTATGTAGTAGTAAACATTGTGCTTCCAATGTCCCAACTCCTGCAAAACAATCCAACACAACATCTCCCATGTCTGTGAAGGTACCTAGTAGCCATCTACAAAAAAAAAGTAACCTTTAGATTTATTACACCTATAATTTTATAGGAACAATAAAAAAAACTTCCAAAAAGTTTCTACCACCTGGAAAATGCTGGACTCCTCTCAACACCTCTACGATAAGGCCGGCCCATACGATCAAGCGTCCACTGTGTGGAATCTGAACCTGGTGGCTTCTCCCACAACATGTCGTCATCTGCAGAGAAGCCACGTACATTTGCTGCAATCTCTCCATCCGCTTGATCGTACCTCGAAAGCCGACACCCACCAGTTCTAGGGGTGAAAAAATGACCAGCAACAAAGTACCAACCTAGAATGGAAGTAAAACATTATTTTTTGACATGCAAACATAGAAGTTATTATTCATTATCAAAAAAAAAAAAACATACCCCCTCCAAATAGTCCTGAACATTCATACAACTAGACTCCGACAATCGTATGTACAATATCCTCAACAACTGGAAACCAGCTCCCTCTGCCTTCGAAGTGACAATGGAAAGATGTTCTGCACGCATGTTGCCACAACCATGCCATCAACCAAAAGAAACTCGGTTGCCAGAAGGAATGCAGCATCCACAAGCTCACTATCCCATTGGTTCCATAAAGGAACCCCACCCATGCTAGCTGCATGTGGCCTAGTGTGTAAGGGAAAGGCCATGTACACCAAACGTACGCCACCCAATCTCAAGCTGGGGCTCATCTGCCCTGTTCCTGATAGAGAGCCCAAGAGTATACGTAGTGACTGCATAGAACTGCATGCAATCTTTGTTAGCACTAAAATTGTGCACATAACTATGATTGTAAATTAGCGTGGCTTACCTGTCATTGCAGAACACATCTAGAATAGCTTTTGCCAACTCTTTGGCACTAGCATGCACTGGAAGGTGGCGTGGCTCTACATGCATATCTGTACGTAGCAACATAAGATCAAATATATCTTTCAAGCAATGCTAAAGAGAACAACACGACATTAACCATTTTCACGTACCTGGATGGTTATCTCCCACAACTCTGGCCATGTCTGATAGGTCCTCTGCAGCCCTGCCATGTGATGGTGAACATAGAGGGGACTCCTGGATGCCCCCCCACTGGTCTTGGAGTGAAGGATAGTGTCGATACACTGTGGCTCATAGCACCAAGGCTATGAGCACTATCGCTGACTTCTACAGAATACTCCGCAACCACATGCTCGCTCTCACTATCACTGGAAACTACAGCCCTCTTCTTTCTCTTCCCACGTTGCTTGTCAGCCGGTTGTGCTTGCGAGTATTTCTTTGAGGTCTGTTTCTTCTTGTCCGGTTTCTTTGATGTGTTTGGAGATAGAGCATCCTCTATCACAACCGCTTTCTTTCGTGACGCAGTATGCTCCGCTATTAATTAAAAAAGAACACTTATTGAGCCCATGTTGTATTGCTTCATGGCAAAGGTAAAAACTATATAGAATGATACTTATGTATAGCTCTTCCTCTTCGGGTGGGTACTCCTTGTTCAGGTAGTCAAGCCACCAAGGACACTTGAGCCACGCTCCCTTTGGCCGCAAGTCATCTATCCACTCGTTAGGATATAAGCCTGTCTCCTCTCTCTCTCCGACATGCACCATGCATCACCGGGGTGCTTGGGAATGGGAAACACAAGAGCATCTCTCCACCATCTACAAGAGAGACCACAATGTTTTGAGCCACCAAGGACAAGATTAGTGTTTCCTACTACATTCTTAATTTGTCAATTAAAGATGTCAAACCTGTACAACAAGCATTGTGCCATACAAGCAAAGTGGGGTTGCTCTTTGGGATCCTGTGTGGACTTGATCCGAGCACTCCACTTCTTGAAGGCCTTCTCAAAGTGCTTGCGTCTGTATGTCAGTAATGTGTGGGCAAGTGTGCAACCATGCCTACCTTTAGCCTTCTCATGTTGGATAGCAACATAATGATTCTCGGCCTCCAATTTCTTGGCCATCTCAAGGACTCTCCTGGAGCAAATAATAAGTCACAAGTTACATTATCAACAAATTGCTATCTGATGCACATAATCACTAAATCTAACCTTTCTAATTTCCACCAATCACGTGATATCGAAGCCACTGGATCCAGGCCTTCTCCGTCAAACCGATGTCATTCTCCTTCAAGGATGCATCACCGCCTTGGAGCAAATCAAGCAAGCGGCACTTCCTAGCAAAGGAAAAGCGAGACTTATTTTTTATTGCTACATAATAAAAAGAGAAATATATCGAATGATTTAAATGACTTTTACTTACTCTTTTGGGCTAATGCGTGCACGCACAACCTCTGCCACTCTCAAGGGTGTCATTTTCGTGGTCTTCTCGCCCTAGCCTGTAAATGATATATATTTCTGGAAAAAATCGTTGCCATTCTCTGGATTTGCAATGGTGGCTATCTCAAGCCCTTTGCGCATAAAGTATTGCTCCGTTTGAGATAGCACTAGATTGATGCTTTCCTCGTATGTGTCAGGTGCCAACTCGTAGTCAAAACTCCCTTTTGATGGCAGCCCTTCCGTTTTACTACTAAACATATGATCAAACTCTTCCTATCATTTGCCAAGGAATCAATCAAAATACACATAATAAGATTTCGCAATCACAACATATTCTCATTTAGCATTGGTTTAAAGCATACCTTCCAAATTAGTTGCGCAAGGACAGCCATTGGCAATTTTAGCCACTTTGACTTGTTTGGACTTCTAAAATTCAAAGCCCTTTCTGCTGCCAAACGCGCTCTTTCAGGAAATTTTTGCAAAAGTGAAGTAGGGTCCGCCAACCCTAGCTTTCTCATCATGAAAATATCATGAGCAATTGTGTGAGGCACTGAAACCCTCGTGGCCCTGTTTAACACTCGATTGTAATTTATATAGTTAAAAAATAAGATGCATTTACATTCGCAAAAAAAAAAGGGCTCACCTATTGATCATTCCCAAAACCAATAGAAACTCCGCTGTCTCATGGGGCTGAAAATCAACTAGAACGCACTCCACCATTGGTGCCTTCTCAATTGGGATATCATTCTCGTTCATCCACCGCATCCATGCCTCCAATCGGTGATTACCATCCCAAACCACAAAGTACCTCTCGACCATGTGACTAAGCTCGGGGATTTGACGAAGCTCCTCATCCAAATCATATGACATTGCAAGATCCCTCGCAGCGTGACCACGACGAGAAAATTGTTTGTGATCCTCCCCAGGAATCCGTTCACTAACAATAAATCTTGCCATGGTTGATTGGTAGCTTTTGTTTGCAATGGAGAGTTACAAATCGGCCACATGGTCATCATGTGTGCGGATGGCGGGGTTTGAAAGAAGTCGACATAGAGGCAAGAGTGGAAGTTTGTCATCGTATGGTACTCTATAATAATCCACCCAGCCCAATGAAATGTGCTTGTCGACAACGTTTCCAAAACGCTTCATCTCTTACATCTTCAATAGCGGTACTTGTTTCCACACGATGACTGGGTCCGGCGCTTGATTGTGTTGTTCCATCCACTCCAGTTACGATGGACACAATGCAATCTAAAGAACTCAAGGCTTGAGATTGTTCGGTATCCTGTGTGCATAGCGGAGGTACTTCTTGTGACATAGTAACATCAACCTCATCCACGGCGCCAATATTTTTGGATTGGTTTTTTGTTCTCATGCTTGCGCTAAAGAATTAAAGAAGATAGATATAGGATGATTTATGAGAAATTGTAGGTAAGAGTTTGAGATACGAACAAGAGAAAACTTGACAGAAAGAAAGAGAGATCTGTGCAATAGAAGAAAATAGAGATGATAAAAGTGAAAAGAGAAGGTCAATGCACTTTATAAAGCTTTCATTTTTATTTATTAATTTTTGATTTTTTTTAATCTTATTATTTTGTCCTTGTGTGTGTGTGAGAGAGGAGGGTGAAGGTGTGTGTGTGTGTGTTGACGTGTGTGTGTGTGTGTGTGTGTGTTGGCATGTGCATGTGTGTGTAAGAGTGTGTGTGTGTGTTGGCATGTGCGTGTGTGTGTGCGCGTGCACGTGTGTGTGTGTGTGTGCATATCGTGGGGCGTGTGTGTGTGTGTGCGCGTATGCACGCGTGTGCGTGTGTGTGCATATCGTAAGCGTGTGCTTGTGTGTGTACACACACGCACGCGCTGGCGTTTGTGTGTGTGTGTGCACACACGCGTGTTGCACGCAGGCGCGTGTGTGTGGTGTACACACACACACACGTTGGTACACACACACCAGCGTGCGTGCGTGTGTGTGCGTGTGAACACACACACACAAACGCACACACATGCGCCACGAAGGTTTTTGGCACCACGTGGCGTGCCACGTGTACTGTCGACCACCGGCAGTACACGTGGCAGGCCAGGTGGCCGACGCGTTGTCTGCGTGGGAGTGCGCGTGGCCATGTGGCCTGCCACGTGTACCGTCGGCTAAGGACGATACACGTGGTGAATCCATGTGGACACGCGACGACCTACGTGTCCACGTGGACTACCACGCGTGTGACGTGTGTGTGTACTCTGCCTGTGGCCAATGCGTGGCCAGAGGCAGAGTACACACACTCGTCACACGTGCCCATGGCCAATGCGCTGGCCATGGACGCTTGGCGGCCCATGGCGAATGCCCCGCCCTCCCCCGCCTCCGCCCCTCTTACATTGTGAGCGGGATGAAAACACACAGAATGCCTCTATAATGACCCGACGCACACTCTTGGGAAGATACACACACACACACACTATGGGGCACCACTTGGCTTACACAACCCACGTGGTCGAGACAGGAAACACACCTATGGAGTGAGAGGAGAGAGACTACCCATTTACCCACTCCACACAGAGACACACACACAACACACACCCAAAAAACTCAGCTCAAAAGAGGAGAATTTCTGATGTTTAGATACAATTGAGCTTGGGCCAACACCAATGGGGCAAATAGCTCACACAATATGGGTAAAATATGCCAGATACAATCACAGATTGGAGCAGAAGCTTCGCTCAAAGGAGAAACTTACACAGTCAAAATAGAAGAAAAACAGTGAGAAATTTGGAAAAATGGACAGCGCCATCGCGTCCGGAACGGCCCAAAACCCCAGTCTACAATGTCAAAGTGCTCAAATCCGACCTCGGATGAGCAGTTTACGGCCAAAACAGGCTCCAAAATGAGCAAAAACACATTTGCAGCTGTTCCTCCTCTTCTCTCCACGTTTTTTCTGGTCTTCTCTCAGTTTTTTCAGTTCCCAAACTTAGCTTTATTACTTGGGCGCCCTTGGCCTTTTAGTTGACCTCAAACGGACCCCGAACATGCCAAAAAGTGGCCTCGCAGTACATAGTTGTCACCCTGCTGCATCCATCCACACACCTGGCACTCAGCTTTTTCCAATAATGCATCCTGCCACCACGTGAAGTGGCCCCAAAAGATGGTCCTCATGATGACCTCTTTGCATAATTATCACAAGAAAACACCCACGTTGTGTTCGTACTTATCCACGTGTACATATTGACTCCATTCGACCTCCTGACGCCACTGGATGCCATCTGACACACCTACTTACCTCATGTCGTCCGCCCGCGGATAGCTTCCTCGAGAAGTTTTACGCGCTACCAACTCCTCATTATTATAGAAAAAACACATTGGTACTGGTGATAGTGAAAATCGATGCACTATGTACATGCTGTCCTACCTGTACACATGTGGGCCCCACGTAACCACCTAGCTTTGGAAAATGGGCAATCCTTTATTCGATGCACCATGCATGTGTATGTACATATGTGCAATCCCTTGCTCCAAAAAACTCCTGACATAATTTGCCCATCCCCTAGCCTGCTAGACCATTCATGATCAGCAACAACAAAAAGAGATATGAGACTCGCCGCATCACAAGTCTCCTCATCCCTCACAGACATTACTTGTTCTACAGACAACTCATCTTGCTCCACCATCATCAACCTGGCATGATATAATTTAAGACGCAAACCATTTACCCTTGACTTATGTAAAATTCCATCCAGGTTAGCCAGCTGATATGTACCATTCAAAAAACACTCCACTACCTTGAAAGGGCCTTCCCACTTAATTTGAAACTTCTTTTGGAAGGTGTTGTCCAGCTTACTGTTGTAGCGCAAAACCAAGTCATGTTTCTTGATACCCTTACTTTTGACCTTTTTATTTATCTTTACCAAAGCCCTATCTTGCATCTGCCCATAATGTTCCAATGCACTCATCCTATCCAGCTGAACCTCTTGTAACTCTAAGAGCCTCTCTTTGAATGCATCACTAGGCGGCCCAAGAAACTTCCCTAACATCTTGATTGTACGCAACTCTACCTCCACAGGCAATAGTGCTTCCTTTCCATATACCAAATGAAATGGAGTAAACCCTGTACCTGTCTTCACCGAAGTACGATAAGCCCATAATGCACTAGGCAATTCCAAATCCCAATTCTTTCCTTGGTGCTCTGTCACTTTTGAAAGAATCTGTACCAACTCACCATTGAGTCTTTCATTAAAGCCATTACACTGCGGGTAAGGAGTGGTATGCTGATGACTAACCTTCATCTTGCGCATAAAAAGTCCAATAGTTTAGCTCTAAATCCTGGCCCCTTGTCCGAAAGTAGCTCCAGTGGCACCCCAAACTTGCAGCATATTTCATCATACACAAATTTTGCCACATCCTTTGCAGTGATCTGTTTTAATGCTATAGCCTCTGCCCATCTAGAGAGATAGTCGACTACGGTCAAAATATAGCTTTTCCCCCTGCTTGTGATAGGTAACGGGCCGATTGCATCAATCCCCCACTTTTCAAACACATCAAACTCCATAATGGTATTTCGTAGCGCTGGCTTCAACACTCTCTTCCCAAATGCTTGACACCTATTGCAAGACCTACACCAATGGTGAACATCCTTGTGCAAACTAGGCCATACATACCCCTCTTGCAAGATCTTATGCAAGGTGATCTTTAGAGCAAAATGGCCACTAATGCGCCTTCATGATTCCATTAGGAAATTTCGGAGGTCATTTGGAGGGCCATATGAAGGAGAGAGAAAAATAGAGCGCGTCCAATGAGCAGGAGAGCTACGTTACGTAGGAAAGTACGTAGAAAGACTCAAAAAATAGGAAAATATCCTAAAAACTTTCACGAGCCTAGGATTGTGGCATCGTAACTTCCTTGCTTTTACCGAGTTGTTAGGTGCTTGTGTGGTCCCACTGCTGATATTCTCTTATGGTCATTAACGTACTGGAGGGTGACCATTAAGCCCGCACAAGATATTGGAATTCTAAAACACTTTCCCTCCATTAGAATGCTTTCAAAGTGAATCTCCCTCCACTAAAGCTTTTCTCTGAGAGCTATGGCTTCCACGTCTTCTCGCCCAAGAAGCTCTAGGTGTTTATGGTCTCTCACACCAACAACCAACAGCTGCACTTTGTCTAGAAGGCCAAGTAGTAGCATATCCTCAATTACAATATCAACTTCAATAAGTGCAAAGAACCAATGGGTTGGACAAAGGATAAACAAAGGTTCATGGGTCCTCATGCAACCAAGAAGACCCAAGAGGTCTAGTGCTGTCAATGTTTACCGCTCAGCATGGAAGGCCAGAGTGTTGGATCTCAAAGTTGAAATCGGCAAAAGATCTGTAAAGGAAGTTCTTGTTCAGCATGTGTTTACCCATCCAGACATGATAGCAAACGATGGAAATGTGTTAGATATACATCAACCACGTTGTAATTGTAAGTATTCTTGACATCTGAACTGCATTTGATTTGTCATTTCACTTATTGATACTCTCATTATAACTTTTCTTATATATTTTGCAACGTTTATCGCTCTTCTTATGAGCAATGTCTCCATTCTTCACAGCTCACTACATTAGATTTGTCATTTGGACTTATTGATACTCTTAGTTTAACTCTTGTTATATATTTTGCAGATGTTTATCCCTCTTCTTATGAGCAATGGGAGCCTGTGGAGTGCATAATAGGCCTCTTCCTTGTTGTTCATGCCCACATTGGTTCTCTACAGTATTCAGGGAGGAGGAGCAAAAGCCTGGCTGATGAAGGAATATTTTTCTATGACCACTTCTACCAACTCAGCCCAGGGAATAAGAATGGCATGTTGGTGAAAGTGCCTCTACCAACCGATTGGAACACTGTGGACTAGCCAGTTCCTGAGGAAACAATGGTGGAGGCAATGCGAAGTAAGCTCTACAAGGATATACAGAGGTCTCTACGTAGCTCTATTCCCACCAAACTGGTTAGAATTGCAAACTTTTGTCCTGTTGCACTCTTCATAGATTTGTTTCATAGCTACAATATACGTGTTACAAAAACTATGTTCATGTGCAATTCATTTCAGCAGTCATCCTGTGACAAACTTCTTGACAGAGGATGGTATGTAAAGGAAGAGATTGACATACGGTGCGAGGTCATGCTTGACTCTCTAGTTGTCAAGTACATGATTGCAAGCCAATCACTGTTAGTCTCCTTTTGGTATATGCGATCACAAATGCTCAAAGGTAAGTACATTCCTATGGACCAGGTTTCTGCAGGTTTGGAAGATAATCCTGTTGTGGATGTGGAAGTGATTGATAAAGAGCATGGCCTAATGTTGGTGGTTACAATAAGGGAGCTATGCAGTCTTCTGCAGTGTCGGCACGACATAATTGAAGAGTGAATGGACAGGGACCTTTCAGATTTTTCCTTTTTCCTAGCTAGCCGTAAGCTGATGCGGAGTAGGGAAAAAGATATTTTGTGCAAAGAGTTGGATGGTCGGGTTGAAATAGTGTCAATGTAACAGAGATTCTTGTGAACCCAAGTGTATACGAATGACTTTCAATACATGAAGTTTTTTGAGCTCATTTGTCAGTTATGCTCTGTGAATATAAGTGTTCTTGAAATACATTTCTTTAGCATGTCAAATCTCTCTCTCTCTCTCTCTCTCTCTCTCTCTCTCTCTCTCTCTCTCTCTCTCTCTCTCTCAATGTTAGGCAAGACAAAGACATGATAGAAGAGTCATCTTAATTCATTAGAAAGTAAAACTCGTCCATGAACAATGGACTGAGATACAATTTCTGTAAGTATGGAATCAAAATGTCTTCAAGGTAAAAATCAAAGGAATGCCCCTCGAAGGAAGGTGGTGAGAGAGTTGTTCCTGGTGGATTTAGTTCTCCCTTTTCAAGAGTATCATCAATCAGTAGTGTATTATTTGCATCAAAGGGTACATCGATTTGGCTAAACGGTTTGTACAAAAGAGGTAAATGTGGTTTTTTAGGGTGGTAGTGGCCCTCGATGGTAACACATTTTCTTTCATCATACAAAAAGGCAAAATCTGACGTGTGAGCGCCGTATACACCGCAAACTATTGTAACTAGTGGCGACAAGTTTTGCCTTTGCATTGAAGACCATACGGCAACTCTGAAGCGCGGAAGAAGAAACTGAATAAATTCTTTGGTTCCTGGACGAACCACGACTCAACAAGTTCCCATCCGAAATGTTTGCAAATCCTCGAAGGGCTCTGTGTCACCCAGAGGCACGCGCATCAGCAGCAATCCATTGAGGTTCAAGATAATCAACCTCTGTAAAAGTTGACAAGTACATATAAGTAGTTAGAAGCAGAACATATTTTGCCATACTTGAATAGACATTATCGGAACAACCGTATCTACAAGTAGCAAGGGTCCATACTGGGTCTCTATAGTGTTGTTGTCCTTGTTGCTATCCTCTACTTTAGCTTCATCATTCACATCTTCATAGTCATCATTCACATCTTCATCAAGGGTCTCCCCCATGGCTCTTTCTGCCTCATTCAGGGTTTCCTCCAAGGTCTTTTCCTCTGCCTCTGTTGGTCGGCTTGCATCATCCATAACCTTGTGCTCATCCGTATGCCTGCTTTCCTCATCCATCCTTGCCTCATCCATATCAGTTTGCTCATCCCTAGGCCTGCTTTGCTCATCCATATCCTTTTGCTCATCCGTAGGCCTGCTTTCCTCATCCAGGGATTCATCCATAGGCTCTTTTGGCTCCTCCACTGGCTTACTTGGCTCTTTCATTGTCTCCTCCATAATCCCCTCTCGTTGTACACTAGCACCTTCCATATGCTCATTTGACCTTTCTTCATCCTCGGCTCTTTCATCTTCAGCTGATATGACCCCCTCAGCCCGTTGTGATTCCACTGTATCTGATGCAGGGGTTTGTCGTGGTGGCACATCACGTATTATCATATCAATTGTGCGGTTGTCCAAGCCGCTATCTTCAGGTTCTCTGGGGCTCGACATAGTAAGCAGGTGTTGTATTAGACTTACCCGGTATCTTTGCAAATAATCATATGTGTAGTTGTTTAAAGCACTCTACAAAATTGAAAGACCATATGGTGAGAAGTCTTGTATAAAGAAAACCAAAACTGACTGAATGCAATGTCAAATGGTTATCTTAGTCATGAAAGGTTTTAATGCAAAGTAGCTTTGAGGACATATTCTGCATGCAGAAGACATCTCCAGCCGCAAGAATTTCCATCGGTTTGATTTGGGACAGGTACATCTTTGATTGGGGCCTTGTATAGTTCATACCTTCCACATAGCTTGCCATAAGCAAGCAACAACCTCTTTATACAACTGCACAAAGCAGTATCAAGATGTTAGCTTGAGGCTTCAAATTTACATGGATATCTATAAGAAACACTTTCTAATACATAACACTTACAGCCTAATTTCAGGGTGGGTTCCTTTTATTGAATTGAACACCCACACTGTTGGTTGGTCAACATCAAGGCATATGAGACTCCAGTGATGGTTGTTCTCATATGGAAAGATGATGACAGTTACTTCCAGCATAGCACAGTGGAGAAACCAACTCTCAAAGGTGCCAGATGGACTGTTCTTCTATCTAATAATCACTGACATTTGTGGATCAAGAAGAAACACCTCCGTGTGGGTGTGCGTTGGAAGTTGACTTTTGATCAAGCTGCAGAGAGTATACCTGAGTTAGTGCACATATGATCTGAGTTTTCAAAGTTAGCAAGATAGTAAGACTTACTTAAGACAAGCATAGATAATTGTGTCTGAGATCTGAGCATCTGGATTCATCAATAAATTAATGTCCACTTTTTCCAGCACCAGCTTTCTGGCTCCATCTATAAATGGTATCTTTGCAAGCAAACCATCCTTCATTGAAAGTAGAGCTTCTTTATTGCTTGCGTCTATGGACAGGATCACATTGCATTCTGTCTGCCTCTGGGACTCCACTACTACTTTTGCTTTCTCCTTAAGCTCTGCTTCCCTCATGTCCTCTGTTTGGCGAGCAACCGTCTCTGCCCTTGCCCTTGTATTCACATCATGTGTGACATCTACAACTGTGAGATGTGGCAATAGCTCAGGGGGGTATAGCAAAATTTCCCTCATTTTCTTGTCCCTGCAGACATTGGGGACCAGAATTTTGTCATACCTCCACCTTATCCTTTTTAGTGTTTCACTATCTTTGTCCATTACAGTCACCCTATGGGCATGGGCTGCTACAATGGTCATGTCACTGAAGTACTCAAGTAGGAAGTCCTCTGCTGCTTCTTGTAGAGCCATCAATGCCACCACCTTCCACCTTTTAGTGCCCCAGGTAGCTTCTTCACATATGGACCTCACCATCCTCTGAAAGGGCAGCTTTGGTATGCACAAATCTACACATTTCTGTGCCTTCCTGATTTCTCTAAAAAGTCCCATGCAGCTCTGTAACTTCTTCGCAATTGGACCTTTCAAAATTTTATTTGTTTTTCCAGGTCTCTTCTTTGGGGTTGCAGATCTGCTACTTGCCTTAGCTGCTAATCCTGGTCCCTTGCCTGCCTTCCTTGCAGTGGCCTTTGTTCTAGCCATTTCACTGTATAAAAATAGAGAAGTCTCTCTCTCTCTCTCTCTCTCTCTCTCTCTCTCTCTCTCCTTTCTATAGCCTAGCATATTTAAAGAGAGCTCTCTCTCTCTCTCTCTCTCTCTCTCTCTCTCTCCTTTCTATAGCCTAGCATATTTAAAGAGAGAGAGAGTGAGAGACTCCCATTACTAACGGCGCGCGTGGAAGATGTTTTGACCCCAAAATACACCTTCGCGCGCCGTTAGTATAAGGGTACAGAAAGACTCTCTCTCTCTCTCTCTCTCTCTCTCTCTCTCTCTCTCTCTTTCTCCTCCCTTGCCCAGTCTCTACACTTTTTCTTCCTCTCTCTATTACACACACACACATACACACACACACACACACACAAACACACACTCGTGGATACACTCGATCTCTCTCACTCGTTATACTTCCGTTTGCACAGTACTAAAGGCGCGCAAAGTGACATCCAAACCGGAGGTGCCTGTCTCCGCGCGCCTTTAGTATAGAGAGAGAGAGAGAGAGAGAGAGAGAGAGAGAGAGAGAGAGAGAGAGAGAGAGAGAGAGAGAGAGAGAGAGAGAGAGAGAGAGAGAGAGAGAGAGAGAGAGGTTGTGTGTGTGTGTGTGTGTGTGGGTGTGTGTTATATTTGTGTGTGTGTGTGTGTGTGTGTTTGTGTGTGTGTGTGTGTGTATGTGTGTGTGTGTGTGTGTGTGTGCGTGTGTGCGTGTGTGTGGGTGTGTGTGTGTGTATGTGTTGTATTTGTGTGTGTATGTGTGTGTTGTGTGTTAAGAAAGAGCTAGATATGAAATATACTCTGAGAGAAACAGACAGAGAAAAAGAAACAGAGAGAGAGAGAGAGAGAGAGAGAGAGAGAGAGAGAGAGGGTGAGGGCCAAACCTTCTAAGGACGCAGACCTGCGTTATGTCGATGACGGGTCAACTCAATCTTGCAGGTGCTTTCTGTCGGAGACGCAGACGACGGCGCTCTCTCTCTTTCTCTCACTCTCTTTGACGCGGTGTGTTTTTTTCTCTCTCATCACTTTTATATGTGACGTACGAAAGTATACGGGCCCAATAAATGATCGCACATGCGGCATCATGCAATTATATTCTATTTTTTAGTGACACGTGGGGCACCGCCGTGTGTATCCGTTATAAGTGTCATTTTGAGAGAGAGAGAGAGAGAGAGAGAGAGAGAGAGAGAGAGAGAGAGAGAGAGAGAGAGAGAGGGAGACTCATTACTGTCAGAGAGAGAGAGAGAGACACAGAGAGAGAGAGAAAGCAATGGAGAAGACACCTCCCATGGAGTTTCTGCAAACTCCACCAACAAAAGGTGATCTCTCACTCTATCTCTCTGTATTTCCAACAATAGGTAGCAAATTTTGTGTGTGTGTGTGTGTGTATGGAAACAAATAAAAACCCATATTGTTGTTCAACACACACACACACACACACACACACACACACCTCAACACATACTTACACAGACACACACACACGAACACACACACACACACACACACACACACAAAGACACACCCACACACAGACTCTCTCTCTCTCTCTCTCTCTCTCTCTCTCTCTCTCTCTCTCTCTCTCTCTCTCTCTCTCTCTCTCTCTTTCTCTTTCCCTCTCTCTCTCTCTGTCCATGTACTAACGGCGCGTAGACACAACCAAATACTGGCTGCAGCTCTCTCCGTGCGCCTATAGTACATTCATGACACTTGCCTCTCTCTCTCTCTCTCTCTCTCTCTCTCTCTCTCTCTGTCTCTCTCTCTCTCTCTCTCTCTCTCTCTCTCTCTCTCTCTCAATAGTACTAAAGGCGCGCATAGAGAGTTGCAAAGAGTATGTTTTTGTCTCTGCGCGCCTTTAGTACAAAGAGAGAGAGAGAGAGAGAGAGAGAGAGAGAGAGAGAGAGAGAGAGAGAGAGAGAGAGAGTCTATGTGTGTTTTGTTTATGTTCTTTGGAGAGAGAGAGAGAGAGAGAGAGAGTGTCTATGTGTGTCTTTTGGTGTGCTTTGGAGAGAGAGAGAGAGAGAGAGAGAGAGAGAGAGAGACTTGTCATGTTCCTGATGAATAGGATTAAGGTCCAGTAGGCAAAAGAGGCTAAAACTAGACCCAGAGCTTGTGCCAAGATTCCAGCCTTTGCAGGCTCAGTTGCTTAATGTTTCTGCCAAAAGAACTGTTGACTTTTGTCAGGACATTGATGAAGAAGAGTCAATTGGTGAAGATGAGTCAGAGAGGTCACCAGGCCAAGAGGATCCCTCACCCTACAAGGGTACCTCACCCTCTACAGTACTTGTCAAGAAAAATACAAGAAAGAGGAATATAGACTTCTCAGATGATGCAGATCTCCCAGAAAGCAGTCCCTGTGCAAGTAAAGGTAAAGCCAAAGAGGATGTGCCTTCTCTGGAAGACCCAACTGCAACTGATGAGAGGCTGTTCGATTTTGCAGCATCTTGTGGTGCTGGGGACAAATATGATCTAGTTCATTCTATGTTTAACCCAAAATTTGATATTGAAGACCTTTTAGCTCAGCATAGTGAATTCCTGCAGTCCTACAGAGATAAATTTGAAGTGATGGTGCAGGTAGGGAGGGTTGTTCTTCCCAGTATGACTGTTGTGCATTTAAATGATTGCGGTGGAAAGGGACAGGGACTGAAGAAGTATAGGGAATTACCACCTGCTTGCCGATGTTCAGCCTGCCCTTTGCACCAAAAAGAGTGCAAACTTATTCAGGAATCCTTTGGCTTTATGATTTACCTGAACAGCCTGTTTGGATTCCTCATGCAAAATCTTGATGAGGTGTTAGAGGAGCAGGATGCAGCACCAGACGAAGAATGAGAGGAGACAACACATATACAAGAAGTCGAGGAGGTTGAAGATACATTCGACCTTGAGGTTGAGGCAATTGAAGTACAAATAAGTAAGATGCTCTCTGTGAAAACCACAGAAATCAAACTACCTTTGGATGTCAATAACTTCACTGAGAAGCATGCTCAGATGATGCTGCCTGCTATGCCTGACTTCACGATTGGAGACAGGACCTATATCTTTTTACATGATGTGCAAAGCATCTTTTATTTAAGGGAGGACTTCTCCCTGGCTATCATTTCCAAAGTCCAAGAGGAGAGGAGTGGATTTGTGTCAGAGGATAGTAGTGATGATGAGGCAATGGAAACATCCAGCAATCCAATGGAATGCCTCCGAAGATGCTTTGAGAAAGCTAAAAAATACAAGGAGACACTACCTGATGAAGCCACCTTCCAAGCAATAAGACAAATCCTAAGACCATCAACAAGTCACAAAGAAGTGGAGGATTGGTTTAACCATTCAGGTCAGGGGTCAACTAAATCTGTAGACCTGTGGCAGGAAAACCTCTTTCTGTAGGATGAGAGCTTCATGGTAACTCTGTGTGTGTGTGTGTGTGTGTGTGTGTGACTTACTGCGACATGATATATGTAGTCTTGGATTGCTGACAAGAATGACTTCCTTCGACGACGGACTCAAGAGTATCGTGGAAGGGATGCGGCCCTAGCGCAGTACCTTTCAAAGCTTTGCGAGTTGCCAATATTAGTTTTTCACAATTCCATGTCACAAGAGGGTTCAATAGCAACTTACACATTAAAGACACTATCACGCTTCTTGGGTGGACCCGTGCTACC
Organism: Adiantum capillus-veneris; assembly: GCF_014529385.1. Classification (NCBI taxonomy): domain Eukaryota; kingdom Viridiplantae; phylum Streptophyta; class Polypodiopsida; order Polypodiales; family Pteridaceae; genus Adiantum; species Adiantum capillus-veneris. The sequence continues at coordinate 16,464,291 of NC_140945.1, read as the reverse complement.
CAAAAGTGTAGATAAAGTCATTCTTGTGGACAAAGTGTTTGTCAGAGATTGTTTTGGTTACTGCCCAGGCTATACAGGTGGTCGGGCAGCGTATTACTACACATACACAACAATGGCACTAGCTCTTGGTAGACAAAACCCAGATGAACTTTTAGAGTATGGCAAACATCTCATCATTCGTTACAAGGGTGATGTGCCAAAAAACAAAATTGAACCTTCAAAATCTTGATACACTTCAAGTAGCAATTGTATAACATCATGTATTACATAAATTTTGTACAATGTCATCCACTCAGAGTATCTTTCTCCACTTGTGGTTCACATACACCATTGTCTCTCTCCACCTTCGTTGACTTTCACGAGCACCGGAGTTGTTGTATGCCGTTGATCTTTTAACTTTTTGTTGTTGTAAATGTCTGATGGCTTGTGCTGTTGCTGAAGATGCCAAGACTTCTTTTGCGTGCATTCGATGAATGATTCTACGATAGAACCATTCAAATAGTTCTCTCAAACTGTTAGCCTTGATTCGAGAGCCACCATGTCGTGTGTGCCTGAAATAAGCATTTCTCGCCATGTAATGAGACTTTTCCATCCCTTGGGTATTCCATATTTCCGGGTTCCCATACTTTTGTATAAAATATGGTAAATGATTGAAAATGATGTGTTGGATATGAAAACAGATTAGTTAGAATGTTTTACACTCACATAGTTACATATAAAAGAGAATCAAATACACCATAATACCATGTAGTGAGTAATCTGGGTGTCTGTCCATGCTGTCTTGAATGATTTTTTGAGAAGGTTGAGATTCTCCTTGAACTTGTTCATATCACCTTGTGACCAGTCATCTTTGTCACACATCAAAAATAGGATGTCTATTGATCGCCAAACCTTAGCCTTCGCATTACGAGTAGTTGGTTCTTGGTCTTTGACTGCAATATGTAGCTTTTTCCAGCTCTGATACTCTACCTTGCTAACATAAGATGTGTTATATATTTTTCCATGTTTTGTTAGCTTCGGATCTCGTATTCCTTGGGGTTTAGATAAAAACCTCCGTGCCTTCACCCCATCGATGGATGGTTTGCATGGGACATCCTTCTCAGCAGTTGATCTCTTTTCATCCAGCTGGATTTTCACATTGCCACCATGAAGGCCCATATCCGACAGTACCAATTCTAAGCACTGCAGGGCTACTTGTCGCTCTGCTGAGTTCTTAATTTTCCAAGCAAACCCGATATATAAGTAGACCAATTTCTCCACAATTCTACAAAGGGCATGCATTGTACAGATGTGGACATTCACAAGTGGTATTTTCAAAACCGGTCGAAAAGCAGGGTCCTCAATGTGACGTGTTGGAGCTTTTCTCCATCACTTTGGGTCCATGACCTTTGCAGGCTCTATGCAGAACAAACACGACGACTTTGCCATTGCACCCATTCCACAATTATACATGCACTTTAATGTTTTGAGGTCACCTGCAAGATGCCACTGAACTTGAAAGTCTCCCCTTCCATCTAGACGTATTACCTCTCCTTGGTTAGTCTGTCGATCAATCACCTCCGGAATATTAGTTCGATGGAACACCCAATATAGAATCTCATGATCTTCTTTCTTTACCTGCAACATAAAATAAATGAGACTTAAGTATATGTGAACATTTCAGCTTAGCTAAGAATCTCGCTTACCTCAAACGCACCAAGCCACCATATGTTAGATTCCGATTGAATACTAAAATACAAAGGATCATCACTGGGACACTTTGAGAGGGCTCTATTCATTAAAGTAATAGTAACACGCACTAGCTTTTTCTCTTTAACAAGCTCACACTCATCCAGTTTTAACACAAAATGTAATACCCCACATGACTCTTCAAATGTGATGTTGTAAAACTCGACCATTCTCTTTTGTAACATCTGCAAGTCCATAAAAATATTATTGAACTCATCATATGCCATGTTTGCTCCATGGCCACTGTAAGTTGCTTTAGTATGAAAGGGTTGTCCAAGGTAGTCTCCCTGTGCCTCGTTAAGCTGAAGCCTCTCTTTCCAAACACTTGAGGCTAATGGTAAAAGTTTGGATTTTATATCCTTCTTAACAAAGATGGATGAGACAGATTTTTGTATAGCCGAATATCCTCTTTTGCTTACACCAAGTGAATCAAGTGTGCCTTGTATCTCTTTTGTAGGCACTGAGTTCTCTGAAATAAAGCGGTCCACTACATTTCGTTGTAGGACCTTAAACTTCTTGTCATGTACTATATCTGCTGCCAGGCTTCTACTTATAAGTGGCTTCAATCTCTTTCCTATATTGCCTTTGGGGTCAATTTTTTCCTTGTCAGGATAGATTGAATCTCTACATGAAGACAATGCATAAGTAAATAACAGAAAATTACTTCACTAACACTATTTAGGCACATGAAAACAATGCATAACAAGAAAAAACAAAAAGATTACTTAACTAAGACAATGTAGCCAACCAAGAAGCATCACCTTAATGCTCGGATTCTTTTCTTGAGACCTCCGGATGCAACCTGCAATGTTTCAAGATTGCGCAATTTCTTCTTTCGGATACGACCACCCAAGAGGGTGTCCTTCATTTGACAACTTCGTACCTTTCCTTTCAGTTCCTGTACCTCTGTTTTGTGTTGCAAAATGGTAACCTGATCTGTAGAATGTAAATGTGAAAGACGAACAATCTCACCTTGTTGAGCTTGGAGAATGCCCTTATAAGTTTCATCTTCCCTTGTAAGAGATTTACAATAACCCAGAAGGCCCTTTTCTCCATCACCAGCAAAGGTCAATAAGCTTGTAGGATTGACAAACGGTGGAGATGCATTAGTCATTGGATTCTTAGGATAGAGAGAGCCTCTCGTCCAGATATCTATGTGTTTAGCTCCCTGAGCTCTGAGCGTGTCTATGGATGCGGGAGGTCTATGTGTGTTTGCTTTACTACGCTTAATCAATGGTTGGTACTCATTGTCCAAATCAATGTGAAGGTGATATTTGGCTCGTTTCTGCGTAACATTTGTGCCATTTGAGGAGTGCGCCATTAGCCAAATGTGCAGGTTTAATGGAAAGTGAATAGGCGGCTATGCCTTCGTCCCTCCATGTTAGCCTCATTCCCTCCATATTGATGAGGTTCATTCAATGCAACTAAAAAGAAGATTATCCCTCAATCATTACGAACGAATGTTCAGAAGAGTAAGGAATCTACTTAAAGTACACTTTTTGAACTTTTACCATGAAAGACCCACCTCTATTATTCGCCATATTTTCTAGAGAGAGAGTGCAAAAAATACATTTTCTTAGAAGGCCCTCCAAATGACCTCCGAAATTTCCTAATGTCTTCCAGCACTCTGTAAAGTTCCTCCCGCCAAGGTACACATTTCAACACAAGATCAGTCCCTTTCATGTATAGGACATCACCAATCAATTTGTATATGTATGCTCTACGCACAAAACCATACTTCTTAGACTTCTGAATGTCTTTCGGAATGATTCCTGTCAGCAAAAACTCCTCTTCTTGAGCCAAACTTTCCCGACCATGGTAAAGAGGTAAATTGGTCCTCAACACAAATAGCTCCCCAATCATGCTTTGAGCTGCTTCATGTGCCTCTCCATTTAGAGCACGTTCAATGTGTCTGATGCTCCATGCTTCAAACTTTTTTAACAGGCCTTTAATTCTGAGACACATTTCCTTCAATGAGGTGTTCTTGCTCTTCCACACACCCAGCACTTGCTTCACAACCAACAAGGCATCACCTTTTATGCTCAACCTTCTAATCCCATACTTCAAACAAATGTGTAATCCGGATTCCAAAGTAGCATATTCAGCCTCATTGTTACTATGTGCATCCAATTTGAACCCTCTCTTGCATACTAGCTTCCCCTGATCATATAGTGCTATACCCCCTGAAGCCGTATCATGGCTCTTCCTGTATGAGCCATCAAAGAACAACACATGTGCATTGCTGATCTCTGGCACTTCATCAACTACCTTTCTCACCCCCTCTTCCTTAACAATAAGGGGATTCTCCTTATAGGTCAACAATCGGCTAGGGTAGCTCTTGTACTGTCTTCCAATAGAAAAGAGAACTCAAACTCTTGCAACTCAATTACCCATTTCTTGACCACATTTGACATGTTAGTGCCATTAATTAACTGTGGTAAAAAGGCGTAACTCGTTAAGAAAACAAAAGGTCGTGCTAGCAAGTAATGACGATATCGTTGACAAGCAAATATTACACTGGCCATCACTAGCTCTACTTCTGAGAATTTTCTCTCAGCTACCAGCTTCACTCGGCTTGCACAATACACTGGCCTCATATAATGGCTGCCTTTCCCCTTTTGCAATAGCATTGCTCCAATGGCATCATCCCCTACTGATGGATTTACATAAAAACCTTTCTCCAAATCAGGAGCCTGCATGGCTGTGAAACACTTCTTCACACTTGTCATCCCATTGCAATGGATCATGCTTTGCCACTTGTTGTAATGGATAAAGAAGTTGTGAAGACAATGGAATAACTCGCGCCATATACTTCACTTTGTGTATAAAGTTTGCCAATTGCTTTGTACTCGTAGGTGATGGAAGAAGAATAATAGATTTAACCTTGTCTGGATCAGCCTCAATGCCATTTTCTGACACCATATGGCCCAATAACTTCACCCTTGGCTGTGCTAGATGACATTTCTTTGGATTTAGTTGTCCTCCACATTCATCATATCGAGCCAATACCATCTGCAGCTTCTCATGGTGTTCAGCCCTACTACTGTAGACACAGAAGTCATCCATAAAAGCCTTAACACAACTACCAATGAATGGTTCCAATACCCAATTTTCTCTCTCTTGATAGAAAGATGGTCCATTTGACAACCCAAATGGCAATACTATGTAGCAATAGCAGCCCCATGGCGTAATGAAAGTTGTCTTTGTGCGGTCCTTAAGAGCAATCTTCAATTGAAAATAGCCTGAAAAACCATCACACACACTGTACCTCTCATAACCTGCCACTGAATCCAAGATCTGATTGATGAATGGAAGAGGATATGGGTTCTTCTTAGTGGCTGCATTTAAGGGTTTAAAATCTACACAAATCCTCCACTTCCCATCCTTCTTTGGACTGACTACTACTGGACTCACCCATTCTGTGGTCTCCACAGGGACTATGAACCCTGCCCTCAATAACTTGTCCATCTCTTCCCGCAAGGCTTTCATTTGCTCTTGACCCATCCTTCTTAGCCTTTGCCGCACTGGTTTAGCACCTTCTTTCAGCTCTATATGCATCTCTTCGCCCTTGAATCCTCTGATCTCTTCATATGAAGTAATGAACAAATCAAGAAAACTAGCCAGCATGTGAAAATATATCTCCTTCTCCATAGCTCAGAGGTCTCCACTGATCATTTGTGTCATCAATTCTTGCTTCTTTGACAATTCAACCTTGGTTTGCATCAACCCTTCAATCACTTCATAAGGCCCTTCACTTTCATCTTCAACCTCATTTGTAAATGCGACTACACCAGACTCCTGGATTCCTTTGTCCATCAAAAGAAATGCAACATCAGCATCCTCATCACTGCTGGTAGTACTATCACTATCCTCGTCAGACACTATGGAATAGTCTTCATCACTAGACTCATCCTCATCTTCATAGAGATCCTCCAATCGTTCCTTGTGTCCATATTATATAGCTTCTTGGAACCTGTCTTTCCATAGAGGCTAATCGTACCACGTCTTCAATCCTGAACAGCTCCTACTGCACGTAACCATGGTCTACCCAGTATAATAGGATATGCTCCCAACCCTGTTGGCATCACATGAAAATCAACCACTTCCTTTGCATCATATGCTTCCACTTCTAAGCTCTTTACAACACCCAAACATTTTACTTTCTGATGGTTTGTCATCTGATCCGAAAGCCTGACACCCCAGTCACTGTAAGACCCATCTTCTCAACGCATGAGTGTGTTATGACACATATTTGGGCTCCGCCATCAACATAACCTTGTCCCAGATTTTTTCTTTTGTGCCACATATCTACTATTGGGCTAATGTCTGGTAGCTCATCCATTGCCAACACCTTCACTGAACCTCTCTCTGGCTCTTTCTCCATTGGGTTAACCATCCTCTTCCATTGTTGCTTTAGCTTAGGCACCATCTCTATAAGCTGCCCAAAAGTAACATCTGCCTTCCTGCTTGTCAGATCCTCCTTCAAGTCATAGCTTAATTGCCCATCCCCTAGTGGAAAATCTAAAACATGAAACTTGCGACGAGCTCTCCTTTTCCTCTTGGCCTTGACATCCTCACCTCCATGGCTCTTTCCCTTCTTCTTACTAGGACCTGGGGCACTTCTTCCTTCCTTTTCCTCTGTGGTCCTCTTCCCAATAGGCATCACTAATGTATCCTCTAGCTTTGATTCCTGCTCCAAGGTGACTACACTTAGCACTTTTGTCTTTCCCTTTTTCTCCTGGGTTAATCCACTGGTTCCTTCTTCTCCCTTGATTTCGATGCCATAATCATTTGACCTAATTAGCACCTGTCTTGGCAATGGATACATGTCTCCACCCATCCTTGGTGGCTTATCACATTGCGGGCTGATGTGTCTCAATTCTCCACAATTATAACATGTGGGCGTCTGCCTCCAAAACCTACCATTGCTTTGTCCAACACCATTCCTAGGTCTTTCTTCACCTCCTGGCTGATTTGCAAACCTCCCTCAACCTCGATTATTTCCCACTTGACCTAGCATGTTTAGGCTGAGATTCTTCATTAAATCTACCACTTGCCTCATGTCTTGCCTTAGCACATCATCTTGCACTCCTGTAGTGACCACTACTGGCATAACTTGAGGAGTAACAGAAACCACTGGTTCATGATGAACCCCTGGCACGCGACCTTGCGAAGAATCCATAGGCTGAAATTCAGACCTCACGGGCAAAGACTCCACCCCTAACTAGCTCATTTTTCTCAGCTTCCACTCTTTGTTCCTTGCCACCTCCAATGCATCTTCATATGTCCTAGGATTCTTTAGCTCCACTCTCCAACGTATATTCTCCCAAAGACCAGCCAAGAACCTGTCCTTCTTCATCATATCAGGCGGGGGTACTTGTGGTGCTAAGGCCTTGCACATCCACTCCCATGCCAATGAGAATTTACGTATGTAGGCATCTACTGACTCACCTTCCTTTTGCACCAAACCTTGTACTTCTTGCCACACTTTGTCAGGATCTTCTATCTTCACAAACTCCACTTCCAATCCATGCCTTAGATTGTCCCAACTCAATCTTATAGGTGGGTCCGCCGCATGCAAATCCTCTTCAAATACTTTGGACCACACTCGTGCATCACTCTTTAAACAAATTTGGAGAAGGCGTAACATTTGCGCCGGATCATGAATCTGGTTGCTAATGCAGGCAACCTCCATCTTTTCAAAAAAGTCTTCCACATCTTCATCGCTTCTTCCATGAAACTCCGGATAAGAGAAATCCATGGCTACCCAAGTTACGATGCTTTGAGAACCCCTTCTAACACACGTGAAAAAACCCAAAACTTTTCACTATCCAATCCCCAGAAACTTCAATGGAGCTCAGCTTTAGATAAGGACAAACACATACACATCAAATGAGTTTTCATAGTTAATCATCGGAATTACAACAGGCAAAGGGCATTCCAGTATCTCTCTTAATCTTCTTGGCCCAAACATAAAGACTATGCGCTGCTGGAAAAAAATCTTCCTGGACACATGAACATTTATCTGGATTCTCTGAGTTAAATGAAAAGCAATGAACTGAGGTGCGTCATGATTATCCATTAAAAGCCATCCATGTAGATTCCAAGAAAGCACACTTGACTAATCCTCTGATTTTGCCAAAATTTCAGCAGAATAACAGCATAAATGGCTTAAAAGACCAAAAAACCAGCCATCATAACTTGGAAAAATTTTGACAGAGTTTCCCCAGAAGTAGAGCAGTGAGAACCCAAAATATAGACTGTATATGTATGCATAAACTGCCAACAATAGAACCCGAGCATCAAGTAGGAATCACTAGTACATAGCCTATGGCGAGGTCACGAAAAGGGTGCTCCAGCTACCTGTATCACTGAAAGGATCTCCACATTTGAGAATCCCCCAGCTCAATAAAACCTCATGCTATCAACCCTCACACGAAGGCTTATGTAAATCTCGTATAGTCAAGTCTCAGAAATGACTATCTTCCAGACCAAGTCTCAGAAATGACTGGGACTACCAAATAAAACCAAATATGGCTCCACAAAGGTGTACAATGGTAGTTTTCACAAGTAACGTACAATACCAGTAGACAATGCGCTCAAACAGGCGCCAAATGATGCATACCCACAACAACTGCAAGTGACACCACTGCTAGTATATCACTGTACTCCAGCTACTTGTACCTGTGTGAATCACCTGTACCTGTCCCTGTCCCTGTAACCTGTGACCTGTAACCTGTAATCCCGAATCTCGAAGCTTGAAGCTCGAAGCAGAAGGTACTCAAAGAAGATCCTCCGTGGGGGCGCCAAAAGAATGTGAGCGGGATGAAAACACACAGAATGCCTCTATAATGACCCGACACACACTCTTGGGAAGATACACACACACACTATGGGACACCACTCGACTTACACAACCCACCTGGCCGAGACAGAAAACACACCTATGGAGTGAGAGGAGAGAGACTACCCATTTATCCACTCCACACAGACACACACACACACACACACACACCCAAAAGCCTCAACTCAAAAGAGGAGAATTTTTGATGTTTAGATACAATTGAGCTTGGGCCAACACCAATGGGGCAAATAGCTCACACAATATGGGTAAAATATGCCAGATACAATCACAGATTGGAGTAGAAGCTTCGCTCAAAGGAGAAACTTACACAACCAAAACAGCAAAAAAACAGTGAGGAATTTGGCAAAAAAAATGGATAGCGCCATCGCGTCCGGAACGGCCCAAAACCCCAGTCTACAATGTCAAAGTGCTCAAATCCGACCTCAGATGAGCAGTTTACGGCCAAAACAGGCTCCAAAATGAGCAAAAACACAGTTGCAGTTGTTCCTCCTCTTCTCTCCACGTTTTTTCTGGTCTTCTCTCAGTTTTTTCAGTTCCCACACTTAGCTTTATTACTTGGGAACCCTTGGTCTTTTAGTTGACCTCAAACGGACCCCGAACAGGCCAAAAAGTGGCCTCGCAGTGCATAGTTGTCACCCTGCTGCATCCATCCACACACCTGGCACTCAGCTTTTTCCAATAATGCATCCCGCCACCACGTGAAGTGGCCAAAATATGTTCCTCATGATGACCTCTTTGCATAATTATCACAAGAAAACACCCACGTTGTGTTCGTACTTATCCACGTGCACATATTGACCCCATTCGACCTCCTGACGCCACTGGATGCCATCTGACACACCTGCTTACCTCATGTCGTCCGCCCACGGATAGCTTCCTCGAGAAGTTTTACGCGCTACCAACTCCTCATTATTATAGAAAAAACACATTGGTACTGGTGATAGTGAAAATCAATGCACTATGTACATGTTGTCTTACATGTACACATGTGGGCCCCACGTAACCACCTGGCTTTGGAAAATGGGCAATCCTTTATTCGATGCACCATGCATGTGTATGTACATATGTGCAATCCCTTGGTTCAAAAAACTCCTGACAACGTTAGTGCCCCGCCCCTAGCATGACTCCCAATGCCATTGTGGATAGTCCGTCAAAGATGCAATTCGGTCAAAAGGAGTTAATAGATCTATGTACCCTCCCTCGAGTTTTGCCCTCAAACAGCTTCAAAAGGAGTACAAGACAAAAACTCTGACAAGCCGAAAAGAAGGGCACATTGACAAAGCTTTTAATGCAAATACAACAGGTAGAACAAGTTACAGAGATTCCAAGGTGTTACAATGGAGATCTCGTTCTAGAATTTCCACCTACCATGGGAAAGTTGCACCATATGGATGCGATGGAGCATAAGTATGATCCTCATTTGTGGTCGAAGCCTACTACGTCCAATATTGTTTTTCCAGGTGTAGTGCGTCTTAGTCATTGCGTAGGATCTCTCAAGTGCATGAATGAACAATGTGTCCGCTTGGTTAATTATCATATCCCCAATACAAGTCATTTCAATGGGTACATACAAAAGGCAACTGCACCCGGGCAATATTGTAAGATTGGAGATAAGAGCCTTACATGCCACTGTTGTAAGGCAATTGCTTTGTGTATTGCAACATGTGATTGTGTAGTATACTATGTCATGCCATCCAATGAGACTGCCACTAGAGTCATGATTCATCGTGGCACACATCGACACGATGTGCGCAGCGACACATGTTACCATATACATGTGGTAGTGATGTGTGTGAACACACTAGGACCGTCGGGGCATTTTTTCCCTCTTTAGGAGGTTTTTTCCCCCGTGCATTGTATATACGCCCATCACTCTAGGGCTATCTATCTTTCCATTGCACACTAAGTAACACACTCTCTATTGTGTGCCTTGAGCTTCCTTCGTCTTCTCCAAGCTGTGTGTGTTTCTTTGCAACCCTAATTCCAACAATTGGTATCAGAGCAGGTTGCGTCCTCCCGGGCTTAGTCGCCAGCTGCTCTAGTACACGCCTGCTCACTTTCTCCGATTTCAGTGAGCTTCAGCCTGCTCAGAATTTTGATTTGGGCTCATTTCGGCCTCCGTTTCCACTACAGGCAGTACTGCACAGGCTATTTCGTCATTTTGTGCAGAATTTTTGTCAGTGTCGTTTTCTGCATAACAGGTGCCTTATAGTCTTCTACGGTTTGTGCTATATAGCACAGGTTGTTCCGGATCCATTTCTCCTATTTTCGAGTAGTTTTCACATCAGATGCAGCATTTACCATGGCTGACAACAACAACACGGATGTGTTCAAGATGTTTGCTGTTGAGGACAGGTTGGATAGGGACAACTACCCTATGTGGGCTTATATGATGCAACATGTTCTTGTGTCAAAGGGTGTCTCGAACATTGTGCAGGGCATTGATGTATGTCCTGGTTCTTAGGATGTAGGCGATGTTGAGGATGTTGCAGGTCTTGCTGCAAGGATTGCAGCTGTTAGAGTTGTTTTGCCTACGGCAGAACAAGCTCGTTGGGATGTTAAGGATGCGTAGGCTCATGCATTGATTACGTTGTCTGTGAAGCGCACCATTGTTCCTCACATCCGTTCAGCAAAATCTCCAAAACAGGCTTGGGATATTTTAGCAAGTCTTTATGCAAGCCGCAATGAGGCTAAAATTTCTTTGCTGCGTAAAGAGCTGGAGTCGAAGATTATGCATGAGGAAGATGATATGGACACTTTCCTTGCTAGTGTCAAGGATATCAATGAGCAGCTTATTTCTGCAGGTGAAGTCGTTTCAGACAGTTCCCTTGTGCAGACTGTTCTTGATGCCTTACCAGATTCCTACCAGACTTTTGCTAGTACTTGGAGACTGATGACCCAAGGAAATCCTAAAGTTGTCAAGTTTGATGCATTATGCACATTGCTGTTGCAAGAGTCACTTTCTAGAAAAAACAGGACTAGGTAGCGTGCAGTTCAACAGGCTTTTATTGCTTCTCAAAGAAAGGGTGGTAACAGTAATGCAGCCACTTCTTATGGTTCTGCTGCGAGTGGCAAAAATTCTGTTCCTAACGCTTCTGCTGGCAGTACTTCGTCTGGCAATTCTGGTGATAAGGGCAAAAAGAAGATGCGCTGCCATTATTGTAAAGCCAATGATCACTTGATCAAGTCGTGTCCTAAGTTGAAGGCCAAAGAGGCTAAGAAGAAAGAGGGTGGTTCCACAACAAATGCAGCCATTGTTGAGTCTTCTGTGAAAGGAGACTGTGTTGCTAATGTTGATGCAGAATGGGCTTTTAGCGCAGAGTGCACTTACAATCCTGCTGTCCATGATGCATGCTTGTTAGTTGCTGCAGATTCACATGTGTGGTATTTCAACAGTGGTGCTACAAAGCACATTAACTCACATCGTGAATTGTTTACCTCTCTCGAGTCTGTCCCTCATGGGAATTCAGTCACTTGTGCCAACAACGCCTCTTATCCAGTTCAGGGAGTTGGAAAGATTGTGCTCACTGTTGCTAATGGCAGTTCCTTCACACTTGTTGATGCACTTTATGTACCTGGGATCAAGAAGAATCTCTTGTCTATATCCGCACTTGCTAGACTTGGCCTTGTAGTCAAATTTGTGGATGACAGATGTACAGTTCATGATCTCAGTTTTGGTGATGAAATTGTTGCATCTGGCCTTTTGTGCCGTGGGCTATATAAGCTCACTTTGTATGACAAGTGTGGACAAAATTTTGCAAATGCTGTTGCAGATTCAAGGGCTATTTCAGATGCAAAACTTTGGCATGCACGTTTTGGTCATCTGAATTTTGCCAGTTTGCTGCGTTTGCAGAAATCTGATATGGTTGCTTCTTTGCCACCTCTTGAAGCACCTGTCAAACATGTTTGTGAAGGCTGTATTTTGGGTAAGATGCAGCGTTCTAAGTTTCCAAAGGATGGTTCAGTTCAGGCCACATGCAGGTTGCAGCTTGTGCATAGTGATGTTTGTGGGCCCATGCAAACTCCGTCCTTGGGCAATTACCTGTACTTCGTGACTTTCATTGATGACTACTCCAGGCATGCATGGGTATTTCCGCTTAAAGCGAAGTCCGAAGTTTTTATGTGCTTCAAACAATTTCTGGCTATGGCTGAAAATGTCTCGAAATGTACTATGGGCACCCTCCGTTCCGATCGAGGGGGGAGTATATGTCTCATGAATTTAATGCATTTCTGGCTAGTCGTGGGATAAAACACCAATGTACAGTGCCTTATACACCTCAGCAAAATGGTGTTGCTGAGAGGAAAAACAGGTCACTGACGGAAATGGCACGATGTATGGTCAAAAGTCAAGCTTTGCCGCATTCTTTTTGGCTTGAGGCCATCATGTGTGCCACTTATGTACTTAACAGGTGTCTTATGAAAGCTTTGCAGTCTATTACTCCATATGAAGCATGGCATGATAGAAAGCCTTCTATTGAGCACATGCGTGTTTTTGGCTGTTTCGCATATGCTTTGGTGCCACAAGCGCAGCACAGAAAATTGGATGATAAGGCTGTCAAATGTATTTTTGTTGGTTATAGTGCTGAAAGCAAAGGTTACAGGTTGTATCATCCGCAAACAAAACGTATTCTGGTTTCTCGGGATGTAGTATTTGTGGAAGATTCTGTTCAGCCCTTGCTGTCATGTACTAGAGACAGTAATGTAAGCTCACAAGACATTTATGACACTTTATTGCCTCTTTTCAGTGGTGGAAATACGAATGTAAGTTCCAATGAGGCAAATGTTTTAGATCAGCCTGTTACTGATGCAGATGTACATGATGTACTTGATGAGGAAAGGGTTGAAAATGAGATGGCTAGAGGTATGCCAAAATGGTTGGTGCACACTTTGCGTGACAGTAAATTGGATGCACCTTTGTCTAGTTGTACTCGTTCAGGCTCTCGCCATGCATCTTATGCATCAGATTGTTATGCTTTGGTTGTGTCTAGCTTACATGATGTTGAGGAACATCTGTCTTTTGATGAAGCACACAATTCAGAAAATTGGATGGCTGCCATGCAATCAGAATATGATGCACTTATAGAAAATGACACGTGGACTTTATGTGATTTGCCTCCTGGAAAAAAGGCCATTAGTACGAAGTGGGTTTACAAGTTGAAACGCAAGCCGGATGGTGAGATCGATCGCCATAAGGCTCGACTTGTTGCAAAAGGTTATGCACAGCAAAAAGGCATAGATTATGAAGAGACTTTTGCTCCCACTTGTCGTATGACTACTGTACATTTTCTATGTGCATTGGCATCTCATTTTGGTTGGGATGTACATCAATCAGACATTGTTACTGCTTTCTTAAATGGTGACATATTTGAGGAAGTTTATGTAACGCAGCCTCGCGGTTTTGTCATAAAAGGACAAGAGGGCAAAGTGTGCAAATGTAACAAGGCTTTGTATGGGTTGAAGCAATCTCCTCATGCTTGGTATGAGAAAGCTGACACTCATTTGGTCAAACAAGGCTTTTGTAACAGTCCAACAGAAAGCACATTGTATGTAAAGCGTGAGGATGATGTATTTCTCATTGTGGTTCTTTATGTTGATGATTTGCTGATCACTGGACCAAATGAGAGACATATTGCTGAATTTAAGGCTGATTTGCATGCTACTTTCAAGATGAAAGATTTGGGGCTATTGCATCATTACTTGGGTATACAGTTTAAGCAGTGTGATGGTGGTATTGCCTTGTGTCAAAAAAGTTACATAGAGACATTGCTATGTAAGTTTGGACTTGAGGATTGCAAACCTATTGCCACTCCCATGGAAACAAGTTTGAAGTTGAGTCTACATGATGATGGCGATCCTGCTGATGTCACTCTTTACCAATCTGTTGTTGGCTGCCCCATTTATGTATGCAACACGAGGCCGGATATTCAGTTTGCAGTCTCACAGGCCAGCAGATTTATGCATAGCCCAGGGTCTAAGCATTGGCAGGCTGTCAAGAGGATTTTTCGCTACCTTAGTGGCACTTTACATCTTGGCTTGTTTTATCCCAAGGGGGGATCACTGCCGCCAGACTTACATGCTTTTTCGGACTCAGATTGGGCTGGTTGTTTTGACACGCGAGTGTCCACAAGTGGATTTTGTTTCATGCTTGGCAGTTCATGTATATCATGGTTGAGCAAGAAGCAACCTACTGTGGCCACTTCGAGTTTTGAGGCTGAGTACAGGGCAGTCTTCATAGCTACGGTTGAGTGTGTATGGCTCAGACGCCTTATGGCTAATTTGGGTGTTGGACAGGACAGTGCCAACACTATCTACACTGACAATCGGAGCGCATTGGCAGTTGCGAGGAACCCAGTTTTCATGCTCGCACAAAGCACATTGAGGTGCATTACCACTATGTCAGGGAGAGGCTCTCAGCAGGAGAGATCAGCTTGGCTTATGTGCCAACACAGGACAACCTTGCAGATCTTTTCACAAAGGCATTGTCCATGAAAAGCTTGAAGCTTTCTGCAAAGCTTTGGGCTTGCTCCCCTTTGTGGACTGATCCTGACCTCAAGGCATGGCACTTCCATTTACTCATGTGCCAGCTCTCGTTCACCTCATCACTCCAGGGGGGATTTGTTACCATATACATGTGGTAGTGATGTGTGTGAACACACTAGGACCGCCGGGGCATTTTTTCCCTCTTTAGGAGGTTTTTTCCCCCGTGCATTGTATATACGCCCATCACTCTAGGGCTATCTATCTTTCCATTGCACACTAAGTAACACACTCTCTATTGTGTGCCTTGAGCTTCCTTCGTCTTCTCCAAGCTGTGTGTGTTTCTCTGCAACCCTAATTCCAACAACACATCCAAAACACCAACGGACAACACCAAGCTGATGGTGCAAAGGATTTTGACAGTTGACCCACACCCAGGAGCCAGGAAGGTTCAAATGTGTTTGGCAAAATAAATTATAAGAACAACACCAACGAAGGAATTTTAGGCGAGCAACAGCTATTTGCAATCGATGAGGAGTTGGGGCCATTGGTGCAAGATAATTGGTATGAGCATTTCCTAGATTCTTATTTCGATGCAAAACACATTGCTAAATTATTTTTTTATCTAAACACTTTCAATTAACATTGACAGGTTTTGGAGGTCAGTATCTATTTTACGTAGAGGGGTTGACAAAGAATCTTTTGGCATTCATGCACTCCTAAAGCTGAAGCAAGACTGCACATATGAGTTTTTCCATGGAAGCCGGTTTCCTGGTCAAGGTACGGAGGGGGAGAAATGTTATGTCTTCAAAATGTCCACAATTGATCCAGCATCCATTGTGGACCTAGTGAACAGAATGAGACAAGATCGGGATGGCGATCTTCAACGTGCGTGGATCCAGTTTGATCACACCATACGTGTTAACGAGTGGGTGACTATGGCTTGTCATGTCTATGATCCAAGGTACATGGCGCACCTTAAGATCTTTGTGGCTTGCCTTTGACTCTCTCTAAAACAATTTGTTTGCAGCATGCAAGACCTTTTGACTATTGCAACTTGTGAAATGAAACAAGAATACATGGAAACGCAATGTTTGTTTTGGGAGTGCCTCAATGATGTAATGATATCGTGTGGGTGTGACAAAGTTAATTTCTTTGGCTACATGGCATATGAAGCTCAAGCAAATTGGAATGCAGTTCGAATTGTTTTCAATGGTGGTGACAAGACCAATACAATGAGCGGTCGAGAGCGTTCTTGTCTTTTCCATTGGAAGCAAAGCTTGAATCAACACACAATGAAGTATGTGGTGTAAGCTTCTCAACACACACACAAATAAATGTGTGAGAAGTGGAGGCAAGCACCAACAAAAAACGTTGCAGCAGCAGAGGCTCGTTTGATACGCCAATGGTGGCGTAACCATCATTGCATAGACCGTAACATTCCATACATGGATTCATGGCTTAGTTGGTGGGAAATTTGTATTGCACATTGGGATGGCATTATGACATGCGTAGAAAGTAGCTCTGATGGACCAAACACTCCACGCACTAACCTTGCGCAGAGCAAGCATGGCAGCTGGCTAGCAGGGGAGGGTTTCCGTAAACGCATTTCATTATATGATGCATGTACAACTGACCTTGCGAATTCCATCTTACAGAGCACAAAGTCCATTTCATACAGCCATGGAAAACACATTGGGAAGGGTCCACCAATACAAAAGCTTACGGAACGCCATGAAAAGCGTCCTAGCCAAGTGATAAGAGCAATGAATGCGGCTACTGAGGGCACTCCAATGTATAAACAACCAACTCCATTAACAGGAGATAAGGAGACATCAAGGCAAAAACGCAAACCAAATGAGGTTATCAACGTGGACGATGATACATCGCATAGGCCTAAGTACAACTCGGTCACCAAAGATCGCAAGAAGTGTGCAAGACTACGTAAGATCAACTTTGCAGAAGAAGGGATATCACAAACCCCAAAACAAAGTATAGGTTCTAGTGGGCTGTATGTAGTTGAGTGCAAGGTCAATGAGGCAATGTGGGCCATACGCCGAACTCCACAAGGTAGTAGGGTCACATGTAGCGGCACGCCAAGAGGAGGACGCAGGTGTGGATGCAGTAGAGCAGGTTCTAGCCTTGGTATACTAGCCCCATCTTTTGAAGGATATCGAAAACATCCAAATGGTGTGGTGCGTCAATGGTTTTGTTTTGTCCGGATCATGTCTTGCATTGCCATATAGTAGACCAGAACATTGAGCTGCAGCCTCAGCATCCACCACACACTTGGCCCGTGCATGTGGGCACCAACCTATCGGAGGATGAGGTGCAAATATTGCATGAAGGGGGGTATCAAGTGGAGCTCAGCAAAGAAGGAGTATCTAATGTAACGCCAGTTTCTCCTGCACAAAATATGACAAACTCTCCTTTCGAGTCAAAAGATACATCCACTCCTGAAGATAGTGCAAGAGCCACAGTGCGAGATGGTCTGCGTGTACGATATTGGACTTCCATTTTCGAGGATGCTGCTTGCAAGATCAGTTTAGCACTAGCCCTGAGAGCAAAGGTCGTAGAAGAGATATGTGCAACAGATGGTGTTAATGAGGTCTTCAAAGTAGAGACCAAAAGTGAAGATGGTCATGTCAGGATGTACAAAGTTTGTATTAGTAACCAGCCATCGTGCAGATGTCCAGACTTCATGGAACGGGTGTCAAAGAAAAAACCATATCTTGTATGTAAACATTTGTATTTTATTTAAGTTTGTGTGTGCTAGGGCTAAGCCAAAATGAGAACATGTTTATCCATCAACCAATCCTGGCAGATGTTGATATCTTCAGGGCACTAAGCCGAAGCTGGATTTATCCAGGCATGGATGCATAGCATTTGTCAATTCTCACTTTTTCTTAGTATGCTTTACCTAGACAACTGTACTACTTTCTAATTTTATCTTATGATGGCCACGTTTGGATACATTCATTTGCACTTTTTTTTCATATTTAAGAACTGGTTGTTTATGTGTCAAATCGTGTATAAAGTAATATAATATTTCCACAGTGGCTATAAATTGCCATAGCTTGAATTATTTTTGTGAAAGCGTCCACTAGCTTCCTAGCACACCTCTCTTTCTTTTCACGATGTCCGACGATCTTCAGAGTAAAATCAAGTCTGCGTGGGATGCCATGGAAGCCATTCCCAACGGAGAGGCATTGTATGGAGCCGACTGGTTTAGGGAGGCTCTAAAGGCAATTATCAATGTGTATCGCCTCTATCGATGCCGCAAGGAACTCAATATGCGGAGCTGGAAGAAGATTGGGCTCATCACAGAGGAAGATGAGGAGGAAATGACGCAGCAGCTAGGGAACGTGGTGAATCTTAATTTGCCACTCGAAGGGAGCACATCAACTCCTAAAACCGGGCCTTCCAGAAGATGAACACTTCTTGCCTATGTAATGCAAGTGTAATAAAATGTACCTTTTTATTATTAATGGGTGTTCTTGTTTTAAGTACCCTTGTCTCTATTGTTTTTGAAACAATTTGTTTAGCTTCCATATCTTTGACTATGTCTCAACCTCCCGAATACCTCTCTCTCTCTCTCTCTCTCTCTCTCTCTCTCTCTCTCTCTCTCTCTCTCTCTCTCTCTCTATCTTTGTCTATGTCTTAACCTCCCTAATACCTCTCTCTCTCCTATGTCTCAACCTCCCTAATACCTCTCTCTCTCTCTCTCTCTCTCTCTCTCTCTCTCTCTCTCTCTCTCTCTCTCTCTCTCTCTCTCTCTCTCTCTCTCTCTCTCTCTCTCTGAGAGAGAGGGAGATAGAGATATGAAAAAGACGAAAGAGTCAACGAGGAAGAGAGAATATTTTTAGGAATCTGCTCACCTGATTCCTAAAAAGCGCTCACCAAAAATTGCTCGCCTGGAAATATCCCCCGAAAAAGAAGATGTTGCCTAGTCTCGAGCCCATCCAGAAGGGGGATTAAAGGGATGTTCTTATCACAACTAATCAACTTCAAAAGATCCTCAAGAACCAACCCCTTGGGAGGAAGAGTGATTTGAGAAACTCCCCACATATGAGACCTACTACAAGAATGTGCCACAACATCTTAGGATCGATCCACCATATTGTTTGATCAATAGAAGGCAATCTTGGGATACTTTCTATACATGGAAGCATCGAAGACGGGCGGTGCTTAGCTACCTTGACTCACGAATCCAACAAAGGAACTTCCATCCATTAGAAAAATATATGATCGGTACTCTACAAGGGGTTATTAATCAAATGAAGGATGCCCCTCACTTGGCAAGTGAAAATTGCAAAGATGATCATCATGTGCATCACAGCATTTGAGGATATAGAAGTGAGAGAGCATTCATAGCAAGTGTTCCTCAAAGGCATCAAAGGGATATGATGGAATTTGGAGAGAAAAATTCTGAGCCAAAACAATATCATGGGGTTGTATGCCCATGTCATGTTCTTGCCCTCTCATTATATGCAAACCTTTGAACAACATTCATTACTGGGTTCTTTGAAGTGGATTCATCTATCTTCAACCTCGTTATGAATAATCTGCGTGCTTGCCATATTTCTTATTAGAGCACTTTGAGTAACAATCCTTTGAGAGATTTGGTAGCAAAAGTGGAGATTGAAGCAAGGGCAAAAAAAAATCAAGTTACTAACTCGCACACTCGAAAAGCACGCACTATATTACTAAAGATAAATACAACCAGCTCGTCAAAGCAAGTGCCCAAACAAATCATGGGTACAGTGAAGCAGACAAAAATAGCTTGCACGAGGATGTGAAATGACTAGGAAGGGGGGAATGTTGGAAGTCAAGCTAGACGGACGCCCTTTGAATTGACCCCTTCTTCCACGAGCCAAAAAAATTTCTATGTCTTCATTATTTTTCTGAGAAGCTTTGTAATTATTTGATTCTCTCTAATTATAGAGGAGTAATCTCTAAAGAGTTGAACCACAAAGTCTGTAATGGAATTTGAGTCCGGTAAAGTTGGCCAATGGCCAAAAGAGCCCTAGGTATAAAGTCTATTTTGTAAAGTGGGAAAAGGACACATTATCATTATCAAGTTTTGAACTTGAAGCATACGAGTGAGAGCAGCTACTCTTTTGCAACTTGTGATCATCATAACTTGAGCTCTGGTAATCACATTTCGATTCAAAAACTTGCATTGTACTCCCTGTCCTTTGCTCTTTCATTCAAGTATACTCATTGTTGATTCTGATGTGATTTCGATTCAAAAACTTGCATTGTACTCTGTGTCCTTTGCTCTTTCATTCAAGTATACTCATTGTTGATTCTGATGTGATTTGTAAGACGCGTTATTACATGCTAAATCTGTTGTTTTGAGTGCATTAATGATTTTTGGATGTCATAACCACCTAGTTGCAAAAGGTGTGTTGCGATTAGCAATATGCAGACAAGATAGCCTATATGTCTAAAGTTCCATATGCTGCAGTAGTAGGTTCTCTTATGTATGTTATGGTCTAGACAAGGCCGGACATTACACATGCAGTGAGAGTTGTAAGTAGGTTCTGGACAACCCAAGTAAAGAGCAATGGCAAGCTGTGAAGTGGATACTTAGGTATCTGAAAAGGACAACAACAAATGCTTTCTATTTTGGAGGAATTGATATTTTTCTTCAAGGGTATGCTGATGTAGATTTAGTAGGTGACAAAGATACTCGAAGGAGCACTATTGGCTATGTAGCAATGACAGAGGCAAGCAAAGAAATTCTTTGGCTTCAAAGATTCTAAGAAGAGCCAAATGTGTCTCATACAGTGATAGCCAAAGCGCTATCCATCTTGCAAAGAACTCAGCCTTTCATTGAGGGACAAAGCACATTGAGGTAAGATATCACTTCATACGCACACTCTTGGAAGAGAGACAGCTAAAGCTAGGAAAGGTGCATACAAGTGAAAATCCTGCAGACATGTTTACAAAGGTGGTCAACAAGGAGAAGTTGAGCTTCTGCTCATCTTCAATTGGCATTCAAGGATAAGAAGTCGGGATGGAAATCAGTCACAGGTTTGGTGTGGAGATCAATCTCCAAGTGGGAGATTGTTAAGCATAGAACTTGATTTACCCCTTGTAATTTTTTGTATTAAAAACGCACATTTGTAAGGCCCCCGTTATGAGGAGAAGCCATCGTGCGTGCAGAAAAATCACTCACTAACAACCAAATTTTTCATGGCCAATCTCGAGCAAAGCTTGAGACTAGCTTCACCTAAATATTATGGCCGGACGGCGGTCGAAAAGTGGTCGAAAAACGGCCGATCGTTTGGCCGGTTGGCCAGTAGTCAATGGCCGGTGCCCGGTGGTAGAAAGTCAATAGCCGATGGCCGGTGGCCAATTTCAAAGGCGGACTTGTCTTCTCAAGGACGGGCACACATGGACGGATTGGAGGGTCCAATTTGGACTTGTCAACACAAGGACGGCTACACACGACTACCTCTCATGAGAGAGGGCAACCCTTTTGGCCTATAAAAGGAGGCCTCTTCTACACAAAAAAACGGATTGTGAAGCATTGTGGTGCATTGTGAAGTTAATGTGAGATGGTGAGAGTGAAGCAAGGCGGGAGCTCCAAAAGGGTATAATCCCTTTGTAACTTACTTATTATTTAAAGTACTAAATCCATTGAGTGGCTGTTTTCCCGTACGTAGCCCACATTGGGTGAACCACGTATATCGTGTGTGATCTCTCTCTCTCTCTCTCTCTCTCTCTCTCTCTCTCTCTCTCTCTCTACTCTATAATCTCTCATGTGTGAAAATTATCTCTCTCCATTAAGTAAACTACTCATTCATCTACTTAGCTACGTCATATTTCCTAACAGGCACATAACACAAGAAAAATGTGAGAGAAAGAAAGAGAGGGAGAGGAAGAGATCATTAGAGCTTCATTAACATAAGCTACACCATACAAACATTCACGAGGGGAATTTCACATGATCAACATCTCACAAACTCGCATGGGCATGGTAACTCAAACCTCTTGGCCATCAATAAACATATACACACACATACACCAAAACAATCAACCATAGCCAATACTATGCCATAGTAAAATTATTTGTGCATCGAGGTGCATACACAAGGATGTACATGTGAGAGTGTGAGTGCTAGAGCTTGATTATGTCTATTCTCAAAAGAAGAGGCCTCCTTTTATAGGCTAAGAGAGTGATTAGGGAAGAGATTATGAGCAAGAGGGATTATTACAAAGTAGCCTCAATTAGGGGCAGTCCCCCAATGAGATGGATCCATGTACCCTGCTTACTGACCAATTTTCTCTTAATCGCTTTCATCATGAGCTTTGTCTCCATGCCACCTTCCATAGCTTGAGTCTAAGAGAATCATTATAATATTTGAGAGAATCTTGATAAAATAAGATAAAATCTAGTATTAATGGAGCGAAACCTATAAAAGATTTGCAGATTTTGATGGGAATTAAGCATAGTTTTGATCTTCGATCTCTAGCGGGTCCTCCATTATTGGTTCTTTTTGTGGCTTTCCTTTGTAAGGCTTGAGTAGGATCACATGGTTAACATTGTGAATGAGCCAATGGTTGGGCAACTTTAATTGATAAGCCATCTCATTGTTGATTGGCTTAAGAATTTAAAAAGGACCATAGTATCTTTTTGCTAGTTTAGAATAATGCTCTTGGTGGCCTGTAAGAATCTTACCCGTAGTATGGCTTAGATGAGCCTTGAGAAACTTTAGCAAGAACCAATAATTTTTCTTAAAGGCTAAGGCTCTTATGTGCTTATTAGCAGCAACCCTTTTTGCCTTTGCAGTAAGATGGATATAAACCTTTTTACTCTTGGAAAAGATTCTTGTAAGTCTCGACTATATTCATCAGCGGTGAAGATCTTCCCATATACCTTAAGTAGTAGGGGACTTTTGGATCTTCCCTCTTTAACCTCGAAATGTGCTTTCCCCATAGAATTATGTACAATGTCATTGTATGCATACTCTATAAGAGGTAGGTACTTCTCTCATTGAGAACGTTGATCTACTTCCATGACATAGGCTTTTAGTACATTCAAGAATCGTTAGATTAGTTATTTCACTTTGGTCATTTGTTTGTGGATGATAGGCCAAAAGAGAAATTTAATCTACTTCCTAGATTTTCAAAGAGACCCTTCTAGAAATTACTGGTCATTCTCGGATCTTTGTCCGACACTATGGATGTTGGCAAGCCATGATACTTGAAAATTTGAGATCTAGAGAGGGTTACCGTTGATCTATCTTAATGTCTTTTTGACAGGCATAGAGTGTCTTTTCTTGCTAAGCGCGTCGACTGAAACAATCCAATGTGCTTCCCTCGATCAAATTTCAAATTTTGGTACACCATGCATTTTGAAACATACTCTTGTATGTTTACTTTTCATGGTAGACCAACAGAAATACATTTCTACTCCTTGAAGAGTAGATTATGGGATCCTTCTTTGCCCCATATAAGGAGAAGCATGGGATTCATACATGACTTTCTTATTGTATGAGTAGCACATAGCCTATTGCCATTTGGAAGATAACCGTCCTTCAAAGTGAATGGTTCTTTTTTTCTTTCCTAATGCAAAGGCTGTAATTACCTACTTAAAGTCTTGGTCAGTAGCATACTCATCTATCATAAAAGATAGATCATTGTGAGTTGCTATAGACACCACATTTATCCTTGGCCGTTGTGAAAGTGCATCGACCACTTGATTGTGCTTGCCGGCAATGTGAGCAATATGAAATTTAAATTGCGAAAGAAAATTTTCCCACCTCATTTGTTTGTTGAAAGCTTGGTTTTCGTCATGAAGTACTTGAGACTTTGTCATCCATTCATAGGATGAATGGAGCCCCCAAGAATAAGTGCTCCCATGTGTCTAGGGCATGTAGAATAGCTAAAAGCTTTTTTTCGTATATGCCCAAGACCCGTTCATCGACATTGCGCCTTTAGCTCTCATATACTATGGCATGCCCTTCTTGAAGCAAAACTACTTCAAGGCAATCACCACAAGCATCACATTGGACATCAAATGGCTTTGAGAGATCCGAAAGCATGAGGACTGGTTGAGAGATAAGCTTCTCTTTGAGCTTGTCAAAAGCATTTTGTTCTTTAGCAGTCCATGAGTACTTAACGTTCTTCCTTGTTAAGTAATGCAATGGTCCTGCTATTTGAGAGAATTTTGCTATGAAGCATCTATAGTATGGACACATACCAATAAAGCTTCTTAGCTCATGTAGATTCCTTGGATTAGGCCATGCTTTTATTACCTCCAACTTTGATGGATTCATACATATACCATCTTGAGAGATAATGTGACCTAAATATTTAATCTCTTGTAGGAAAATTAATGAAAAGCATATTCTCTCTCACAACTTGAAAGATTACCGGAGGTGTCACTTGTACTCCTCAAGAGAATTTGAGTGGCCTGAATATTTTTGTCCATCGTAAGTTTGAATGTAGCTGGAGCATTTGTCAGTGATCGTATTTAGTGCTCTAAAGTCGACACATGTGATATGTGTCATCTTTCTTCTGCACTAAAAGTACTGCTAAACAGAATAGAGAGGAGTTAGGCCTCACCATCCCTTTTTCCACCAATTCATGCAATTGCCTCATCATCTCCTTTTGTTAAGCTTGTGAAACTCAATAAGGAGTTTTATTAGGAGGTGAGCTTCCTAGTAGACTCTCTTTTGCATGGTCTCATCATCCCCTCATTTTGGAGGTAGCTCACTAGGGATGTCATCATTGAAAACATCTTGGAATCCATTTAGAAAACTAGACAACTCCAATTCCTCTTGATTCCCTTTATTGCTACTTGTGAAAACATTATAATCATTTATAGATTCTCTAACAAAAATCATTTATTTAAAAATAGAGCTTTTTATTGACTTATCAAAAGCAAGCGTATTTACCAGGGATATGGTGTTCCCCGACTCGTTAGCATCTATGTACATGCTCTTTTTCCTGTAGGTGAAGTAGATTCTCCTTTCAGGGAGCTTCATGTTGGCAGCCATGCGATTGAACCATGGTGACCCTAGGATAACATCCTCATGTTGGAGAGGAGAGATTAAAAAAAAAGTCTTCTTTATCAACGTAGCTTTGGACATGAAGTCTCAACTTCCCAATCAAGGGATTAATGGAGGCTTGCTATCCCTTGAAAGCTATGTCAGTAGTTACAGTATCTCCCATCTCAAAAGCTTGAATGCCCAACTTGGTGGCCAACTCCGTTGATATGAAGTTGTGAGTAGAGCCAGGGTCAAACAAGATGAAGGCATCATGCTCCCTTACTTTCCCCCAAGCATAGGAGAGGAATGAGCCTTTGCAATGAGTATCCTCTTTTGGAGCTTCAACCATGGAAGCTCTAGGAGTGTCATTGCAAACATTTCTTTTGGAGCAAGAACGATAACCATGTCCTTGCTCCCCACACTTAAAGCATTTATGGTCTTTACAAAAGGCCTCTAATTCTTTGGGAGAGAGTTTTTTTTTTTACCTTTGTAAGATCCTTTCTCCTTGCCCTTGTTGTTGTTGGTGCTGGTGTTGCCTTGGGAAGAGTTTTGAGCATTGCTCTTCCCTTTAGATTCATTTTGATCCTTGTTTTCCATGGGCTTGAAATTTCTTCTCACCCCTTATTGGAAATTGATCCTTGAAGCAACCATAGTGTGGTGGATGGCTTTTGTTATAGTGCTAGGCCGTTGTGAGTTGACATACTCGGCCATTTCTTCAGGTAATACCACACAAAATTGTTGCTTTTGTTTGATGAAGTCTATCCTTTGAAAGACTGTAGCTTTGAGATGTAAACCCCAAAACTTGTCTACATATTTGTGGATAGACTTGTTGAAGAGTAGCTTCAAACTCCGCCATTTGGTAAGCACTTTGTCCTTTGCGTCGCTTGCAAGAAATTGTTTCATGATGGAAACTCGTAGAGTTTTCCATGTCTTTGGGGCCTCGCCGTTGCCATGTAGGCTAGCCCACCATTGACGAGTAGATTTCAAGAAGTGCATAGCTACATGGGGTAGCTTGGAGGACTCCATGAAGCCCTTGTTTCCAAAGGTCTCATCAAATTGTTGGATGAAGGCCAATACTTTGTTGGTGGCACCAAAGGTGCCATCATAGGTGAGAAAAGAGATACTTTTTTCTCCCCGTTTGAATTTCTCAAGCTTTTGGGACCTTCGTCATGTAGGGTAAGTTTTGCAATGTTCTCTCGTCTTGTATTCTCTAGGAGAATAACTATTGCTTTCGTCGAAAGGGGAGGAAGGTGAAGAAGAAAGAGAAGAGGGTGGCCTCTGTCTTGCCTTTTTCTTCCTTTGTTTTCTCTCTTCCCTTTCGGAATGACGAGGAGAAGGACTATGGGTTGACCGTTTCCTCTTGGGAGGAGTTGGCGATAGTCTAGACCACCGTCTTCATGGAGCCACATCTTTAGAAAAACTTAGGGATTCACTTCCTCTCTTATGGGAGAGAGTCTTATTTCGGGAGTCACATCAAGAGGCCTCCTAAACTCTCTCTCCTCTTGGAGAGGAAGGGAAATCCCATAAGCACGAAGTTACGGGTAACTTTGGCTTGCAAAGTAGGGTTGCCCACAGCTTGATGAAACCTAGTAACAAGATAATTGATAAACTTTGGGGGCATCATCATTAGCACCTTCATGTGCAAAATCAAAGTTATCAATGTTCATTCTACTCTCTTGGTTATTGTCAGCCATGTTAATTATACTTATGTGTTTACTTAGTGTATTCTTTGGCAACTCAAAACCTTAGTTGCTACTCCCCTTAGCCTTTGAAAATAAGCACTTAGGTATCTACACCTACAGTTTGAATTTGTTAATTATAGAGAGTAGTGCAGTTCGTCTAACATAGAGAATTGCCAAGGGATAGCTCCTTTTGGACTTCTTATGGCTCAATAATGGTAAAGTTGTAGGCAAGTCTAAAAAGACCCCATTATTAAGACCAAAGCTCCCGCGAGGTGTGCACCGTATCCCACATAATGGGTTCAACAAAACCAATAATAGATCCCAATCCCACTTACCTTAATATAATTAACAAAATCAACCATTAATAGGCTACTTAAGGACCTCTCTTCTTAAGCAAGAAAAGAGAAACCAAATTCTCTAATACCAATGTAATGGAAATGGCCTATGAACTTTGAGAATAGCAGAATTAAGAGAATTAAGATGAGCATTTTTGTGAGATCACTTTGAGAACATAGAGGGTGAACTTAATTGATGGTAGCAACATAAACATGGTACTTGATTAACTTGGCATGAACAATACTTTTGCAAGAGAGAGAGTATTAGAGAACGTGATAATAGATGAGGACTGGATTTACTTGGAGCCAGTCCCCCCTCCAAAAGGCGTTTGTATTATAGATTCTCCCTTTAAGAGAGGCTTTGCTACTATCAATATTTGTTTTCCTTGTGACCTTGATGATTCTATGAAGATGGAAAGCTTCATGCATCACGAGCTTAACATAAAATTTTCAAAAAGCATTAACTATCCCAAGCCTCAGTCCCAAGGCCTCAAACACCTTCAAAGGTGGAGAGAGCTAGCAGGGAATGAGGGTAGGGAAGAGAAAGAAGAAACATTTCATAGGAGAAAGAAATAGTTCCTCACTTATCATCACTCTTCTTGCTTAGCATAGCATAATAGCATAGTAATGAATATAAAGAAGATGGCAAGCTTAAGCATTGAAGCATGGCTCTTGGTTGGATTTGCATTCCATAGCCAAGAGTGTTGGTGTAGGCTCTCCACTTCTCCACAAGCTTAGAGAAGGAGATGGAGCTCTTGCATTTTGCACTCCACACGATGAGAGAATGTTTGTGTGTGTGTGTGTGGAAGAGTATACCCCCCCTCTCATGCTTGGTCCACCTCTCTCTCTCTCTCTCTCTCTCTCTCTCTCTCTCTCTCTCTCTCTCTCTCTCTCTCTCTCGTATTATTTTATATTTCATTTGGACATGTGTTCTCTTTTTCCTCTTTTAGAGAAAGAACTTAATTATTTATTTTTATGTATCTAAATTCTCATTGGACCCCTTTAAAACATAACCAATAGCATTCAAGCACATCATGAGGGCCACATGTGGAAGATCATTTGAACATGTGTCTTTTATGCTTATTAAGTCATTTGGTTGAATTGAATACTTCAAGGACTTAGTCAATCAAGCAAGCATGTGTCTTTTATGCTTCTTAAGTCATTTGTTTTGAATTGAATACTTAAAGCGTTAGTCAATCAAGTAATCAAGCATGGACGTTCATGCCTCTTGAGAATTTATCTTTGAATTTAACATTTCAAAAACCTTAGTCATTTAAGCATAAAAATTCACCTCAAGCTTTGGGCAAGGTTCCCCCAACATTTTTAAGTGTCTTAGCACCTCATGCTTGGGTACGATTCCCACCTCGAGGTTAACCCTAGCTTGCGTAAGATCAAAGTAATTTTTAACACTAACTTTTGGAGGTCTTTAATAAAGCTAAACCTAAAGTATTTTAAGATCCATTAGATGCACATTGCTCTTTGATAGACTACCTCCGTTTGGACCCCTTTTGAGATGTAACCATCTCTCCTCTTAGTCCCTTGCTGAGGTAAATCTAGAAGCACTTATTGCACATTGCTCTTTGGTAGACCGTCTCCTTTTGGAACCCTATTGAGATGCAACCATTTCTCCTTTTGGTCCCCTGTTGAGATAGGTATAGAAGCACATATATTTATCATAACTCTTGTTTCCCTTTTATCTTCCCATATTAAGTGATCAGTTTAATATGAGAAAATCATTTGGTAAAGTTAGATATTATATTTTTTGACAATGCGTAGTCATGAGCCAAGGTGCTCTCACTCTCAACAAAAAAGTAGCAATGACGTCACAAGAATAAGTATTCATCGATAAATAGATTGAATACTAATTTCAAATTGACATAAAGGCTAAGAGCCATCTGTTTTCTAAGGGCTACAAGCTATCTATTTTGGATTGGCTAAGAGTCATCTGCTTGTAATCCATCAGGGATTGTTTTAAAGATCGACGAGATACTACCTAGTTGAATTTCCATTGCTTCTAATGGATAAGCAAGCGTCTTGACATTAATGATAGTATGGATGTCACTTTCACACCACATTCTTTAAGTGCAAAGATCATGCTGAATTTTTTATGATTTAAAATCCATACAAGCTTCTCTATACCATGGCGTATGGATGCGATAAGTGTTTCAAACAACATGGTTGTATACACTTTCATGACTAGCACATATCCCGTTGTGGATATGATTCCAACTTGAAAGGATCTCATGTTTCTAGGCACTGGATGTATCTCTAAGAGCACAGTTTCTAGGGGTATGATCCCACTTGTGATTTATAAATCACTTTATACGTGTTGAACGGTCATTTATTGGCCTCTTTACAACTGTAATTTCAAGGAAAGGTGTTTAAAACCTTCCAAGGGATGGTCCATAAGTTCCTTCTAGATCCTCACCCAGGAATTTGGATTGCCAAGGGAAACACCCAAGGGTTTGGATGAACATGAATGAATCTTAGATTATCATTATTTACATACGCATCATCATGTACGTGGATAGGCTTTAGTCAAGTGGAAAGATCGACTTGAAGAAGGTGCCACTTGGGAAAACATTAGTGTTCTTAAGAAGAAGTTTCCCACTTTTGTTTTCGAGGATGAAAACACTTGGAGTAATGTCATGCCAAGGGCAACCCTGGGGGGTCAAGGACGTGGGCCAAGGGCCGACTACTAGAGGGCATGGAATCCTACAAGGCCAAGGGTCTACAAATAGGGAGGTAGGGAGGAGGATTCCTCTACACAGTTCCAAGAAAGCATATGATCACGATGGCCTAGTCGCAGAGCATTTTCTACATGCCAAAGATATGCTTACAGATCTTCAAGCAATGATATTCAACCATGCCATGTGCGAGGGCCTACCTAATACTTGGAGTTTGTCCACTATTGTACCTATCTTCAAGTCAGAGGATCCTATAGAGCCTAGGAACTACCACACTATCATGATTGGACACACATTGGCACGGTTGTACACATCCATCCTTGAGCAACATTTGAGTAGATGGGCAGAGAGAGAGGGTGTACAAATAGTAGAATAGACCGGGTTTAGGAGAGATTTCTCTCCTCTTGATCGTATTTTGACACTGAGAGCCATTATTGAGGATGGGAGATTACATGGGTGACGGATCTGTTGTTGCTTTGTGGATTTCCACAAAGGCTTTGATACAATGCCTGAAGCTAGATTGATGTGCAGACTGCAAGAGATGGGGGTACCCAAAGAGTTGATTTGGGGGATCATGGCTCTATACAAGTAAGTGGTGGGGAATGTATGCACTCTAGAGGGGATTTTTGATTTGGTTCACTCAACAATCAGAGTGAAATAGGGTTGCTTACTATCTCCTACACTATTTGACATGTATGTGGATGAGGTTTCTAACTACATTGAGATGTTTTGTGATAGATGAGCACAATTGGCACGGATAGGGATCCCACTATTGTTGTATGTTGATGATATTGTGTTACTTTTTTATTCCCCGGAGGGGATGCAGTGTCATTTAGATACTTTGCACACATTTGCCCGCAATAGTGGATTGTCTATTAACCTAGGAAAAACCAAGGTTATGGTGTTTAACACCACACCACAATGGGTCAGGAGGTCAGCACCCACTTTTAGATATGGCCAAGGGATGGTGGAGGAGACAGATGCATACACCTATCTTGGGGTAGTCTTCAGTGGAATGATACCTATGCAAACCAACATAAAGTATCACCATCACTCGCCAATGGCCGCACATGAAAGAGCCTAATCTAGTAAGAGCCTCTACTACAATTGTCTTATGGCTCTTGTTGGAGAAGATGCTCTCTATAGAAATCCATCTTCGTACCCAACTCCCGTGTTGGCTGTATCCATGTGCTCTTGGTATCTAGCTAAATCAAATCCTGACGTATGAGTAGTGACTATCTCTATCCGTGTAGAGATAGTGAGGGTGCATCCAAGGAGTACTTTAATGGAGGTAGTCTATCCATACTAAAGCCATGTTATTAGAACCATGATGTCATCTGCCAATTCGAGCATGATGTGCCCCCCTGTAGCAAGATGACTCAAGGGCTAGCCAAACATATCTGTCTCTGGGGAGTCCCACAAATTATGCATGAAGGATATTGATCTAGTAAGGGCTTTGACCACGAGAGGTGGGGCAGGTATCTCGGTTCGAATAATCTCATGTGGCATTGAGGCCTTAGCCCAAATCATCTGAGAGATCGTAGAGACTAGAGGCCTCTCCATACATCTCCATCCATCAGTGCTACTAGATTTTCCATGGTGGCCCACTGAGGGTCCCAAAATATAAACCCCATAAAGCATAGATAAAGCCACTAGACTGTCAAAAAGCCACAACTTTGTTTGAGGTTCCTAAAATTGAACCTGCAAACACATCTTCTCCAATCCTCCCAAGGCTGCTCAAGCTTAGAGAGAGAGCGAGAAACAGAGGAGAACTATATCTGCCAATGCACAGGATACTATGAGATCTGCAAGTGTTTTTATTGCTTATTCAAGAGGGTTTTGCCCCTTATCTTGCATCATGCATTACTATGATCACACGTGCCTAGGTCTCTTCCTGATGGAGATTCGTAGACTCAGAAAGAATACCCTTATGAGAAAAAGGCCTACAAATAGAGGATCCATACACAACCAAATCACTACTTTTTATAGAGGGACTACTTTGGATGGCCCACCAAAGTTACCTAGTCACACCCTCATCATGTCTTGATTGAGCCATCAAGCTGTTGGACGGGAGCGACTCACACACCCATGAAGTGCATGCAAACACTACCTAGATCAACATAATGTCAATCGAGGACACAGATGACACGATAGGCACATAGAGGAAATCTCTTTAGCTTGTCAGGCTGAGACCATCCTACACATACAACACTCTGGAAGGCCAACTAAACCACAATCAAGAACCTCACTGCTCTCAACTACACCACCTAGCCACATACACACATACGAAAGGTAACTCACCTAATCATGCCAGATTCGTACGAAACTTAAGGAACACCATCCCCTCACTAGGATACACCTGTCCCTAAGCTTCTACACTCAAAACCCTCACTCTAAACCCGTCTGCGGAAAACGCGTAGGATGACAGAGCAGAATTTTGAAAGTGCCCGAAACTGAAATTTATGAGTACCTATGCATAGCTTATGTCGCCACGATTCTATAGACTACTAGCACACAGAAAACAGACATCGTTTGATACAGTTACGGCCACAAATAGCTCGTAGATGCGTCGGCGTGTGCGCTTCGTCTCGCATGGAATGCTTGGCGTTGTCGCGTAGCTCTCCTCGAGCCTACAGCAATGGTGCAGTCGGATCTCCAATGTGTTGAGCGAGCCGGGCGTAGCGAGAGGATAAAGCTCACGCTCACTCTCTTTCTCTCTCTCACACAGTAGACGGCAGCACTAAAGTTTTGATTATGAAAAGTCTTCTTACAAAATGACCTAGGTACCTTATATACTAAGGCTACCTTAGGTTTAACCAAAAATGGGGTTGAAAGGGTCAAATGGCTTTGTATTTACAATCTGGAAGTGCCATTGCACCTCGGCTTCTGAAACTAGAATAACTACTCATTACAAATGACGTTTATAGCCATAATCCGCAGCATTTCATAACTCGCAAAAGATAAGACTTTGGTACGAAACTTGAGTTATGTTGTGTTGTTGACCCAACGGTCAACACAAGCTTTGGCCTCTCACGATGCCCAAGGATGCAAGGATCTTCACACCATATACATCGGAGGCTACAAAGAATTATTGAGCAACATCGAGCACCCCCCCTCCCCCCCCCCCCCCCCCCCGGCCATCCCGAGAGCTGACCATGGAGGACATTGAGGCCATACTACACAGACCCATGAGAGAGCTCATGGGATGATCATCATTGTCTACTTCCCCCGATGTGCACCTCATTAGCCCTCATGTGAATGTACCCACTTCCCATATGTTTGGAGTTGATCTATTATGTGATGAGGACATTTATGGCGATGAGGATATAGGTTAGGCTTGCATACCTGCCCACTCTAGGTACCCTCATTTATTTCTATCAATATGTTACCCTGACACTGTACTAGAGTCACACATGGTTGTAACCTTTTGGTCTCATAGGTCATTTTGTCCTTTTGAAGATGTTAATATAACAATTCATTTCATCTCTCTCTCTCTCTCTCTCTCTCTCTCTCTCTCTCTCTCTCTCTCTCTCTCTCTCTCTCTCTCTCTCTCTCTCTCTCTCTCTCTATATATATATATATATATATATATATATATGTGTGTGTGTGTGTGTGTGTGTGTGTGTGTGTGTGTGTGTGTGTGTGTGCGCGCGCGCACACGCGCACTTGGCTGCTCACTCTCTCTCTCTCTGTATATATATATATATATATATATATCTGTGTGTGTGTGTGTGTGTGTGCGCGCGCGCCCACGCGCACTTGGCTACTCACTCAAGAGAGATGGGGAGGGGGAGACATCGTAGGAGAGACCTCGTTGAAGAGATGGAGAGGGGGAGACCTCGCGTGTGGGATAGACTGCATGCAAGCCAGGACAAATGCAAGTTTTAACTCTGATGTCGCCATAGCAAAAAAGGCTCCCGTGACAAATTTGGGCTTTTATTTTGAAGTTTTTGGCATCGCTTATGCAATGCTTTACAGATTGTAAACGTCACTATGAGCATCCCAACATGCGACACTTATAGTGACGCTTTAATTATTTTTTGGGGCAAATTTTCGGGCGTTAAGCTACGCCCATAAATTTTCAAGCCGTCCCAACCTACAAAGTGCCCTTGTAGTAAACAATATAAAAGCATCATGCTCTCTTACTTTCCCCCAAGCATAAGAGAGTGATGCTCCTTTGCAATGGCATTCCTCTTTTAGAGATTCCAATGTGGTGGCTCTAGGAGGGTCATTACGTTCATTCCTCTTGGGACATGCCAAGGAAATATGACTTTGTTGCCCACACTTGAAACGCTTGGTATCTTTACGATAACGCTCAACCTCTTCAACACAAAGTTTATTTTTGCCTTTGTAGACTTTTTCTTTTGTCTTTCCTTTGTTGTTGTTGTTGTTAGCCTTGCAAGAATTCTACGTCACGTTGGTCTTGCCCTTTAGCTTAGTTGATTTCTTAGCTTCCGTTTGCTTGGAGCCCTTCTTAGTCCCTTGTTGGAAATGAAAACTTGAAGCAACCAAAGTATGATGTATAACCTCCGAGATAGTTTTAGGTCTTTGTGAGTTGACATACTCACTCATCTCCTCAAATAGGCTATCACAAAATTGTTGCTTTTGTTTTGCAAAGCCTATCTTTTTGTAGACAATGGCTTTGAGATGTACCTCCCAAAAGTTATCCACATACTTTTTAATAGACTCGTATGGGACCATCTTCAAGCTTGGCCATTCCATGAGGACTTTGTCTTTGGCATCACTTGCAAGGAATTGCTTCGTAATAGCAATATTCAAAGGTTTCTAGGTCTTTGGAGCTTCACCTTGACTAGTAGGATTGCCCACCATTGACAGGATGACTTTTGGAAATGCATGAAAACATTCTAGAGCTTTGAAGATTCCTAGAAATCTTCATCTCCAAAAGCCGCATCAAATTGTTGGATAAAGACAAACACTTTATCAATTGCTCCAAAGGTTCCATCATAGGTAGGAAGTTGATGTTCTTTCCTCCCTTTTTGAATTTCTTCAACTTACGTGACCTCTTCCATGCCACGTGACTCCTCCGTTTACCCCTTCTCTCTTGGGTAGAAAGTTGTTCTCCTCCATATCGGAAGATGGTGATAACGAGGAGAAAGAGGAAGAAGAAGGCGAAGATAGTAACTGTTGTCTTCGCTTCCTCTTGCTGGGATTTCTCTCCCAGACTTCATACTTGGAGTCTGAAGAGTTATTTTAATAACTTGAACTTAGCACCACCACTTTCTATTTTTAGACTCTTATAATTTCTCTATGTCATGTCCTTTGTCATGTACCTTTGATCAAGGTTTCTAAAGATTCCCAAGCCTTGATCAGTTTTGTCCATCAATACTTAATCGATTTCACTTGTTCTCCTTTTATTTTTCATAGACTTAAGTGGCCAAATTAAGATGGAAAATATCTTAAACGGTTAGAAATTAATATTCATGATAGCATTATTGTTGCTCCTTATATCTTGCTTTCCTCTTCCAAAGGTGAGTGGACTCCCTCCAAGATTTCCATAGTTCTCATTAGACTACTGGCATTCTTCCCACCTTCTAAGCATTTTGCAACACTCTTCAGGTGCATGCTTGCTTCTTGTTGTCCCACCATCTTCTTATGGTCCTTGAAGTTTTCTTTGCTAAAATTCTTCCTTCTACCTCTCTCTAGTTTTTGAACAATATGAGTAAGCTTATCAAGTATTCTTCATAGAAATGCTTCCTTTGGTCAACTATTGCTACTCCTTTTCCTTGTCAAAAAGGTTTGCTTCTTTATTGGGCCAATTTGTTGTGTAGACATCCCTTTGTTGAGACTATGATGAGCCGCTTCATCTTGATTTCCAATATCATTTGTAAATCCATATTGGGTGTATGGTTGTTTCGCTTAAAATTGGCATCAATTTCTCTTGGACTGCTAGGAAGCAAGTTTTCATTAACTTCAAAAGCATTTGCAGTGAGTGAGAAACTGATATTTTCTCCCTTTCTGACATTACGGTTGTTAGTCTCTTGGAAACCTTGCAAAATTTCAACTTCCTTGGGTTTTATGTCGATGGATTATTCTTTGTCACCAACATTATGGTGCAAAAATTCTTCGCCATGTTTTTCTAAGAACTTCTTGTCATTTACATTAGCACATCCTACATGCAACGTGAGACAAAAAGAATTGGGGTCACAAATGTTTCTTGCATTAATGTCTCTACTTGGTTTCTCTTCTTTTGCTAGTGTTGTACAAGTTGAGTGCTTCTTTTGTGATGGTTGGCATCAGTTGTTGCAGTACTCAAAGAACATATGGTAAGTCTTCTTTGACGATCTTTTATTGCCTCCATTCCTGTTTATCTTCTTGGTTTCCATATTGTTGTAGTCCACACTCAAGTTTGTACCATTGTCATTTGCTCTCTTTGCTTCCTTCTCTTTGGGCTCCTGCACACGAAGTTTTCACTCAAACCGTGATTGTAAACTACTTTTCATATTGTGTTGATTATTAAAGTAGCACAAGTAGACACCAGTAGAACATTGACATAATGTGCATGTTGGTTGTTCGACTTTGTTCTATTCTCTAAGGGCTTCTGTGTATTTCTCTTCTAATTGCCTAAAGCAACCTCCATAAGCTATCGGAACCTTAGCTCCTTAAGCATTGATGAGCTTCATAAAGTTTTGTATCATCATGTTCGACAACATATGCTTGTGCACTATGAGTCCTCATAGTCTCATCCTCTTGCATAATGTTTGTGTTACCAAGTTGATGGCCGATTATTGAATCATGGTCAAAGGAACCTGATGTCATCGTGTTTAAGGATGTTCTCCAAAGTGAAGTGGAGCACATCTTTGGGCTGAAAATTGTTGGGTGTGAAGCAAGAACTATCCACCTTTGAGTTATATGAAAGACAAAACACAGAACAAGAGCAACTAAGTGGCAATGACGAGGAAAGTTCAAGGCATGAGAAACTATCAACAATTCTATCAAGCTCATGAGAAAGTGCTAAAGAAAGTATAAAGAGCACTCAAAGAGAAGTTCTTCCAGGTCTTTTCACCTTGGAACCCTCAATGGCAGGGCGAGAGTCTTTTAACATTTTATGCTTATCATACCTTGAAGAACTCTCAAATGCAAGTGAGGCTGATGTAAATGGCAATAGATGCGGTGGCAAAGCATGCACGGTGACAAAGGCTACAAGGGGAGTACAAACCCGAAGAGTTTTAAGTTTATATGCACGGTGACCTAGCATAGAAACCCAAGCTGTGGAAGTATGTCAAGGCATCCTTTGAAAAGAAATTGCAATAGAAATTTAGTCACGCAAGATGTAGAAATAATTAGCCAAAGGACACTAACGTGCCAAGGACCTCATTCTTTGTCCGCTCTACATGCAACATGGTGTGTGTGTGTGTGTGTGTGTGTGTGTGTGTGTGTGTTGGGGGGGGGGGGGGGGGGGGGGGGGGGGGGAGGGGGGGAACACGAGTTCAAAAATTACATTAACCAAAAGGAGTAAAAATAGAATTTTGAAAAAGGGTTGCAAGAAATAAAGGGGAAGACGTTATTCGATTCAACAAGGATTTTAAAATTACCTCAAGCGTTCGTGCTATCATTGATTTTTGGAAGGTGGACCCCAAAAAGTAGGTTTTGCCGTTGCTATTGTAACCATGCATAACGGCAATTGATTGTAGTCTTTTTCTGAAATATTATCTCATAGTGGTCTTACAAATATAATGGATTGTTGTTATCTGCAACATGCTATGACGTAGACTTTGCAAAGCCTGTGGCATTAGCCTAGAGATCTCTCATGATCCATCTTGACCTCAGAAGTGTCAAGCTCTTGAAAGATTTTGCGCATTAACTTGCAATTTCTTGATTATTACTACAATTTCCTTTGGCATGACCATGTTTCCAATTTTTGAGATTTCCTAGCATAGCTTTTTCAAATAATCAAAGCACTATGGAACCCGCAATGGTATAAAAGTCAAATTTCAAGCATTTAGCTTGAGGCCCATGTGTAACTAAATATTGTGTTAGTAGATTCCTCATGTTAGGCCCATGTGTAAAAAATACACACGCGCACACACACATATTCCATGCTCAAGTTTCTTCCCACAAAGACTGAATGTTGGTTTTCACATTATGAAGTGTAACCGACACAATTATACAGTACATGTAAATATTGAAGATTGTAAGGATCTACTTTGGTGTAGGGAAAGGACATTTACTGTCCTTTCCCTGTTTTCATGGGCGACCCCATCTGGCGACCGGCGGGAGGCGGGGCTCCCGCCGGTCGCCAGATGGGGTCGCCCATGAAAACAGGGAAAGGACAGTAAATGTCCTTTCCCGGCCGTCAAAGGCCAGGCGAGGGGAAGATTACGGGGTGGAGCAGATTCCGCGAGCTGACGTGTAGCAAATCCCGTGGAAGGGGGGTTCTGTGCGCTGATATGTCGCATTCTCCTTCAAGGACAGATTCTGTGTGCTGAGGTGGTGCTTTGCTAATGGTGTGCAGGCGGCAACAGTAGCAGCAAACTTTCGTGTCAGGTCTCCATTCACAAGTCGACTGACACGTCAGAAATCGGACGCTCCGGCTGCATGATTACAATTTTTAAAGCGTGCTGATTGTATGGCTGGGATCTGCAGCCCCACGAGCCTAGACTTCGACGGTGTAGGGAATGGTCGCCTACTGACCATTCCCGTTAATCATGGGCGACAGGCGGAGGCCGGGAACCCTGATTACGGGAATGGTCAGTAGGCGACCATTCCCGGCCGTCAATGGTCGAGAGGAGGGGGGCCAATCATCATAAGGAGACGTGTGCCTGCCAGTCACGTAGTTGCTCTAATTACGACGCCAATGATTGGCTGCCCTATTACAGTTACACATGCTGAGTTGTCAACACCTCATCGTTTTCTGAGCGCTGACCTGCGTTACCCCATTGGACGCTCAAGGTCTTGATTCCGTTCTCTGACGTGCTGTGCATCTGACAGCTGCAGCAGAAATTCCGGGCCAGAATGTGCTGCAGATGAGCGGTTCAGAGTGGCTGCCCCACGACCCTCGACCTTGACGGTTTGTCCAAGAAACACAAAGCATCTTAATTGCACACCCCAGAGTAGTAAATTTTGAAAAAACTAAGAAAACAGGGTGCCTGGCATAATAACGACATGTGAGAAAGTTTGTAAGACATTCCTATTAAAGGCATTACTAGATGAAGACAACGCAAAGCAGCACATTGCCTTTCCTTAAACACCCCCCCCCCCCCCCCCCCCCCCCCCCCCCACGTCAAGGTCCAGGCTCAAGGGGCAGAAGCTCTTAGCCACTCATCTAGTGTCCAATACTGGCCAAATCTTCTGCAGAGAGCCGTAAGATTTTGTGCCACATTAGCAACAATTTGCATGGCAATCACTGCCAATGATTGTAGAACACATCAGCGCCTGTCAAGACTGCAACGGACTGTGTATTGTACTATACGCAGCTGATTGAGTTTCAAGGAACACAGCAGCACAGCTTGGCCCCTTTCCATTGGACCTTCCTCCACACCATCGGCTGAGATGATTTGGGCACATACTCACAAATCCACTGACATACAAAAGATTACCCCACATTAGGGATTCAAGACGGTGGGCATAAATCCCTGTCAGAAGGCTAACCCATACCCCCCTGAAAGACGCTTCAATACCCATTCAAGAGTTTGAAAGTGCATTTCGAAGGCATACCTGCATGAAACATCACCCATCAGGGATTGGAAACCCATGAGACCAAGATTGATCATCTCCCAATCTGCTTCATCAACCAGTGATGTAAGATCGACTCATGGAGATAGATAGACAGACACCTCTCAAGAGACTCCCTTCTATGGTCCGATCCCCGAAATCCATGCACAACAGCCAGATCTCCGACAAGCAATACAACTTTCCGCAAATTTGTGGAAGCCTTTTATGTGTCCACATTAGACTCCACTTTTACTTGTCCTCGTTAGATTCCCAATCTCTTGCTCGTTTCAGTCGCATCGTCATGGCAAGTAGTAATATTCCACGCCTTACCATCAGTCGCAATAAGCTCTCTAAAAAAAATCATGATGCCTATTGGTTAATCAACATAGTTGTATATGGATTGAAAAATATCTCATTAGTAGACCACGTAATCAACAAATACGGGGGTTCTGCCTAAAATCTTCAGCAATGGTCAAACTCACACCTAACACTCCAGGGAACTCAACCAATACATAAAAGCTCATAAAAGCAAACAGATCCTCCAAAACACGACCTTTCATTAAACCGAAAAAATAGACGTCGACAGGGAAAAAGAGGAAATACTACCAGGTTCACACTCAGTGAAGCAAGGATAAAACTCACAAGCCTACATTCGGGCGTCAAACTGCTTTAGTGCTAAAAGGCTGTTCGATGTAGCATCGAGAACAGAAATTACAATAAGCTTGGAACTTGCATTTTAGCAGCGAATCACGAGTTCCAAAACCTAAATATGATTCTGCAAAAATGGCTAACAAAATTTTTCTTACAGTAGCATGCCACTCTGATCACAGTCGCACAACCTGTATATTGGCAAAGGCTGCTCAGATTAATGCCTGGAAATGCGATTACAACAGAAACTTGTGACGGTACAGTGCAACAACTCTCCACACATCCAAAATTCGATATATAGAAGGCCTGAATTTGGAAAAATGGCCGGCCAATTCTTCCTAGCCATCTCACTCTGGTCACAGTTGCACAGACTCCAAGACTCCAACGAGCTCTTCAAACTGACAACAAAAGACGGTTTAAGTGCAATACAAGAGAATTTTCAACAAAGAACAAGCTGAGTATCTGAACGCCGACCTTTAAAATGTGTTTAATGAAGTAATCACCGAATCTCTTTGTGACTTTGCTGTCAACGATCTGCACAACATCCTGTAAAGCATGTAAAAACAACGAGCAATCAACACTCTGGTTTCTTGATGATGAAAGCAGCTGACGTATTCACATATTTGCATACCCCAATACAGTACCTTGTCGATATAGAATTCCACATCAGCATTAGAAATTATTCTTCCATCGTAGTCAAGTACATGGGTCTTATGCTTGTATGTAAGAAGAGCCATCCTGAATCCGAAAGAAAACAGTCAACATACGGGATGCTGAAATCAAAAGCGAACTGAGTTTTCAAGTTATCAAAGTTCTCATGAACCTCAATGTTGGCTCATCAACATCCATGAACGAGGCTAATTTTGAAATTGGAATCGCACTGTAAAGCTTTAGATAGCTCCTGATACTAGACAATAGTTGCTGCTGGCGCACTTCAGAAAGAAACAGCTTCAATTGCAGCCTGTACGCATCCTGCCATTATGACAGACGAACAAAGCTTACACAACAAATTCGGTACAAAAACCAACAAAACAAAAGAAAAACTGTTCAAACTGACCTGATTATAGTTGACGAGTTCATCATAGTTAGGTGGTGAAGGAGTGATGAATTTGGGACAGGCAAAAGAAAATAGCTCATCGAAAACAGCCTCATCATTCCTCTGCATTCTCAGCATCTTCTCACCTTGCTTTTCTCTCAGCTGGCTGTTCACGTTTTCTTCCACGAGTTTACCTTGTGGACACAAAGACAGGCAGATTGCCAACAATGCGTATAGCTGCTCGTTTTTTTTCAAAATCTGCTGGAACTGAGATGATGCTTGGTGATCCTGTTTTGTCTTGTGTATGATAAGCAGGATTTGATTGCAAGCCTTTATAGCCTCAACATACCTGCAGTTTTAAAACCCTGCCCTTTCAATACAATTCTTGGATACAAATATGTTGAATTGCAATCAAGGGTTAAAGCTCCCTAAATTCACCTTCGCAGCATAAGGTTGGCAAAAACATAATAATAGACCGTGGTGATTTGGCATCCCACGACATTGCTGTAGACTCCGTGCTGGTGGATGTCAATAGGCACCAAACACTTGAGGCCACTGTAGTAGTCTCCTAGGAGGCAATGCACTCGCAACAGGCCAACAATGCTGAAGTAACCAAGCACCTTCAGCACATTACTGCCACCACCCTGAAAATCATATCCATTTTGAGCTGTGAAGTTGGTACTTCCGTCCTTGTCATCCTCTAGAATTTGAATAATGTTTGACTTCTCAATAAGTGCTTGAAGGTAGTTGAGCACCCCAACAACATTCCAAACCTGTTTATCAAAAACCAACCTCGTTAAAAGAAAACTCATCCAAAATAGATAATAAAGGAAAAAGTTTGCATAATCATATATTCCTCATGAAGTGCGTAAACTTCAATCAAGAACCGTCCTAGGACTTGCCAAAGCCAAATTGAAAACTTAACACAAATAATCCCACACAGCCCCATTGTGGAAAACTTTGGCAGGAGACCAACAAGGTTGACTAGTCAAAAAGACATATTCAAGTACAAACAGGCTAGTAAAAAATCTCTGTAGAAAATAATTCAACCCACACTGGGCCCCAAAGACTAGCGCCCCTTCCCGTATTTCTTTATTATTTCTCTTCGCAAAGTACAACTCCGCGTCCACAAGCTCTCTGAAGAGTGGCCCCTTGTGCACTTATAAACGTACAAGGGACGTCCAAAAGGAGAGCCCCAAAAGCACTAAACCCCAAAAGCTTATTGAAACCGGCCTGTTCAATCCAAAAAGGGCGGTAGACTTTACTTTAAACCTTGATTTAGCTTTCACCCATTATTAGTCGTCTATTTTACCTGTACTTTCAAGACACAACAAAGGGGAGAGGGATACAGGTTGCTAGATTGCACCTGTATGAGTAGACGGACACCAGATTGGCCCCTAACTTAGGCGCCCCTTTCGGTATTTCTTTATTGTTCAAAAGAGGGAATAAACGCTGTGGTTCCTACAAGCTGCCCCGCACAAACTCGGCTGAATTTCCACTGTTCCAGCCCGATTTCGGCAACATAACTGTACTAGAACCCTTCACGGTCAGTATTCCCACGCATTGACTGACTTTCCCGACGCATACGGGCACTTTGCAAAACCTGGCGAGAATCTGCAGCACGCTGAATTCTCTGTTTTCAGCCCTGAAAATGCGCCAGATCGCCTGTACAGCGGTCCCCTTGCGTCCCCGAACCTCCTGGGGGTATTAGGGTCCGTATAGGGCCAAAACCCTAAACCTGCAAAAATACACAGCAGGCTGTAATTCGCTGTTTCAGGCTCCGTTTCGCGTGCCGGTCGCATCCCTAGCAAGTCCTCGAGCTCCCGCACCTGTAGGGCTACTTGCCCTTTGAATCGGACGAGATTTCTGGCGTGAAACCTCTCCGAATTCACCTGTACCTGCGGGGGGATTAGCTGCTAGCTAATCCAGTACCTGTGCAAGAGGCTCTTGCCTCGGCAATCGCGCATGAACCCACACAACTGTACATTGGTCAAA
The DNA here is from genome assembly GCF_014529385.1 of Adiantum capillus-veneris. Classification (NCBI taxonomy): domain Eukaryota; kingdom Viridiplantae; phylum Streptophyta; class Polypodiopsida; order Polypodiales; family Pteridaceae; genus Adiantum; species Adiantum capillus-veneris. The sequence goes on along the minus strand of NC_140945.1, from coordinate 16,421,162 downwards.
TGAAGAGCCCACTAGAGGGGCATAACATACTGCCAAAGGGGAGAGAGAGGGCAGTGCGTAGCGTGCAGGGCATCACTCCTGGCACCGCACTGTGCATAAGAGGGAAAGCAAGCACTCCATAGCTCTTAACCTGTGACAAAATCAGCAAATGAGCCCTTCTTCCCTTCAAATTCAGCGCCAACTCCTTCTTGCATTGGAAACTGCACCAGAATGTGCCACTTGGCACATTTACAAGCATTTTCCCGTTTCGGGGTTGCCGCCTAAAAATATCCCAACCGGTTGCCCAGTTGACTTCACGGCAGAGTAAGAAAATGTTCCCTTTGTCATTCCGGAGGTAATGACGCCAACACATTTTCAGGTCCCAAAATAGCAGTTCCCTAAATTTTAGGAGATGCTGCCATTATATCTTTCTAGGTCATCCGACCCTCTTTGTACACTGCGGCCACATCCAAAACTGAAATGTAGCCTCTGTAGCAAAGGATTCCACTTTGGCTAGTCAATGACCCCACTTGGCTAACCATAGTCCTTGTCCAACCTTAGTGCTCTCTTGCCCTCAGGCCTGGACTCCCTCTGGACAGTTCCACACTAGCTATGCAATGCAGGGCAGTTAGATTTCCCGAGGGGTGTTTCCAAAAAGTGAAAGTAAATAGATACTAAGAAAGAAATCAACAAAAAGGATAAATAGTAGTCACACGCTGGTGACATACCCCCCTCTTGAAATCTCAAACGTCCTCGTTTGCATCTATGTCGTACAAGCTCCTAGTCAACATTGATGTATTCAACACCTGTCGACACATGTACGACACAAACATGCTCATTGTCAACCTTGGTGTATTCAACAGGTATTTGATTTGAGCTCACTTTAAATACCATGTACATCATTTGTTTCAAAAGCCATTGTCACACTGACAATCCATGTAGCTTTGAAACTCAAGGGGTCAAGGTAGGTTGCAAATCGAAGGCTTCCAGGTAAAGTGATAACACAGTTGGTGACTCTGCAAGTTCACCTTCTTCCATCCACTTAGCATCCATTGGTGGATAGTTTCTGAACTTTACCAAGTAACGCCTAGCAACCTTGCCTTTCACTTTCCTTTCTTTGTGTGCCAAAATCTGTTCAGGGACCAAGATCTCGTCAAGTTCCTCGACTTCCGGCTGACCTTCAGCTGGCATATCTTCTGGCACATCACCCACATAGGGTCTGAGAAGACTCACATGAAACGCATTGTGAATCTTCCAACTGTCAGGCAATTTCAGCCTATATGCAACATCACTGATTATGTCGCACACTTGAAAAGGTCCATAGTAACGCATGCTGAGCTTTGGAAACAGTCTTTCCTTGCCCTTCATCTTCTTTAACCTTGCCTTTTCAAAGCGTAAAAGCACCCAATCACCAAGTGAATATACTACTTCACGACGGTGACGATCAGCTGTTTTCTTTTGCTTTGCCTGAGTCCTTTCTAAGGCCACTTTGACCTTCTTGTACATTTCATCCATGTCCTGAACATACTTATCTGCTTCAAATATCTTGTCCTTTGTATGCAGTATGGGAGGAACTTTCTTGCCACCTTCAACTATCTCAAAAGGTGCCTTGCCAGTTGATGAATGCACTGTATTATTGTATGCATACTCCACCAATGGCAAATACTGCTCCCACTTTCCTTTATGCTCTGACACATAGCACTTCAGCAGATCTAGGACAGTAGAATTTGCCTCTTCTGACTGCCCATCTGTTTGAGGATGAAATGACGAAGAGAATTTGAGCGTGGTACCCATATTCTCAAACAAGCCTCTCCAGAACAAACTAGTCATGCGTGGATCACGGTCGCTAATAATCGACTGTGGCATGCCATGATACTTGAAAATATTGCTCATAAACAAGCGTGCCATCTGATCTGGCTTTATCTTCTTCCTGACAGGAATAAAATGAGCCTGTTTGCTGAATCTGCAAATAATGGTCCAAATACCATCATTTCCTGTCTGCGTTCTCGGAAGATCAAAGATAAAATCCATAGCAATACTTTCCCATGGTTTATCTGGAATAGGTAGTGGTTGCAATAACCCTGGTGCCTTTTGCCTGTCAAACTTGCCCTTTTGGCATATTAGGCATTCTCGCACAAAGGCATCCACATCCCTTCTCAATGTAGGCCAATAGAAGAATGTCTCTACCGCTTTAACTGTAGCATCGATACCACGATGCCCTGCATACGGTGGGACATGACTCTCTTCCATAACTTTGCGTCGCAATGGCTTTGTGACACACAATCTGCCATGCATCATCATGAACCCATCTTTGAGAAGATAGTGTTCATGACGTTGTCCATCCATTAGCTGCTCGAAGACCCTTGCAAAATCTTCATCATTTGCATACTGTTCTCTCATATCATCAAGTTCATGATGATAAGGAATCGACACAGCTGAAATTTGTGGCTTCCTTGACAAGGCATCAGCCACAACGTTCTTCTTGCCTTCCACATGCACAATCTGAAAATGGAACATGGACAAGATATTTGCCCATCGCATATGCTTCTCAGATAACTTTGTCTGTGTCAAGAAGTATCGCAAGGTCTGATGGTCCGTTTGGACAACAAAGTCTGCACCTAGCAGGTAGTGTTTCCAACTTAAGAGCGCATGAATCACAGCCAGTAATTCTTTCTCATAGACCTGCATGGTCATCTCTGGCCCTTGCAAAATTCTGCTCTCATAGGCTACTACCCTGCCATCTTGCATTAGCACTGCACCAATGCTACTACCGCAGGCATCACACTGGACCACAAATGACTTCCTAAGATCTGGCAACACAATGACTGGATCTGAAGTCATCTTCTCCTTTAAGAGATTAAAAGCTGAAATCTCTTTCTGTGTCCATCTGAAGGTGACTGCCTTCTTTTGAAGAGCATGTAAAGGTGAAGCAATCTCAGCGAAATTTCGGATAAACCTTCTGTAATAGGAGCATAGTCCCAAAAAGCTTCGGACATCATGCACCGTCTTCAAATTTGGCCATGACTTGATCGCTTCCACTTTTACAGGATCCATTCTGACACCATCCTTTGAGACAATGTGTCCCAGAAAGTGAATCTCTTCCAGAAAAAACTCACTTTTCTTTGCATTGATGAGCAACCTATGACTGCGTAGCTCTTTGAACACAATGGCCAAGTGATGCCTATGCTCCTCTTCATTCTTTGAGTGGACTATCATGTCATCAAAGAATGTACCAACAAACTGCTGGTGTGGACGGAAAATTCTGTCCATCATCCTATTGAACGTAGCAGGAGCATTTGTGAGACCAAAGGGCATCACTAAAAATTCGTAAAGGCCAAACGTTGTTCTAAAAGCAGTCTTGTGCACATCCTCTGATCTAATGCGGATCTGATGATACCCACTCTTTAGATCTATCCTGCTAAACATAGCTGCTCCTTCTAATTTGTCCATAATATCATCAATTCTAGGTATAGGGAACCTATTCTTGATGGTATTCTTGTTCAGTGCACGGTAGTCGATGCACATACGCCATGAGCCATCCTTTTTTTGCACCAACAACACTGGAGAACAAAATGGAGATGAACTGGGCTGAATCAGCCCCTTTTCTAACAACTCCTGTACTTGGCCCATTATCTCTTTCTGCTGAGCCGCACTAACCCTGTACGGAGGCTTATTTGGTGGGCTACAGCCTGGCACCAAATCTATCGCATGGTCCTCGGGTCTCTCTGGCGGTAATTGAGACGGTAATGAATCGGAAAAACAGTCACTATACTGTTGTAAAAACATTGACCTTTCTTTATCTAGCACAGATAAATTTGATTCATCACAATCTGACACTTCACGTGCAAAAACCAAGTACGCAGAAAGATGCTTTTTCATTACAGAAGTAATAGCAGAAGCTGATACAGTAGGAATAGACTCCCCTTTAAGCTTTACATCCAGAATGTGAGTCTTTCCCCTGCTCTGTACAATGATCTTTTTGTTGTAGGCATCCATGATTCCCTGTACACGAAACAACCAAGGAATACCTAACAACACATCACATCCGTCCAGTGGCATGATGTAAAATTCTTCAGCATCTACATAGGACTGGATATGTAGACGCAACTTTCCAATGATGGGTGTCACAGCCTCTGTATGGCCAGGACATGCCAAACCTGCCTCTGCTGTATACCCCATCTCTTCAGGTCTCATTCCCAACTTTGAAGCCAATTCTGGGGAAATGAAGTTGGCTTTGGCACCTGGATCAAAGAAGATAAGCACTGTTTGATCCCTGACCTTTCCCCATGCTCTGCAAAGCTCACTTGCATCTGAATTTGGCTTGTCGCCCACCATATCTGGCACTAGACCAGCCATGGGCTTCTTTCCCTTCTTGTCCTCCTTGTCTTCAGAATCAGCTTGCCTTTTCTTTGTAGGACAGTTGTAAGCAATGTGGCCAGGCTGCTCACATATAAAGCATTTGTTCTCTGTCCTCAGGACCTTCTTTTGCTCTTCTGACTTGCGAGGAAAACGTCTTTTCCATTTCTTTGCTGGTCCTTTTTCTGATTCAGCCGTAGCTTTGTCTTTCCCTGCATTGGCTGACTCCTGAGTCCCTTTAGGAGCCTCATTGGGAACGTGCTTCTTGGCTGAATTTTTCTTGCCTGATCGAGCCTTGACGCCAGTGTTAAATTCACAATCTTCTCCCTTGAGCAAACCATTGCCAGTGTTTGCTACCTCGATGAGCTGCGTCAAAGTAGTGACTTTTGTCTTCGTACAGTACTTTCTCAATCCTTTAGGTAGGCCACAACAGTATTTTTCAATCTGTTCTGTCAATGGCACAAACCTATAGGACGTTACTGGAAGTAGAGCTTTCCAAAACTTCCGATTGTAATCATCCAGATTTCTGCAAGTGGCAGCATTAAGTTGGTGCCATTCTGTCATGACATCGGCTTCGAAATCATCAGATAACCATGCTGCTGCAAAAATCTGCTTGAAGTAAATCCATGTGGACGGAGCTTGCCCTTGAAGCAATAAAGTTGTCCACCATTGTCCCGCATTCCCTGTCAAGAAAGTGGCTGCCTTGCGGACCTTTGAAGCCTCTGTAAAGTTTCCCCCTGCATAGGCCTTGTCAAACTGCTGGAGGAATGAAAGAGCCTTCTTCCTGTCATCAAACCCTGTAAAGGTCGTGAATGACACACCTTTGCCACCTTCTTTGTACGGAGTTGGCCTCTCCAGCGGCGTTAAATTGTCATATGGAAGTGACTGAAACATGGGAACACTATTAGGGTTCATCTGTGTTCCTTGGCCGCTATTAACTTGACCTGGAAATGCCATATTTGGCTGCTGATTTGTAATTCCAGCCATACCAAAATTTGCCTGTGGCATCTCGAACTGCCCTGAGTGCTTTGAAACCCTGGTTGCATACCCATGACATTGTACATGGGGTTAGGCATCATCGTTTGAGCACCGCCAAACACTGTTCCTGGCGTGTAAAACTGATTTCCAGGTGCATGACCAGCCATGCTCTGGAATACCGATCCACCTCCAAAATAGCCAGGGTGTACTGAAGGTGGTGGGAAGACCTGTTGCATAGCCTGTAAGTTGCTTCCCTGCCCATTAGAACCAGCTATAGGCTGTTGAAAGGTGGCGGGCTGAACTGGTACAGCTTGAAAGACTGGCATCTCAGCCACCTGTTCTTGCACCTTAGGCATACGTTGTGGAGACTGCATGTTCTCCGTCAAGTGTACAGGTGTTTCCATTGACTGTGCGGTATGAATCACCTGTGTTCGAGTCTTAACAGGCTTTTGAATATGATCCAGTGACCCAACTTGCTGAGACGGAACAGGAGGTTGCAGAAAGGCTAAAAACCTCGGATTCTGCATTACTTGTGTGAACATAGCCACAGCAGTAGCCAACTGGGTCCTGAATATATCATCATCTGTCTGTGGTGGTCTTGAGGACTCACCCACTTCATGTGTCTGTTGACCCTGTGAAGAGGAAACCTCTTCAGTCACATCATCTGGTCTGTCAGCCATAATTGCAATTCACTGTGTCTGGTCTATGATCCCCTGTGTCTTCAAGCCCAAAACTGACCAAGGCTCACTTCTATGGGAAAAAGTGATTTAATCCAGTCGATGGAACCATGAAACCGGCCTGTTCAATCCAAAAAGGGCGGTAGACTTTACTTTAAACCTTGATTTAGCTTTCACCCATTATTAGTCGTCTATTTTACCTGTACTTTCAAGACACAACAAAGGGGAGAGGGATACAGGTTGCTAGATTGCACCTGTATGAGTAGACGGACACCAGATTGGCCCCTAACTTAGGCGCCCCTTTCGGTATTTCTTTATTGTTCAAAAGAGGGAATAAACGTTGTGGTTCCTACAAGCTGCCCCGCACAAACTCGGCTGAATTTCCACTGTTCCAGCCCGATTTCGGCAACATAACTGTACTAGAACCCTTCACGGTCAGTATTCCCACGCATTGACTGACTTTCCCGACGCATACGGGCACTTTGCAAAACCTGGCGAGAATCTGCAGCACGCTGAATTCTCTGTTTTCAGCCCTGAAAATGCGCCAGATCGCCTGTACAGCGGTCCCCTTGCGTCCCCGAACCTCCTGGGGGTATTAGGGTCCGTTTAGGGCCAAAACCCTAAACCTGCAAAAATACACAGCAGGCTGTAATTCGCTGTTTCGGGCTCCGTTTCGCGTGCCGGTCGCATCCCTAGCAAGTCCTCGAGCTCCCGCACTTGTAGGGCTACTTGCCCTTTGAATCGGACGAGATTTCTGGCGTGAAACCTCTCCGAATTCACCTGTACCTGCGGGGGGATTAGCTGCTAGCTAATCCAATACCTGTGCAAGAGGCTCTTGCCTCGGCAATCGCGCATGAACCCACACAACTGTACATTGGTCAAATGAAGAGCCCACTAGAGGGGCATAACATACTGCCAAAGGGGAGAGAGAGGGCAGTGCGTAGCGTGCAGGGCATCACTCCTGGCACCGCACTGTGCATAAGAGGGAAAGCAAGCACTCCATAGCTCTTAACCTGTGACAAAATCAGCGAATGAGCCCTTCTTCCCTTCAAATTCAGCGCCAACTCCTTCTTGCATTGGAAACTACACCAGAATGTGCCACTTGGCACATTTACAAGCATTTTCCCGTTTCGGGGTTGCCGCCTAAAAATATCCCAACCGGTTGCCCAGTTGACTTCACGGCAGAGTAAGAAAATGTTCCCTTTGTCATTCCGGAGGTAATGACGCCAACACATTTTCAGGTCCCAAAATAGCAGTTCCCTAAATTTTAGGAGATCCTGCCATTATATCTTTCTAGGTCATCCGACCCTCTTTGTACACTGCGGCCACATCCAAAACTGAAATGTAGCCTCTGTAGCAAAGGATTCCACTTTGGCTAGTCAATGACCCCACTTGGCTAACCATAGTCCTTGTCCAACCTTAGTGCTCTCTTGCCCTCAGGCCTGAACTCCCTCTGGACAGTTCCACACTAGCTATGCAATGCAGGGCAGATAGATTTCCCGAGGGGTGTTTCCAAAAAGTGAAAGTAAATAGATAATAAGAAAGAAATCAACAAAAAGGATAGATAGTAGTCACACGCTGGTGACACTTATCCTCTCAAAAACTGGTGTGACAGCTGCCCAAAACAGCCAACACAAATCGCGGAAATCTGTACAGTCCATCCAGTGGCACAGCCAGCGCAAAACACAGAACTTTTATACAATCCTGCCACGTAGCATCCGTACATACTTGCCACATCATCAGCCAGTGCATTTTACGGACTTCCCTCTCAAAGATCAAGCTCTTTACTTTTAGGGTTCTAGGCACCTTTGACAGTGCTCCATAAGTTGGGTGGGGCTAGGATAGTAAAAACCCCTCATTCTTCTCAATTTAGGCCCCTTGGCCATTCTTTCAAAGTTCAAAACTTCCTCTGTTCTACGGGTTCAGTTTCTCTTGTCCTCTCCAACATTTCCTTCCCCTTGGGCACGTCACGTCATCACTTTGTGACATTCCCCTCTCTTGAAAGAATTGTAATCACCCTCGATTAAGCATACAGAATAGTCATAGGACACAAACTTTTTTCAGTAGACATTGACTCTTATGTATCCATGCACCAAGACATCACTCCCCGATCAATCACATTTCTGTCGAGGCTCTCAGCAATCACATCTTGATGGCGCTGATCTTTTCTCGGATGTCTTGATCTACTAAATCTTGTTACTAATGGCGCTGATCTTTTCTCAAATGTCTTGATCTACTTAATCTTGTTACTATCAGATTCATATCCTTTCTTTTCACATTTCAATCTAGCAAACCATGCCCATGATCATCTCCACAAGACAGTACATCCACACATAGCATGCAAATCACAAATAAGACACTTAATTCTTCACTAAGTATCGTGTTACAATCAGTCAATCTAGCCATCTCATTCCATCCAAAAATCTTGATGCACCTAAATCACTCTAAAGCCATCTTATCCTCTCGGAACTCTTGATGCACTTACAACAGTATCAAGTCATCTCATCCAAATAGACATCTTGATGCACTAGAATCTCATTCAAATTTCATTTAGATCTCATTCAAAGTTCATTCACTTAGCCATCACATACAAATCTCACTATCTCTAACGGATGTCTAGATGCATTAAGTTCATTCAAAAGACCAAATCCTAGAGACGTTTCATCTTTCTCTACATGTCTCTAACAATACATACATGAAAGAGCACATGTTTTCTCAATTCAATTAACAAAAATTTCCAATTCAATGCACATCTGTTCATAAAGTCATTCCGCAAAATAATCTCAACCCGTCAGTATCCCTAAAATCTCAAAGAGAAATTAGTGACTTTATTCAATCTAGGCAATCTGTGACAAAGGAGTGAAGTGGCTCCCCTCGTGCAATCCGCACCGCACCAGATTCAACCTGCTAATTTATCAGCAACTTTTGGCATAGACACTGCTAATGACCCAAAAGCTTCAAGGTACAACTCTCTCTAAACAGAATTTGTGATGTTATCCTCTTTCACCATCCACTTCGTATCGAGGGCCAAAAGTACCCTTGACCAAATTATTTGGTGGACCTAGCTTACATTCCTCTTTGTCTTGTGCCCTGTATTTCTCTTTGACTTGTTGAACTCTGACCTTTTGGTAGCTCAACTGGCCTCCCTTGTCCTTGGCACCTGAATCTCGATCTTTGGAATTCTCTGATCTACCACCTAATTCTCTTTTTGCTCTTTTCTTGTACCCTAGGACCTGTTTGATAGCCTCGTTGGCTTCCCCTGTCTACTCGCATTTCACTTTCAATCGTCAAAATTCTCTATTGAACCCTCAGCTAATTCCCTTGCTTCATCGAAACCCTAAGATGCTGTATCATCTCATTCCCTTTCTTACTTGGAATCCTCTTATGAACTTGCATTTGGTTCACTGAACCCTCAGCTAATTCCCTTGCTTCATCGAAACCCTAAGATGCTGTATCATCTCATTCCCTTTCTTACTTGGAATCCTCTTATGAACTTGCATTTGGTTCACTGAAACCCTTGGATGTATTATCATCTGATTCCCTTACTTTTGCGGAATCCTCTAATGAGCTTTCATCCGATTCTCCTGAATCACTCTCTTCACTGGAAGACTGTCACCAGCGTGTGACTACTATTTATCCTTTTTGTTGATTTCTTTCTTATTATCTATTTACTTTCACTTTTTGGAAACACCCCTCGGGAAATCTAACTGCCCTGCATTGCATAGCTAGTGTGGAACTGTCCAGAGGGAGTCCAGGCCTGAGGGCAAGAGAGCACTAAGGTTGGACAAGGACTATGGTTAGCCAAGTGGGGTCATTGACTAGCCAAAGTGGAATCCTTTGCTACAGAGGCTACATTTCAGTTTTGGATGTGGCCGCAGTGTACAAAGAGGGTCGGATGACCTAGAAAGATACAATGGCAGCATCTCCTAAAATTTAGGGAACTGCTATTTTGGGACCTGAAAATGTGTTGGCGTCATTACCTCCGGAATGACAAAGGGAACATTTTCTTACTCTGCCGTGAAGTCAACTGGGCAACCGGTTGGGATATTTTTAGGCGGCAACCCCGAAACGGGAAAATGCTTGTAAATGTGCCAAGTGGCACATTCTGGTGCAGTTTCCAATGCAAGAAGGAGTTGGCGCTGAATTTGAAGGGAAGAAGGGCTCATTTGCTGATTTTTGTCACAGGTTAAGAGCTATGGAGTGCTTGCTTTCCCTCTTATGCACAGTGCGGTGCCAGGAGTGATGCCCTGCACGCTACGCACTGCCCTCTCTCTCCCCTTTGGCAGTATGTTATGCCCCTCTAGTGGGCTCTTCATTTGACCAATGTACAGTTGTGTGGGTTCATGCGCGATTGCCGAGGCAAGAGCCTCTTGCACAGGTATTGGATTAGCTAGCAGCTAATCCCCCCGCAGGTACAGGTGAATTCGGAGAGGTTTCACGCCAGAAATCTCGTCCGATTCAAAGGGCAAGTAGCCCTACAAGTGCGGGAGCTCGAGGACTTGCTAGGGATGCGACCGGCACGCGAAACGGAGCCCGAAACAGCGAATTACAGCCTGCTGTGTATTTTTGCAGGTTTAGGGTTTTGGCCCTAAACGGACCCTAATACCCCCAGGAGGTTCGGGGACGCAAGGGGACCGCTGTACAGGCGATCTGGCGCATTTTCAGGGCTGAAAACAGAGAATTCAGCGTGCTGCAGATTCTCGCCAGGTTTTGCAAAGTGCCCGTATGCGTCGGGAAAGTCAGTCAATGCGTGGGAATACTGACCGTGAAGGGTTCTAGTACAGTTATGTTGCCGAAATCGGGCTGGAACAGTGGAAATTCAGCCGAGTTTGTGCGGGGCAGCTTGTAGGAACCACAACGTTTATTCCCTCTTTTGAACAATAAAGAAATACCGAAAGGGGCGCCTAAGTTAGGGGCCAATCTGGTGTCCGTCTACTCATACAGGTGCAATCTAGCAACCTGTATCCCTCTCCCCTTTGTTGTGTCTTGAAAGTACAGGTAAAATAGACGACTAATAATGGGTGAAAGCTAAATCAAGGTTTAAAGTAAAGTCTACCGCCCTTTTTGGATTGAACAGGCCGGTTTCATGGTTCCATCGACTGGATTAAATCACTTTTTCCCATAGAAGTGAGCCTTGGTCAGTTTTGGGCTTGAAGACACAGGGGATCATAGACCAGACACAGTGAATTGCAATTATGGCTGACAGACCAGATGATGTGACTGAAGAGGTTTCCTCTTCACAGGGTCAACAGACACATGAAGTGGGTGAGTCCTCAAGACCACCACAGACAGATGATGATATATTCAGGACCCAGTTGGCTACTGCTGTGGCTATGTTCACACAAGTAATGCAGAATCCGAGGTTTTTAGCCTTTCTGCAACCTCCTGTTCCGTCTCAGCAAGTTGGGTCACTGGATCATATTCAAAAGCCTGTTAAGACTCGAACACAGGTGATTCATACCGCACAGTCAATGGAAACACCTGTACACTTGACGGAGAACATGCAGTCTCCACAACGTATGCCTAAGGTGCAAGAACAGGTGGCTGAGATGCCAGTCTTTCAAGCTGTACCAGTTCAGCCCGCCACCTTTCAACAGCCTATAGCTGGTTCTAATGGGCAGGGAAGCAACTTACAGGCTATGCAACAGGTCTTCCCACCACCTTCAGTACACCCTGGCTATTTTGGAGGTGGATCGGTATTCCAGAGCATGGCTGGTCATGCACCTGGAAATCAGTTTTACACGCCAGGAACAGTGTTTGGCGGTGCTCAAACGATGATGCCTAACCCATGTACAATGTCATGGGTATGCAACCAGGGTTTCAAAGCACTCAGGGCAGTTCGAGATGCCACAGGCAAATTTTGGTATGGCTGGAATTACAAATCAGCAGCCAAATATGGCATTTCCAGGTCAAGTTAATAGCGGCCAAGGAACACAGATGAACCCTAATAGTGTTCCCATGTTTCAGTCACTTCCATATGACAATTTAACGCCGCTGGAGAGGCCAACTCCGTACAAAGAAGGTGGCAAAGGTGTGTCATTCACGACCTTTACAGGGTTTGATGACAGGAAGAAGGCTCTTTCATTCCTCCAGCAGTTTGACAAGGCCTATGCAGGGGGAAACTTTACAGAGGCTTCAAAGGTCCGCAAGGCAGCCACTTTCTTGACAGGGAATGCGGGACAATGGTGGACAACTTTATTGCTTCAAGGGCAAGCTCCGTCCACATGGATTTACTTCAAGCAGATTTTTGCAGCAGCATGGTTATCTGATGATTTCGAAGCCGATGTCATGACAGAATGGCACCAGCTTAATGCTGCCACTTGCAGAAATCTGGATGATTACAATCGGAAGTTTTGGAAAGCTCTACTTCCAGTAACGTCCTATAGGTTTGTGCCATTGACAGAACAGATTGAAAAATACTGTTGTGGCCTACCTAAAGGATTGAGAAAGTACTGTACGAAGACAAAAGTCACTACTTTGACGCAGCTCATCGAGGTAGCAAACACTGGCAATGGTTTGCTCAAGGGAGAAGATTGTGAATTTAACACTGGCGTCAAGGCTCGATCAGGCAAGAAAAATTCAGCCAAGAAGCACGTTCCCAATGAGGCTCCTAAAGGGACTCAGGAGTCAGCCAATGCAGGGAAAGACAAAGCTACGGCTGAATCAGAAAAAGGACCAGCAAAGAAATGGAAAAGACGTTTTCCTCGCAAGTCAGAAGAGCAAAAGAAGGTCCTGAGGACAGAGAACAAATGCTTTATATGTGAGCAGCCTGGCCACATTGCTTACAACTGTCCTACAAAGAAAAGGCAAGCTGATTCTGAAGACAAGGAGGACAAGAAGGGAAAGAAGCCCATGGCTGGTCTAGTGCCAGATATGGTGGGCGACAAGCCAAATTCAGATGCAAGTGAGCTTTGCAGAGCATGGGGAAAGGTCAGGGATCAAACAGTGCTTATCTTCTTTGATCCAGGTGCCAAAGCCAACTTCATTTCCCCAGAATTGGCTTCAAAGTTGGGAATCAGACCTGAAGAGATGGGGTATACAGCAGAGGCAGGTTTGGCATGTCCTGGCCATACAGAGGCTGTGACACCCATCATTGGAAAGTTGCGTCTACATATCCAGTCCTGTGTAGATGCTGAAGAATTTTACATCATGCCACTGGACGGATGTGATGTGTTGTTAGGTATTCCTTGGTTGTTTCGTGTACAGGGAATCATGGATGCCTACAACAAAAAGATCACTGTACAGAGCAGGGGAAAGACTCACATTCTGGATGTAAAGCTTAAAGGGGAGTCTATTCCTACTGTATCAGCTTCTGCTATTACTTCTGTAATGAAAAAGCATCTTTCTGCGTACTTGGTTTTTGCACATGAAGTGTCAGATTGTGATGAATCAAATTTATCTGTGCTAGATAAAGAAAGGTCAATGTTTTTACAACAGTATAGTGACTGTTTTTCCGATTCATTACCGTCTCAATTACCGCCAGAGAGACCCGAGGACCATGCGATAGATTTGGTGTCAGGCTGTAGCCCACCAAATAAGCCTCCGTACAGGGTTAGTGCGGCTCAGCAGAAAGAGATAATGGGCCAAGTACAGGAGTTGTTAGAAAAGGGGCTGATTCAGCCCAGTTCATCTCCATTTTGTTCTCCAGTGTTGTTGGTGCAAAAAAAGGATGGCCCATGGCGTATGTGCATCGACTACCGTGCACTGAACAAGAATACCATCAAGAATAGGTTCCCTATACCTAGAATTGATGATATTATGGACAAATTAGAAGGAGCAGCTATGTTTAGCAGGATAGATCTAAAGAATGGGTATCATCAGATCCGCATTAGATCAGAGGATGTGCACAAGACTGCTTTTAGAACGACGTTTGGCCTTTACGAATTTTTAGTGATGCCCTTTGGTCTCACAAATGCTCCTGCTACGTTTAATAGGATGATGGACAGAATTTTCCGTCCACACCAGCAGTTTGTTGGTACATTCTTTGATGACATGATAGTCTACTCAAAGAATGAAGAGGAGCATAGGCATCACTTGGCCATTGTGTTCAAAGAGCTACGCAGTCATAGGTTGCTCATCAATGCAAAGAAAAGTGAGTTTTTTCTGGAAGAGATTCACTTTCTGGGACGCATTGTCTCAAAGGATGGTGTCAGAATGGATCCTGCAAAAGTCGAAGCGATCAAGCCATGGCCAAATTTGAAGACGGTGCATGATGTCCGAAGCTTTTTGGGACTATGCTCCTATTACAGAAGGTTTATCCGAAATTTTGCTGAGATTGCTTCACCTTTACATGCTCTTCAAAAGAAGGCAGTCACCTTCAGATGGACACAGAAAGAGATTTCAGCTTTTAATCTCTTAAAGGAGAAGATGACTTCAGATCCAGTCATTGTGTTGCCAGATCTTAGGAAGTCATTTGTGGTCCAGTGTGATGCCTGCGGTAGTAGCATTGGTGCAGTGCTAATGCAAGATGGCAGGGTAGTAGCCTATGAGAGCAGAATTTTGCAAGGGCCAGAGATGACCATGCAGGTCTATGAGAAAGAATTACTGGCTGTGATTCATGCGCTCTTAAGTTGGAAACACTACCTGCTAGGTGCAGACTTTGTTGTCCAAACGGACCATCAGACCTTGCGATACTTCTTGACACAGACAAAGTTATCTGAGAAGCATATGCGATGGGCAAATATCTTGTCCATGTTCCATTTTCAGATTGTGCATGTGGAAGGCAAGAAGAACGTTGTGGCTGATGCCTTGTCAAGGAAGCCACAAATTTCAGCTGTGTCGATTCCTTATCATCATGAACTTGATGATATGAGAGAACAGTATGCAAATGATGAAGATTTTGCAAGGGTCTTCGAGCAGCTAATGGATGGACAACGTCATGAACACTATCTTCTCAAAGATGGGTTCATGATGATGCATGGCAGATTGTGTGTCACAAAGCCATTGCGACGCAAAGTTATGGAAGAGAGTCATGTCCCACCGTATGCAGGGCATCGTGGTATCGATGCTACAGTTAAAGCGGTTGAGACATTCTTCTATTGGCCTACATTGAGAAGAGATGTGGATGCCTTTGTGCGAGAATGCCTAATATGCCAAAAGGTCAAGTTTGACAGGCAAAAGGCACCAGGGTTATTGCAACCACTACCTATTCCAGATAAACCATGGGAAAGTATTGCTATGGATTTTATCTTTGATCTTCCGAGAACGCAGACAGGAAATGATGGTATTTGGACCATTATTTGCAGATTGAGCAAACAGGCTCATTTTATTCCTGTCAGGAAGAAGATAAAGCCAGATCAGATGGCACGCTTGTTTATGAGCAATATTTTCAAGTATCATGGCATGCCACAGTCGATTGTTAGCGACCGTGATCCACGCATGACAAGTTTGTTCTGGAGAGGCTTGTTTGAGAATATGGGCACCACGCTCAAATTCTCTTCGTCATTTCATCCTCAAACAGATGGGCAGTCAGAAGAGGCAAATTCTACTGTCCTAGATCTGCTGAAGTGCTATGTGTCAGAGCATAAAGGAAAGTGGGAGCAGTATTTGCCATTGGTGGAGTATGCATACAATAATACAGTGCATTCATCAACTGGCAAGGCACCTTTTGAGATAGTTGAAGGTGGCAAGAAAGTTCCTCCCATACTACATACAAAGGACAAGATATTTGAAGCAGATAAGTATGTTCAGGACATGGATGAAATGTACAAGAAGGTCAAAGTGGCCTTAGAAAGGACTCAGGCAAAGCAAAAGAAAACAGCTGATCGTCACCGTCGTGAAGTAGTATATTCACTTGGTGATTGGGTGCTTTTACGCTTTGAAAAGGCAAGGTTAAAGAAGATGAAGGGCAAGGAAAGACTGTTTCCAAAGCTCAGCATGCGTTACTATGGACCTTTTCAAGTGTGCGACATAATCAGTGATGTTGCATATAGGCTGAAATTGCCTGACAGTTGGAAGATTCACAATGCGTTTCATGTGAGTCTTCTCAGACCCTATGTGGGTGATGTGCCAGAAGATATGCCAGCTGAAGATCAGCCGGAAGTCGAGGAACTTGACGAGATCTTGGTCCCTGAACAGATTTTGGCACACAAAGAAAGGAAAGTGAAAGGCAAGGTTGCTAGGCGTTACTTGGTAAAGTTCAGAAACTATCCACCAATGGATGCTAAGTGGATGGAAGAAGGTGAACTTGCAGAGTCACCAACTGTGTTATCACTTTACCTGGAAGCCTTCGATTTGCAACCTACCTTGACCCTTGAGTTTCAAAGCTACATGGATTGTCAGTGTGACAATGGCTTTTGAAACAAATGATGTACATGGTATTTAAAGTGAGCTCAAATCAAATACCTGTTACATGAATGTTAGAGCTGTACAGATTGTCAGTTTGGCAATTGCTCTTATGGAATGTCCAAAAGTTTGGTTAGTGCTATAGAAGTGAGTATTTCTTGTCAGTTTGTCAAGGATACAGTGATTGCTTCTATTGAACAGTACATGTGTAACTGCATTCTTAAACTATCGGTTTGGGTATGCTCGAAAGTGTTACAGGATCCAACGTGTACTATAAGACAGTGGCAAAATGTGCAGCTACCGTTTTGTCATTGGAAAGTTAGTGACTCAAAGCAATGGCAGAGTGCGAAGCTACCACTATGTCATTGGGACAGGGTTCACACGCAGGCAATGCATGAGTCAACAAGGTGTTGAATACACCAAGGTTGACAATGAGCATGTTTGTGTCGTACATGTGTCGACAGGTGTTGAATACATCAATGTTGACTAGGAGCTTGTACGACATAGATGCAAACGAGGACGTTTGAGATTTCAAGAGGGGGGTATGTCACCAGCGTGTGACTACTATTTATCCTTTTTGTTGATTTCTTTCTTATTATCTATTTACTTTCACTTTTTGGAAACACCCCTCGGGAAATCTAACTGCCCTGCATTGCATAGCTAGTGTGGAACTGTCCAGAGGGAGTCCAGGCCTGAGGGCAAGAGAGCACTAAGGTTGGACAAGGACTATGGTTAGCCAAGTGGGGTCATTGACTAGCCAAAGTGGAATCCTTTGCTACAGAGGCTACATTTCAGTTTTGGATGTGGCCGCAGTGTACAAAGAGGGTCGGATGACCTAGAAAGATACAATGGCAGCATCTCCTAAAATTTAGGGAACTGCTATTTTGGGACCTGAAAATGTGTTGGCGTCATTACCTCCGGAATGACAAAGGGAACATTTTCTTACTCTGCCGTGAAGTCAACTGGGCAACCGGTTGGGATATTTTTAGGCGGCAACCCGGAAACGGAAAAATGCTTGTAAATGTGCCAAGTGGCACATTCTGGTGCAGTTTCCAATGCAAGAAGGAGTTGGCGCTGAATTTGAAGGGAAGAAGGGCTCATTTGCTGATTTTTGTCACAGGTTAAGAGCTATGGAGTGCTTGCTTTCCCTCTTATACACAGTGCGGTGCCAGGAGTGATGCCCTGCACGCTACGCACTGCCCTCTCTCTCCCCTCTAGTGGGCTCTTCATTTGACCAATGTACAGTTGTGTGGGTTCATGCGCGATTGCCGAGGCAAGAGCCTCTTGCACAGGTACTGGATTAGCTAGCGGCTAATCCCCCCGCAGGTACAGGTGAATTCGGAGAGGTTTCACGCTAGAAATCTCGTCCGATTTAAAAGGGCAAGTAGCCCTACAGGTGCGGGAGCTCGAGGACTTGCTAGGGATGCGACCGGCACGCGAAACGGAGCCCGAAACAGCGAATTACAGCCTGCTGTGTATTTTTGCAGGTTTAGGGTTTTGGCCCTATACGGACCCTAATACCCCCAGGAGGTTCGGGGACGCAAGGGGACCGCTGTACAGGTGATCTGACGCATTTTCAGGGCTGAAAACAGAGAATTCAGCGTGCTGCAGATTCTCGTCAGGTTTTGCAAAGTGCCCGTATGCGTCGGGAAAGTTGGTCAATGCGTGGGAATACTGACCGTGAAGGGTTCTAGTACAGTTATGCTGCCGAAATCGGGCTGGAACAGTGGAAATTCAGCCGAGTTTGTGCAGGGCAGCTTGTAGGGAACCTCAGCGTTTATTCCCTCTTGTGAACAATAAAGAAATACCGAAAGGGGCGCCTAAGTTAGGGGCCAATCTGGTGTCCGTCTACTCATACAGGTGCAATCTAGCAACCTGTATCCCTCTCCCCTTTGTTGTGTCTTGAAAGTACAGGTAAAATAGACGACTAATAATGGGTGAAAGCTAAATCAAGGTTTAAAGTAAAGTCTACCGCCCTTTTTGGATTGAACAGGCCGGTTTCATGGTTCCATCCACGGGATTAAATCACTTTTTCCCATAGAAGTGAGCCTTGGTCAGTTTTGGACTTGAAGACACAGGGGATCATAGACCAAACACAGGGAATTGCAATTATGGCTGACAGACCAGATGATGTGACTGAAGAGGTTTCCTCTTCACAGGGCCAACAGACACATGAAGTGGGTGAGTCCTCAAGACCACCACAGACTGATGATGATATATTCAGAACCCAGTTGGCTACTGCTGTGGCTATGTTTACACAACTAATGAAGAATCCGAGGTTTTTAGCCTTTCTGCAACCTCCTGTTCCGTCTCAGCAAGTTGGGTCACTAGATCATATTCAAAAGCCTGTTAAGGCTCGAGCACAGGTGATTCATACCGCACAGTCAATGGAAACACCTATACACTTGACGGAGAACATGCAGTCTCCACAACGTATGCCTAAGGTGCAAGAACAGGTGGCTGAGATGCCAGTCTTTCAAGCTGTACCAGTTCAGCCCGCCACCTTTCAACAGCCTATAGCTGGTTCTAATGGGCAGGGAAGCAACTTACAGGCTATGCAACAGGTCTTCCCACCACCTTCAGTACACCCTGGCTATTTTGGAGGTGGATCGGTATTCCAGAGCATGGCTGGTCATGCACCTGGAAATCAGTTTTACACGCCAGGAACAGTGTTTGGCGGTGCTCAAACGATGATGCCTAACCCCATGTACAATGTCATGGGTATGCAACCAGGGTTTCAAAGCACTCAGGGCAGTTCGAGATGCCACAGGCAAATTTTGGTATGGCTGGAATTACAAATCAGCAGCCAAATATGGCATTTCCAGGTCAAGTTAATAGCGGCCAAGGAACACAGATGAACCCTAATAGTGTTCCCATGTTTCAGTCACTTCCATATGACAATTTAACGCCGCTGGAGAGGCCAACTCCGTACAAAGAAGGTGGCAAAGGTGTGTCATTCACGACCTTTACAGGGTTTGATGACAGGAAGAAGGCTCTTTCATTCCTCCAGCAGTTTGACAAGGCCTATGCAGGGGAAACTTTACAGAGGCTTCAAAGGTCCGCAAGGCAGCCACTTTCTTGACAGGGAATGCGGGACAATGGTGGACAACTTTATTGCTTCAAGGGCAAGCTCCGTCCACATGGATTTACTTCAAGCAGATTTTTGCAGCAGCATGGTTATCTGATGATTTCGAAGCCGATGTCATGACAGAATGGCACCAGCTTAATGCTGCCACTTGCAGAAATCTGGATGATTACAATCGGAAGTTTTGGAAAGCTCTACTTCCAGTAACGTCCTATAGGTTTGTGCCATTGACAGAACAGATTGAAAAATACTGTTGTGGCCTACCTAAAGGATTGAGAAAGTACTGTACGAAGACAAAAGTCACTACTTTGACGCAGCTCATCGAGGTAGCAAACACTGGCAATGGTTTGCTCAAGGGAGAAGATTGTGAATTTAACACTGGCGTCAAGGCTCGATCAGGCAAGAAAAATTCAGCCAAGAAGCACGTTCCCAATGAGGCTCCTAAAGGGACTCAGGAGTCAGCCAATGCAGGGAAAGACAAAGCTACGGCTGAATCAGAAAAAGGACCAGCAAAGAAATGGAAAAGACGTTTTCCTCGCAAGTCAGAAGAGCAAAAGAAGGTCCTGAGGACAGAGAACAAATGCTTTATATGTGAGCAGCCTGGCCACATTGCTTACAACTGTCCTACAAAGAAAAGGCAAGCTGATTCTGAAGACAAGGAGGACAAGAAGGGAAAGAAGCCCATGGCTGGTCTAGTGCCAGATATGGTGGGCGACAAGCCAAATTCAGATGCAAGTGAGCTTTGCAGAGCATGGGGAAAGGTCAGGGATCAAACAGTGCTTATCTTCTTTGATCCAGGTGCCAAAGCCAACTTCATTTCCCCAGAATTGGCTTCAAAGTTGGGAATCAGACCTGAAGAGATGGGGTATACAGCAGAGGCAGGTTTGGCATGTCCTGGCCATACAGAGGCTGTGACACCCATCATTGGAAAGTTGCGTCTACATATCCAGTCCTATGTAGATGCTGAAGAATTTTACATCATGCCACTGGACGGATGTGATGTGTTGTTAGGTATTCCTTGGTTGTTTCGTGTACAGGGAATCATGGATGCCTACAACAAAAAGATCACTGTACAGAGCAGGGGAAAGACTCACATTCTGGATGTAAAGCTTAAAGGGGAGTCTATTCCTACTGTATCAGCTTCTGCTATTACTTCTGTAATGAAAAAGCATCTTTCTGCGTACTTGGTTTTTGCACATGAAGTGTCAGATTGTGATGAATCAAATTTATCTGTGCTAGATAAAGAAAGGTCAATGTTTTTACAACAGTATAGTGACTGTTTTTCCGATTCATTACCGTCTCAATTACCGCCAGAGAGACCCGAGGACCATGCGATAGATTTGGTGTCAGGCTGTAGCCCACCAAATAAGCCTCCGTACAGGGTTAGTGCGGCTCAGCAGAAAGAGATAATGGGCCAAGTACAGGAGTTGTTAGAAAAGGGGCTGATTCAGCCCAGTTCATCTCCATTTTGTTCTCCAGTGTTGTTGGTGCAAAAAAAGGATGGCCCATGGCGTATGTGCATCGACTACCGTGCACTGAACAAGAATACCATCAAGAATAGGTTCCCTATACCTAGAATTGATGATATTATGGACAAATTAGAAGGAGCAGCTATGTTTAGCAGGATAGATCTAAAGAGTGGGTATCATCAGATCCGCATTAGATCAGAGGATGTGCACAAGACTGCTTTTAGAACGACGTTTGGCCTTTACGAATTTTTAGTGATGCCCTTTGGTCTCACAAATGCTCCTGCTACGTTCAATAGGATGATGGACAGAATTTTCCGTCCACACCAGCAGTTTGTTGGTACATTCTTTGATGACATGATAGTCTACTCAAAGAATGAAGAGGAGCATAGGCATCACTTGGCCATTGTGTTCAAAGAGCTACGCAGTCATAGGTTGCTCATCAATGCAAAGAAAAGTGAGTTTTTTCTGGAAGAGATTCACTTTCTGGGACGCATTGTCTCAAAGGATGGTGTCAGAATGGATCCTGCAAAAGTCGAAGCGATCAAGCCATGGCCAAATTTGAAGACGGTGCATGATGTCCGAAGCTTTTTGGGACTATGCTCCTATTACAGAAGGTTTATCCGAAATTTTGCTGAGATTGCTTCACCTTTACATGCTCTTCAAAAGAAGGCAGTCACCTTCAGATGGACACAGAAAGAGATTTCAGCTTTTAATCTCTTAAAGGAGAAGATGACTTCAGATCCAGTCATTGTGTTGCCAGATCTTAGGAAGTCATTTGTGGTCCAGTGTGATGCCTGCGGTAGTAGCATTGGTGCAGTGCTAATGCAAGATGGCAGGGTAGTAGCCTATGAGAGCAGAATTTTGCAAGGGCCAGAGATGACCATGCAGGTCTATGAGAAAGAATTACTGGCTGTGATTCATGCGCTCTTAAGTTGGAAACACTACCTGCTAGGTGCAGACTTTGTTGTCCAAACGGACCATCAGACCTTGCGATACTTCTTGACACAGACAAAGTTATCTGAGAAGCATATGCGATGGGCAAATATCTTGTCCATGTTCCATTTTCAGATTGTGCATGTGGAAGGCAAGAAGAACGTTGTGGCTGATGCCTTGTCAAGGAAGCCACAAATTTCAGCTGTGTCGATTCCTTATCATCATGAACTTGATGATATGAGAGAACAGTATGCAAATGATGAAGATTTTGCAAGGGTCTTCGAGCAGCTAATGGATGGACAACGTCATGAACACTATCTTCTCAAAGATGGGTTCATGATGATGCATGGCAGATTGTGTGTCACAAAGCCATTGCGACGCAAAGTTATGGAAGAGAGTCATGTCCCACCGTATGCAGGGCATCGTGGTATCGATGCTACAGTTAAAGCGGTTGAGACATTCTTCTATTGGCCTACATTGAGAAGAGATGTGGATGCCTTTGTGCGAGAATGCCTAATATGCCAAAAGGTCAAGTTTGACAGGCAAAAGGCACCAGGGTTATTGCAACCACTACCTATTCCAGATAAACCATGGGAAAGTATTGCTATGGATTTTATCTTTGATCTTCCGAGAACGCAGACAGGAAATGATGGTATTTGGACCATTATTTGCAGATTGAGCAAACAGGCTCATTTTATTCCTGTCAGGAAGAAGATAAAGCCAGATCAGATGGCACGCTTGTTTATGAGCAATATTTTCAAGTATCATGGCATGCCACAGTCGATTGTTAGCGACCGTGATCCACGCATGACAAGTTTGTTCTGGAGAGGCTTGTTTGAGAATATGGGCACCACGCTCAAATTCTCTTCGTCATTTCATCCTCAAACAGATGGGCAGTCAGAAGAGGCAAATTCTACTGTCCTAGATCTGCTGAAGTGCTATGTGTCAGAGCATAAAGGAAAGTGGGAGCAGTATTTGCCATTGGTGGAGTATGCATACAATAATACAGTGCATTCATCAACTGGCAAGGCACCTTTTGAGATAGTTGAAGGTGGCAAGAAAGTTCCTCCCATACTACATACAAAGGACAAGATATTTGAAGCAGATAAGTATGTTCAGGACATGGATGAAATGTACAAGAAGGTCAAAGTGGCCTTAGAAAGGACTCAGGCAAAGCAAAAGAAAACAGCTGATCGTCACCGTCGTGAAGTAGTATATTCACTTGGTGATTGGGTGCTTTTACGCTTTGAAAAGGCAAGGTTAAAGAAGATGAAGGGCAAGGAAAGACTGTTTCCAAAGCTCAGCATGCGTTACTATGGACCTTTTCAAGTGTGCGACATAATCAGTGATGTTGCATATAGGCTGAAATTGCCTGACAGTTGGAAGATTCACAATGCGTTTCATGTGAGTCTTCTCAGACCCTATGTGGGTGATGTGCCAGAAGATATGCCAGCTGAAGATCAGCCGGAAGTCGAGGAACTTGAC
This sequence comes from Adiantum capillus-veneris, assembly GCF_014529385.1. Taxonomy (NCBI): domain Eukaryota; kingdom Viridiplantae; phylum Streptophyta; class Polypodiopsida; order Polypodiales; family Pteridaceae; genus Adiantum; species Adiantum capillus-veneris. The sequence goes on along the minus strand of NC_140945.1, from coordinate 16,397,916 downwards.
GAGATCTTGGTCCCTGAACAGATTTTGGCACACAAAGAAAGGAAAGTGAAAGGCAAGGTTGCTAGGCGTTACTTGGTAAAGTTCAGAAACTATCCACCAATGGATGCTAAGTGGATGGAAGAAGGTGAACTTGCAGAGTCACCAACTGTGTTATCACTTTACCTGGAAGCCTTCGATTTGCAACCTACCTTGACCCCTTGAGTTTCAAAGCTACATGGATTGTCAGTGTGACAATGGCTTTTGAAACAAATGATGTACATGGTATTTAAAGTGAGCTCAAATCAAATACCTGTTACATGAATGTTAGAGCTGTACAGATTGTCAGTTTGGCAATTGCTCTTATGGAATGTCCAAAAGTTTGGTTAGTGCTATAGAAGTGAGTATTTCTTGTCAGTTTGTCAAGGATACAGTGATTGCTTCTATTGAACAGTACATGTGTAACTGCATTCTTAAACTATCGGTTTGGGTATGCTCGAAAGTGTTACAGGATCCAACGTGTACTATAAGACAGTGGCAAAATGTGCAGCTACCGTTTTGTCATTGGAAAGTTAGTGACTCAAAGCAATGGCAGAGTGCGAAGCTACCACTATGTCATTGGGACAGGGTTCACACGCAGGCAATGCATGAGTCAACAAGGTGTTGAATACACCAAGGTTGACAATGAGCATGTTTGTGTCGTACATGTGTCGACAGGTGTTGAATACATCAATGTTGACTAGGAGCTTGTACGACATAGATGCAAACGAGGACGTTTGAGATTTCAAGAGGGGGGTATGTCACCAGCGTGTGACTACTATTTATCCTTTTTGTTGATTTCTTTCTTATTATCTATTTACTTTCACTTTTTGGAAACACCCCTCGGGAAATCTAACTGCCCTGCATTGCATAGCTAGTGTGGAACTGTCCAGAGGGAGTCCAAGCCTGAGGGCAAGAGAGCACTAAGGTTGGACAAGGACTATGGTTAGCCAAGTGGGGTCATTGACTAGCCAAAGTGGAATCCTTTGCTACAGAGGCTACATTTCAGTTTTGGATGTGGCCGCAGTGTACAAAGAGGGTCGGATGACCTAGAAAGATACAATGGCAGCATCTCCTAAAATTTAGGGAACTGCTATTTTGGGACCTGAAAATGTGTTGGCGTCATTACCTCCGGAATGACAAAGGGAACATTTTCTTACTCTGCCGTGAAGTCAACTGGGCAACCGGTTGGGATATTTTTAGGCGGCAACCCGGAAACGGAAAAATGCTTGTAAATGTGCCAAGTGGCACATTCTGGTGCAGTTTCCAATGCAAGAAGGAGTTGGCGCTGAATTTGAAGGGAAGAAGGGCTCATTTGCTGATTTTTGTCACAGGTTAAGAGCTATGGAGTGCTTGCTTTCCCTCTTATACACAGTGCGGTGCCAGGAGTGATGCCCTGCACGCTACGCACTGCCCTCTCTCTCCCCTCTAGTGGGCTCTTCATTTGACCAATGTACAGTTGTGTGGGTTCATGCGCGATTGCCGAGGCAAGAGCCTCTTGCACAGGTACTGGATTAGCTAGCGGCTAATCCCCCCGCAGGTACAGGTGAATTCGGAGAGGTTTCACGCCAGAAATCTCGTCCGATTTAAAAGGGCAAGTAGCCCTACAGGTGCGGGAGCTCGAGGACTTGCTAGGGATGCGACCCGCACGCGAAACGGAGCCCGAAACAGCGAATTACAGCCTGCTGTGTATTTTTGCAGGTTTAGGGTTTTGGCCCTATACGGACCCTAATACCCCCAGGAGGTTCGGGGACGCAAGGGGACCGCTGTACAGGTGATCTGACGCATTTTCAGGGCTGAAAACAGAGAATTCAGCGTGCTGCAGATTCTCGTCAGGTTTTGCAAAGTGCCCGTATGCGTCGGGAAAGTCGGTCAATGCGTGGGAATACTGACCGTGAAGGGTTCTAGTACAGTTATGCTGCCGAAATCGGCCTGGAACAGTGGAAATTCAGCCGAGTTTGTGCAGGGCAGCTTGTAGGGAACCTCAGCGTTTATTCCCTCTTGTGAACAATAAAGAAATACCGAAAGGGGCGCCTAAGTTAGGGGCCAATCTGGTGTCTGTCTACTCATACAGGTGCAATCTAGCAGCCTGTATCCCTCTCCCCTTTGTTGTGTCTTGAAAGTACAGGTAAAATAGACGACTAATAATGGGTGAAAGCTAAATCAAGGTTTAAAGTAAAGTCTACCGCCCTTTTTGGATTGAACAGGCCGGTATCAAAGACTCTTGCCCTGTAGAGATGGACACTAGCATGTCCATATGATAAGTTAATGAGCCAGCATGCATTCCAAGGCCTCGCTTGGTATGTCCCATAAGTCTCTGAATAGAATCAGACTTTTGTTGCAAACAAAACTGTCGAATCTCTTTTGGCAAACCACAACAAAACCGCTCAGTCTGGTCCCTCAAAGTGACCCTCCGAAATGAAGACACTAGCAACAAGGTAGTCATCCAATGTGTCTTTCTTAGTCATTCTGTAACAGGTTTGGACACTCCAAGCGAGAAATCAATAGCAACACACGAACAGAAACTTCATAATCATTGAACTTTATTAGGGAGAGAGTCGACACGGCCCGGCGTAGTTCCATGCCCAAAGAGATTGGCCCCAAAGATTGGCGCCCCTTTCAATATTTCTTTTTCACTAATCATTGCAAAGTACAACTCTCGCGGATCCTCGGCTCTCAGGCTCTGCTCTCCGTTCAGATGTCCTAGAGAGTGAGGCCCTTGGGTTCTTTTTATTCTTACGAAGGGATGCCAAAGCATACTCAAAAGCAAGGGATTACAAAAGCAACTAGCTCCACAAAACTGCCAAAAAAGCAGCCAATGCAGAATATGGAATTCCGTACATCCTTGCCACGTCAGTAGCCAGCGTGAAACGCAGAAATCCGTACAATCTGCCATGTCAACCTGCCTGTGTGTTTTGCCGGATTTGGTACTGCTACCAGGTGGCATGATGTCGTACAAGCTGCCACATCATCAATCTGTGCGTGGGTGGTCATGCCACGTCATAAGTTTGTGACATACCCCCTTCTTGAAAGAATTGTAATCGCCCTCGATTACACCTGCAAAACAGACAGGCCATAAACCAATTCAGTAGACACAGACTCTAAGTACCGACGCGCAAGACATGACACATCTAGCACTTGTACGGCAAGGCAACAGGAGGCATAAAAAACACCCAAATAATGTATTTTTTAGTGTTTTTTTAAAGAGCTTGAGAGAGAGGGCCTGAAAGTTGAGACTCCTTGAGAGCTTGAGAGAGAGGGCTTGAGAGTTGAGACTCCTGCCCACAAATGAATAAACACTCTCTTTATGAGGGAAGAACAAAGATGGCTATGGCCTGTGCTCGACGAGTTCCGTATTTAAAATCCCAGTTTATTTGATACGTGGGTTTGCTCTAGAACCAAGTCGACAAGTCAAGGAATCATCTGGTTGAGCGTGTTCGCCTTGAGAATCTTACAAAAGAAAGGAAATTTTCGGAGCTCACAACAGCAGTAACACAGCATGAGTATTATGTACATTTTCGAGTACATGGATAACACATGAAGATGCAGACCTTGTTGTCAAGGTGAGTCGACTACCAATCAAAAAAAAATTCTGCTAACCATAATGAGAAGAGCCAACTTCCTTCTCAGGCAGTGGAATGGCATACCTCTTTTGAGCACTCTTCTACGCGCCATGATATTCCGACACGAGAATCTCTATGTGAGATGTGTTCGATTGCTCTGTGTTTCTCTACTGAGAAGGGATTTTTTGATGGTCATTGATCATCAAGTACACTATGATTGCAACACACGCTTCTCCGTAAGCGAGTCAAGCAATGAACTCTTATGTTCGTGAGTTCCAAGTTGGAAAGAATTGCCTTAACCACATATGGAAGGACATCTTCAAGTTCACTCTACTATGAACCAAGTTTGAACATACATTCTGGATCGCTAAAATCTTATTTGCCTAAGATTCTATAATTAGTCATCATTGATGCTTGCAAGGTGAAACATTTTTTATGACCTCCACAAGGAAGAGACGCTAATGGGCATCAGGAAAACGTTGCAGGTGGTAATAAACCGCAAGATGCAAAGACACAAAGAAGTGCCACCGTGCACAAGGGATTTTCCAATCGGAACAATCCCCCTACATTGAGTAAAGGTTGCAGGTAGTAATAAACCGCAAGAGACAAGGACGCAAAGAAGTGCTGTCGTGCACAAGGGATCTTCCAATCGTAACCGCCGGCCTACATTGAGTAAAGGCCCGGAACAAGAACTCTCTCTAGTGGGATGGCAGTCTCTGTTTGCCAAAGAAAGACATCCACACGTGAGATTAATGCTTTATGATTTGGACATTCCCAACGCGAGAGCATACAAGAGCTTTAATATCCTCAGGACTAACAACACAAGATTACACGCAAGCATGGATACCTAGATAGATTTCTAGGAAGATTATTCTTCTCAAGATTGAGAAGGCAGAATTGACTTAAAAGATTCTTGGATAAGAAAACTTCCGATCTATTGGAAAGACGTGAATGTAGAGTCCCTACGTGACTTGTAAGATAGATGATTAGAGAAGGATATCCTCAAGGTAATAGAGGAAGGACATGAACCGGTAAGATAAGTAATGAATTTTTGTTTAATTTAATTTTAAGTCCTCTTTTGAGAAAGGACGAACTCAACTCGCCATTGAGCAAGATTTTGAATTTTTCTCCTGAATGAATTATTGGAATTTTGAGTCAGAGGGTTTTTCTCACTGGAGACATCTGAGTACAGATATTTCTAGTGCGTCATTCAAAGTGATGACAGGAGCACTGTGAACGGAAATATTTGTAAGGCCACCAAGAGCGGATACTTCTAATGCGTCACATTAGATGGGTGACAAGGAGCATCGAGAAGAAGTATTCGACCATCCGGAAGCGGACATCTCTGATGCGTCATAGGATGGGTGACATAGAGCATCGCAAAGGAGATTGTATCGTAAGTTTGGTAGGAAAGGACTACCTGAGGGTATTCCCGATGCGTCACAAGGTGGGTGACGAGGGCATCAGAAAGGGAATACTCCATAGTCGGGAAGAAATTCCAAACTGAGTTAGAATTGTGCACAAGGATGAGCAAGCACTTGAATGAAGATGGGTTCAGAGGAAAATTTGAGAGAAAACAATTGCTTTCTGAGAAAGCAGGTTGCTTTTCGGGAAGTAAGTTGCTTTCCCGCGACGAAGTCTATGTCTGCATTTCATTTGTGCTTGTGGTTGCATCCAGGGACGCATGGGAAGTGTTGTGTAAGCACTGTTTTCAGCTTATAAGGTTTTATTGAGTTTTTGGGCAAGTTCATACCATTTTTCAAAACAGGCCGGCCTCCCATTTAATAAGTAGGCAACCACCTGGCAACTAAAGCAACAAAATCAAGCGCCCCTTTTTTTCTCTCTATTCTGGCAAGAACTCTCTCTCTCTCTCTCTCTCTCTCTCTCTCTCTCTCTCTCTCTCTCTCTCTCTCTCTCTCTCTCTCTCTCTCTCTATATATATATATATATATATATATATATATATATATATATATATATATAAAATTGAGGCCCCCCATCTACTCTATTTTTGCGGGAAAAAATCATGATGCAATGAAAGTTATGCGTACTAAACAGTTACGGCCAAAGGTTTTGATGGAAAGTCATGCTCCACCTTATGCTGGGCATTGTGGAATTGATGCGACACTGAAAGGGATTGAGGCATTCTTCTATTGGCCAGCTTTGCATCAAGATGTTGACACATTTGTAAGATCATGCTTAGTTTGCCAAAAAGTCAAATTTGACAAACAAAAGCAACCAGGATTGTTGCAGCCATTGTCGATCCTTGATAGGCCATGGGAAAGCATAGCGATGGACTTTATCTTTGATCTTCTAAGAACACAAACACACAATAATGGGATTTGGACTATTATTTGTAGGTTCAATAAGCAGGCCCATTTCATTCTTGTTAAGAAGATGGTAAAGCTATAACACATGGTCAAGATATTCATGAGCAGTATCTTTAAGTATCACGGGATGCCTCAGTCAATTGTCAGTGACAAGGATCCACATATCACGAGTCTTTTCTAGCAGGCATTGTTTGAGAACATGGGCACTACACTGAAGTTCTCTTCTTCGTTTCATCCACAAACTGATGGGCATTGTTTGAGAACATGGGCACTACACTGAAGTTCTCTTCTTCGTTTCATCCACAAACTGATGGGCAGTCAGAAGAGGCAAATTCTATTGTCCTAGTGTCAAAGCACAAGGCAACTTGGGAACACCATTTCCCATTGGTTGAATATGCTTACAATAACACTGTGCATACGTCAACAAGTAAGGCACCATTTGAGATAGTGGAAGGAGGGAAGAAAGTTCCACCCATTTTGCAGACTAAGGACAAGATATTTGAGGCAAACAAGTATGTGCAAGATATGGATGAAACATACATCAAGATAAAGATTGCTCTTGAGAAGATTCAGGCTAAGCAAAAGAAAGCTGTTGATCGTCACCGTCGTGAACTTGTATTCTCACCTAGTGATTGGGTACTTTTGCGCTCTGAAAAGGCCTAGTTAAGGAAAAGGAAGAGCTCAGCATGCGATATTATGGTCCTTTCCAGATTTCAGAAAAGATCAGCGATGTAGCTTGCAGCTTGATGCTACCAGAAGGTTGGAAGCTTTTCATGTCAGCCTTCTAAGACCCTTTGTTGGTGATGCCAGAGAATATGCTTGATGAGGAACAACCCAACTAGAAGAATTGGATGAGATCCTTCTAAGACCCTTTGTTGATGATGTGTCGGAGAATATGCTTGATGAGAAACAACCCGAAGTGGAAGAATTGGATGAGATCCTTGTTCCTAAACAGATATTGGCACATAAGGAGAGGAAGGTTAGAGGAAAGGTTGCATGACGCTACTTGGCGAAGTTCAAGAACTATCCATCTTTGGATGCCAAATGGATGGAAGAGCCTGAATAGGTTGATTCACATCAGCTATTGCAATTGTATCTTGAAGCCTTTCGAATGGAACCCAAAGTGACTTGATGTAGCCTTTTTGGAGCAAGGTAAGAGCATGGTTCATGATACTCAAGACAGTAGTTAAGCAATTGTATCTACTCTTTCCATACACAATTTAGCTAGAGAAGTTTGTGCTTGAGAGTACACTAGAAGACTTCTATGCTTGATATATGTATGGTAGCCAAGTTGGTGGGATTGTTTAATCGTCCAACGCTACATTTTCGGAAGCATGTTTATCTTCAAATCGCATCATAGAATATATGTGATATCAAGAGATATCCGCATGTATTATTGGCATGCAAGCAAGGTCTCTTGCAATATTTCAAGGGTGGGGTGTGTCACTGGGAGGTGTATTTTACATGTTACCTTCTCTAAATATGTATTCCATATTTTTCTTTATTTTGTTTTTACTTGAACCCTTGAGAGTTGAAAAGGTGCAAGTGGACATTGCATGGCCAGAGTGAATCGGCTGCAGCCGAATAGGTTTCTCACATCGGGAGTCTAGGTCGGTCAGTCTCGGACTAGTCGGGCCAGTTAGCACTGAATTTTGATGAGTATGGAAGCCTGTGTGCGCCAAATGAAATCCGGGCCACTCGGAAAGTCACTTACAACTTTATAAGTGAGTGGGAACTAGGGAATTAACTCAAAAGGGGCAAACTGGACACTTGGCAGAAGGAGATCAACCTGCAGGACACCTCAATAAGAGGAGGCGCCCAAATGAGGCTGAGGGGTGATATAAACTTCATAAGTGCAATTACAGTGTGTATGTGTGTGTGTGTGTGTGAGAGTACTTGGTGCAAGTTGATAGCTTTAATGGAAAGCTTGCATTCTCCTTTGTCTTATGTAGCGCGATGATTTGCTCTCGTGTATCTCTCTCCCCCCTTCGGCACATAAGGTAATGTCCCACTAGTTGGGCTACTCAAAAGAATATGTACAGTACTCAGGGTTTATTTGTGACAAACTTGGACACCCCAAGTCAAGATTCTACCACGACACAACAGAGATTCACGACGTCAAAAATACTTCACAGATCAAAAGAGAGTCAACATGACCCGTCGTAGTTCCCTGCCAAGATATATTGGCCCGAAAGACTGGCGCCTCTTTCGGTATTTATTTTTATATTAATCTTTGAGCAAAGTACAACCGACCCGCTTGTGCTCGCTCTAAGTCTCTGTGTCCAAATGCTCTGTAGAGTGAGCCCCTAGGGTCACTTATACAAAGTTAGAAGGGATGCTAAAAGCAGAAGCCCAAAAGATTTCAAAACCAAAAACATCTTATCCAAAAAGCTATCAGCGCTAAAAGCGGAATTCCGTACAATGCTGTCAGCACAAAAGCAAGAAATCCGTACGCCTTGCCATGTTAGCACTGTCAGCGCATATCGCGGAAATCCATACAGCCATGTCAATAGTCAACACGTATCGCAGGATTCCGTACAGTCAGCCAATCAGCGTGAATTACAACGGTCCGTACTGTTAACCAATGAGCCATGTCATCAGTTGGGTGTGTGTTTGTCCGAGTAGCTCCGCCACATCACCAGTTTGTGACATACCCCCCTTGCCCTCGATTACGCCTGCAAAACAGACAGAGACCATAAAATGTCTTAGAAGACATTGACTGTTAGTACCGACGCACTAGACACATCACATCTAGCACTTGTACAAAATGACAGTCACATCACAGGACATCACATGACAAATCACAAAAAAATTCATTCCAAATCTCAGACCATAACCATTGCCAACGTATTTAGTAATTGCATCTAGATCCATTCCGGACCTCACTGATGTTCAATTAACTAATCCTTATTGCAATCATGTCTATACAAACTTGTGAGACCGAAATGATGCAGTCATTTCGTCTTTCAATTCCTACACTCAAACAAGTCAAATGCAAGGTGGTACCAAACGTACTGTACGTGGCGTATATGTACGTACTATACCTTGTTCCGTACAGGAAAAAAAATTATGTACGTAAAAATACGTACTCTTGGTAAAAAACCGCAAAATACTACATTTTCTAGGACTTTTCCAATATAAATCAAGAGAGAAGCCAACAACTTATAGAGACACTCAAAGACATGTTTTACAAGACAACCACATACTGTGTAACTACTGCAAGAGACTTAAAAGTTAAGACGACATTGATAATTGAACAAGAACATCAAGGCTCAAGAGTCAAATGAGATCTGAAATAACAATGAACACACCAATGCTGAAAACATCAAATGACAAAGTACCATATGTGATAGCCTACAAGACCCACGCCATAACAAAAGGCTCATCAGCCATCATAAATGAAACCATCCTACTCAAAAAGTCTGTCTATATAGTAGTAGATACTAGAAAGCACTAAATAGCTAGCTCAAAGCTAGCACATCATCCATGTGATGGCCCCATCGTCAAAAATCATCATCAGATGCAAATGAAGACTCTGTTGAAGAGACCAAGTCCCCATCCGTCAAGACATTGCCCTCTTCGTCGTACTTTGGCTTTGCCATCACGGACACCTGTGCCAAATGTAGATCATCCTCTACTACCTCTGTCGAAGCCTCAATGAGACGAACAACCTCGTTTGCCCGTTTCCGAGAAGAACGAACAGGTAGCTTCCCTTTACGAATGCTCTCTCTTCGAGCACTATCTGGGTCTGGATCATGCTCACGTAGAGGAATAGCCAAAGCTCGTGCGCGTGACCTCGTCACACGCCGATCAACACTCTCCAACTCCCTGTGAAGCAACCGAATAATCTCCTCCTGCTCATTTCTGATCTACGCCTCCAACTCCTCTATAGCACCAAGATCTGCCACCATCTTCACCTTGGTTGGGTCCGCCTATTGAAAAATGAAAACAGAGGAAATATTATTTAGTATGTACTAAGTACTCAATGGCCGAGTGTATCATGATTCATGACTCAATCATTCATGTGAAAATTAATAGTAGACCTGCTTGGGTGTTCCCAAAGCGTGGTAGGCTTACACAAGCCTCATATTTGCTCGGCAATAGACTAACTTCTCTAGTTGAGAAGTGCTGAGACGATTGCGGATCTTCGCATGTATCAAGGAATAAGCACTCCAATTGCGCTCGCATGCACTAGCCGAGCAATCCTACAACAATGAGCATTGAGATTTAATATATGGCAATAGTAAGTACTGAGTACATTGTACAAAACCTGTAAGTCTCAAGATTCTCAATTACCTGTGAAAGTACTCGTAAAGCCAGATGTGTAAGCGTTGGAAGACCTTCTCCCATAATTTTGCCACCATGTAAGAGGAAACTTGGTAGCCTCTGGCCTCAACACCACAGCTCTAGCAAAGGATGGTCCTATATTGTTCATAAAGCTGATCATCTCTGCATCAATCTCCAGCTAAGCGTCAATGTCGCACATCATATTGATGTAATCATCCTTGAGCTTTCAGAGAGTCCTCTCATGGAAAAGCTTTGGCGTCTTGTACAAAGGATGAAGCAATGCAGCCATCCCGTGAATGGGACGACTAATGAAAGTCCATCTCCTTTCTACAACGGCCATGATGTCATCTCGGTTATAATTTTCAGCAATACAACAAAGTTGAATTGGCAAATTCAAATGACAACAAGTCTACTAGAAGATTTCAAAAGACAAGTACTTACCAGCTTTGTGTCAGAGACACGCACTCTGTAAGGTGTCTCTTCATCTCCATGAAGAGATGATAGAGTAGGCCCAATGTAGAGCCCTCCATGTCTGTGACTTGAAGAAGCACCATGTCTGTGACTCAAAGAAGCACATACACTGACTGCAATGCCACCGTCAAACTCTGAACCTGTGTCCAAAAGGACTCATCGAGCACCCGTCGCTGTATGTATTTAGTGGGCTTTGTCTGCGAGTGATGCATCAATCTCCGCTTCGGGTCCACGACTGTCTGGAGAAGTGGATCCCTCAATTTGAAGAGTCTCTGTAGCACTAAATACATATAAGCAAATCTGGTCTTTGAGGGTCGCACCATATCAAGTGTAATGTGGCTCCTGAAGATAGCTAAAGCTTGATGTTTCTTGCGGAAAAAGGTGGTCATCTTAGTGGCATTTGTAACAATAGGCAATACCCAAAGCAGCTTGCTTGTATCCTCCATAAGTAAGTCAAGACAATGCACAGCACATGGAGTCCAAGAAATCCGAGGGTAAGTTGCCTCGACCATTTCACCCATAAGTTTACAATTTGAGGCATTGTCAGTCACAACCTGTACCACATCATCCTTCCCAACCTCATCAATAGCTTTCTTGATGTGCCCAAAGATAAACTCACCACTAATGCGCTCTCCGGCTTTGCTTGCATCCACAGCGCGCAAGAAGTATGTGCCAAGACAAGACGACACAAGAATATTAATGATGTGCCGCCTACGAACGTCACTCCAGCCATCTAATATGATGGTGCACCCAAACTGCTGCGAACCGGCCTTGACCGGGACCAAAGCCTTATCTATCAAAGCCTTCTGCTCATCAAGCATTGTAGTGTGCATCTTCTTATACTCCACCCCTGACCATGAATCTGTGTGACCAACATCAACTATAGCCCGGACCATCCTCTTCCATTGCTCAGTCCTCAAAACATTGAAGGAGATGTTGCATTCAATGAGAGTACACGCAATCTCCATCTCAGCCACCTTTTGACGCTCCTTCACCCAAGAGAGAGAGTTCACACACGAAGGCAAGGTGCTTTGCCTACGTGCATCCATATCACCTCGATCTTCCTCCTCCTGCACAACTCGGGCCCTCTTTCTACTAGAACCAACAGTGGGATGATCCTCTTGAACCTCGGAAGATGAACCACCAAAAATCCCCAATAAGAGCATCATGAAGAGCATCCTGTGTGTGCTGGCTACCTGTATTTTCTTTTTGATGTTGGTACTTCCGGAAAATTCTCCGCAATCAGCTTGTCCCTAATATCCTGTGGAACCTTTTTGCACCCTCCACAATTGTTGGTCGTGCCAATGCCTGTCAGATGCTTGACGACACGAGAAATTGTACTCGTGAGCTCAAAATTACAGTACTTGCATTGCCATCGTCGAGTGCCGCAACCCGCTTGGCCTGGAGTGTTGATAATGTGGATGACATTGGTATGCTCCTTCCAGTACGGGTTGCATGGCTTAGGCATGATGAATCTGTCGCAAACAATAACACACACGTGACAAGAGTGAGACAAAGAGACAGAGAGAGAGAGAGAGAGAGAGAGAGAGAGAGAGAGAGGAAGCCCCGGAGCATGCAAGAAGAACTTGGAGAAGAGAGAGAGAGAGAGAGAGAGAGAGAGAGAGACTTTACCTGCACAGTGCACACTGTTTCTGCAGAGAAAAGTGACTGGTCACTGGTTCTCTGCAACTCAATGCAAGCGCCTAAAAAATAAGCCCAAAAAACTGGTTGCCTGGGCCTAGCGAAACCCTCACGCTGGAAAGGGGGCAGAAAATTTTTATAAAAAAAACCAGCACCGTACGGATCGATCCGTATGGTACCGATCTGTACAGATCAACCGTACAGTACGGAAAGGATCCGGACGTACGTGTTGATCCTACCTTGGTCAAATGAGAGAGTACAAAACAATCATATTCATTTTCGGGAATTTCGTGTCTTACAAAGTCATACAATAGAATATTGGTAAGCCCATTAGTATCCCTGAAACCCAAAGGGGACATCAATGACCTTATTAAAAAATCGGGGTAACCTGTTGACAAAGGAGCGGTGTAGGGTGCAACGAAAGTGAATGTTGAACTTTGCTCAAGATGAGTGCTCCGAACTGTGCTCAAGGGTTCCTTTTACTTACGGAAGGGAGAGCCTTCCGTTCCTATAGTGAGAGAGTGCAATGGACACAAACAAAGTGAATGGACATTGTGAATGAAGGTGCATGAAACTGAGAGATAGAGAGAGAAGAGAATACGACACCAGAATGTTGTCAAAACCCTCCTCCGAAGGCCCCACTCTCTATGGCGAGAGCGGTCTACTTATGATTGCATAAATCTCTACAATGCTTGGACTTGCCGACGATGAGGACGACGACGAGACGGACTGAGAACTAAAATCGCTAAGGACTGAAATCTGCAAATCTTTATCTGTCGAGTTCTGACTCTATGTCGGTGACCATGTCGATGGCAACGGCGACGATGCGACGACGACGCGCTGAAAACACAGATGCTGAAATCTGCGTTTTCTGGGCTGAAACTGTAAACTTCGCGGAATTTGACCGTGCGGCGAGGGTCTGCTACGGGAAGGTGAGATCTGCGAGGTTCGAGGGTTCTACTGCAAGTACTGACTGTTGAAAACTGAAAACGTTGGTGCTTAATGAGGTTCCGTCACGAAGATCTGCAACAACGTTGAGTTGTCTGGCAGATCCAAAAACGCTAGGGCTGATCTTTGTGCTGATGCAAAAACGTTAGTGATCTACTTGGTCTTGCTGTCGCCAGGGTTGATCTGCAACTGCAAAACGCCAAGGCTGAATCTGTCCTGGAAAACGCTAGGCTTGCCTGGGGTTTGTTGGCTAAAAACGTTATGTCTTCTTGCCCGAGGAGTCTTGTTGAGAAGGTGCACTGTTGAATGTCACGTCCTGTTGCCTCTTCTGCCAGAAAGTGCTAACTCTGGTTTGCTTATATATTATTTTAGCAAAATTGCCCTACCTAGTTCCCAACAAAAGTCACTTAATAAATAAGTGAAACATGTCAAAAATAGGGAAAATAGGTTTAATGCACTGGAAAATTCCCCTGATGGATTCTGATGGTCATGTTGTGTGCAACCAGAGGATATGCATCTACTCTAAGTGTCTGGGCATGTACGATCTGCGAACAGACTCACAAAAGTGCCAGATCACTTCCTATTCTAGACTGACTTGACTGAACTGAACCCTTGTCATATTGTAGCTTGTCCATGGACACATCGGGTTGGATGTGTCACGTGACAAGCGGAGCAACTCCCCTCTTGTGCAAACCCACAGCATTAGATTCACCCTCGCTGGAGTAGACTATGATAAACCGAATGCTTCAAGGTAAAGTTCTAAAATCTGATGAGTATCTGCTAGGTCCCCCTTCTCTATCCACTTCGCATCCGATGTAGATAGTTCTTGAATTTAACCAAGAACCGCCTAATCACTTTATCTTTTATCTTTTTGTCATTGTGTGCCAAAATCTATTTTAGAACGAGTATCTCCTCCCTTTCTTCCACTTCGGGTTGTGCTCATTGGGCTCCCCATCATCCAGCACATCACCTTTAAAAGGCTTCAATAGACTCACATGGAATGCATTGTGAATCTTCCAAGTATCGAGCAGCTTGAGTCAAAAGGAGACATCATTTATCTTTTCTTTTATCGGAAAAGGACCATAATATCTCATGCTAAGCTTTGGAAAAAGTCGTTCCTTTCCCTTGCTCTTTCTTAGACGTGCCTTCTCAAAACGTAAGAGGACCCAATCGTCTTCCTTTAATTTCAAATCTCGTCGATGTCGATCTGCTGCCTTCTTATGTTGTCCTAAAAGCCTCCTGGACCTTGGCAAAAGCATTGTCCAAGTCCCTCGTGTATTGATCGACTTCAAAAATCTTACCTTTAGTGTTAAGGGAGGGTGGAACCTTCGAACTACCTTCAATGATCTCAAATGGCACCTTCCCCGTCGAAGAGTGAATCGTGCTGTTGTAGGCAAATTCCTGGTCCAGTAGTTAGTTTTTCTTTAAGTGTCTGAAAGGCAGTCACCTCTGTCAATCCCCACAAGAAAGGGACTCCTTTCTGAGTCAATATATGCAAAGGGGAAGCTACCTCTGCAGACTTTCGAATGAACCGTCGGTAGTAAGAACACAAGCCCAAGAAGTTTCTCACTTCATGAACATTCTTGAAATCTGGCAAGTCACGTATGGTCTCAATCTTGGCCGGGTCCATCAGTACTCTTGCTGCTGAGACGATGTGTCCCGAAAAGAGCATCTTCAGCAAGAAAAATTCACTCTTTTTGGCATTGATAGCTAATTTGTAATCACGCAATGCCTGAAAGACCTGTAGCTGATGGTGTCTATGTTCTGCTTCATCCTTGGAGAAGACTGTTGTCATCAAAGAAAGTGCCGACAAAAGATCAATACTCTCGGAAAATCCTATCCATCATTTGGTAGAAAGTCGTTGGGGCATTGATAAGGCCAAATGGCATCACCAAAAATTCATACAAATCGAAACTTGTGCGAAAGGCTGTCTTGGAGACATCTTCCAGAGCGATTCTAATCTGATGATATCCGCTTTTCAAATCAATCCTGCTGAAACAAGAGGATCCTTGAAGTTGGTCAAGAATATCATCCATCCTTGGAATCGAAAATCTGTTTTCCGATAGTGATTTTATTGAGAGCTCTATAATCAATACACATTCTCCAAGATCCATCTTTCTTTAAAACCAACAACACCGAAGAGCAGTAGGGTGAAGTACTCAATTGGAAAGACCCTTTTCAAGAAGGTCTTTCACTTGGTTCATGACCTCTTCATTCTGGGCTCGGCTAACACGGTAAGGTGGCCGGTTCGATGGTGTGCTTCCAAAAATCAAATTAATAGTATGATCCTTAGGACAAGATGGGGGTAACTCGCCTGGCAGGCCTTCAGAGAAACAATCAGCATGTGTGTGGAGAAAATCTTGGTGTTCTTTGTCAAGTTCAGACATATTCGCTCTGTGTTCATCATTCGACTCTTTCAAATAAATCGAGTAAACAAAAGGACTGGACTACATTAATTTGGAAATGGCCGAAGCCGATACAATAGGGACGGACTCACCCTTCAGTTTTACATCAAGTACCCTTTTCATTTGTCAAGGTTGCTTTCTTAGCCCGATAGTCGACCACAACGTTGTTCTTATGGTACCAAGGGACTCCTAGGAGGACGTCACACTCTTCTAAAGCTATGATGTAAAAGTCCTCGTGCCCTAAATAACCCTAACAGTGCAAACAAAGTTTTCCAATGTCAGGCGTAATGGTTGTGTCCCGTCTGGGCGCTGCTAGAACTGCCTCTGCTGGTGGTCCCATCTTGTCGGGTGTAATCTCGAGTCGCGCCGCCAATTCAGGTGAAATGAAGTTGGCCTTGGCTCCTCCATCAAAAAAGATAAGGGCTTCTTGATCTTTCACTTTGCCCCAAGCTCGGCAAAGTTCTATACTTTCATCTATCTAACTTGGGTCAATAGCCATGCAATCTGGTACCAGTCCTGCTTTCATCTTGCCTTTTCTGTCACGTTCCTTTGTTGCTCCAAAATTCTCTGGCCTGTCTTCAGTCTGTCCTTACATTGCCTTTTTGGGGCACTTCGCGGAGATGTGCCCTTGTTCCCCGCAACCAAAACACTTCTCCTCTTTGAGATAGTTAGCCCTTTCTTGAAGAGTCAGTCGGGGTCGTGTATCCTTCTTTTCTTGGGAACTCTTTTTCTTTCTACTTTCATTGTTGAAGGTCTGTCTAGTCCTCTGAGTCAAGATCTCATCAGTGGGGTAAGTCAAATTCCCCGAATTTACGAGAAACCCGTTTTGCATGACCAATTAATTCTTGAATAGAATTTGACTTTTCTTCAAGGCAATAGCCTCGGATCTCTGAAGGGAGCCCACAGCAAAACCGCTCAATCTGTTCCTTAAAGGTGACCTTCTTAAATCATGAGGTTGGTAGAAAAGAGTCTTAAAATCTCTCGCAATAAACGTCCAAAGAATCTCTCTTGGTCATCCGAAGATGGTTCCAAGCAGTTCGTACATCCCATTCGTACTCCCGGGTCAACCAGGAAGAAATAAAGGGCCTTTTGGATTTCAACCACTTCACTGGAGCTTCTTTCCTCAGAAGAAGAGTGGACCACCATGTTTGAGCATTTTCTTTGAGAAAGATGCAGCCCTCCTAATCTTGGAGTATTCTGAGTAATGCCCTCCAGAGAAGGCTATGTCAAACTGCTGGATGAAGGCCAAAGCCCCTGGAGCATCTCGGAATCCAGAAAAGGATTCAAATTTTATCCACTGTCCACCTTCTCTAAATTCCTTTATTTTCTTGCTCTTGTCTTCGATGAAGTCATATTGGTTGGCTCTATAGGAGTGCTTCTTCTTCGCATAAAACATGTGGTCATCGAAGTCCGAACTGTCAGAGGATGACTCCTCTGTAGAGCTATCAAAAACTGGTCGAAATCTAAGTTTCTTTGCCTTTTTCTTGCTTTTTCTAAAGCTTTGCTTTTTGCTTCGCTTTTTGCCCTTCTGTGCTTTTCCCTCAAATCGGAAGAGCTAGAAGAATTGTCAGAAGAAGAGGAAGAAGAAGAACTAGGCAATCCTTCAAAGTGTACACGCTTCTTCTGCTTTCTTGCAGATGCAAAAGAAGATTGACGGCCCAAATAACCAAGGTAGTCAGTCCCCTTCTTGCGCTTTTTCGATTGCTTTTTGGATTGATTCTTCGTCTCCAAACGCTGACTGATCTAAATATGATCTACTTCTTGAAGTTCTTGTTCTATAAACATCCTCGAAGAAGGAGCTTTCTTGATTGCTAGTTTGATTGTTCGTTCGATGGCTTTCTTTCACTGAGTGTGGACTTTAGCAATGGATTGCTGAGACGAAAATTTTGCAAACTGAGGATCTTTCGCAAACTGAATCATCTGCTTTGTGCACTCGTCAACCTGTTGTCGACGCTGCATCTCTTGAAGTTCATACTTTGTAGGCCGGGGTGGCTCGTACTCATCTTCTGTTAATTCATTTAAATCTTCTGTGTGATCTCCTCCTGCCTCAACGGATTCGGAAGAAGTCGATTGATTCTTTTCCGAATCCATAAGTGTCGCGAGATGAGGGATCAGATTTCCCAGTAGAAGAGAAATCAGTCATGCTCTGATACCACTGTTACAAACTTGGACACCCCTAGTCAAGATTCTACCGCGGCATAGCAAAGATTTAGGTTAAAAATACTTCACAAATCAAAAGAGAGTCAACACGACTCGGCGTAGTTCTGTGCCAAGAGATATTGGCCCCAAAGACTTGCGCCCCTTTGGTATTTATTTTTATATTAATCTTTGAGCAAAGTACAACCGACCCGCAGGTGCTCGCTCTCAGACTCTGCATTCAAAAGCTCTGCAGAGTGAGCCCCTAGGGTCACTTATAAAGAGTTACAAGGGATGCTAAAAGCAGAGCCCCAAAAGCTTTCAAAATCGAAAACAACTTATCCTAAAAGCCGACAGCGCTAAAAGCGGAACTCTGTACACAGTAACGCAAAAGCAAGAAATCCGTACTCCCTCCCACGTCAGCACTGTCAACACATATCGCGAAAATCTGTACAACCATATCAGCACCGTCAGCGCGTATTGCGGGATTCCGTACAGTCAGCGTGAATTACGGCAATCCATACTGTCAACCAATCAACCACGTCATCAGTAGGGTGTGTGTTGTCTGGGTGGCTCTGTCACGTCACCAGTTTGTGACATTATGCGCGTTTGCCAAGGCAAGAGCCTTATGAACAGGAACTGGATTAGATAACATCTAATCCCCCACACGTACATGCAGTTCCATCGGGAAAGATTGCGAGTTTGGAGAGTTTTCTCGCTTGAAAACTCCTCCAATTCACAAGGAAACTGTCCCATTGCGTGCGGGAGCCCTTGGGACACACGTAGGCATGTTCGCTCCGCTTAAAACGATCCAAAACAGAGAATTACAGCCTGCTGTGTTTTTCTGCAGGTTTAGGGTTTTGCACCTAAACTGCAGGGGAGCACCGGGGGAACTCCGTGAAAGCCTTGGGATGCATGTATAAGGTTTTGGGCACCCAACAGCAGAAAAACAGAGAATTACAGCACGCTGAAATTCTGTTACAGCTCATCAGAAAGCTTCTAAAGGGCGAGGGAATCTATCCTAGATAGGTGTTTTGACCTACAAGGGTTCTGGCACCGTTATGCTGCCGAAATCAGGTCGGAAACCTGCTTTTTCAGCCCTCGCCAGGTTTGGACAGCTTGTGAGAGTTTGGCCTAAGTGTACGGATCGTCAATTGGTAATTGAATAAAGATATACCGAAAGGGGCGCCAATTTTGGGCCTGCGGGGTGTCGGTCTCGTGTGCGCATTCTAGTCGTTGGACGCAATTGTGTTCTCTTTTCTTCACAGTGCTCTGTGTAATGTTAACAGGTAATTGAAATAGTACCGCCCTCTACGTTGTACAAGCCGGTTATACACAGCCTGCACGTGGCATGTCAACGCAAAACACGGAAGTCCGTACAACTGTCACGTTAGCATGCCAACGCGATTCACGGAATTCCGTACTGCGGTCCACGTCATCTGCCAAATATCCGTACTGCTATCCCCTTCAACGGGTAGGGCTGCCACGTCATCAGTTTGTGACAACGAACACATGCCATCAAAACTACCACGTCAAATCCATAAAAACAAAACTTAAGTGAATCTAAAAGCATCTCTGTACGGCTATATCAAATCATCATAAATTGTCATCTATCAACACCTCAAAGTTCACCCACTGTGCACCCATGCAAATATACCATGTCTAAGGTAGAGGATTAGTTGCATGAAGGATTCACTTTTCTTACGATTGATAACCAATTTGTGATTGCAGAATTCTTCAAAAACCAAAGCAAGATGCCAGCAATAGTCTTCCTCACTCTTAGAAAAGATGATCGAGTCCTCGAAAAAAGTGTCAACCATGTTTTTTTGAGATGCTTGCCAAAAATACGCTCCATAATGTCGTTGAATGAGACCGGTGTGTTTGTCAACCCAAAGGCTATGACCAAGAACTCATATAGCCAAAAGTTATCTGAGAAGCAAACTTCGGTGCATATGCATACTTAATGCAAACTTGACTGTCACAAATTTTTGACGTGTCAAGCCATAGAAGACCTAGAGGGTTGGGCACCCTAGCCCTAACCCTAGGAGCCCTTCAGATCCTGACCGAGGAGCCTAAACCCTAGAAGAAGACGAAGTTCTCACTAACTTACAAATCCTCACCAAGTGGCCTATAGGGTTAGGATTTAAATCCTAACCCCCAACAACTTATGGACCCCGTCTGATGGGGCCTAAAAATAAAACACACACACACACACACACACACGCACACACTTGTTGTTGTCGAGGCACTTGTACGGACGCCCGTGAATTGGTTGATTGCTATACTGATAGCTCCGTGTTTTACGAAAACTGTTGACGTAGCGTTGCTATACGGAGTCTACGGACAGCCCCTAAGAACACTAGCTTTTTGAGACCAAATGCTTTTAAAGTTGATGCTATTCATATAAGCTGCTTTTGATGGCCAAGGGCCTTCACAAGAGAATTGCAATCTCATGTGTTCGCGTGAAGATGCAAAGCAGTGTTGTCGGTGTTGTACTGAGTTGAAGCAATATAAAGAAATACCGAAAGGGACGCCATGGTTTGGGGCCTCTGCTCTCTTGGGGTGAAACTTCGCCACTCATTGTCTCGTGTGCAATGTCTCTTTTCATTCATTTGTTTTGAAGCGTCTAAAGTCTATTCAGTCTATTCTTTTCTATTGGCACGTGGTGCCCTCCCGTTACATTGACGGTGGCCACTCTTCATGTCGATGCAGCAGGAAGATCTTTGAAGTAAATTCAGAATATCATCAATGCAAGAGATAAAGAGGTGGTTCTTCATGGTGATTTCGACGGTAATCAATGCACATGCGCCATACACCATCCTTCTTCTATACAAGGAGAACTAGAGAACATTATGAGGAAGAACTCCAATAAATGTATTCATTGTTTAACAATTCACTAGCTTGGCCGAAAATTTCATTTTTAATCTACTTTACTTTATCAATGGGTTGCCTTGTTGAAAGGTGAAGCTTCCAAAATCTTAGGGATTTCTTGTCACTTGATCTTCAAGGAGCACGGTTGGCAATACAGAAGGGGATTCTTGAAAACAATCCAAGTACTGTTGTAAAAAGTAAAATAGGTTTTGCTCTAAAGTGAAAGTGATATAGACTCGTGAACAAAATCGGGTTATGCATAGATACACAAAAAGAGGTTTTTTCATTAATTCCATAACACATAAGTAGATATTGTGATAGGCTTGAACACCCAAGCGAGAAATCAAAAGTTACACACATACAAAAACTGTAACACTAAAACTTGAATAGAAAGAAAGAGAGAAGAGTCGACACGAAGCAATGGAGTTTCGCTTCCAAATGCACTAGCCTCAAAGACCCGCACCCCTTTCGATATTACTTTCTTTATTGATGATCACAAAGGTACAATGATCAGAGGGTGTGTTCTCTGCAATCTGCTCCTAATCTGATCTACAGAGCCCACCCCTAAGGCTCCTTATAAAAGTCACATGGGTCCCTAAACTGGGCGTCCCAATCATGCTTTTCGTTACCAAAAACAAAGCCCAAATTCCACGCCAAAAGATCCTACGGAAAGCTATCGTAAGCGCTGCCACGTGGCAGTTTACAAATCAAGACATGTTTCATGTTGTCTACGTTAGCTGTATTGGCGTCATTTTTTCATGTGTGGCCTTAGAGATTTGGTCCTTTGAGTACGGCCTTCGAGATTTAGTATGGCCTCTTTATTGGCCCTTCCAGTCCACTAGTGCCAGACCACCATGCCACGTCATTACACTTGTGGCATACCTCCCTCTTGAAAGAAGAGTAATGGCCCACGATTACACCTGCAAAACAAACAAAAGACTAAAACCAATGTCTAAACTAGCTCAGTAGACACTGACTCTATGCACAGAGTTACCAAGGAACGGCCATTTTCAAGGAGGGAACGCCTCGGTACGACGGGCTGCAGTTCCGACAAGCTGCCTGAAACTGGAACGGACGGGGGAACGGGAACGGGAACGGATCCGGAACGGCCGAAACGGGTTGCAACGGACAAAATCGGCCAACGATTGCAAACGGGCAGAAGTGAAAAAACGGCTCATACAGTTTCCTATATATTGTGCCACCCCCTCACCCTTTCCTTCACAAAGCAACAAAGCTCTCAAGCTCTCTCTTGCTCTCAAGTTGAATCAACTTCTCAAGGCTTTCTCTCTTGCTCTCAAGTTTCAAGCTTCACCTCCCCTCGGCGCTACGGTCTACTCATATCTCAAGCTCTCAAGCCTCAAGCTTCAAGCCTTCAAGGCTTTCAAGCTCTCTCTTGCTCTCAAGATCTCAAGCCTCAAGCCTCAAGCCTTCAAGGCTGTCAAGCTCTCTCTTGCTCTCAAGGCTTCAAGGCTCAAGCTCTCTCTCACTTGGTCTCGACTCTCAGCTTCTCAAGAAGTGAAGCCTCTCTCAAGCTCTCTATCGCGATTCTCAAGCTTCTTCATCCATCACTCCATGGCCTCTTCTTCTCGTACAACCCACTCCGTTCATGCGGGCAACACTCAAAAGGCGAAGGAATGGTCGTGGTGGGATGAAGTGACCTCGGAAGGCACCTTGTCAGCGGCAGGAGGTTCTCATGCATGGGCATGCAAGTTATGCTCTTACACGCGGAAAGGGGGGCATGACAAAGTGAGGGCACACTTTCTTCGAGTGTCGGGACATGAGGTGAAATTTTGCACCAACATAACTATCGAGAAGAGGAAGGAGCTCGAGGAAAAGAATCAGCAATTCAACCATAACGCCAAGCCCGCACGCAAAGGTATCGATCCAAAGACCCTCATTTTCCCTTCTTCCTCTCTATCCAGTTTAGGTGTCGGTGGTTCTTTATTGGGTCCGATTCGTCGCCAAAGGACCCTTGCCACCTCTTGGGACCCAAAGAAGAAGAAAGAGATGGATGCAGCTGTGGCCCGATTCTTCTATCACGACCATATCCCATTTGTCGCAGTGAGGTATGTTTTATGATTAATCAATCTTCTCTCTCATTTCTTCCATTATACTCATTTCCGCCTTTTTAATACTAACCTCTGCTATGTTTGATCGAAATAGGTCGGAGTATTGGAAAGTTATGGTGCAACGGATAGGAGAGTATCACACCGGCTATGTGCCGCCATCTTCAAGGGCTTCCGAACCACTTTGCTCGATCGAGAGAAGGCTATCGTGGAGCAAGCAACACTCAATATTCAACGTCTTTGGGCAAAACATGGCGTTTCCCTTATTGCCGACGGGTGGAGCAATACAAGGAAGAGATCTATTCATGGTCTCGTCGCATATTCGAGTGGAGAGATGTACTTTGTGCACTCTCATGATGCCCCCGAGAGTGGCAAGTCCGCCGATGTCCTCTCTGCAGAGTGGACAACGGCCATAGAAACGATCAGTGAGCAACACGTGGTGGTCTTTGTCACAGATGGGGAGGCGTCACACAGGGCAACATAGTTACATGGGACGGCAGGTCGAGGTCGGGAACGGGGTCGGGACGGCAAAAGTCGGGAAACGGGGACGGGGGTCGGAATGGCAAAAAAAAAAGAGAGTTTTTTTGGCATTTTTTGACCTACACACATGCCACACACATAGAGCATCACTTTGACCATAAATTTACACTAAATAGACCAAAGAACGCGAGTCATATAGGCTGAAATGTGCTAATAAAACATCGATGATCGATGGATACAAAATGAGAAGTGCATGCCACAAGGGCTCAAGAGTCAAAAAGCGTAAAGGACTTAGGACAAGCCTGAGGCCTCAAGGATAACAAAAAGTACAAAGGGCTATGTAGTAGGTAGAGTCGTAGACTCAAGAGTCTAGACTCGAGACTCGAGTGAGAGTCTAGACTCGAGTGATCAATGATCATCAAACTCAAGAAGTGCTCGCCTGCTGAATCTCCACATCGTCGTCGTAGTCGAGGTCGTCAACGACGTATGAGGGCTCGAGAGGCTCGCATTGAGGCTCGAAATCCTCCTCTAGCTCCTACAAAAGAGTATCGGCCATAGATGGATTCTCTTGTGCCATCTCCCACTCAATGAAAGGATTTGCCTTGTGTGTGACGCTCTTGGCAAGCATGCGCAAGTTAGCACTCACAAACACCAAATCATTGGCCCTCTGAACCCCAAGGCGATTCCTCTTCTTAGAGGCAATGTGGCTGTACACACTCCATAGTTGCTCCAAGCAACTAGTGGTACATGCTTGGCTAAGGACACGAACAGCCAAGCGCTGCAAATGTGGGTCATCTCCTCCATAGTCCTCCCACCACAAAACCGAGCCAATCTTGTTGCGATCAAGCTGTGCATTTACACATCCATAGGAGCCCTTCTTTTGCCTGTAGTTGAGTAGCTCGTCTCTAATCTTGCGCCTAATGTCACTGCTAGGCTCAAGGCGCTCCAATGCAAGCCGCCATCCTTTGCTCACCTCCTTGTCGGTCTCTTGACGCCTTCCTTGAAACTCAGGGTCAAGCACATAAGCTGCCGCATGAAGTGGAGAGTAGTATCCATTCCACCTCGACTCACACAAGCGATGAATCTCCGCATACTGAACAGGGTCAGGCACAAGCTTCTCAAGTGCCTCTATCATCCGATCCATGGCTTCGTAGACTTTGCCAATGCATGGCTGCAAGCCATCCACCACTCGAAGTAGGTGTAGAATAGGCTTGATCATGGCGTCAAGAGTATTCACCTCCTCCCACCAAGCGACGTCGTCGGCCCATTCTCGGCATTTCAATCCTACTGCTGATGTAGACTCCGGCATGGCCTGGAACTCATCACTGAGAAAGAGGCCCCTTAAGGCTCCACCACATGTAGACAAGCGGCCTAGCATAAGCCAATTAAATACAAATCTTGTCTCTAAATATTTGAGCAAGGACAAGTGGCTCCTCTTTGAGAATTCATGGCGCACTTTTTGATGGTTGAGCACAAAGGAGACAATTCGAGAGGCGTCACCAATGGTGGGTGAAATCCATGACAAGTTCCCTATGTCCTTGAGGAGGTTATTGAGGCAATGCGCCATGCAAAATGTGACATGGATGCTGGGATACATGCTCTCAATGATAGCTCCGGCTACCCTATTTGACGCCTCTCCATCTGCAACCATACAAAGGACATTCTCCATGCCGGTGATCTCTATGGTGCTTGTCCACTCCGCAACAAGCATCTCGGCGGCCTTGCCACTATCGGATGCATCATGTGACTCCACAAAGTACATCTCCCCCCGAGAGTAGGCCACCACCCCGTGGATGGACCGCTTGCGGGTGTCACTCCATCCATCTACAAGAAGAGAGACGCCATTGGTCTCCCACAAATCCTTTGTTGCTTGAGCCGCTTGCTTCACGGCAAGCTTCTCTTTGTCAAGGAGGGTGGTGCGAAGCCTCTCCGATGAAGGTGGCACATAAGAGGAGCCATATTCCCCTATTTTCGTAACCATGGTTCGAAAGTATGGAGACCTATCCACACAAAATAGAGCATGTTGTGTTAGTATGGAGAGTCGATAGTCGAGAAGTTATAACCCATTATAAATACAAAATGGAAGATTGCAATGTGCATATGCCAAGGGAAACTCACCGCGAAGGCAATGTGGTCGTGGAAGAAGAATCGGGCAACCGACCTATCCACCTCTTCCTTCAATTTAGGATTCTAATTTTCGTTGAGAGTGGTTTGGCGATGCGGAACGGAAGAGGACGGTGTAGATCCATGGCTCTTGAAGGTTCGAGCGATGTCGTCAAGGTTGGCTTCCCTTTGCTCTCGCGGTGTCGCCGTGGCGGAGGGATCAACGACAACAAAACGGCCCCTCTTGGCCGCTTCCGCTACCTCATACACCGTGAGCTTCTCAAGAAGATCCAACCTCTTCTCGAGAGCTACATGAGGGCAAAACTTCACCTCGTGACCGGGTTCATGAAGAAGATGGGCTCGCACTTTGTTTGAACCACCCGATCTCTTGTATGGACATAGCTTGCACGTCCATGGTCTTGCACCGCCACCTTTGCCACGCGAGCTAAAGTCGACTTCATCCCACCATGACCACGTTTGCACGGCGGGCCTCCTTCGAGAAGAAGCGGCTTGAGAAGTGGAGTTGGCTTGAGATGACATGATGGTGGAGAGACTCGAGAGAGTAGAGCTTAGAAGTTAGAAGAGTTAGAGGAGAGCTTGTGTGGAGAGAGAGTAGAGGAGAGCTTCAAAGTGGGTAGAAGAGGGAGAGGAGAGCTTCAAAGTTCAAACTTCAAAGTGGGTAGAAGAGGGAGAGACTTGAGAGTGGAGACTAGAGTGTAGAGTAGTCAATGGTCATGCTTCAAGCTTGAGCAATGAGCATTGAGTAGAGAGGAAAGCATTGATGATTGAGACTTGAGTAGCTTGAGCCTTTAGCTTGAGGGAAATGGAATGAGCATTGAGCATTGAGACTATGAGTATTAAGAGGCCCAAGGGAGCCTTTTATAGCCTCCCAAGGGCCAAGGCTCCAAAAATATGGCAGTTGGGGCTGCACAGAACCGTTGCAAACGGTCAAAAACGGGCATAAATTTGAATGGACCCTGTCCGACCCCTGCCGGTCCGTCCGACCCCGGTCCGTCCCCCCTGCGACCTGCCCGTCCAACCCGATTTCCGTCCGTCCCTCGGCGTTCCCTGCCGTTCCCGGCCCGGTTATGGCCATCCCTCGACTCTAGGGCCCGTCCCCCCCGTCCCCTGTAACTATGCAGGGCAACAACAACTATTATAGAGGGCCACTATCCGCATGTGTTAGTGTGCTTTTGCATGGCACACTGCTTGAACAACCTTCTGAAAGACATCGGCAAGCTAGACTGGATCGCTCCAATCATTGTTTGAAGATTGTTACTTTCATCAACAATCACAACTTGGTTCAAAGTAAGTACCTCAAGAGGTCAGCAACAAAGTGCTTCTAAAGTATTCAGACACCCACTTCACTTTCAAATTTCTTCTTGTGCACAAGTTGTCTGAATGTCAAAATGCGGTTCGACAAGTCTTCATCAGTGATGAGTTCACCACCTCCCCCTATGCAAAGACAGTTGCAGGGATTTAGTGCAAGGATAAGGCAGAGGATCTTGAGTTCTGAAAGGAGCTCAAGAGTCTAGACGCATAGGTAAAACGAGAGTCTATCTTCCGCTAACTATGTCTCTTCAGACATAATCATTCCTGCAGTCAACCCACGAAGGAAACATGCAAAACACACGCACACGCTTGCTGTAATTTTCTGCACATAGCCAGAAGTTGTTACCTGAGCGCGTTCCAATGCCGAAACGGAGGTCCTTTTCGCGACGAAAATGCTCCAAACTTTGTGTGTGTATAGTAGGTAGAGAGGAATAGTTTCCTACTAAAGCTTTGCTGAAATTCAGCCTAATACAGGTGATTAGGGGCTGAAAACAGAGAATTTGCAGCAGCTAGTAGAGAGAGAAAAAGAGTTTTCTATTGCTTTACGCGATGAAACTTCTCCCACAGCTGCCTATGACCATGAGAGGCCTTGTTCTAGGTAATGGGTGCACAAAGGCTCCACATACACCACAAGGTGTTGCTCTCAAGCTTCAATGGAGAGCTTCACTGCGTAGAGGACGTTCAACTTAGGGGGGGTAGTGCACTGTCAACCTAGCAAGAGGGGGAGGGACTGCTCTCTTATAGCCTCCCAGAAGAGGGGGCGCTAGCATGAAGAGAGAGAGTGAGTGAGTGAGAGAGAGAGAGAGAGATTGCATGGGAAAGTGTGCCAAGTGGCACACTTACTTTAAAATTTAAAAACCATTCAACTTTTGACTTTAAAAATCCTATGCTAGTTAATGAAATGTGCAATTAAGTGCACAACTGCACACATAGATGCAACCAATTAAATTGTTAGCTGCTCCCCAACGCAATGCCGTACCGACAGTGCTCTGGCATTACCTGTTCGCACTTGTCCGGCCATTTGGTCCAGCGCAAATCATTTAAGAATACTTTAACTAACTTATCCTAAGGCCGTAAAATAATCAGGCCTTAGGGTTATTATTCTAAGGACCCCATCTCATTCCTGTGCTTGCACTAGCGTGCGTAATTTTCTGAGCCTGAAATTTGAGGCTACTATCTACCTCTTCATTGAAGACCCGATTTCCCAATCGCTAGGGCTTCAGGGTATTTTCTGCTAGGGTCTCCTTGAGGTGCACTTGCCCAAACTTGGGCGCACCTGAGGCCCCAAAATTGCTAAATCTATTCTGATGTGCACACAACTAATTAGATAATTCTTTTCTCGTAAATAAATTAATTATTTACAAAGTCTGACTTAGTTACATCATTCCATAAACTTCTGTCAGTCTGTCAGTACCCCTAAAATCTCATGGAGAGATTAGTGACTTTATTCCATCTAGGCACTCTGTAACAAACGAGTGGAGTGGCTCCCCTCTTGTGCAACATGCAACGCACCCAATTCCACCCATTGATGCAGCGTACACTTAAGGAATACACTGTGTTAAATCAAAAGCCTCCAGCTCTAGTACCCAAGGAGAATCTGCAAAATCATCATCCTCCATCCACTTTGCATCAACTTGACCAAATATAGGTAGACCAACTTACCCTTCACTTTCCTTTCCTTCTACGCTAATACATGTTCGAGAGCAAGATTCTCTTCCGACTCTTCCACCTCTAGTTGCTTCTATAGCTCCCTATCCTCTGGCACCTCACCGTTGAAAGGTCTCAATAGAGACATGAAAAGCATTGTGAATCTTCTAAGTATCTGAAACCTTCAGATGAAAGGACACATCATTTATCTTTTCTTGAATCTGGAATTGCTTATAGTCGCATACTAAGCTTTGGGAAAAGCCTCTCCTTACCCTTACCCTTTCATAGGCGTGCTTTCTCAAAGCGAAGTAGCACTCAATCATTCTCCTTTTAACTCCCAAGTCACGACAATGCTTATCCGTTGCCTTCTTATGTCGTGCTTGAGACTTCTGCAAAGCCTCTTTACCCTTGCAAAAGCAGACTTCAGATCCTATGTATACTAAATTCTAATCTCCTTCAAAAATCTTGTCCTTACACACAGTATCAATAGAACTTTTCTACCACCCTCGACAATCTCAAATGGTGCATGCCTCGTAGACCTATGAGCAGTACTTAAACTCATGATTAAGACTTAAGAAACTTGAACTTAAATCAGAGATAAGACTTAGAAGACTCTGTGTTTGATTGATTCATTGATTGATTGAAATGTGTTACAAGGACGTTTATAAATAGAAACTGAAGAGACACGATGGAGAGACGTGACCATAGGTCGTGTCTTTCTGTTGTAGAGTCGTGACCCTTCGACAAAAGGTGCAACCATTCGCTGAAGAAGCATGGCTGTTCGCCGAACAAGTGCGACTCTTGGGCGAAGGGATGCATCCTTTGGAGAATCGAGGGTCTCGGATCTGGTACGTCTTCGTATCTGCAAAAGAATCAAGCAAGAAGGTACCAATGGAGTACCTTGCAGATTTCCAAACAATGATCATCACTCAGCAAAAAACTCAAGTCAGTTTACCAATAATTTTACTCGAAGCAGATAAAGATTCAATCTTTTCTTGGACAAAGCTCGAAGATACAAATGACTTCAACAAAGGCACTTATCAAGTTGCAGATATGATCAATTTTCAGTTTGGCATAATAGTTATGGTCAATAACAGTGCCATGACATGGGACTTGACAGTTCGAGCTTTCGATGCAAAAGCAAGCAGAAATACATTTCCTTCTCTCGGAGTTTCTACAACTACCCTAGGTTTTACGGATCTAATCTCCTTGTTATCCAATTCGTGTTTCAATTTCCTCAAATTTTTTGCAATTAGTCGTGTTATCCCCACCTTCTCTAGAGTTTTTTGTAAATGATTCCATAAATATGGTCTGATTTTTGAGTTCTCCTAAAGTAAGAGTGCATTGAATGGGTGTAGACAGGGTAGCAGCGAGGATGAGAGGCTCACAACCTTCAGGTCTCGAGAATAAAATTTGCTCTGATACTACTATAAGTATCACGATTGTGACTATGTTAACAGTATTACATCTACTCCTAGTTGCGGATACGCAAAGTGCCATGCCAAGGAGGACCCTTGCGCTTGGATGGTCACGACCCTTCGCTCAAGAGACGTGCCTCTTCGCCAAAAGCCACACTCATTCGATGATTGGTCACACCCCTTCGCTCTATGGGTTCGACTCTTTGTCTAATGGTTGCACCTCTTCGCCGAAAGGATTTGTCTTTACGTCTAAAGTCATGTCTCTTCACCAGGAGACGTGTCTTTTCATTTATGTCTCTTCGTCTCCTATATAAGAAGCCTATTGTACTCAGTTTTCAACAATTCAATTAATCAAACACAGAGTCTTCTGACTTGTTTCTGAGTTCCGTTCAAGTTTCTTAAGTCTTAATCATGAGTTTAAGTACTTAATTAAAGAGTAGCACCTAGAATCCTTACAGTGGTATCAGAGCAAATTTTTTCTCGAGACCCGAAGGTTGTGAGCCTCTCACTCTTGCCGCTACCCTCTCCCCCCCTTCCCGGAGTTGCATGGAAGCAGAAGAAAGATGGAATTCAACTTCTTTGTTGATGGTATGAGGTAACTTAAATTTATTTTGTTCCAATTCTATGCATAACGGACAACAGTACAAATGTGTGTGCGGGCGTATCGGTGATAATGACACTTCATGAGGAGGTTCGAGCGGAAGTGCCCCTTCAATTCCGAGAGTTTCACACCCCTTCACGCGAAAAGGCAATGACCTTGCAAGCGACCACACCTTCTCTTTGCCTGCACCCCTTCACCAAGAGTCACCCCTCTTCCCCAGCGCTAGCTGCTGAAAGTGCTTTTCTACGCAAATCGTGCCTCTTCGCACTGCGGGCTGCTGAAAAATCTGAATCGCTGGGCTAAATTTTTGCAACGCTACTGGCTGCACCCCTTCGCTGCTTGCCCCTTGCGCACCCTTTCCTCTCGGGTAGGCAGAGAACAATGGGCTGATTAGGCACTGAACGCTGGGCTGATTAGGTAGAAAACGCCGGGCTGATTATTCTGAAAACGCTCACATGACTACGTTGAAACGTTGGCTAGGCTGCAACCTTTCGCTGGTTATTTCTTTACGTAAAAGCTTGCAGCGCCCAACTATTAAACTCAGCAGCGCACCATATTATTAAGATCCTGCCTTTTTTTTTAAAAGTGACCGGCCAAACAAAATTGACCTGGTCTCCCCAGATTTATTAAAGTGTGGACACAACACTATAGTGACAATTTATCACAAAATGACCAGCAACAACGTTTTGCTTCTTCTACGAGTCACCTCCCAGATTCGCTCTCTCCCTCAGCGTTGGCACACTCTCCGCCACCACTTTGCGCATGCGATGGCAGACAAATTATTCAACGTGCCCTTGCCGTACGTCTCGTATGTAAACGAGGTTTCCGAAGAAGACTTGCCGGTGAATGCTCGTCCTTCACAGGAGATCATTGTCATTCTAGAAACTCCAGAGAAAGCCCGAACTCGAGTTGGAGGTTATCATTCCGATTCCCCGACTCCAAAGCCGAAACCCGTTCCAGACACAGTTTCCGCTGCCAAAGTATCAGATCTTAAGCTTATTCAGAGAAATAGTTACTTTCGCTAAACAATCGGCATGGCCGAATCACACAATGACGACGACAATATTTTACCCAAGGATCCGATAGCAGTTTTCAAAAAGGAGATGGCAACAATTTCAACAAGCCTCGCATCGATTCACACTCGCTTGGATCATATGCAAATACAACCCTCTTCTCGAAGTCACCCAACTGCTTCTCGGACAATACATGCATCTCTTCCGACGCTTCAATGGTCGACTAGAAAGAACCACTCAAATATAAGCCTTCGGAATCGAAATTGTCACCCAAAGCATGGTTTATCAAAGACAACTAGACACAAAGTACCTTCGTGCGAGCAGCAAAAGTCTTCGCATGAACATTCTTGGAACTGTTACAATTCTAAGCAGCAAACTTCTTCTTGGAACCATCAGCAACAAAAGCAGCAACATGAAGCTTCCAAAAGATCATCAACAATATCAAGATGGGCTTACTTAGTGGCACATATATCCGACCCTAGTCGAGTACTCGATCGTGAATGCCGCGACGCTAAACAAGTTCCCTCTCGCGAGCCATGCCCTACATTTAAGCCTTTCTTATCTGATGGTGGTAAAGTTCAAGATTTATTGATCCTTTCCTTGTGCAAGAGGATCCTTCAAAGGTCTAAGAGGCAACAACTCCCTCGACCTCCCCCTTATCAATTGGAAGCCTTAATACTCGCTGAGAAAGTTGAAGATTCAGAAGATTCCACTTCTTATGTGACAACCAACAAGCACATAACCCCTTCTTTGGCCGTGATCCAAGCAAGAAAATTCACCTCATCACCGCCCTTGCAAAATACAGTCTTTGTCTCTAAACAGATACCAGATGCTATGGTGAATGATAATTCTTCAAACTTGAAGATACAAGTCCTTACCTTAAACGATACAAAGAATAAATTAGATGCAGACTCTTGCAGCACGACTTTAGTCGCTGCAATAATTCAATCTTTGAACACAACTTGTTCTATTGATAAACCTTTACACATAGACATACCTCCAAACACTACTCTGTCTCAGTCTACAACATCCCTTCAGGAGGATCTTACTGTTCCAGACAAACCAATAGAATACCTTACAAATTTCAAACCAGTGGTCATCACTCAACAGAAAACTCAAGTCAGTTTACCAATAATTTCACTCGAAGCAGATACAAATGCAATCTTTTCTTGGACAAAGCTCGAAGTTACAAATGACTTTGACAAAGGCACTTATCAAGTTGCAATAGTCATGGTCAATAATAGTGCCATGACATGGGACTTAACAGAAAGAGCTTTGGATGCAGAAGCACTACAACATTACATTTTCTTCTTCTCGGAGTTTCTACAACTACCCTGGGTTTTATTTAAAGAGGGAGGGAATGTCACGATTGTGACTACGTTAACAGTATTACATCTACTCCTAGTTGCAGATACGCGAAGTGCCATGCCAAGGAGGACCCCTCCGTTTGGATGGTCACGACCCTTCGCTCAAGAGACGTGCGGCGTGCCTCTTCGCCAAAAGCCACACTCCTTCGACGACTGGTCACACCCTTCGCTCTATGGGTGCGACTCTTCGCCCAATGGTAACAGCTCTTCGTTGAAAGGATGTCTTTACGTCTAAAGTCATGTCTCTTCACCAAGAGACGTGTCTTTTCATTTACGTCTCTTCGTCTCCTATATAAGAAGCCTATTGTACTCAGTTTTCAATAGTTCAATCAATCAAATACACAGTCTTCTGAGTCTTGTTTCTGAGTTCAGTTCAAACTTCTTAAGTCTTAATCATGAGTTCAAGTACTTTATTAAGGATTAGCACCTAGAATTCTTATAATAAGGATTCTAGGTGCTAATCCTTAATTAAGTACTTGAACTCATGATTAAGACTTAAGAAAATTGAACTTGACTCAGAGATAAGACTCAGAAGACTCTGCGTTTGATTGATTCATTGATTGATTGAACTGTATTACAAGGGCATTCTTTTGTAGAAACTAAAGAGACATGATGAAGAGACATGACCATAGGTCAAAAGACATGACTCTAGGCCAATGGTCGTATCCTTCTGCTATAGAG
Organism: Adiantum capillus-veneris; assembly: GCF_014529385.1. Taxonomy (NCBI): domain Eukaryota; kingdom Viridiplantae; phylum Streptophyta; class Polypodiopsida; order Polypodiales; family Pteridaceae; genus Adiantum; species Adiantum capillus-veneris. Next base: position 16,364,541 of record NC_140945.1, on the reverse strand, counting down.
TCGTGACCGTCCGGCGTAAAGGTGCAGCCATTCACTAAAGAGGCATGGCTATTCGCCGAACACGTGCAACTCCTGGAAGTTGGGGCAAAGGGACACATTCTTTGGAGAATCGGGGGTCTCGGATCTAGTGCGTCTTCATATCTGCAAAAGAATCAAGCAAGAAGGTAAAACCAAGACGAAGAATGTCACAATCGTGACACTCATCTTGAAGGTCAATGCTTCTAGGGAAACTCCGCCTTCTTAGGTCTCTTGTGTGTGGTTTCTATCTCTCTCTTTCAAGATGCACTGTTTGCCGACCACAAAAATAGTACTTCCCTTGGGCTCTATACTCGGCCATCAACTAAGGGGTTAGCGGGAAGTGCCGAGGAGGCACCAGTGAAAGTCCAGAAGATCATTGTTGCTAATAAAATGTTGAAACTTGAATTGTTTGTCCAAAAAGTTGTATTCCATTGAGAGGTATTGAGATAGTATCCTTAAAAACCAACTCCTTTTTCATAATGTGATAAACCGCTTTTAAGAGTTGAGAAATACTAAAAACCACTTTGCCAATCATGCAATAAAAAAGACAAACTAACTGTGAAATTCTCAATCCGATTTGCGAAAGGAAAGTCCCAGAAAATAGACTAGTAAAACTAAGTATAATCTCTTGTTGTATGCCTCGAGGGTCTCGGAATATTACATCATTAGGTTTGATCAAGCCAAGATCATCCCTATTTCAAAGGTTTCATCAAGAAAACTAGAATAAAAAGCAAGTTTGAAATCATGTCAAGTTTTAAGACTATCAGATCGAGCAATTAGCGACATCCACCATGTCATTGCACTTCCTTTGAGATAAGAGGTAACTCCTATCAATTATCATTCTACAGAGAAATTGCCATTGTGAAAGAGATCGTCAAACTGTTGCAAAAACTTCAAGAGCACAAAGAATCAGTAGACGTTGACACCATGTGGACACTATAGCAAATGTTTTAAGCATTTATAAACTCTAAGCATAGCTTTGCAATATGAGTGGCATAAAGCAATGTATGTAAAGAAGTCACAACACCAGAACCCACAGAATTTGCCCCTCTAAACTCAATTCTCAATTGTGTAGTCCTTTTTAGGGCCCGATATCATGTCCCATAGTAGCATAAGCTCTGAACCTCTCAAGTGGGGGGTTGTAATAATACTAAGCGATGAATGCCACTCTATAGTTAACATGACAACCCATCCAGTTTGATTTACAGAAACCCACCCTTAAAGAGAGTAGTGCAACCAGAGTAATGCAACCAAATATAACACTAAACTGTAATTATAGCAAAACGCCGTGCACAGAATAAGTGTCACCAGTTGAGTTACAAGAAAGCAATGGCATACCTCTGCATATTGACGAAGTAAAGCAAGCTCTTGATCAGTCTTGGTCTTGAGCTTTGCCCGGTACTGGCAGTAAGACTGGAACTGATAGATGAACTCATCAATCATATCCCAAAGCCACTGGTTGGGGAGCTGCATATTGACATTACCATGAAGAATGATCTGGAAGAGGCTACAGTAGTTATCCCAAGACTCCATGCGCTGAGTGAGAGTAGGCGTAAGACGCGCATAAACATGTCTAAACCAGAGTTCTCTATACAAGAGGCAAAAGACGTGATCGTTGTCCACATAAGGAGCTATGGCTTCAACAACAGGCCATGGAGATTGCTTGAACATGCGCTCACTGAGCTTCTGGAAGCTGATCTCGTACATTTGCAAGATCTCGTACACATTCTTCTCCCTTATGTAGCGATAGAGGTAGACAACAAAGCTCTTGACCACATCAGGCACGAAATTGGTGTCGTAGTCGGGCTCCTGCTGCTCGAGATCTCTAGCATTCTTGAATTCGGGCCTCTGTTCAAAAGAATCATCGTACCCACCTCCATAGCTGCTGCTATCGTACGCCATAGCTACCCTGGCAGGCTTGCTGCAATGGGGTTAACGCTGAGAGTAGGGTTTCAGATAGAAGAACTTCACCCTTCGAAACTGCAGCATTCGCACTTGGACGCCCAACTAGGAAAGGCTTGCAAAAGACACCCGCAAGAAAAGTGTGTAAAATTCCTATTTCCAACTAGGCCAAAGGCTAGGGATCTACGGCGGAGGTTTAGTCCGTTGTTGATCCCATCTCCATGTGATTATAAAAAAAAAGGCTCCCTACCGTTGCGATCGCGCCTCGAGCCTTGGACTTCACCACACTCAACACACCCACGCCCTATCCAACCCACCTATCAGGACTCGTTGCAAGTGTCATGACTCCATAACTATGAAAACCTAACCCCACGCCCCCGCTGTGTTGATCCGATGGCCCAAAGCCCCCCCGCTCCACCGATCATGCTCTTTGTCGTATGTCCCTCATCTCCCATCCCGTGGTAATAAAAGATGAGGGTGGGTCAACCCCAACCCAAAGAAAAAGTTTCAATAACAAAATAGCCTTTTAAATAGGTACAGAATAGCCTCTTAAATAGGTGACTAGAGAGGTTGCATCTTCTTGCTATTGGACCATGTCATCATCTCATCTTTCCTAAGTGGCTAGTGGGCTTTCCCATTTGAGCCACTAGTGGGGCTTACCCCAACAATCTATTGTTGTTGGTGTTAGGAAAGGCCGCACTTGATTTGTCATTTTGAATGGAGAAGGTGCCATGCTAGTTTTGACAAGTAGTGACATGCCAATAGATGCATAATTGTTACTTCAGTAATATATATACTATAGCCTTGCGTCCATCTAGATGTACATCAAAGTCAAATGCAAATTTTTCAAGCTTGAAGTTCCCCCATTTTTTACCAACAACTGAAGAGTGACCAAACCAAAAGATAATTGACTAATGGCATCATCTTGATCACTCTCTAGATTTGCCAGAAAACCTTGAATATCCAAAACAATCAACCACGCAAGTGCAACATTGTTTGTTTAGTGTAATGCCATATATTTGCCTCAGGTTATTAAAATAAAATTGGCCTTCATCCTCAATTTTAAGAGAGTGTGCATTTAGAACTTTTCAAATGAGTACATATGGTTGCATAATCAAAACAGTCAATTGCTTCCCTAGGCAACCCTTTTTGGACATATCTCCCTATAATTGCAATACAAGAGAACAAATTTGAAGGGAAACCCTTGCTTCATATTGGTTGATACTAGTTTAGAGCTTCTTTATCCTACCCTTACCCTTGTTTTACATATCCTAATCAATGCATTCCAAGAGATGACATCCTTGGACACAAAGCTCACTAAACAATGTAAGAAATCTTTAAAAAATCAAGGAAAGAGTAGACCGTTGTGTGGGTGGAGCAAGACTCAAATGAGCTACTCCTTATTGTTGTATATATGTACAACTAATAAGGTGGTCAGTGGGGGGGCGCCCAGCCTGGGTGGTCGGGCAAGGCACATATGCCTTTACCCCAACAATCTCCCACTTAAAGGCGAATGTGCCGATAAGTGGGTCCTACTAGCTAAACTATTGGTATGTACAACAAAATAGATGAGACACTCTCTCAACCTATGCCCACTGACTCGCTCGCTCGATCTACATGCAGCAATTGTATCGGCTCTAGTAATAGGCGAGCGTGCGTATCCACGTTATAACCTACATGTAAATCTTGTAGACAAGTCTGTATGGTCTGTAAAACTCCACTATGCATCATGCTAGTGTCAGCCACCGTACCAATCCCTGCTACAGAGAGTAAAAGTACAAATATGCATAGAACATGGCAAGAATCTGGGGGAAAATATATCACCAATACCGCATAAAGCATACAGACACTTAGTGTCTTAGTAAACAAATCCACAAATGATATACATAAAATGCCAAAACCCTAGCAAACAAGCTCACTCTTCAACGAGCGGCTCTATGGACGTGTACCTGTCCAAAAAAGTTGGAAACTTTGTGAACCTGCTACATGCGAGCTATAGCTAGCTCAAGCTGTATCCACATAAGCATACATAGCATAGGCTACACAAATCATGCTAAAACCACCCTCTAGAATGCCCCACGATCATATATGGTCTGCACACATGAAAGCGCAAATTGTGAGCAAGATTGCGTGAAATATGGCACACTACCTCATCGGTGGGAAAAAGCACGTTGATCAAAAACCAAGCACAAAGCACGACCAACTGCCTATGGTCAAAATCGTCGCCTGAGAGCCGTGTTCATGGAAAAAAGTGCTCCAAAATGGACTGTCAGAACCGCTATGCGTCGATGTATGCTACTGAAGCTGGAAAATGGGAAATCATCAAAGTCGTAATGCTAGATCAAGGTCGCGATACCGGGGAATGTTCATCAGAGCAAATCGGCTCCGGAATGGGCATGGGAGGGAAGCCATTTGTCGAAGCTACATGGGAAGAGAGCCCAACTACTCTCTCTCTCGCTCTCGCGATGTCAAAGCCGAGAAAAGAAGGTCGATGTCGTCTTCCGCCGCCGGATGGAAGCGATTGTTGAAATCGTAGCCGCCAAAAACGGTGTTGAAAATCGACACGCCAAGCCGATGCCAATTGCCCATGCTCGAAGCCAAGGCAAATCGCCGAGAAGGAACAAAAACCGTCGAAATCCGACTCGACGAGAAGCTAAGCCGATGTCGAAGTCTACGCCCAAAGCGTCAGCGAAGGCGTCGTCGAGTGAATCCAAGAGTGGGCGTGTATGTCTTCGCACACCCTCCTTTCTTTGAATTTTAGAATTCGCTCTCTCCACCTCCTTTGAGGCTGAGAAGATGTTTCATGACGTCGGTTTTCTCTCTCTTTTGTGTGTGTGAACACACTCTTGAAGAGAAATTTATTTTAAAAAAAGTTTTTCCTCTCTCTGTGCTATGTCGACTGTGTGTGCGTGTGCGCAAGACACACACACACTCAACTTGCTTTGTGCTTTCCATATCACACTCTCTCCGCCCAACTCCCCCTTGCTCTAGCGCTGCCAAATTTGGTGGCTGCCCACTGCCCAACGCTATTGAAGCTCGATGACCTACTTGCTTTCAAGCTCACGCTACTTCTTGCAGCTCTTGTCCTGCCCGGTTTCCCTTGACTCCCAATTTTCTTGCTTACATGAGATGCTAAAAGGTGTTTGTTGGAATTAGGGTTGCAGAGAAATGCACACAACTTGGAGAAGATGAAGGTAGCTCAAGGCACACAAAATGAGAGTGTGTTACTTAGTGTGCAATGGAAAGATAGAGAGCCCTAGAGTGATGGGCGTATATACAATGCACGGGGGAAAAAACCTGGTAAAGAGGGAAAAAATGCCACAGTGGTCCTAATGTGTTCACACACATCACTACCACATGTACATGGTAAAAAATCCCCCCTAGAGTGATGCGGTGAACGAGAGCTAACACATGAGTAAAGGGAAGTGCCATGCCCTGAGGACATGATCAGTCCAACAAATTGGAGTAAGCCCAAAGCTTTGCGGAAAGCTTCGAGCTTCTCACGAGACAATGCCTTTGTGAAAAGATCTGCAAGGTTGTCCTGTGTTGGCACATAAGCCAAGCTGATCTCTCCTGTTGAGAGCCTCTCCCTGACATAGTGATAATGCACCTCAATGTGCTTTGTGCGAGTATGAAAAAATGGGTTCCTCGCAACTGCCAATGCGCTCTGACTAGTAGTGTAGATAGTGTTGGCAGTGTCATGTCCAACACCCAAATCAGCCATAAGGCATCTGAGCCATACACACTCAACGATAGCTGTGAAGACTACCCTCTACTCAGCCTCATAACTAGAAGTGGCCACATTAGGTTACTTCTTGCTCAACCATGATATACATGAACTGCCAAGCATGAAACAAAAACCACTTGTGGACACTTGCGTTTCGAAACAACCAGCCCAATCTAAGTCCAAAAAAGCATGTAAGTCTAGCGGCAATGATCCCCCCTTGGGATAAAGCAAGCCAAGATGTAAAGTGCCACTAAGGTAGCGAAAAATCCTCTTGACAGCGTGCCAAGGCTTAGACCCTGGGCTATGCATAAATCTGCTGACCTGTGAGACTACAAGCTGAATATTCGGCCTCATGTTGCATACATAAATGAGACATCCAACAACAGTTTGGTAAAGAGTGACATCTGCAGGATCACTAGCATCATGAAGACTCAATTTTAAACTTGTTTCCATGGGAGTGGCAATAGGTTTGCAATCCTCAAGTCCAAACTTACATTGTAGTGTCTCTATGTAACTTTTTTGACAAAAGACAATACCACCATCACACTGCATAAACTATATACCCAAGTAATGATGCAACAGCCCCAAATCTTTCATCTTAAAAGTAGCATTCAAATTAGCCTTAAATTCAGCAATATGTCTCTCATTTGGTCCAGTGATCAGCAAATCATCTACATAAAGACCACAATGAGAAGTACATCACCCTCATGCTTTACATACAATGTGGTTTCTGTTGGAATGTTACGAAAGCCTTGTTTGACCAAATGAGTGTCAGCTTTCTCATACCAAGCACGAGAAGATTGTTTCAACCCATACAAAGCCTCCTTACATCTGCACACTTTGTCCTCTTTTCCTTTCTTGACAAAACCGCGAGGCTACATTACATAAACTTCCTCAAATATGTCACCATTCAAGAAAGCAGTAACAATGTCTGATTGATGTACATCCCAACCAAAATGAGCTGCCAATGCACATAGAAAATGCACAATAGTCATACGACAAGTGGGAGCAAAAGTCCCTTCATAATTTGCCTTTTTGTTGTGCATAACCCTTTGCAACAAGTCAAGCCTTATGGCAATCGATCTCACTATCCAACTTGCGTTTCAACTTGTAAACCCACTTCGTACCAATGGCCTTTTTGCCAGGAGGCAAATCACATAAAGTCCATGTGTCATTTTCTATAAGTGCATCATATTTTGATTGCATGGCAGCCATTCAGTTTTTTGAATTATGTGCTTCATCAAAAGACAGAGGTTCCTGAACATCATGTAAGCTAGACACAGCCAAAGCATAACAATCTGATGCATAAGATGCATGGCCAGAGCTTGAACAAGTATGACTAGACAAAGGTGCATCCAATTTACTATCACGCAATGTATGCACCAACCATTTTGGCATACCTCTAGCCTGCTCATTTTCAGCCCTTTCCTCATCAAGTACGTCATGTACATTTGCATCAGTAATAGGCTGATATGTAACATTTTCAGAAACCCCCATAGGTTGTACATTTTCCTCATTGGAATTTACATTTGAACTTCCACCACTGAAAAGAGGCAACAAAGTGTCATAAATGTCTTTTGAGCTTACATTATTGTCTCTAGTACATGACAGCAAGGGCTGAACAGAATCTTTCACAAACACTACATCCCGTGAAACCAGAATACGCTTTGTTTGTGGATGATACAACCTATAACCTTTACTTTCAACACTACAACCAACAAAAATACATTTGACAGCCTTATCATCCAATTTTCTGCGCTGTGTTTGTGGCACCAAAGCATATGCCAAAAAGCCAAAAACACGCCTATGCTCAATAGAAGGCTTTCTATCATGCCATGCTTGATATGGAGTAATAGACTGCAAAGCTTTCGTAGGACACCTGTTAAGTACATAAGTGGCACACATGATGGCCTCAAGCCAAAAAGAATGCGGCAAAGCTTGAATTTTGACCATACATCGTGCCATTTCCATAAGTGACATGTTTTTCCTCTCAGCTGTACCATTTTGCTGAGGCGTATAAGGCATTGTACATTGGTGTTTTATCCCACGACTAGCCAGAAATGCATTAAATTCATGAGACATATACTTCCCCCCTCGATCGGAACGGAGGGTGCCCATAGTACATTTCGAGACATTTTCAGCCATAGCCAGAAATTGTTTGAAGCACATAAAGACTGGACCTTTAAGAGGAAATACCCATGCATGCTTGGAGTAATCATCAATGAAAGTCATGAAGTACAAGTAATTGCCCAAGGACGGAGTTTGCATGGGCCCACAAACATCACTATGCAAGTTGCAACCTGCATGTGGCCCTAACTGAACCATCCTTTGGAAACTTAGAACGCTGCGTTTTACCCAAAATACAGCCTTCACAAACATGTTTGACAGGTGCTTCAAGAGGCGGCAAGGAAGCAACCATATCAGATTTTTGCAAACGCAGCAAACTGGCAAAATTCAGATGCCCAAAACGTGCATGCCATAGTTTTGCATATGAAACAGCCTAGAATCTCCAACTGCATTTGCAAAATTTTATCCACACTTGTCATACAAAGTGAGCTTATACAGCCCATGACACAAAAGACCAGATGCAACAATTTCATCACTAAAACTAAGATTATGTATTGTACATCTGTCATCCACAAATTTGACTACAAGTCCAAGCCTAGCAAGTGCGGATACAGAAAAAAGATTATTCTTGATCCCAGGTACATAAAGTGCATCAACAAGTGTGAAAGAACTGCTATTTGCAGCAGTACAGTAAGCACAATCTGTCCAACTCCCTGAACAGGATAAGAGGCATTGCTGGCACAAGTGACTGAATTCCCATGAGGGACAGACTCGAGAGAGGTGAACAATTCACGATGTGAGGTAATGTGATTTGTGGCACCACTGTCAAAATACCACACATGTGAATCTGCAGCAACCGACATGCATGCATCATGGACAGCAGGATTGTAAGTGCACTTTGCACTAAAAGCCCATTATGCATCAACATCAACATCACAGCCTCCTTTCACAGAAGACTCAACAATGGCTGCATTTGTAGCAGAATCAGCATTTGCAGTGGAACCACCCTCTTTCTTCTTAGCCTCTTTGGCCTTCAACTTAGGACACTGCTTGATCGAGTGATCAGTAGCTTTACAATAATGGCAACGCATCTTCTTTTTGCCCTTATCACCAAAATTTCCAGACGAATTGATGTCAGCAGAAGCATTAGGAATAGAAGTTTTGCCACTCGCAGCAGAACCATAAGAAGTGGCTGCATTGCTGCTACCATCCTTTCTTTGAGAAGCAATAAAAGCCTGTTCCACTGCACGCTGCCTAGTCCTATTTTTTCTGGAAATATGCGACTCTTGCAACAGCAATGTGCATAATGCATCAAACTTGACAACTTCAGGATTTCCTTGGGTCATAAGTCTCCAAGTACTAGCAAAAGTCTAGTAAGAATCTGGTAAGGCATCGAGAACAGTCTGCACAAGGGAACTGTCAGAAATGACTTCACTTGCATAAATAAGTTGCTCATTGATATCCTTGACACCAGCAAGGAAAGTGTCCATATCATCTTCCTCATGCATAATCTTTGATTCCAGCTCTTTACGCAGCAAAGCAATTTTAGCCTCATTGTGGCTTGCAAACGCTCGCCAAAGCTCACAGAAATCGGAGAAAGTGAGTAAACGTGTGCTGGAGCTGCTGGCAACTAAGCCCGAGAGGACAGCACCTGCTCTGATACTAATTGTTCGACTTAGGGTTGCAGAGAAATGCACACAGCTTGAAGAAGATGAAGGAAGCTCAAGGCACACAAAATGAGAGTGTGTTACTTAGTGTGCAATGGAAAGATAGATAGCCCTAGAGCGATGGGCGTATATACAATGCACGGGGGAAAAAAACCTCCTAAAGAGGGGAAAAATGCCCCGGCGGTCCTAATGTGTTCACACACATCACTACCACATGTATATGGTAACACTGTTGATCAGCGCTACACAATTGCTTAGCCTTGCTTTGCTTGCTTGAGCTCACTACACCAAGCTATTACCCACTCTATGTGTAATGGAAAAGGCATATGAACATTGAGAATAGTGGAATTAAGAGAATTATAGTGAGGCATTTTTATGAGGCTACTTTGAGATCATAGAGGGTGAACTTAATTAGCGATAGCAACACAACCATTATACTTAATTAACTTTGCATGAACAATACTTTTGCAAGAGAGATAATTAGAGAACATGACAACAGTTGAGGACCGGATTTATGTGGAGCCGGTTCCCCCTCCAATAGGCTTTTGTAGTATAGATTATCCCATAAAGAGAGACTTGGTACAATACAATCTTTGCGTTCTTGTGACCTAGGTGATGCAATGAATGTGGAATGCTTCATGCATCACGAGCATAACATAAACTTTGTAGAAGCATTAACCATCCCCAACATCAGTCCCAAGCCTCAAACACCTTCAAAGGTGGAGAGAGCTAGCGTGGGGAATGAGGGTAGGGAAGAGGAAAAAGAAGTAACATACGAGAAAGAGATAGTTCCTCACTTATCATAACTCTTCTTTCATAGCATAACATAATAGCATAATAATGATGATGAATAAGATGGTAAGGTTAAGCATTGAAGCATGGCTCTTGGTTGGATTAACATTCCATAGCCAAGAGTGTTAGTGTAGGCGCTCTACTTCTCAACAAGCTTGGAGAAGGAGATGGATCTCTTGCACTTTTCCAAGTGAGAATGAGCATGTGAGTGTGTGAGAGAGAGTATACCCCCCAAGCACACCCCCAACTTGCTTTGGTCGACCCCCCTTGTAGCTCATGTTGGACGTTGATTGGACCCTTACAAGCCTAGCAAATCACATGCATAGTGTATATCAAGCAACATGCTAGCCTTAGGACAAGTACAAGTGTCCCACTTTTCCCTTTTAGAGAGAGGACTTGATAAATGCATAAACAATTAATTAAATTAGCTAAAAGATTATTGGACCCCTTTAGAGGCCAACCAATAGGCTTTAGGCACCTTACGAGGGCAACATGGAGAGGAACTTGACATGTGTCCTTGTTGCTTCTTTAGACTAGGCTTGCCTTGTGTGAGGGTGTGTGTGTTCTCTCTCATGCCCCTACAATTAGGGCTCGCCCCCCCATGAGTAGGGATCTTGGTTGACTTTGGGAACACCTTAAGCCCCTCAAGCACCTTAGTCATGGAGTACCTTAAGCACCTTAGTCAATGAAGCACCTCAAGAACCTTAGTCAACAAGCACGAGAAGCACCTCGAGCACCTTAGTCATCAAGCACGACAAGAACCTCAAGCACCTTAGTTAGCAAACATGACAAGCACCTCAAGCACCTTAGAACAACAAGCACAACAAGCACCTTAAGCTGGGGCCGAGTTCCCACTTCAAGCACAGCCTTTGCTAGCCTAAGGTCTAAGACTTTTACACTAACCATTGGAGGTCATTAATGAAGCTATCCCTAAGGTCTTTCAAGCTCCATTAGCTTGCATTGCTCTTAGACATACCATCTCTCATTTGGACCCCTTTAACTTTGGCTCCGTGTTGAGATAGATCCATAAGCACATATCTATATTCTAACCCTTGTTCCCATTTATTCTCCCACATTAAATGATCAGTTTAATAAGAGAAAATCATTTGGGTTGGTTAGATATTAGATTTTATAACACTGTGAGCTTCAAATTTTCCCTTAATTCTCGAGCTCATGCTACTCGATGCTTTGAGAGCCTCCTGTAAGACTTGCTTCACGTTTTGGTTGCCCTCGACTTACGGTTTCAAAGATTTGCTTTGATTCTCTTGCAAGCCTCCAATTTTCCAACCATGCACTCGATTATTGTTGCATTCAAAGCTCCAAGCTCACGATTGCTGCAGAGTTGTTACTTCTGCCAGTGTTGGTTGCCCCTTTGTCAATGGCTTTCATGTGTGTGTGTGTGTGTGTGTGTGTGTGTGTGCGTGTGTGTGTGTGACACACACACCCAAGCTCTGCTCGATTGTACTCCCTGCTTGATGGTATTATCTAATCTACTATGTGTGTGTGTGTGTGCATGCATGGTGTCCTTGTCTAGTTGTATGTACTTGAATTTTGGGAGAGATTGTGAGAGGTTGACGGTTATGTTGAGGAAATATTGAATGGTTCTAGCTTCCGTTCTCCTGGAATCCCATCAATGGTATCAAAGTGAGGTGTTCATGGCAATCAACAACCTGATTTCCAAATTTTTAAAAAGGAGTTTCAAGTTTGTAGCATCGGGTTCGCAAATCAAGGCTCAATTGGCAATTTAACAGCAAATTGACCAACCAATCACGCTTATGGACCGTCATAATTTGGTCTAATTAGATTTTAAGTTCATAGCGGGGGATTTTTTTTTTTGAAGTGTGAAGGCAAAAGAAGGGTAATCTAAGAAGCGAGAGATCTTGAAGAAATTGAAAGAGTGGTGATTATGATTGAACAGAAATGTTTTGAGGGAGATTTTAAAGGGCCGAATCCAAGGTAGGTAAAGAAAAAAACAAGAAGAAGCAAGCTTTTGAAGGATTTTATAAAGGCAGATCTTGACTTTGTTAAAGATAAGAAGAGGGGATAATTGAGAATATGGCTTTCAAGAGCCTTCAAGGCTTTCTTAAAAGAGAAATTTAAGCCGATGGTAATTGAGTAGCTTGGAGTGCATCAAGATTTTCAAAACTTGAAGTTGAACAACAACCTCTTGCGCGTGAAGCAACGATTAAGCTCAACCATTGATTCCTCCAGTTGATGATTATGGACTAAGCCATTGCAACACGACCAATTTACCATAAAGACTACCATAAAAAAACAATTGGAGAAGCTGGCAACCACCGTGGGAGTCATCCCTTGCTTGCAAAGAAGCCTCACAATTGACCACTACCAAACTCCATAGAACCAACATCAAAAGGGGTGCCCTTGTGTTGGGAGCAAATTCTTCTTCATGCTCATGGGCCAAGGAGCTCCTTGCTAGTTTCCATCAACACTTTTGTGCAGTGTCGTCCTGAAAAAGTTGCCGATTGCCATGCCTAATTCTAACTAAAGTTCACACCTTTATAAAAAAAAGTGACCTTACTTATATTTTGGTCGGCCATCCAGTGGGCACCCCAATTTTATCCTTTAGGAGCAATTCACCCCAGCAACTAATCAACTCTTGGTGCCTAACCTCAAGCTCCCATGACAACCAATCCTCAAAATCTACCACCCAATCTCATCAACTCTTGGTGGCCATTGCAAACTCCTTGGCCACCCACATTGGTTGCCTTCATCCGACTCTACTACCTCGGTCGATCGCCCAATCTTCATAACTCCCTTCGATCGCCCACTTTGATTTTTTCAGGCTATCCAGTTTAAATTCCTTTCAGATCGCCTATCAAGTCAACCTCAATTTATTTACCTGCTTAATTGCCCTTGCTCAATCTTTAAAAAATTATGACCAATTAACTCCAAATTTATTTGACTGAGATTTCAAAAGCAAAATAGCCTACAACTACTTTCCTCTCATCGTGAAAATTTCAAATAGCAATAGAATGTCACCGAGCTTGCACTAGTCATTACCTATTTATTTTATCCGACAGTTCGACAACATTACTGATCATCTACTAGGACAAGGGAGCTCAGATACAAAATTTCAATCTTCTTGCATACTGATCTACTCAACTGAACGCCCGATTTCAAATTGCTTTCGTGCTACATGTTTTGACCGGACGCCATTGTGAAACGTACAACTAAGCAAAATAGTATTTTGTTTTTTCTTTATTCACTTATTATTTTGCACACGATCTTATCCATATATAAATAACCATTCAAATAACCTACACACACACACACACACACACACACACACACACACACAAAGAGAAAAACAAGAAGAAGGAAAAAAAAGAAGAAAAGCACTTGATCATGGCTCATTTTCCACAGGCACCCTCACAAATTTGCAACAATCACTTGCATATGAGCACATGTAAACACAAAAATTAGAAGATAAGCTATTGCACAATGCGCGTGCCAAAACTAAACCTGCTCCAAAGCAAAACAAAATTAGTAAAAAGTCTTTTACATTCAAGGACTTTGAGGACACCAAAGATGCTTTCACAATACTCGCATGGGTTAGCCAACTAGATGACTATTTTCATGATGAAGACTTTCCTGAGCGTGACATGGTTAAATGTGCATCAAATCACCTCACTAGCAGTGTTGCATTATGGTGGAATGTCACTAAACAAAACGGTAGAAGACCTCGCACGTGGCATGCATTTAAAAATTTATTTCTACCGCATTTCTTACCCACACAGTTCAAAGCCAAAGCATGGCGCCAATGGATTTGATTTGCCAAGGTAGAAACGAAGATGTACACGCTTACACTGATCATTTTTGGAGTTGTCTCATTCAGCTTCAAGCCACATGTCAGTCGCATGAAACTAAATTGTAAGTATATATTTGGGTTAGGACTCCAAGTTGGTGTTGAAGTAGACATGTTTGAGCGAGATTCACTGTCAAAAGTTATTAACTTGGCCCTCAATCTGGAAAAAAAAAGGTGGATATCAACTCCACATTGATCAACCAATTAACACTAACGATAACAAGAGAGTTCCTTTCTCTCCTAACTTTGACAGGAACAAAAATCAAAGCTGTACCTTTTTCAAGAGATGCAAATTTGACAATTTTGCTACACCTTCTCAACCCCATGGCAACAACAATAACCACATGTAGTAAAAGGTTAACAAAAATCCAACAATCAACCTTCCAATGATAATAAAAGGTGAAACATTTTAAATGTTTTCAGTTTGGCCACTATGCAGATAAGTGCCCAAACGACGATGCTAAGAGCAATGGTCATTCCAATGACCAACCTAATGGAGTTGCACGCAATCACAACCAAAACCATTTAACAACAACCGCCCAAATCATGCACAAGTTAACCTCACCATAATTCAAAGAGGGATGACAGAAAACAAGAGAAGAAAAAGGCGAGAAAGAGGTCACCCTCTTCTCCATCTTCTTCATCCTCTTCCTCTTATGAAGAAAGCGATGGTGCAGACAAGGAGGAATAAGGGAAGTAAAAGGCAAGAAAGAGGTCACCCTCCTCTCCATCCTCATCAAATTCTTCCTCTTCTGAAGAAAGTGATGGTGCAGCTTCGAACCACCAAAAAGAAGAGGCCATAGAAAATCCTATGCCACCCGGAAGAGGTTGTCCAAGCTCAAAAAGTTCAAAGAGGGAGGAAAGAACATCTCCTTCCTTACATATACGATGGCACCTTTGGTGCTACAGACAAAATTCTGGCCTTCATTCAACAATTTGATGCGGCGTTTGGAGATGAGGGCTTTCGAGGTAATTGAGGGAAGATCTAAAAGTCCCTTGCTGTTTAAGGTACATGGGAAGATCTTCGCTGCAGATGAGTATAGCCGAGACCTACAAGAATCTTTTCAACCAAAAGATTAAGGATGCTATCTCTATCTCACAGCAAAGGCAAAAGGCTACTGCTGATAATCACAAAGAGCTCAAGGCTTTAAACAAAATGATTGGGTCTTACTTAAATTTCCCAAGGCTCGATTAAGGCACACAACAGGCAAGAATCCTATGGGACACCAAAAGTACTATGCTAAATTAGCAAAAAGGTACTATTGTCCCTTCCAGATTCTTAGACCAATCAATGAGATGGCCTATCAACTCAAGTTGCCCAATCATTGGCTCATACACAATGCTTTCCATGTGAGCCTACAAAAGCCTTACAAAGGAGAGCCACCTCAAGAACCAACTATTGAAGACCCACCGGAGATTGAGGACCAAGAAGAGGTGTTGCAGCCCGAGTCCATTCTCCGACATGAAGACAAGGTATTGAGAGGCAATAAGATTATCCAACGGTATCTTATTAAGTTTAAGAACTATCCTTTTGAAGATGCTAGATGGATGCAAGGCATACAATTAAAGCATAACCTAAACCTTGTCAATGCTTACAATGCTTCCCTAGAGTAAGCAAATGTAATTTTTTAAAAGATGAACAAAGTTTTTATCTTATAAGACTCTCTTTTTCTTATTGTGCACAAATGTTAAGAAGTATGCATGCTTAGGATCAAGTTTGCGGAAACGACGTCTGTCAAACACCAAGTAGAGCTTGTCACTCTACTATGGAAGATTGATAGGACTAATGCGCAGAGATGCTTGCGGCAGCTTAGGTTCTCAAGCGCCAAATGGATTAGTCATCCGTTCTAGAACGATGTCGTAGGGTAAAATAGGGATCCTCTACCCGCTAGAAAAAGGACTAATGACTACGCTTTATCTTTACTACCTCATAGTCGAGGACGACTATGCGTTCAAGAGAGAGGTAATGTCATAATAACTAATATCTAATTCTCGTATATGATTTTCTCATGTTAAACCGATCATTTAATATGGGGAAGTACCAAGGGAGAAAAAGCTAGAATATTGGTTAGGCTGGCAGACCGGTCACATTAGGGATCCAAAGGAGGGAAAATAGGGATCCAAAGGGGGGGCCATCCGTAAAAGAGCAATGTGCATCAATGGGCTTCAAAGACCCTAAGGTTTAGCTCATTAAGACTTCCAAAATGCTAAGGTTCCAAAATTCAAAGGTAATGTCCAATGGCCAAAGAGTGGGGGAATTGGATGGTCGGGGAAGACTAAAAAGTCTTCCTACATCTCTATGAAGGAGGGGGCGAGCCATATTAGTAGGGGATGAGAGAGAAACACACTTACACACTCTTCCAAGCTTTCTTTACACAAAGGGCATAGTGGACACATGTCAGCTCCCTAGCCCAATTGCCCCCAAGGTGCATTCAAATCCTATTGGATGGCCATAGAGGTGGACCAATGAGAATTAGGCTAGAGTAAATTTAGTTTAATTCATTTAAAAACACTTGATAAAAGAACCAATAGAAATTAAGCTCTCTGGAAGACTATTGGACAGTCTCCCAAGGGGTCCAATGAGCTTTGAGCAGGCCAATGGCTTCCCTGATTCCTATTGGCCAGAAGACTAAGAGGTCCAATGAGAGTTTAATTGCATTATTTAAATACCTAAATCTCTCACAAAAGGGAAAAGGGGGACACATGTCACAAGGCTATCACTTATGCTTCTTAATTGTCATTGGCTAAGCTTTGCAGGGGCCAATAGGATGCCAGCATGAGCAAATAGAAAGAGGGGTCGAGCAAGAGAGAGAGGGGGCTGATTTTTGCAAGGTATTATCACACACACACTCACAGAATCTCACGTGTGAAGTATAGAAGACTATCTCCTTCTCAAGCTTTATTGGAAAACTCATCATCTACTCCAAGCTTGTGAGAAGGGAAGCCTACATCAACAACTCTTGGCTTTGCGATGCAAATCCAACCAAAGAGCCAAGCTTCAGTGCATGCTCATCTCCTATACCATGATAATTAATAAGCTATGCTAAGCTATTAAGAGTGGTTCTGTGAGGAGACATACTTATTTCTCGTAAGAATACTCCTTCTTCCTCTTGATCTACTCTCATACCCTGCTAGCTCTCACCATCTTCGAAGGTGTGTGAGGTCTTGGGTCTGAGACCGTGAGGGAATTGATGTTGTGTTTTCAAGTGTAAGCTTGGTGCTTGAAGCTTCCATCCTCATTACACCAGCAAGTTATTGAAGGAGTAAAAAGTATTGTATTGTAAAATGTCTCCCTTGATGGGGGAAACCTATAATACAAAGCCTTCCGGTCCTCAACTGTTGTCAATAGATTAATTTCTCTCTCTTTTTGAAGTACTCTTCATGCATATCTAACTAGGTGTTATGCTTTTGTTGCTCTCTCTCCATCCAAGCACTCTTACTATGCTCATTAGGAATCTATTCTTAATGAAATGCTCACTATGTCTATGTTATTTTCTGCTATACAGAAGTTACTATATCATTAAATGTTACATAAACCCTCGAAATCTAAGTTCAATACATATGACAAAGAATTGAGTGATGTAGTACATGATTTGAAAATTTAAAAACGTTATTCAATGGGTGTTGATTTGATAATTAAAACAGATCAACAAAGTATCAAGTATTTAATATACCAACCATGATAGATGATAGGTATATTACATGGGCTGCTTTTATTCAAAGTTTTAAGCAAAATATTCAATACCAACCGAGTAAAGAACATGTTGTGGATGATGCTTTGGGTCGAAGACCCTCTCTTTATGATCTATCAATTTAATGTGTACTTCATTTGATTCTATGCTTGATACTTACGCACTAGATGATGATTTCAACACCACATGGTTGCATATGCTGACAATTCTATGCACACATTTCTCAAACACACCATACAATAATTTATTTTTAACTTCAAACAAAAACTGTGTCACAAAGCCAATCCGTATTTTACCCATTGGTTACATAAACCACCTTATGCTAGACATAAAGAAATTGTTACTACTTTTCAGAATTTATGTCGTGATTTTTATTGGCTTGCTATGAATAGTGATGTTAAACAGTATGTTTTATTTTGTTTGATATGCCAAAAGATTAAAGCGACAACAAGTAAGAAATTAGGTCTTTTACACACTCTTCCCATTCTCAAAAGACCTTAAGAACACATTTCTATGGATTTTGTTATTAATTTTTCACTCACTTCTCACAAGCACAATATGATTTGGAATGTTATTGATTGTTTTTCTAAGCAAGCGTACTTCATTCCATGCAAAAAAACTCTCAAAGCACATGAAGCTTCACTTTTGTTTCTTAAAGCTATCTTTTGTCATAATGGTTTAACAAAAATAATCATATTTGATAGAGATTTCAAATTTTCTAGTGCTTTTTGGATTATAGTCTTTAAAAATCTGAGTACTAAATTGTCATTCTAAGTCTAATGGTCAAACAGAAGTCACTAATCACACTATCACTGATTTATTCAAAGTTTATGTATCTTCTCAACCTAAGAAATGGGATCAATACTTGCATATTTGACAGTTTGCTCATAACAATACCACTCACTCTGCTACAGGTAAATCTCCATTCGCGATTGTGTATGGTCACTCTCTTCCTACTCCTGCTTCATATCTTTTTACCATTGAGCGTGTTGCTGATACTTTTACTACCAATTTTTATGACATTTATAAAAATGTCACTTTGTTATTGAGCATTCACAAGAACTTTACATTAAGCACATGAATTTAAGGAAGGAGATTATGATATGCTTTGAATTGAAAAGTGAAGAATTAAAAGTGTTGACACAAATATTTTTATAAAGCTTGGTCCTCATTTTTATGGTCCATTCAAATTTTTTGTTGTAATAATTGATGTTTCATTTTGTTTAGAATTACCTTTCACACTAGCACATTCACAATACATTTCACGTTATTCTCTTACAACCCTTTCGAGGACCCCTACCTACATATCACATATATGAGGATCCACCTTTACTTGTAGAATAAGAAGAGCAACTCATCCCTAACCAAATGGTTGATCATGAGACCACCATCACACGCACTGGCATGGTTTACAACCACTACCTTTTGACTTTTACATGCCACCCAAGAGAAGATGCTAAGTGGATGCCTAAAGAAAATTTCTGAAACTTTCCAGACCTTCTCCATACTTTTCATCACTCAGGTCCAATTAATTCTCTATTGAGCAACTAAGGACAATTACTATCCTTGGTGGGAGGGATGTTACGAGTTTGGGCACCCTCATATCATATGTTATTTGCATTACAATAGGGATGGGTGACATGTAATGCTTAATTGCGGTGCTATCGTTTATTTTTACTAACAATGAGATTGATGTTGTGTAGATTGAAATTCTGGGAATTGAGGAGAAGGTGCCAAATAATATCTCTCGATCATTTTTATTTGCACACTATTCTAGTCATTTTTGCCAATAAGGTTTCATTGTAAGTGAGAACTCACTCTATAGAGGGTCATGCAAGAAGTGATAGCCACCACTCATGGAATAAAGTGTAAAGAAGGGTCTCAAATACTTGGCAACCATAATCGATTCCATAATAAAAAATTAATATATTCAACTCATCAAAGAGGTGCTGTGGATTTTGGGGGCTAGGATTTTAGGCCATTCTTGTGAAAGATTCTCTCTTTTACTCTTATGCTAAGTGTATGTGCAAAAATCATGTTTACATCTCCTCTCTTACATGCGTTCACTATCTAGTATATTCTATGTGTGTGTGTGTGTGTGTGTGTGTGTGTGTGTGTGTGTATGTGCGTGTGCACATGGTCTTCTTGTCTAGTTGTATGTACTTGCGTTTTAGGATAGATGGTAAGAGATGATGGTTATGTGTGTGAGGAATGATTGAATGGTTCTAGCTTCCATTATCTCAAAATCCCATCACAATAGGAGTTCCAAGCTGCAAAAAATATGCTAGTTACTGTGTTTAGGTTGCAGATACAGTAAGTGTGGAGTCTTAAAGGCCTTGGATGCCAGGACATTGCACATTTTATCCCTAAGTATATAAGGCAGTGTGTAAATGGAATTAAGGTTCTTAGCCTCATTTTATGGAGACCACCTCTAGTGAGAGATCATGTGGTGTGTGGCTATGGAGTCCTTGAGCTTCTCCTTGCTCCTGTGACTTGATTCAGATTAATCAATGCTCTTAATTCTCCTTCACTGTGTTACGATTTTCTATGATGCTTTGATTAGCTAGATCTTAACTAATTAGTGGTTAACCACTCTTTAACCTTATGTGATTGCCCTCTATTCTTTGTGCGTGCATGTAGGTTTGATTGGAGCATGGATGCTTGATAGGTCTATGTGTGCGTGCTTGTGATTAGTATGTTGCCTAATGGGATGAGTGATGTTCTGTGTCATTACAATTGTTGGTGTGTGTGATTGAGTTGATTGAGGTGAAGAGAAGTAGATGGGGAGATTGTCAATCTTGTCGCTTAGCTCCTCCATAGGTCAAGAAACTCACCCCATAGAGTTACCATTTGTGTTGTCATGATTAGCTCACTAATCGTGTGTGAGTCTTTCCATGCCCTAGCTAGGTAGCTCATCACTCTAGATTGACATTTTTGTGTTGGTCATTGGAGCTATGCTACGATGGTACCCCCAACATTTGGCATCACTGTCGGGGATCAATGGCCTACGTTAGTGTAATTATGGAATAATTGAATAGGTTCCCTTACCAATTTGATTTGTGTGCTTGTCTCTCTATTTGTGTGCCTATACACTCTAATTTCTCACTAACGCGTTGCTCATTTCACTAAATTTTTACAACTTACACACTAATTTTCTACTAATTGGACTAACATTTGGTTCTCATGCTTTGATATTTGCCTAATTAGAGGTTGGAGTAATTTTCATTGTTCAGTTGCCAAATATGTGCTTGAATGGTTCGGTTGCAATTGTACACATTAAGATTAAGTGGTTGTGCACTCTAATTGAGTGTGTGTATAGTAATTTGTCTTTGTGTGTGCCCTAAAAATCAACGTATAATTAAGGATTTGACAAATGTGATGGTTAATTTGTGATATGGGCATTGTCAATTGGACATTTGTGCACTTGATTTGCAAATTTGACAAGATTAATCCTTGTGTGTGCGCACCTAAAAATTGGTAAAATACTGCCAATTATTAGTGTGTGTGTGTGTATGCATTAAAAGTGATTATTGTGCATGCTTAATCGTATGTTTGATTGCAAATTTGATGTGTGTAATGATTAATTGACGCAAGTTTGGACCCAAAACAGAGATTTACACACTTTAATCGCACATATTTTTGACCTAATTTTTGCTGATTTTTATTGTCATTGGTGAAGTTAATTGACAATTGAATTGATGTGTTGATTGAGATTTGATTTGGCTGCACCATTCACCTATGAGTATGGAATTTTTTAATGAAAAAAAGGTTTTTGAATAATTTTTATAAATGTTGGCAAAATTTTGTATTAATTTCATAAAAATTTGATGAATTGCCATCTTGACAATTTGTTTTGAATGCGTGATTTTGCATAATTTGGAGTGCTTTTGTAACCTCATTGACTGAGTTTTGTGCATTTCACTATTTTTGAGGACCAACTTGATGATTTTGTTGTAATTGAGATTTTGAATAAAATCTACAGGTTTCTGAATGCTTGTGCATGTCAGATGTGTGTGAATGTGATTAGCAATGATTTTATGAGATTTCTCGAATTTTTGGGCATTTTTTGAATTTTTGAGCGATCTTGAATTTTTGGGCTAATTTAGCATTATTGAATATTCAAAAAATTAAAATTAAAATTGTCATAAAATCTAATATCTAGCTAACCCAAACGATTTTCTCATATTAAAATGATAATTAATGTGGGAGAATAAACGGGAACAAGAGTTAGAATAGAGACACGTGCTTCTAGACCTATCTCAACAGGGGACCAAAAGGAGAGATGTTGCATCTCAATAGGGGTCCAAAAGGAGATTGTCTACCGAAGAGCAATGTGTAATAAGTGCTTCTAGACTTATCTCAACAGGGGACCAAGAGGAGAGATGGTTACATCTCAATGGGGGTCCAAAAGGAGTTTGTCTAGCAAAGAGCAATGTGTAATAAGTGCTTCTAGACTTGTCTCAGTAGGGGACTAAGAGGAGAGATGGTTACATTTCAATAGGGGTCCAAAAGGAGATAGTCTATCAAAGAGCAACGTGCATCTAATGGAGCTTAAAAGACCTTAGGGTTAGCTTCATTAAAGACCTCCAAAGGTTAGGGTTAAAAGTCCTTAGACCTTAGTCAAGCTAGGGTTGTGCTTGAGGTTGGAGCCCGGCCCAAGCTTGAGGTGCTTGTCATGCTCGGAGACTAAGGTGCTTGAGGTGCTTGTCATGCTTGATGAGTGAGGTGCTTGAGGTGCTTGTCGTGCCTCCTGATAAGGTGCTCGAGGTGCTTGTCGTGCTTGCTAACTAAGGTGCTTGAGAAGCTTCCCATGCATGGGGGGTAAGGTGCTTGAGTAAAAAAGAGACCCTACAAAGGAGGGGGAAAGCCCCAAAGTTAGGGGAATATTTGACTTAACCTCCCACTCACCCAAAGGGCACCCACTTTCTCAAGGGGCACATGGACACATGTCAAGCTCAGGCTTAGCCGCATGGTGTGCTTGAATCCTATTGGATTGCATAAAGAGGGGACCAATGAGCTTCTAGTTCAATTCAAAAAATATCTAGATATTTTCAAGCTCTCTCTCTTAAAGAGGTAAGGAGGACACTTGTCCTAATGCTACCCATGTTGCTTGAAATGCATTATGCATGTGATTGGCTAGGCTTAGAGGGGTCCAATGAGATTCAAGCTTGAGCAACAAGGAGGGGTAGACCAAAGCAAGCAAGGCCTGTGCTTGGGGGTATACACTTTCTCACACACTCATTTTTTCCATTTTGTCGATTTTTTCCGGTGCCTCGGCTATGATGCCTATTATTACAGATTAACCGTACTTGCCATTATCAAGTTTTCCATGCCTAGACTGTGTACCACTGTTTCCAATGCTTTCTCACTCTATACGGATTCATGCAGTTTTTTTTCCAAAAAACCAATCATTGTTTGAACATATCTAAGTGTTTCTATTTTGTGTATAATTTCAAATCAACTTTAATTTTACTCACCAACTTTGTATGCATGTATTATGTTTGACCAATTAACTACATCATCTTCAAATGCCTTGCATAACACATTATCTATTCCATCCATACATGTGTAGTAAAACAAACCCGAGCAAGTCTTTAACTATTTTACGTATTACCAAGTAACCAACCAATAGCAGTATCAAGTTTCTTATGTTGAGATTAGGTGACATGTTTTGGTCTGATTTTTTTTTTCAAGAGTTTCCTTTGTATTTTATGTCTTTTTTCAAAAACCATAGTTTCCAATGTCGTATCAGTTACTGTACTCATTGAAAAACCATCATTCTTAACCATATGACCTGCATACTGTTTTGTTAACGACCAAATCCTGCAATCCATGCCTGCCTTCACATTCCAATTATATGCCAAAAAACCACATTTAAATTACATTTAAGCTACATACATTAATCATAGAATATATAGTACTTATCATTTTACCTATGCGGATGATATTACAAATGCTTAGCATGATGATTATGTATTTTGTTGTTTGTTACCTCCTCGTATATGTGTAAACCCATACCATAATGTATCATACTGAAAACCTGAAATAACATGTATCTCAGTAGGCATCTGAGCCTACCTGTGTGTTTGAGCCGGACGTCATCTTGTAAGCTTTTGTTTGCTTCCGAACAGGCTCCAATGTATAGTTTCACCTTATGCCGACCACCAGTAGAGAGAAGGGCTTTACTCCTTGTGACCGATCGGATGTGCAGACTGTATGGTTCAATGGGATGCTAATATGTGTGTGTGCGTGTGTGCAAAGACACAAGATGGGGCACACGTTTTGTTGGTATCGCAGCCGCTATGCAGGCCTATTGGCACCCTCGCACGCTCCTGGTTGTGTGTGTGTGTGTGTGTGTGTGTAGGTAGAGATGGGGCAATGACATAGACGCTATGACAGAGATGGGGTGATGACAGAAGATTTCTGATGCACCGAAAAAATGACTCACGTTGCACAGTTTGAGTTTCAAGCGTTTGTGAAATTATGCTTTTATAAGCATGGCCATTTAGCCAGCCAAGTGGGGTTGTTAAATGCTTAGCATGTGAAGTCTCCAGCTGCCATGTTATCCTGTGGTGAGATGCATTATACTTATATGCCAGCTACCTTAGTATGCTTTTAGCCTTTGTTTCCACGTCGTACGGCAATACCTCTCGAATATTTTGTAAACACTCATACTGTGTTTGAATAGTTCAGACTCGCTATGTTTTATGGGGAGATTCCCTATTTCCACTCAATGCCATGATTTCTTATTGATGCTTTTATTCACTGGGATTTGGGTATCCCTTTGCCCTTATGGAGACAAAAAAGTGAACTCATTTATTCATAAAAACCTTTATTACAACTGATAAGTCTCATAATAACATTGCCTTCTGATCAGCTTGTCATTCCAAAACCATTTTGTACTAGTGTCTTCGGTGTTATATGGTCTACCACCGGATTACTTTATGGTATATGGCTTTTACCCTATTGTATGTTTGGAAGATGTCGTCTTAGTCTGAAAGATAAACCATAACAAAACCTACAAAGGAATTTTGATTGCACATATCTTTTTACTATGAACATCCTCATTGGAGGGAGTGAGGGAATGGGATTTTTTTGATATGTGCTTAATTGTGTGTGTGTGTGTGTGTGTGTGTGTGTGTGTGTGTGTGTGTGTGAGAGAGAGAGAGAGAGAGAGAGAGAGAGAGAGAGAGAGAGAGAGAGAGAGAGAGAGAGAGAGAGAGAGAGAGAGAGAGAGAGAGAGAGATTTATAAAGCTTCCATAGCTCTTTCACTCAAGAGCTCTCTCTCTGGCCATTATATTCTAAGCACATATATCAAGCCTTATGCCTCTCATATCTCTCTCGCCATGCCTTTATATTCTCTAGACCTACATCAAGCCTTTAGATCAAGCACATCTCTACTATATCTTAATCTCTCCCATAGCCTTAAGCCATACCTCCCTTTTAATTGATATAAAAAGCTCTAAGCTCTCTGACCTCTCTCAACGACAGTGAATACAAAAGGATGAAAGGCTGAAGAAGGCTTGAAGGAAAAGAGCTTATGATAATCTCCTCAGATTTGGGATGGGAAGTTGATAATAAAGGAAGGGCTTTCATTTGACTTTGATGAAGGGAGAGAAAGGGCTGATGTACTTCATTGCTCGTGGTCTTTATGAAGGTGAACAAGGATGGAGGAGAAGAGAAGGTGGGGTTTCTGAGTTAGGTTCCTTTCCCCTTGCTCTGTCCCTCTAGATCTCCTAATTTCAAGGGATGTACTTGAGAATATAGAGTAGCAGAATCCTGAACCATAGAGGGATTCAACTGATTTTCTCTCTTGAGGGTGATGAAATCTATAGGCTCAATTAAATATGATGATTACGAGGGTTGAGCTCAAGCATTTCTCGTACAAATTTTAATGTATTCAATAAAAGTGATGTGCAATTGGGTGTCTTCTATAACATTTGCCTGCATTTTCCTTTATATTCTAAACACCTATATCAAAACCTTTAGATTAAGTACCTTTGCTAATTCTTATACTCTCCCATAGCCATACCTCCCTTTTAATTAATCTAAAAAGCTCTAAGATCTCTGATCTCTCTCAATGACGGTGAATAACAAGAAGAGGAAGGGATTGTGAAGGCTACAAGGGAAAGAGCTTCTGATACTCTCCTCGTGAATTGGAAGCCAACAACAAAGAGTAAGGGTATTAGATTCTCTTTTGAAGATGAACAAGGACATAAGAGAAGAGAAGGTGGGAAGAAGTTTGGGTTTCTAGGTTGGGTTCATTTACCCTTGCTCTCTCCCTCTGGCTCTCTTAACTTCAGTGAATGTATTTGAGAATATTGGGTAGCAAAATCATGGGTATTAGATTCTCTTTTGAAGATGAACAAGGACATAAGAGAAGAGAAGGTGGGAAGAAGTTTGGGTTTCTAGGTTGGGTTCATTTACCCTTGCTCTCTCCCTCTGGCTCTCTTAACTTCAGTGAATGTATTTGAGAATATTGGGTAGCAAAATCATGAACCACAAAGGAATTTGAGTGCTCTTCTCTCTTAAGTGTGATTAAAGCTATGGGCTCAATTAAATATGATGATTACAAGGGTTGACTTCAACCATTTCTTGTACAATTTTTTATTGTATTCAATAAAAACTGTGCAATTGGGCGTTTGCTGCAACTTTTGCCTGTGTTTGTGGTCTTCTCTCTCTAGCATCTCTCATAGCCAGCAAGCTGATGCTATCTTGGCTCAACTCACAAACACGTATCCATCGATAGCATGACCTCAACACAACATTAATATAACTCAATCTCCCCTTCTCTCTCTCTCTCTCTCTCTCTCTCTCTCTCTCTCTCTATATATATATATATATATATAATATCATCAGCTCCAAAAAAATGAGGGAAGTAAATGTACATTTTTCTTCAAGCTCATGAGAATGTCCATGCATGATTGGAGAAACATTAAAGTAAATTATACAAAGATTTTTGGTAATGTAAAACTCATGGACACGTACATGCATTGTAAGAGCCTTTATGCATAGCCAAATGTAAGCAAGATGCTCCACCATGGTTCTGTTTCTTGTACACCTCTCTTTGCCATTGAGGATACATGTGGGGGAATTTTTAAAAATGGCCACTTGCAAGGTAGGCGACTAGCAAAGGTATGAATTTGAAGCTGTTGAAATGGATTGGATAGAAAATGTATGGTTGGATTTATGATATTTCTAACCTTGCACTTTCAGCATGGCATGCCTCATGAGTTGACCACTAATGGAATCAAGCCTCTACATAAAAGAGAAGATGCAAAACATGTAAGCATTTATTGGACTATAATGGTTGGATCTTTTATGGAAAAGTTATTTGGAGCCTTAATGCCTCTAGCTTACAAGCTTCTCCTGACATGTACACTAGCCATTGGTTGTGGGTTGGCCACCCATACACCTATTGGACAAGGATATCAGGCACATTTTGGGTTTGCATCGGCACTTTTCTTATCTCAGGCCTATTTTGGCCATTTTGTTACTTTTAGGATGATCATTACCATGCCGGAATGTGCAACAAAAGAGAAGCCAACAAGAAGAGCATTCCGCATCGAAAACTTTGATGGGCGAAGGAAGGACTTTGTGATGCAACTCATCACCCAATCTTGCAAGCTAAGATAATGGTAGATCTAGCCAATTGGGATGTCCTGATACAATATCAAAGTGCTACAGAAGGAGAGAGGAAAGAGACGATGGCCAAAGAGAGAAAAATGGATAAAGGTTTATGAGCCGAATAACTCTAGAAGGAAAACTCTATGAATGATACAAAACAAAGGACAGAGAGCCACTTAGGCCACATATATACTAAGCCAAAGAAAGATCATGCAAATATCTCAATCAAATACCACAATTACAAATAAAGCCCTCATCCTAAAATCAATGAAATGGTCAAAAGAAAGGCCCAAGATAACCAAAGTGCTCGTGCAAACCCTAAATGTGCATGATATCCCTATCCAATAGGTGTATGGGTTACCAACCTACAACTAAAGGCCAATGCACGTGTGAGGAGAAACATGTAGTAGGATGAAAAGCATGTGAATGCTGAGCAAACTCCTTATCTGAGTTGTGGTAATTATATGCTCTAATGTGGTAATGTAATGTTAAAATGTTATGATTAAAAGCTTGTGGCTTCACAAATGTGCGGAAAATTTTATTAGAAGTGGCCTTGGCTAATCTTCTCCCAATTTTTTTGAATTCAAAAAAGATTTTCTTCTTAGAGCATGTCATGGTTGTGGTATGTCACTTCCACAAGGTCAAATTTGAGGGGGGGTAATGCTCACTAAAAATGGATTCAAACCTTCCAAACACTTATGGGGAAAATTTTGCAGGGTATGCAAGGAGACTCTGGTCACATCTAGTAAAAATAAGGAAGGGATAAGGGGGGTTATATGATTTTAACTCATAAAAATGTGTAGTCGACTCAAATAGGGTTGTAATTTTCCTCAACATGAGGTAGTGGTTCTCAAAGAAAATGTTGCTGCTTTGTAAAATAAAAGTACAACAAGGCAACAACCAGATCGTGTTTGTGGAGTAGGTTGAGCCTGCTAGGCTTGTTCCATGGATTACTTAGGGGATTGCCTGTGGTGAAATCAGATTATATCCTCTTTCTTAGGAGTCTTGGTATTGGTAGACTGGAGGAATGATTGTGCAACATGGAGAAAAAGAGAACAAGTACATGTTGGATCTAGGTAGTGAGGTAGACTCCCATAGGTAGAGCTTGTTCATCCAATGCTCTCAAACCGTTACTGAGTAGCTAACATTCCCTCCCTCCTTGCATGTGTTGTTTGCAACACAGCTACTTAGGGTGCTAAGTAGTAGTTGGGCTTGCGAGCTTCAGTATGCTTCAAGTGCTTCTCCAATCCTTGGTGGTTCTTGAGCCTCGGTTCTTTATCTCCTGTAGACATGAATTGCATGGTAATTCTGTTCTTGTGCTCAATGGCTGAGTAGCCAACAAATCTAGCTCTTAAGTTGGCATTGATTGGACCAAGACCTTCCTTTTGTAAGTGAAGAATCTTGTATAGAACACCTCCTTGAAGGTTTGCATGTAGTAGGAGGGTAAGAACATTACCCTAGTGTAAAAATCGTAGAGCACCTCCTCTGACAATTGCTCTGATAAGTTGTAGCACAGGCCTTGATGGCCTTCAAGAAATGACATCCATGCTGCATCTATATGTTCAACTTGATGGAATGTCTGTAAACATGTGAGAAGCATCTTGGAGATTTCTACCAACATGATGCAGGCCAAGTCTGGTATTTCATGGAAGGGCTGTATCCTGGATGAGTGATTCTCCACCGTATAATCTTCAATTCGCTTGCCATTAGGTGGTGGTGGGAATCACGGGTAATTGAGCCAAGTTGGTCGCTTTTGCTTTGTGATGGCATGCTTCTACCAATTGCGGACCCTTGGGACTAGTCACTACACAGATCTTACATAATATCCACTAGGGCATTGGTATACAAAATGAGATACCTTGGGTGTCGATTCATCCAAATGTCGTGCCACTTAGGATCTACCATTGTTGGATTGGTGGTGAGCTCCTAGAGTAGTCTCTCTTTGATTTGTAACACTTCAAACTTGATTAGAGGGTAGGGGAGAGCTTGTTGATGCCACTCTTCATTGATATTGTATGTTGTTAGAAGGTTGACATTGATAGAGTGAAGACTCCTATCCTTCCACTGCATGGCATCCTTCCACACTTGGTCAGTTTTGTCTTCTACTTGCTTTTCAAGCAGGGTCTTTGCTTCTGCTATCAAAGTTGTTGTAGGTGCAGAGGGGTCTGCTTCCTCTTGTGTGACCATAATCTTGAGGAGACTTGCTTCTGTGCTTGATGCATCTTCAAAACTCATGAATTGCAAAGTGACTGTATCACCCATGCGGTTTGTGGTTGGTCCTCCCCTGAAGTAGATGCTTGAGTTTTTATGCCCTCTTGAGCTTTTCTAAGCTCTACCTTGAGATGTTATATCTCCTTTAGATAGCCTTCTTCTCTTTGTATAAATCTAATGAAGAGCTCTCAACGTTGCATTTTCTCGAGCTTAACTTTCATTTCGAATTCTTTTGTCTTTTGCTCAAGGGCATTGTAGGCTTCATCAATATTTTGCAATGTAGCCACGGTGGGTTTTGTCTGCGACTGATTGAGTAGCTGAGTTTTCTCTTGGCATCGAAACTCCAAATGTGCCAACTGAGCAATGGCTACATCCGTTGAAGCTATACTTTCTGAGCAAATGAGCTTGTGTTTTGTAATGTCGTGGCTACCTCTTTCAAATGATGCTCTTATTGTCGAGTTGTTAGCCTTAAGGTGGCTATTTTTGCTTCAGATTTGGCATAATTTCTTCCATTCTCTTGTTGGATGTGTCCATTTCCTCGGCAAATGCTTTGTTGAAAGATTCCGCTACCTCAAGCCTCGCCATTGTGAGCTTTAGCTGCTGGTGGAGGTGATGGATCTTCAATGGCAAAGCATAAACTTCATCTTTCATTCTATCCATAGCCTCATGCACATATCTTACATATTCATCTATTTCCTCCAAGTCCCCAACTTGTTGTTGAGAAGTGTTGGCTTCATGTTGGTGTGATTGTCCAGCCATCTCTTCTTCTAGTAGCTCCTCATGCGATTGATTTGATGGTGTCTGTTCAGTCTATATGGGAGCATCCGTCACCTCTAGCACATCGGTTTTAAACTCTAGTTCATTAGGCAATGTAGGAGTGGTGGTGGTTGTAGCTTCCTTCTTTTCTTCACGCACTTCTTCCAAAATTGCTTCCTTTGGTTGTGTCATTTTAGTGGTTTGTGCCTTGGCCTACTCTCATTGATTCTCTTATTCCTCATAGAGTGTATCCAACCCAGCGAGAGGGTCATCATGTTGGTGGTACACGGGGTTTTTAGATCGTATTTTTATTCTCTTTGGTTTGACTTGCCAATTTTCTACATAATCCCCCTTTAGGCCTCCTTCAATCTCAAACATCACCACTTCCCTTTCTATTATGGCCGTTCTTTGTGTTGGCTCCTCATTTTATATCGTGGGGCATGGCCGCTTCTTGCAAACTGTCTCTTTCATCTTGGCCTTTCCCTTTTCTTTGCCCTGGTCCTGTGTTTTGCAACTTAGTGTTGATTCCCTTAATACAGATGGTGCCTTCCTGAGTAGAGTTGGAGTTTAGGCTACCTACTTGTGATTGTTTACCCCCAGGAGGTTAGTGCAAGTTAGATATAATTTATTTATTTATTTTGGACTTTTATTAGCTTTTATTAACAAAATTGAACAAAATTATCCAAACTTAAAATTTTTAAAATCCATTTCAAACCCAAAAATACAAAAACACACCTAATTTTAGTGCTTGGCTATATCTTTATGAATTGCTCCATTTTGATCACTTTCTTGGCCAAAAAACACATAATAATAGGGAAAATTGAAATATTTTGGCTTTGATGGCGATATTTACACTATACATGCACACCTAGGGATTATCATATTACATATTCCCCATTTTGTTCACTCATAAAAGCATTTTATTTCTAAGTTACAAAAATCTACACGTTAATATTCAAGCACTTCAAAACATTGCCCTTTTCCTAATCTGCCTCACATATCGGGGTCCGTATTTAGAATGCCTCGTGTCCATACATAGCCTTGGTTCGCTCTATCATGCTATTGAAGGCAAAGGAAAAATTGAAACAATATGTTGTGCAAAAGGTGTGTCTTGAGCGGTATACTTAAGGGTGTCGATGGGGCGAAGTATTTTGCGAGGTAACTCTCTTAAAGAGTAGAGCTTGAAGTAGTTGCGCTCGTTGTTGTGTGTACATTTTGCAACCGTGGTGCTAGAGCGGTTCGCACTATTGTGGATGGTGTTGGTGGTAATGGTTGAATCTTTGGTACCCATTTATACATAACTACTCGGGGTTTTGTCTTGAATTGCCATTTGCCAATAGTCTTTGGTTCAGGCTGGGCTTTAGGTTTTTGCTTAGGTTTCCATACCCATTGAGCTAGCTATGACTTTGGTACCTGTTGTTGCGGTTGGTAGGGAGGTGTAATTGAAGACTTATTTGTGTCTATCAAGTCATATCCTTATAATTTTAATACTACGGTCCTTCCTTCACTGTCATGTTTGGAATCAGAGTGTCAACTTCCAATCCCCATCTATCTATAAGGTTAAGATTTTGAATTCTGAGGTATTGCGCCCTATTTTGGTCCATATAGAAGGTATCTTGCTTGTTCGCTCTAACCTCCTCTTCAAACTCAACAGTATGGCCATCTACTCTTATGACATATTCCTCGTTAGGATCCAAATAAATATTAGGCTTGTACTTGTTAGTCTTATAAAAGGTCAAAATTTGCTTGAACTTGAGATTCTAGTCCCCGATTGGGTTGAAAAAGAAGACACCTCGAAATTTGAGTCTGAGTAAGTGTCTGGCACTTCTTTCGCTATAGTCGTTAAAGGTCTCCTTTGGTTTACGCTCTCTTCGATGGATACCCTACTCAAATTCTCTCCCTAAGTGCCAAGAGTACTTAATGCCCTACCAGATCTCAAGTTCATAAATGGACACAAGTAATTAACTGAACAGATACTTCAAACCTGGAAAGATACTCTCTGGCTTAAACACATGTGCTTCTGAGTCGTGCTTTGCCCTTTTCTACCAAGGCATAATTTCCTACACACCAGCACTTCAAACCGTATGTTATTCCACAATTGCTAACCTGAAGTCATAAAGTATCTAAGAATTTCTATCATTGATCACTAGATTCACTCTATGAGCCCAAAATCCATTAGTTGTGTGAAAGCTATCTTAGGTGCGCCAAAGATGGCTACACCCTTTTTGAGAGTTGGAATCTGACTTTGACCATGGTGTCAAATCACAAAAATCACCCTTTTGGTATTTTTATATGTAATTCCAAGTCTCTCCATTGAGTTTCACAAAGTTTGGATTGTATGTCATTGTTTTACCACCCCTTTTTGTGTTGTTTCGAAGGTTTCTAACTATTTTGGTTTTTCCAACCTTTGCACAGCTTCAAAGTTGTTCAAACTTTCCCAAAAGCTCTATAATGTTCAAATGAGGATGTGGCAATAAAAATCTTTCCAAAATCACCCCTTTGGTAGAGAATATATCTTTGGCATGCCAAAATTACAATTCTCCAAAATCTGGTCTTTTTGCAAATTTTAGTTCAGAGTTGATTTTTCCCAATGTTTAAAGATTACCCATGCTCTGGTTTCAATGTTTGGCAAAAAATTGACCCCAATTTTCTCACAAATGGCAATTTTTACCAAGTTTGAGCCCAACCAGGTTGTCTAGTGGTTCAAACTGTACCAAAATTAATGGGGAGGTCAAAGCAAGCTGGTCTAACTCCCTACAAGTTCAATTTTCCAAGTTCAACCCCAAAAAGGCCTTGTTTATCTTCGGCGTGCCGAAGATAACTTTGAAATTTTTTTGGTGTTTTTTAAGGAATTCATATAAGATGTAATCCTGACTATTTTCTACTTTACCTACTCCTACCAAACATAAAAAAGAATGCAGTTTGTGGGAAAAAATCAACTTCCAGTACCAAAAATCTAATTCACCCAATCCTACCAGTTAATCTAATACTACCAAGGTCCTCACCGAGTAACCCTACTCTCAAGCACCTCTCAACAGTCATAAGGTCAAAAGGTGTTTTACACTAGTTGAACCTATAGGAAGTAATGGAATTTTGGGTGAATGCTGTGGGTTTTTCTCTAGTTTAGGTTGCCTTGTCCTCAACAACAACACCATTATGTTGAGCAACTGCTAAGCCTCACCATCTCGATGCTAGCAAGGCGAGAACCACATACGTAAAATGTCAATCCGTAGGACATAGCTGACTCGACTAGTGCATGGAGGCTACAAGAGATAGCTAATCTCTCGAAAAACCCAAGTCAAGTGCACTCTCACCTAGATCGCTCTCAAGTGTGTGTCAAACACCAAAAGCTAATAATCTTACAACAAACTCAATACAATGTTTTTGTACACCTATAGTGCTCCAAATCTGACAAAACTTACTATCTAGAATGTGCAGAGTGTCCTCACCATCCTCATATGCTCAAAAGTCATTTCTCATACTTGGATAGAATCACGCCAAAGATAAACAATCTATTTAGATAGGTCATTTTTGACCTCCGAACCACTCTATAGCTTCCTTAAGACATTCTCTATCTACTCCTATGGTCAAAAACCAATTTTAATGTGTGTAGGGAGCGTTAAGAATGAAAAGAGCTCATAGACAAGCACTACTAAAAACACAACTTCATCGCAAGGGACTTACATAGAAAGGAAGAGCTTTCACTTGCGAGCATGTTGGTATGCTCAGAACTGCAATGCAACTTCACACAAGGGACATACGAAGGATTGAAATAGGAGAGAGTTCACTAAACTGTACTGTAGCATATGCTCACTTTCATTATCCCAACAAACTTAGGTCCAAAGTTACAAAAAATGGCATTTATATCTTAGCCAAGGTTTAAGCAAATGGAAACCCTACTAATTGGCTCAATATTAAGGCTAGAAACTGCAAATAATTACAAATCTAGAAGCCCCTAGCCCCTTTACATTCTTTGGCAAATAATTTTCATACAACACATTTGGAATTTACGAGATTTCAAATTAATAACCGAGGCTTTGGTACAGTAAATGGGGATAAAAAATGACAGTGATGTTCTTGTTAGCTGATCAACTAACATCGGCATCCTCTTTCAAAATACTTTACAACGGATTATAGATTGCTCATCTTGATCTCTATATTGCCTTTTGGCTTTGTTCTCTGATAATACTTGCTTCTGTTGGGTTTTCTAGCTGTGGTTGTTGATTGTAGACTCAATCACTGTAGTCCATGTACAAAGATCCCGATTGCATATGTACCAATTGTATGGTTTGCTGACTTATGTAGAGTTTTGGATAGCCACTTGGGCCAATTTTTTGAACTTCTATATGCACCTCACCTTTAATCTTGCAATACCTAGCTTTGTTGAAATCTATAAACAACGTCTGGAACTTTGATGGATTTGGCTTCACTTTGATTAGTAGGATCTTGGCTCTTATGTTGCTTTTATTGTTCATCGGATACCTATGACCTTCTAAATCAACAAGACAAAATTTTGTCTCCATTGTTTCCATAAAGCTATAAGATTTGATATGTTGTACTATTATCCATGCTGCTACTGATTAGCTCTAGTTCACTTTAATTATTTGCTAGAATCGAGTCCATGCTATGCTTGACTTTTAAACCTCCTAGCAGATTTTGATGTTGCCCAAATGGATTTTCTCTTGCTCAGGTTGTGCCAAGGTAACTTTTGTAGTTGAATGCTTTCTAGACTCACAAGAGTTGGTTGATTCTAGCTTGAATGAGTTAGAATTGACTGCAATCCTATGGAATAATGAAAATTTACGCTCTAAATAGCTTAATCTGCAACAATCGTTGATTGTGCCCTTGATCTTTTGATTGTTGATCGAGATTGCAATGCACTAAGCTCCAACATGCAATGATTGCACTTACAAAGTGGTAGCCAACACAATCACTTTTTGCTCGTCTGGCTTGGTCTTCCTCGGTTGAATTGCAATGTTCTTTCTAGATTGGGCTAGAACAAGGATGTTCTTTGCCAAAATGATTATCGGTCGCGACTTTGTGCATTCCCCGATCTCTAGGTCAAGATTCAAAACTTTGGCGAGTTTTAAGACCTGGACTTTGCCAGATTTCTCCAAACCAAGCTAAAAAATCAGCCCGATTTATAGTTTTATCTCCTTTAAATTGCCATAATGGTTAGGTTTTTTGTTTTGAAAAATGGTTGTCAAACCATGGTTTTTGGTGCTCTTTTTCAGTCGATTGGGTTTCAACGGGTTTGCGATCACTCCATTTCAAGCACATTTGTTTGTGCCCTTCTTGACAAAAATTTTAAAATTTTCACTAGCTCACGACTCAGCTTCGTCTCGATTTATTTCTTTTGTTCTAGCTGCTTGCTTCACTCGTGGTCACCTCCGTGTATTTTTGAGTTTGTATGATATTTTTTGAGCTTTTTATGATTCTTTTGTGTTAAAAAAATATTTTGAGGTATTATTTGATTTTTCTAATTTTTTGGAAATTTTCTAAATCGTTTTTCATGAATTTTCTATTTTTTCTAATTGTTTTTTGATTTTTTTCTATCTTTGTTGGGTTTTATAAATTTCCTATTTGTATAATTTTTGTAGTAAATTTTTCTTTTTTGTATATTTTTGGTCACATTTTTATGTTTAACTATTTTTAGTGATTTTTTTGTTGTTTTTTCTTTTTTATTGTTTTTTGAATTCTGAGAATTTGCTAGCATTTTAATTATTGGCTTTTTCTTTTCTTTTTTTATATTTATAAATTGAATACTAATGAGATTAACTAAAAAATTGAAATCAAAATAAACTAATGGAAATAAACTAAAACAGAAATCAAAATAAACTAAAATAAAACAAACAAATACAAAAGAAGTCAAACTTATTGCTTACCTGGGGAGGATCGCAACAGACCTGGACAACTCTAATGATGATGCCCGCATGCATGGAAGCGTAGGCCTGGTAGAGGAGAGGGGCAGTGCATTGGAGAGAGAGAGAGAGAGAGAGAGAGAGAGAGAGAGAGAGAGAGAGAGAGAGAGAGAGAGAGAGAGAGAGAGAGAGAGAGAATAAGCACTCAGGGAGGGAAGAGAGAGAGTGGATGGGATAGAGAGAGAATGGGAAGAGGAGAGAGAGGGGTAATAAGCGCTTTGAGAGTGGGGTTTTTTTATAAAAAAAACCTTAGAATTAATATACAAAGGTTCTTGCCAAGGCAAGGCAAAAGTTGTTTTCCAAGCCAAACTGATACTTTATCGCTGAGCTTGCAATGAGCGTCTAATCTTTCTCAAAACGTGCATCGAGGGTCGTGAACATACGCCGGCTTGCGTCAAGGCAAATTTTTTGTAATGGAAATGGCCCATGAACTTTGAGAATAGCGGAATTACGAGAATTAAAGAGAGCATTTTTGTGAGACTACTTTGAGACCCAAATCCATGCCATAGAGGTTGCCATGATAAGATCTCGATTGTCACCAAGGATCGAGCTCCCAACTGAGGAAGCCAACAAATCAGGGCCAAAAAACGAGCTGAGAGTACACAAGCTAGCTAGAGGAAAGTCAGAAAGCCATACACCCAAAAATCATCCCCGAGCAAGGGAGTAGAATGAGAAGCAAGCCAAATTCATCAATGAATAAACAAGCTAACCATGTGGAGCCATGCCTTAACTATGAAAACCCACTTTGGCACAAGGACCTCCATCGCCTGGTGCTTGAGTGAAGGGACCATGAGGGAAAGATGCACAAGAACTTACTTTAGTCTCGAAACTACTAAGAATTTTAATCATCTTTTATGTTCACATCAACCTCATTAGCTTGAACTTTTGACATGGGCTTTGACATGGAACTGTCATACTTGGCGATGCTTTATGGTTATGGAAGTATGATGAGTATGTTTTAGCCCTTGAACGTGAAATTTTGTTTGGAGAAAACCTGTTTTTCATGCCAATTTCGACCAGGTATTATTGACAGACCAAAGCTTCAAATCCCTACCCATGTTGGATAGAGACAAAGCAATGCCAAGCTTCAGAAATTTTCCCTTTTTTGTATATTCTCTCTCTCTCTCTCTCTCTCTCACACACACACACACACACACACACACACACACACACACACACACACACACACACACACACACACACACACACACACACACACACACACACACACACACACACACACACACACACACACATATCTAGCTGACAAGTTTTTGGCTAACCCTTGGCTAACAGCTTCCCTTTTTGGTGTGCTAAACTAGAGCTGCTATTCTCTAGGAAAGTTTCACCGAGTCTCTAGAGAAGACCACATGTAATTGCTCATGGTACCAAATCTTTACCAGATGTATACCACATCCACACACACCCTTGCTTATTAAATATAGATACTATTCTCTATTTCGGCCCTGCTCCTGTCACTACCTAGTTAATAATAATGTGTGTGTTTTAGGATCATAATGAAACCATTGGATCTACATATCCACAAATACATTGTTAATCTTTTGGCTAAGGTTTTGAATCCACATCATCAATAATACTGCGGGAAGGCATCCCTGGTTGATCTTTGTATGAAGGCATCCTTGGTTGACCTCCCTCACCTTGGTACGGTTCATCAATCTGACTTCACCTACCTAGCTTTCTGGTGGATGGATAACAGTAGGTATATATAATTTGCTCACTCCTTGCCATGGTTGGCATACATGCTTTAAATGGATTTTCCGTGGCCCTCTTCACACCTAATTTCATGTGGGTGGTGTAGGAGCTTTTAACGCCGGTGCAACACATGCATGAACATTCCCTTGTCTATTGTCGTTTTGCATGACGGGTACTTCTCCCTTTCTTTGGCGCTTGCTCTCAAAAGCCTCCCCTCTACTCACATGCACTGGAAGATCGCTACCTCACACACTTTCTCTTGCGCAGATAAATATCAAGCCATCCCCAGGTAGTCCTTATCTCCATCTGGCTCACTCACGGTTATTGCTCATTGGGAGGCTCTCTGCATACGGGTATACTCATGCTTCATCGCTCTCTTCTTCTGCGTAGCTATCACAGGGCGCTACACAACCACACACACACACACACACACACACACACACACACACACACACACACACACACACACACACACATACACTCACACTCGGACCTTATCATGGACACGCACGCGCACACACACACACACACACACACACACTTTCTGAATGGAGTTTGGGAAATGAGCCTCATACTAGGCATGCTAGACATATCGTTCTTAGTCTTCTATTCTATGGAGTACCCATACCTGCATTAGTGACCACTGGCATCTACAACTCAATAGCTATCAATGACTCCTTGGACTATGCGTGATAATACAATCGACTGTTTTATCGACGACAACGGTACAGGTAGGTGCCGTTGCACCTACTGAGTCAAACTTTATTTAAATTTGAGCTTAAAAACTGCGTTTAAGATTGGATTTCATAGATAACTTACCCACAATTTATAATGGATACTGACATTAGTAAACCTTTTGGTGTAAACATTTTTAATGGATTAATTGGATCTGTATTCAATCATGCTTGCATAGGACATTTTGATGATGTCTATTTTGATGTCGCTACTGGGTTTTATACATGCTGTGACCTACATACAATACTTCAAGTAATGGATTTACATAGACTGTGGACACCTATTCAGTACTTTGTTTGATATGGATTTTGTTTAGTTTTGACTGGTTTTGGTTGTTTTGGCATACTATAGCTCTACACATAGACATATACATGATAACTTTCATAGTTTGCACTATCAAATATAGAAGTTAGACATTTGGTTTGCAATTTTTTTTTGGCAAGAAAAAGTACAATATGTACTCAGATGAGTGGTAAACTGGTTATGGAAACAAATACAGGGTTATTAACTTTGGAAGAATAGAACTACAAAGGACATTATAGATTTTGAACTTGTTTTCCTTTTCGTGACAGCCGTTAACCTCCTGTGAGGGTCTCCATAGAGATGGCTTTGACTGGAAATTTGAAAATCTATCCGCTGTACAAAGGAGATGCTGTCCAAATTTTTTCTTTTAGAGATGGGTAATCTCGATGATGGAATGGTACATAAACATCAATAAACTCTGAAACCTATGTCAAGCGCTGAAACGTATGTTAAGCTTACCATTCATGAGTATGTTTTAGCCCTTGAATGTGAAACATACGTGACCCTAATTTTATTTGAAAAAACCTATTTTTCATGCCAATTTTGACCAGGTATTATTGACAAACCAAAGCTTCAAATCCCTACCCATGTTGGATAGAGACAAAGCAATGCCAAGCTTAAGAAATTTTCCCTTTTTTGTATATTCTCTCTCTCTCTCACACACACACACACACACACACACACACACACACATGCACAAAAAAAAAACAAAGAATCCTTTTTTTGTTTAGTGAGAATAGGGAAAGAATGGGGAGGGAGTTATCCCCTTCTCCCCACTATTGCATTGCCTTGGTCACCACTCCCACTGTTATTGCTTGTCTCTCTCCTCTTGCCACGTACCCACTTTAGTCCCTCTCCTCAATGCACCAAGGCCTTGGCCTCCTTGCATTTCCTTTGCTCCCACTTTGCAAGGAAACATCACTTTGCATCCACTCAAAACACTACAAAGCTTCTTATCTCCTCCAAGGATAGACATACCTTGCAGTAGGTGCAATCAAAGAGGCGACAGTTCCCAATGCAACATACATGCCAATCAAAGCGTTGCCAAGCATAATTTAACTTTATCTAGAAAAAGTAGACATGGCACCATAGAAATATAGAACTTTTAACATCTTTTATTTTTTTGCAATACTCACAAAATTGAGTAGTATTAGATTAGCTCACTTAAGAAGCAAACCCCGCTCCACAAACTAGAGACAAGGTATCAAGGTATCATAGTTAACCATAGCTTAAAAGAAAGTGATAGCACCTTGTACATTGGCTAGTTTAGAATCCACTAGAAAACCGACCTTATCCCAAAAGCAGTATAACATCCTATACATCGGCTATTGAGGGAGCCATCCAACCACAAAAGACAGAATACACATCCACAAAAGGGGGAAGTCTTTACCTCCATCGCTTGGATGTCCCAAATCCATGCCATAGAGGTTGCCACAATAACATCTCCATTGTCACCAAAGATCGAGCCCCCCACTGAGGAAGCCAACAATTCACAACCAAAAAAGGAGCTGAGAGTACACAAGCTAGCTAGAGGAGAGTCAGAAAGCCATGCACCCAAAAATCATCCCCGAGCAAGGGAGCAGAATGAGAAGTAAGCCAAATTCATCAATGAATAAGCAAGCTAACCATGTGGAGCCATGCCCTAACTATGAAAACCCATGTTGGCACAAGGACCTTCATCACGTGATGCTTGAGTGAAGGGACCATGAGGGAAAGATGCACAAGAACTTACTTTAGTCTTAAAACTACTAAGAATTCTAATCATCTTTTATGTTCACATCAACCTCATTAGCTTGAACTTTTGACATGGAAATGTCATACTTGGAGATGCTTTATGGTTATGGAAGTACGATGAGTATATTTCAGCCCTTGAATGTGAAACATACTTGACCCTAATTTTATTTGGAAAAAACCTATTTTTCATGCCAATTTTGACCAAGTATTATTGACAGACGCAAGCTTCAAATCCCTACCCATGTAGGATAGAGACAAAGCAATGCCACTCTTACGAATTTTTCCCTTTTTTGTGTATTCTCTCTCTCTCTCCCTCTCTCTCTCTCTCTCTCTCTCTCTCTTTCTTCCAAACAAAGCATCTGTTTTTCATTTTTTTAAAAGAAATATGAATTAGCTAAATAGATATTTGAGAAGATTACTTAATGGAGATTTCACACACAAGAAATTATAGAGTAGAGCTTCCAAACAAAGCATCTGTTTTTCATTTTTTTAATTGAAATATGAATTAGCTAAATAGATATTTGAGTAGATTACTTAATGGAGATTTCACACACAAGAAATTATAGAGTAGAGAGAGAGAGAGAGAGAGAGAGAGAGAGAGAGAGAGAGAGAGAGAGAGAGAGAGTACACACGATATATGTGGTTCACCCAATGTGGGCTACGTCCACGGGAAAGCAGCCACTCAATGGCTTTAGTACTCCAAAACAAGAAGTAGTTTACAAAGGGATTATACCCTTAATAGAGTTCCCACCTTGCTTCACTCTCACCACCTCAAACCCACCTTGTTGCATCAACTTCACACTATGAAATGTGTGTAGAAATGGCCTTCTTTTATAGGCCAAAAGGGCTGCCCTTTCTCATGCGAGGCAGCCATGTATAGCCGCCCTTGTGTAGATAAGTTCAAATCGGACCCTCCAATCCGCCCATGTGTGGCAGCCCTTGAGAAGACAAGTCCACTTTTGAATTCGGCCACTGGCCATTGAATTCGGCTACCGGCCATCGGCCACCCGCCATCGGCTATTGACTTCCGACCACCGGCCAACCGGCCAACTGACCGATCGTTTTCCGACCACTTTTCGGTCACCGTCTGGCCATAATATTTCGGCAAAAAGGAATATTCCATGGCCGTGAAAATTTTGTTTTTCGGCGAGTGATTTTTATTTCTGGCGAGTGATTTTCCTTCACGCACTATGGCTTCTCCACATTATGGGGGCCTTACAAATGTGCGTTTTTTACCACAAAAAATTACAAGGGGTAAATCAGGCTCCATACTTAACATTTTTGTGTAGTTTCCTTCCTTGAGGCCTTCGTTGTAAATAGTCATATACATCACAGACTCCTCAAAACAACTCACAACAAACTAAAGCTTTTGAGCCCTACCCATACTGGGGACAGAGAAAAGTCAAGCATGACTTTGTTTTTGTTTTTTTGCTCTCTCTCTCTCTCTCTCTCTCTCTCTCTCTCTCTCCTTCTCACACACACACACACACACACACACACACACAAAGCACACATGCACACGCACACACATACACACACAAAGCATCCTTTTTTTTTAGTAAGCAAAGCTTACTCACAACACAAGCTTATTGTTGATCGTTCATTGGAAACAACAATAGCAACAGCAGAAGCACCAGGTTGGCAATCCACAATAGTAGCACCATTGAGTGAGTGCAAGTGACGAATCTTGTGAGGGGGAAACAACACTAGGTTGTTACGAGTAGTAGTAGCACCACCCAGTGAGAGCAAGCAATGAATCAGGAGCACATGTCAAAGATGGCAAAGATCTAAAGGGGGAGGGGGAATAGAGCAGTGGAGAGAGAGAGAGAGAGAGAGAGAGAGAGAGAGAGAGAGAGAGAGAGAGAGAGAGAGAGAGAGAGAGAGAGAGAGAGAGAGAGGAAGGGAGCATGAAGGGCTCAGGGAATTAACTACCCTCTCCTTTCGATAACTGCATTGCCTTGGTCTCCACTCACACTACCACTCCCACTCCCTCTCTGTTGCCTAGGTGCCCACTCCCAGTCCCTCTCCTTGATGTGCCACCTTTGCCTCCTTGTCTTGCCTTGTCCCCCACTTCCACTCCCAATCCTTTACTCATGCCACATAGTTGTTACGGTTAGGTAATTCCAATACAAATATGCTACCACAAGAGGGTTTGGTCAATAAGCTCACCACCCAGCCATGAGAGAATGGTTTGCCATCATCCCTAGACCATTACTTATAGTGTGGTTTGACTCTCCACATTTGTTGACCCTTGGGCACTTAAACCTGATGTTTTGACTCAATGATTGGAAAGGGATCAACTTTCTTCGTAACCATTGCTGGCGATGTGACATTAACCCCCCCTCCCCCCCTTTTATGGAAAGTTTTGGTCCTCGAAAACATCATGGAAAAATCTCTTGGGAATCTCACTATGATGTCCCCAAGTTGTCGCTTATCGTGGTTTAAGTTTATCCACTTAACTAGTACCTCCTCTTATAATTTATGATGTGTTTGTCTATCCCAAGGTGTAGCTCTCAAAGGTGATGAATGATTTACATCAAAGCTCTCCAGTCCCTAACTATACATGAAAGTATCAATTGGTTTCTCCATACTAACTCTCAGTTCCCTACGCGTTGCACCTATGGCTTGTCTCTTTGAACTAGCACTACGTGCCGACGAGGGAGGTGGTCGTGTTTGTGAAGTAGTGTGATCACGTTGGTGTGTCGACCCTAGAAGAGGACACAAGTAGTGATGTGTATGCTGCCATGCACATGGCTAAGTGCTAAAGCAGACGTGGGAGGCCTGGGCAGGCAAGTGGTAGCAGAGATGTATGCTTTATGTCATTTTTTAGACCAGATGGGCTTCAGAAAGGGTTTGATGGGATGGAAAATGGAGGAGGTTCACAAGACTGGTTTTTTGCTTGACTATGAAGAGCTTGAATTGTTGAACAAGATGGTCCAAACGGCCCCTTAAACGGAGCTACACGATGAGAGATATGTCAGTTTAAAGCTGGAGTGGTTTGCTGATTCACGACGGCTAGGGCACATGGAGACAAGTGGTAAAATCTGGTTCCATTAGATAGATGTGAAGAGCTCATCATGTGGAGCATGTCGGTCATTTCAAATCAACAATTGAAGTCCTGATTCCCAAGATATTGTCGGTTGAAGTTTCACTGACAAGGGCCTGTTCTGGGACAGAGTGGTCGCCTTTGCTATCTGAGGCTTTTTGAGTTTTGCCACGATATGTATGAGTTTGATGTGGCAAGTGAAGAGGAATTTTAGTGAGATTTTTGAAGGTTTTGGTGGTGATCTTGAGTAAGCTTGAAGGACAAGATGGCCAGGGGCCACCATGTGGCACTCTGCATTGCCCCATATGCGTGGTCTTGAGAGAGAACCTCACAATATATAAGATGGACAGTGCATTGCATTGGGTATCCATTTGGAGAGAGCTTAGAGCTCCAAGGCTATGGCAATGCCCCCGTTGATGGGTTGTGGCGATGTGTGCTACGCCCACGGGCGACAGTACAGTGAACACATGACATGGTAGTCCTGGCCACTGTTTCCACGGCCCAGACTAGGTGCCATTTTTAATTGAGGAATGAAGAGGGGGTTCCCTTAGCTGTTGTCACGGTGTCGTGACAACAAAGGGCCCCTCCCACATACCTTGGCATCCAAGACTTGCCAAAAATAGCAAGCACTGCTACACACGAAAAAGAAGGCTAAAAAAGGCAGTTGTCAACCAAAATAGAGGGGGTACTTCACACGCCCTAAGGGGTCATTTTTTTGCAGTCTGGGGGGGCTCGGTCAGTTCTTTGAAGAGAGAGGGAGTTCCTACAAAGAAGAAGCTCGGAGACCAGCGAGCGCATCAAGAGCAAGAGCTTTTCGTTAAAG
This sequence comes from Adiantum capillus-veneris, assembly GCF_014529385.1. Lineage (NCBI taxonomy): Eukaryota > Viridiplantae > Streptophyta > Polypodiopsida > Polypodiales > Pteridaceae > Adiantum > Adiantum capillus-veneris. The sequence continues at coordinate 16,319,980 of NC_140945.1, read as the reverse complement.
GAGTTTTTTGGAAGACTTAACTTGAGGCCAATGAGGGCATCGACAATAGGAGGGTTTTTTCTTGAGCTCTCAATGGGGAGATCCTTGCAGAGAAGAAGTGGAGAATTGCTCAAGTTTTTTTGCACTCGCCATGCTCATGCCGACGGAGCCGATGCTACCAGGTTTCATGGTGTTGTTGTAGATGATGATTTTGTCATAATTGAAGCAAATCATAGCCAAATTTTGCATCGTTTCTTCCCCCTTTCCCCCCTTCTTGTCTTCGCTCTGCTCCAAGTGCTTGGTGCCGGTGTGGGAGATGTGTGCCTCCCTGGGCCTCTATGTGTAAGAAAGAGAAAGAGTGAGAGGTGTGTGTTGTGTGTTGTTGTGAACGGGCAAGATTGGTGTGTTGTGTTGTCAATTGATTGTGCAAAGCGTGCGTGTGTTGGTATGCATGCAGATGGTGATTTGTATGCGAAGGTCTTGAGTTTTGAAGGTCAACTCTAGTGGATTGGGGTGCATTGAGTATCTTGGGCTATAGAGAGGCAATTGTTTGTGTTTTGGGTGTGTTCCCTTTCCAACGTACAGTATGCCAGTCCTCTATACCCAAGAACTTGTTCTTGAAGATCATGAAGCTTAATCCATTAATTTGTGGCATGAAACTAAGTGCATCCGCCACTACATAGCATATTTGAAGGTCAAACTCCTGTATGATCTCTGTCCATCAAGCTTTTCTGCCCTTGAATTCATTTTAACTTTAAAAACATTTTAGACTTTTATGCGTTCGGACATCAAAAGTGGACCATATAAATAGTGTATTCACTTTTTAAGTGCATGTATTATAGCTAGTAACTCTCGCTCATAGGCAAAGTAGTTACATTGGGCATGATCTAACTTTTTACTTTCAAATGCAGTCAGGCGTCCCATTTGCATAAGCCCGACTCCTACGGCCTCAATACTTGTATATATCTCCAAGACAAACAACTCATTTGGACCCACTATAGTCAATATAGGTGCAACTACTATAGCCACCTTAATCTTTTCAAAGATTTTCTATTGGGCTTCCTTGTAGCTTATATTCTTACTTTTTGACCTCAACTTGTCTATCAACAAGACTGCGATCTTCACGTATTTCTTTACGTACTATCAATAAAAGCGTGACATGCCCAAAAAAATATGAAATTCTTTAAAAAAAAATGGTGGTGGCCACCTGAGAATAGCTTCCACTCTCTCAGGTTCCATATGTGTTTCCTCTATGGATATGATGTGACCAGATAATGAATCTCGCTCTCAAAGGAATCTTATTTTCTTTCCTTTGCAAATAATTTATGCTTTTTGAATAACTCAAACACTAGATGCAAATGAAATAAGTGTTCTTTTTTAGATTTACTATAGATTAGTATAAAATCTAAGAAAGTTACCACACAATTTATTAAGTATGGATGTAAACTGCTATCTATCAGCATCATAAATGTTGTTGGTGCATTGGTTAGCTCAAATGGCATAGCTAGAAGTCAAAATACCCAAAACAAGTCCTAGATAGACTAGAGTGCGAACTATACAACCACTCCCTGCCAATGTACATGTCTACTCTAGCCAAGTGTACGACGTGAAAGTCAAGCAAAGCCTTGTAGTCATTCATGGCTACTAGAACTCCCAAGGCTACTATATGACATACCATCTTATCATAATGATTGGCCAAGCCAACAATGCACTCATGATCGCTCGTAGTCTCGATCAACCTCAACTTCTTAACCAATGAGTAGTTTAAGAAGTTATGGCTAGCTCCATCACCTATGAAAATAGTGACTCTATGACCACCTATGGTGCCATACATACACACCATGTCATGCAGACCTATGCTCGATTGCCATGTAGGTGGTGTCACTGAACAAGCATGGTGCTCATCACAATGGCACACCATCACCTCCTTGAACTCTCTGAAATTGAGAGGAAGTCTCTGCACTATGTGCAACTGCCTAGAGGATTTACAATCTCTCTTAGGCTCACTACCACTCATGGTATCTTTGAGCTTTGGGCATTCGGCTTTGGTGTGCCCTACCTCATTGCAACTAAAGCAACCATTTTCCTTTTCCTCTTTAACATAACTCTTTTTTTTTTTGCAATTAAAACACTCTTTTCTTTTTTCTTTTTTAAATCTTTGTTCCTCTCCCTTTCGTTACCCCCAAAACTAGGCAATTGGAAGTCCTTGAGTAGAGACGAGGTTGTCTCTATGGACGACCCCATGAGTGTATCGGCCTGGACTCTCATAACCATGGGTGAGTCTATGCTCACTCATGCCACGGATGTCCTCCTACTCCGAGGAAGAAGAGTTGCAACTAACATGATTGTCAATGCATCTAGACGTATGGAGATGCTCTGCATCATCATTGACTACATCCGCCTATAGCTTTTCTAGGGTGGTCAACTTGGCATTAAAATATTTGAATATCATACTAGAGAGCTCCATTTCCATAAGGATACTGGCAGGATCGGCCAAGTCATAGTCCTCATCATCATCTTCCAAGGTTTTCACATTGTCCTCCTTGGTCGATCTCCATAAATTATGGCTCATGTCTAAAAGTGAGTCAATAGGGTCAACAACCTTTACAAGCACACCAGATCCAATGGCAGTGTCTACAGCCATGGAGAGCACTAATGGATCACATAAAGTGATTAGCAAATGCATTTTAGAGTGGTAAAGGACCTAGTGTCTACATCAAGATAGCTCGATCAGGGTTAAGCTTGCAACCAATGATAGAAATCTCAAAAACCTAGAGAACTAGAAGGCGACGAGGACACACTATGACAAACATACTTTTTTGTATTTTTATTTTTACAAGCAAGACTAAACAAAATTAATGGAGCTTGCAAGTACAGTAAGTGAGAGCAAGAGCTAGTCACCCCCTCTCTTCTTTAGAGCTAGAAGGATGTTGAGAACTTTATCGATGAACGTTGGTGTCATGGTGTCTGATTGCATTGATGGTGGATGCAAAGCGTATATGCGTTTCCCTACAAGTTACCAATGTGTTGCGGTTGCCTTATCTCAGTCTTGCTCTGGTCTGAGTACTCCATTTTGGCTTTGGTCTGATTACTCCATTTTGGCTTCAATGCCCAAGCAGAAAAAGAAAGTGGAAAGCTACTACGTGGGACCACCCTCTTGAGGTGATTCTAATTGAAACGAGGAGGAATGGTTACCAACACCGGTTACAAACAAGCTAGAGGGACGGGGCTATAGGAGCAAACAGAAGGCAGCGAGTTTCCAAGTGTGGAGGGATGGGCGACAAGTGTTGGGCCAAGATACCCGCTCTCTCCCTTACATATAGTGTGGCCTACCTATCCACATTTGTTTGACTACCTAGGCACTCCGGTCGGGGGTCTCCCCTTGAACCCCACTGCCCCGACTCAACAATCAAAAAGCAATCAACTTGAAAAATTCACAAGAATATGGGTGCCAAAGAGGTTGATCCAAGCTCAAAAATCATAGGAGTTTATTTGGATTCCAATAGACAAATCAGCTTGGATCTGGATTCCAGTAGACAACACACAACGCAAACATCAACTCACAAGGCAGCCAAAGAAACTGCAAAAAAAACAAGTATGGTGGCCAAAATAGCCCAAGCCAGCCATCAACACGGCTAGTCTTGTCAAATATTTTTAGGTACCTATGGAAGCATGTGTTGCCATACTCCAAAAGCGGTCATACAGACCAAGAACTACGGATCCACCCACCTTGAACCCATTATTTCCAATTCATCCAGGAGACTCAGGCACGAGAGGGGGGAGACATGTCAAAAGACATGGAAAAACTCAGTCCAAAAAAGTTTATATATATTACCAGGCATTGTTTTGCAATCGGCTTAAACCTTGTTGTGCTTTATTGCGGTTGAATGATTTCTAAAAAATGCTAAGTAATGCATGAAAAGTAAGTAAAGGGGGATCACGACAAGTCAAGACCAAAATAACCTCGTACTCTTGTATATACTTCATACAAGAGTTCTTCATACTTTTTTGCTAATAATGCAATCAATCTTGGTCACAAAGATTGAGAAAAAAGCATAAAAATAGACCAAGGATGGCTTAAAAACACTTTGTACATAGCAAAAAGCTTATTTTCTTAATTTGGTAATAATTTATCTAATTTTGGGTAATTTAGCTCAATTTAGCTTAATTTAAAGAATTTCATCGTGTTTTAGTACCTTTTCATGATTTTTGTCCTAAAAATCTAATAAAGATCTAGAAAAGCACTGGAGAATATGAAGACAAATGATGGCATTCCATAATAAAAGGATCTCACAATTTTTTTTTGGAAGCAAACAGATGACGTCAAATTTCGGCCTAAATACGGTAGTAGCGCGAAAGTAAACCCGTCGTATCTGGGTCATACAAAGTCCAAACACGAAAATGAAAGATCCACCAAAAATCTAAGGTATGCACAGGTAATGATGGAATCGAGAAGGAAAATGGGTTTTCGGAAGCACTAGGCATATATACTAACTTAGGGCGAATTTCTAGTAGTGACTTTGCAGAAGAGAGCGAGCGAGCGAGCACACGCGTTCTTCAGAAAGCCCATACATACGGATCGGGCATTTTCATGGCAAGTGGAGCTAGTGGTAAGTTTTGTACTGCTCATAGATCATGTATATGCATGCAAACAACTAACCCACCCACCAAAAACACCAAAACAAGGTCTAGGCACCTCACATAGAGAATTGGGCACTCCAAAGAGTAGGAATGTCCAAAAGACAGGTTCAGGGCATCAAAAGACTTCACACAGCATGGGGAAGGCAGGGATATGAGCCAAGCCACTACAGGTCCCAATGACAGCTACCACGGTAGCTTCCACATGGCTAATAAACAGGAACACTTCATACCCAAAGATTGTACATCCTGAGAGGGTTCCAGTGGGGCCATGATCACCTCATTTGGATTCATAAAACCAAGCAAAAACACAAAAGTGCCCTCACATAGAGAACATGTGACCAAATTGCAGATGCATGGCCCACACAAGACCTCCTTAGCATGGGGAACCCAACCATACCAAACTTGTGCAATTTGGCTCCTACTGATAACTACCATGGCTGCTGCCACAAGGCTTAGAGTAGGCAAAATCTAGCATCTAAAGTTTTTACAAGCTAAGACGGTCCCAATGACATCTCATTTGCTCAATTTGGACCACCAAGGAATTCCCCACTCAAGATTTACAGGTTTTAGAGTCTGATAGGTAGAAAAATTGTAAAACTCGACCGGAAAGCTATCAAGTTGACATGGATCGCATCACGGGGTCTAGAGCTTGTTATGTAAATGAGACCATTCAAACTTAGCATGGCCTCAGGGTTTTCAATTGCGTATGGGAGGACAAACAAGGAAAGAGGTGGGAAAAAAACAAAAAAGGAAGAGCATGCTCAAAACCTATCAGATATGACGAGGGCCAAAGAAGAAGAGTGCAGAAAAAACCAAAAAGGAAGAGCATGCTCAAAACCTATCAGATATGATGAGGGCCAAAATTAAAGAACAAACAGGCCAGACATCAAAAATATCGGGAGAAGACAAAGCAGAAGGAGAGGAACCAAAAAGGATGAAGACTTAGGATCAACTTGAGGAAGATACCTCCACAAGGGAGCTCAAAAAAAGAGGGAATCTAGACCGCCAACCAACCACTAAAACCACAAGAGAGGAATAGGTTTTTGACCACAACAACGTCATAGATATGATGGATCATATCTACCAGCAAGAAGAACATGCAAGGCAAGGGTAGCAACATGAAACTCCACAAAAAGAAGCACCTAAAATACCATGCCATGTGCCCACAAACTTAATCCACATGGAATCTCCACCCACATATGCAGGCTTCCAGACCAAACAGACAAGACAAGACCACCTAGAAAGCATGAAGAAGAAAGTTCCTTATGGGCCACTCACCAAAGAAGAACAAGCCTAAAGGACCATCCAAGGTCTACTAGCGGCAGGCTACAACCAAGAAGAGGCCTAGGCTACAGTAGAATTGCCACGCTCTTTCCTAAAAGAACCCAATCAAGAGCCAAAACACCAGAGCAAACAACTAGTAAAGAGAATCAATCAGAGGGCTTGCAAAAAATGCAAGAAAACCTCGTGATGATTGGTCAAAAACAGGACTCAAAAAATGAAGAGCAGAGACAAGACAGAGTGAACCAGCCTGAAGGCTTGCTGAAAATGCAAGAAAACCTCAGGATGGACGGTTTACCAACTTTATCAGAAGCCCAACAACAACAACAACTAAACCATGCAGTTTAGAAGATACAGGAAATTTGGAGGAAATACCAAAGGGCAAGACTGAAATCCTTGCCTAGACATTCTCTTAAGGAGACTCCACAAGAATTTAGGACAGAGCAAGGGATCAAGAATTTTGCTCCACCAGTATTCATGCTTGTCAAGAAAAGTGAGAGCAAGGAGTCCATCCCTGAAACCCCTACCAAAACGGCACAAGACACTGATCAAGGGCCAATCCTCAAGAAAGAAAACAACACGAATCTCAGCTTAGTGGTGGTCCGCATACAAGAGTATATGGACAAGACAAAGAATGAGAACAAGGAGTTCATTTCAACCAACACTATCTTAGTAGAAGACCTCCATCAAAGGGTGTTCTAAGTGAAACTAAGCATGGATAGAGGTAAGTAGGCCTTAGGAGGAGCCAAAGGGCCCCTCATTTATCATTTTTGGGTAAAGTTGAGAGGTGGCACCAATTGTGGTTGCTCATCTACCTGACTATGACTTTTGCAAGTTTTGGTGTTGGGAACATATTGCCTATAGCCTAGAGACCCGCAATCTCAAGTTTCATGTCATTTAGAGTTCATTTGACCCCTAAATGACCATTTGAGTGTTAGTTAGACCGCACGAGAGACTTAAGACATTTTCCACTTAGTTTCTTCCTTGCTTGAGAGTGACACCTCTCTCCTCAATGAAACGGCATTACATTTGACATTTTCATATACTAGTCAGGTCGGCTACGTCCTCGGATTGACATAATTATGCTTGTTTGAGTTCTCTCTAGGCTACATCGTCCGATCGCAACGATCCACCAACACTTCTCTACATGTGACGTCCTCTCACAATTATCATTTCCATGTATGAGAGGTTAATCCCCACTCTTTTCTTTATGAAGAGGCTTCCCTGCCTTCCTACTAATCTCACCTACACAAAAATGGACCCACCATTTCATTTCCTCAAAAAGGTTGTGGTTGTAGACCAAGAGAGCTTGCAACTACGAGATTTTCCTAATAGGGCCATACTTCTCAAGCATTAACTATAAAAACATGGCAACTACATAGCTATGATAGTCATGTGATTTTTATTATTTCAAAGCCGTTGGTTGTAGGGCACATGACAAAAGACATGGAGGTTCAATAACTTTGCTTATTAGCCCCTATTAATTTGAAGGATTATTTACCATGCTATATGATAAGGAAAAGGGGCAAGTACGCTTAAGTTGCAACAAATTTTGATGATCAACTCCTAAAAAATTCTTGAGCCCTACACCATAAGATATACATTTACCATAGCCACCCTTGAAACACAGAGGTGCTCTCTACAGATGGGATGTGTTCTTGGGTGAAGGGTGTCATTTTCTTCATTGGCCATATGGCCAAAACTACACTAACCAATGTGGAATATCCATTGCCCCTTTATCAAGTGCGAGAGTGAATTTGTGAGAGAATGAGAAGCATGTGGAGATGGGAATGTTTTGTTGTTCAACCGTGCCCTTTACAACATCGTCATCAGGTTTCTTGATGAACTTGGTATAATGTTACATGAAAGGAATTATAAACCATGACATGCATACAACGTGTCATAGCATCATGGCCTTATCTCTACCTAGAGAATCAATTGTAAGGTGCCTACAGAACCTTAAAGAAATGGTTTCATGCATCCAAAAGTACCTCCTTTAGCTAATATGTTTCTTGTTTGAGTCTACAAAAATCTACCATAACCACCAAGTCTAATCAACATCTTGATAATCATGCTGCAACTTAAATGTTTCCAAAATTTACTAGTAATGACAATAATGTGTCATAAGTTAAATTGACGTAATAATAAATTTCTTACCAAACCATCATGACACCAATTATAGGAGATGGGCTACAGAGGATGGTAGACAAATGCCTCAATCCCCACAAATAAACAAGGATGAGTATGTTGAAGAAGCAGATGTCAGATAATGCTTGTCAAGATACTTGAAAAGAAAGAAGTGCACACTCCAATATCATAGAAGGGGTTGAAAAATATATATACAAGGAGACTTATTATGTAGGCTCTAAAACAAAGCATCTTGTGCTGACCACATGGAATCTTTTATAATGCTTTGACTATAGGTATGGCTATCGGATGGACTCGTCTGAGCTGTGTCTATATGGCTAGGGGGAAAAGACACAAGTTATCCAAATTGAGGCTTATCTACAATATGGTGAGCTTGATGATGTCCTTGAGTTCCTAACATCCCCATTACAAAGTTGCTAAATGTCTTCTTTGGGGGGAGCCCAACATGGTTAAAAATTTAAATATTGATCAATAGATAAGGACCATACTTATTTATGTAAAGCCAAAATTAGTAATGATGGACCATAGTTATTTATTTCATGATGGAACCGATCATTAGCAAGGCACTCCACTGATTTAATTGTTCATTACAACAACCTCACAATGTGTGCCTTGTTGGCATCCATAATGTAGGCAATCCCAATCATGTCTAGCTTCTCCTATAAATATAAATGTGAGCACTCAATTCATGCCATGATAAGGATGGCATAGCACACCAAATCTCTTTCCCATTTGTGAGATCTGCACTCTTGGCATAATTTTGAGAAATTCCTCCTATAGGTGACCTTTGTCTTCTTGATTACTTTGTCTTTGTATGTCGCATCTAATCCCTTGGTAATATCCTCAATCTTCTAAGCCATCTCGTCTTCAAACACTAGCCATGTCATGATTTGCTTAGGAAATGTGTGAACCAAATCCTCAACTGATCATTATAGAAAGTGTGAACCAACTCCTCTTATGCCCTGCTCTGGTACTACTTGCATTTAAATCTCAATACAGGATATATCTTCGACATCCAAAAAATCAAGGGAGGTTGTCTTATTAGCCCCTCCGAGTCTTCTTAGTTGGAATAGTATGTCTCTCTAGATGTGGTTGGCACACATGTATAATCATTCATCCTAAAAGGCAATAAAATAACAACACATTGAGCCCGACAAAAATAAAAACCATTATGTATTGCTATCAACTTAATCAAAAGAGTCTCACTTATTCAATATGGGCAAAGAAACATCAACTCCCCCACATTATTCTTATTGAAGCTCAATAAATTTCAAAGTACTGATCAGGTCTCCCCAAACTCGAAAAAAGAAAATCCTTTCAAAACATCTTGGTCGCCTAAGTGAAGGGTGAGTTAGGAAATGAAAAGACCCATGAAGGTGGAAAGTCAAAAAAAAAAGTGTCCATATAAAGAGGTGGTCGAATTCACATTGGTACATTTGTGTTTCTCTTTTGCTTTATTTTCCGTTTAACATTTTTTTCTCTTTAAAGTGTCCTTGCCCTATGTCCTGGCACTATGTAGATTGTGATTTTTTTGTGTGGAAGCCATTATGAGTATTGAGTAGTGTTTGACATATCAATCTAAAACCCTACATCAAAGTATATGAAAAATTATGATAAAGAGAGCTCAAAAAGCAACAAATCAATGGGTATCGATATATTATCTTGCCTAGTGCAAACCCCTACATCAAAGTATATGAAAAATCATGCTAAAGAGAGCTCAAAATGCAACAAATCAATGGATATAGATATATTATCTTGCCTAGTAGTAGCAAGATCATTTCTTCCCATCACCGATAGTTAGGTCTCATTGAAAATGCTATGTGAAGGATATTGATCCATCGGTGACATACTTCTACGCGTCATGTCACTCCAATCATCAATGCTTGCATTATATCCACAGAGTTTGGATGTTTCAATTACGTGAACATAGACACAAAAATTTTGATATTGAATTTGATGCTGATAAAGAGAAGCTACAATTTGCTGAATCTAAACCTGCATATTCAACTTGAAGGTGCTGAATCAGACTTTGTTCCAAATTTGTTGAGATTTGGAGCAATCTCGGATAGAGTGCTTGCTATCATTATTGGTATGTTGATTTCTGTTTAATTTTCTCCATATTGCTAACATGGGGGAAAATAAGAGATGTGAGTTTTGTATGAGCATTAATCATGATAGTTATGGGTGTACATGCATGGTTGATGACCGCTCAAAGCAAGAGAAATGCAAGAAATGGTGCATGGTCACATTGTCTAGAAAGCTTTAGAAAGTTATCAAAAATTTGCATAAAGCATCATGTTTGGAGGAGATGGAGAGTGCATTAGACAAGTTAGATGACTTTGAGTATGAGTTGGAGAGTGTATATGAATGGCTTGAAAATCATAAAGGGAAGAGTCGTAAATCATATGCAAGTAGGAAGAAGGTGTGTCGATTGCGTAAAGCATGTGGAAAATCAAAAGATGTTTTTGAAGATAAGTTTGAGTCAAGTAAGGAAGAGGATAATGATGCATGTGATTGCATGGTGATCATAAACCAACAAGAGGTGACAAAAAAGATGGTGGAGAAGGAGGTGGTTCAAGCGACCACACAAGAGGCTTTTCATTCTGTTATTTTGCCACTAGAGGGTAATAACCATGGAGTGATTGAGGATCATCCATTGGTAAATTTCATGCCTGTTATGTCTAATGCATATGCAAGGTCTTGTTTTACTCATGTTGAGAAGAGGCATAGTACATTCATGGGGGATATTTCCAATAAAAAACATGTGGGGAGATGGATGATGTGACTGATATCTCTACCCTGGGACATGAGATAGGAGAGAGGATGGAGATTGGGCCAAGAGAGCCAAAAGGGTACCCCACATAATCTCATACTCACACCTACCACTATTCATCCATTGGTTGAGAGTCATACTCACAATACTCATGTGAGCAGTGTGTTTGAATTTGATGTGCTTTCACTTATGTCTTATGGTATGGATGATGATGATGATGTTAATGGAGAGTTTCTTCATTTTTGTGATGATATGGATGGATCTAATGTTGATGTGTGTGAAGAAAGAAATATTTCTTGCTTAAATGAGGAATATTTGGTTAAAGAAAATCAGGTTCTTTGTGATGAAGCTCATGAGGAGTTAGCTTACATTCTAATTTCTCATGGTGTTTTGCTTGATGATATATTATGTGATGGGATAAGTGTATCTATCCACACAATGAATTTTTTGAAGCATGATGGGGCTTGTTTGCTTATCCATGCTATGATGTTGATTGTCAAGTAATGCTGATCCTGATTGACAATGTAAATGCTTTTATTCTCATTGAAGCATGTTATTTCAAAGCTAGTGATTATATTGAAGTTGAAGCTTATAAGGGATACGGATATGTATGCAATATGGAGATGAAGTCCATGTTTGTTAGCTATTCTTTTTCTAACAAGGTTGAAGTATGCTCATGGAAGATGGTGTCTACTCATTTCTCACGGAGTAGCAATATGCTTGTTTCTTTGTGGTTTTACAAGTATATTTTGTATGATTTGAGATGGTTGTATCTCTTTATGATTTTCTCTCAATCTTGGCACAATGATCTATATTGGCTCACATATATCTCATTAACCTTTGTACTCAAAAGCTTCATGAATTTGCACATTGATGTAATCCCTTGGGGAAATTTTGGACGATGTTTAGTTTCTCTCTATGATGTATTTTGTGTACCTTTTTTAATTGGGTTCTAAGCACTATAGTTTATGCTATGTAGTAACGAGATATTTTTGTCAAATAGAATAAGGCACTTGACTTTGTTATCAAGGAATGTGTGGATACGAGTCGGATTTCTACGAAATCCACCACCAGGACGTGCCATGTGACTGAGATATTGCTGAGTTGGATATTTGCTAAGTCCGATCATTTGCTGACTCTGATTATTGCTGAGTCTGATATTTGGTCAGTCAGTTATTGGTGAGTCTGATATTTTAAAACCTTATAAAATGTCAAGTTATTTGTACTTGAATGGGGCATACTTTCTTAAAGTGAGAAGTTACAACTGCTCTCTCTCTCTCTCTCTCACACACACACACACACACACACACACACACACACACACACACACACACACACACACACACACACACACACACACACACACACACACACACACACACACACACACACACACACACTATGTCTGTGTGAGGAGTGTGTGTTTCCCATAACACATTGGCGATCCTGTTGGTTTCTCTCTTCATGGGAGAATTGTGAGAGTGCCTAGGTCTTTAGGGAAGTGGCTGACAGCCATGTAACAGGGATCAAGAGGAGGTTTGATAAGGGTCCTCACCTGGCCTATGATTTTTTTCAACACGGTGATTGGGTGGCTTCCTTATGCGGTAGGCAATGCTTAAACACGAGAATCTGCTATTGTATGAATGTTTTGAGAGCATTGGATGAACAAGCTCTACTTGTGGGCAACACGACACAAGCGTAAGAGAGGGACGCTGAATTAGAAGTGCACGGGCAAAAGACGCGGTATGTGTATCTTGCGAGGGGGTGCTATCCGCAAATGCGAGGGCTGGTGAAGGTTGATTTAAGGACACTGCAGAGATCTTGCCCTATGTGGAGAATATATCATATGAGTGGAAAATGCAAGTGAAGTAGAGGAGTGGGTGCTCAAAAAAGTTATGGTATGGAGTGAGGGACAGCGGGGAAGAAGAAGGCAGCACAACTATTGAAGGGAGAAGCAGAATCTTGTGCAAGTCATGAGGAGGGCAAGCACACATTCAAGCTGATTACTTAAAGTAAGATTAGGGATATTCGTCTAATTTAATTATTAAATCGTATTAAGACTAAAATTAATCTTTTAGTCTTAAATTAAGGGTAATTATACTAATTAAACTTAGATTAATATAAGATAAATATTAGAGTTATATTAGACTATTAAGAAGCTAAAAAAGTTATATCATAATTTTTTGATTAGTTAATATAATTAATTAGGTAAAAATTAGCCATTTTTGAAAAAAAATTAATGGGAAAACTAGTTAATTAACTGAAATATTCTTAAGTTAATTATCAAAATAAGAAAATACTATTAGGAATAGCGAGTAATTATCTTATTAACAAAAAAATAAATTTAGTATTTAATTAGCTAAAATTAACTATTTTTAGCCACAATTAAAAGGGGAAATTAGCAAATCAATTTAGATAATTATGTGCAATTTATCATACATTATAAGTAAGTGGTGATAATTATCTTAAAGTCAAAAAATTAATTTAGCTATTTCTCTAAGCCAAAATAAACTAATTTTAGTTGAAATTAAAAGAAGAAAATTAGCAAATCAAGTTAGATAAACATTTACTATTTATATGAGTTAAATACATTATAAGTAAGCCATGGTAATTATCTTAAGGTCAAAAATTTAATTTAGCTATTTTTCTAAACCAAAACATACTAATTGTAGTTGAAATTAAAATGAGAAAACTAGCTAATCAAGTTAGATAACTACGTTCTTTTTATCAAAGTTAATATACACCATATGTAAGCCATGATAATTATCTTAATGTCAAAAAAGTAATTTAGCTAATAATTTAAGTCAAAATAGATCAATTTGAGCTGAAATTAAAGGGAGAAAACTAGTTAATCAAGTTAGATAATTATTTCATATTTATCAAAGTTAAAATACATAACAAGTAAGCTGATTTAATTAGCTTAATGTCATAAAGTTAATCTAGCTATTTATTTGAGCCTAAAATATGAATTTTAGTTAAAAATGAAAGAGAAAAATTAGATAACTAACTTTGATAATTCTAAGGTAATTACCAGAGTTAGGAGATATCATTATATACTTGTGATAAATATACCATAATTAGTTAGTTAGTTTAAGTAATTATAATTGATCAAAAATCCTATTTTGATCTAAAGATTAATTATGATAAATAGAATCTACTATCAAAAGTCTCTAGAAAAATTACTGTAAGTGTAAACCATTGGTTGAAAGATGACGAAATGCAATTTTTAAGAGAAAATGAATATAATAAATATTAAGCTTAAAACAAGCAGATTTCAAGCTTAACACTAGGTTGGTAACCTAACAGGACATAAAAGTGTCCTTTCAGGGTTTTGAAAAAAACCTCCAAAACCATAGTAGATCCACTCATTTTGTAAAATCCTTTCATGAGGTTATAGTTCAAGGCCTACTTCACATGGAAAAAATAAGAAACTTGTAAAATTTGTCATCTTTTGGTCACACCAAGCCTCCAAAGTTGATGGACCAGTACATTTTCATCAAAACAGTCATTTCTTACGTTTTGTTGCATAAAAATAAGATTAGGGATTTTTGTAGGACTTGAGATAAATTCCCTAGTTAACTTCAATGGGTTGGTGATCAGAACATATGATTGCTTCTCACTCACTATTTTTTGTTTTGCCAAAAGAAATAGGTACAAAAAAGTTGAATTTTTACCATTCTACAAACCTATCATCAAAGTTTCTATAGCCACGCTCAATACAAATAATATATACATGTTTTCTTAGTTCCCTATTGTCCTTTAAGTTCATAAGGAGCCATGAAGCATGTCAAAAGCATAATACATCTCTTACCAAGGGGAATCTTGGGGACAAAGATGAAGTACTAAATACAACAACCATGAAAAATCTGGGCTCAACATTATGAGTTGTAGAATCCCATAGAAACTATTCAATATCTAGCCAAATTTGATCCTTATGACTAGATATGGTTACTACCTACAAAATGCATGTAGTTGTCACAAGAAACTAACAATATTGAAAAAGCTATACTTGATTTACTAGAATGTTTCGTTTTCTTCTATAATTGAAAAAATCAACCATCGTTGTCTACTATGCAAAATAGGGTATTAGGTGCCCCAAAAATCAAGGAATATTAGCTTTATGTTACAATATGCGACATAGAAAATCAAAACTACATTTGGATATCATGAAAGCCACCAAAAAAATAATAGAAGAGCTAAAATTGGCTAAAAAACAGGATTTGACAATTTTTGTAATTTGGTCATAACTTACAACTTTAACATTTATTTCTCCCTAGAAGCATCAAGACATGTTGAGGACTACTAAAGATAGTTTTCTAGCATTATAGACCTCAAAAAAATGAATTCGAGAGTGCTATAGTTGCAAAAAGTTGAAAAAAGCCAAAAACAGGACCCGTTTTTTCACACAGTTTAGGTTGTGAAATGTTGTGCAAGGACAAGGTTAAAGATGGAATTGATATTCCAAAAAAATTTCAAGTTTTTTTCAGCTCATGAGACAACTTTCTCGACAGATAGCACCTCAAAATCCATTTTGAAACTCTTGACATAATTCAAGGAAAATGGTCACTAAACAGAACATAAAAGTGTCCCAGGACATAAAAGTGTCCCATTACCAACCTAGTGTTAATAGAGATGGGGAAATTAGGAAAAAGATGTATAAATTTATAAGAAAATTATGGGAGCTTAGAAAACCCTTAAGAAAGCTATGATAATGTTATCTTGTCCATATAAGTAATTAAAAAATTACTAGGTCAAGAAATTATCCTCTAGGACTACAAATTTTAAAGTTGATTGAGTTAGAAGAGGAATTAGATTGAATATGAAGGTTAAGTTTAGCTTTTGGATGATTTACCCAATAAGTAGACGTCCTATTATAAGAAGTCATGGAACCCAAAAGGATCCTAGTCAATCCTCCTTTTGATAATGAGGGTAGTGTTCCTAAAAGAGCTAGAGCGTCGCACGACGACGAAGCCAGGCCTAGTACTAGGCCCACTGATTAGAGCGTTCAGGCCCCGACGCTACAACAAATGCATGATCGGTCCCAAGGGGGATCTTCGTTATAATTAAGTGTAACTAATTCAAGTTTTTCTTGAAATTTTAACCTTGCAAATGTAAGGAGGGAGTAAGGAATTAGAAAAAGTAAAAGTGGCTAAAACGGAAGACATCTTTCAAGAAACCTATGAGCACTTGTTTGTAAATTAAGAAGGAAATGTTTGGGATAAGGCTGGTTGAATTAGGAAAGAATGATTGGTCATCTTTAAGAGAGCTTGTCTCAAGACACCTCTGATTCTTTGGAATATTTTCACTTCAGGTGATGAGTAATGATGGCTGGTCATCCATGGATGGGTCGGTTTCCCCCATGTACGTGGAGTATGTACCTTCTACATGTGTATGTTTGTAGATACTACTTAGGATACCATTTTTATCCTAGGGGAACTGCCCAATTGTATGGGCAACTGGTTTGGCATATGGGCCTCCCGAACTTTTGGGTATGAGTTTCCACCCTGTTCATAAATAAGGAAGAGTGTTGTTGTTCACCCAAGGTGTGCTTGAGACAAGTGGAATACGTGTCAGGATTTTCAAGATATGTTATAAGTGACCGTACCTTGTCTTAAGTCTAAAGATGTTTGTTTTCTAAAAGACTGTTTTCAATGCTGATTTCAATGACTTGCCTTAATGAATAACACTGACACAAAGTTAAAAAGGAATCCATTATTTTAAGTGCTAAAACACATGTGGTAGTAATTAGGAAACAAGAGGATCATGCGGAGTGAGGGGTGCTAAGTAGGGATTGACTAAGGTTGTCAATCATGGATGGGTGGACCTGATTAGTCAGGTAACCATCCATTCCCACACACTAAAATCATTTAATAAACTTCTTCAATTGGAAGAGGAGTTCACGATCGGCTGTGCCCTCACATTTGTTAGGGGGAAAAAAAGCGTTGAGTGAGAATACCTTAGCCCAATTTGCGAAAGTTATAGAGTTGAAATAGTCTTAGATTTTTAAGAAGTCCCGTTTTCGCTGTGAGATAGGACTAGGTCTTCTTCTAGGGCTATAGACCCAAGCCATTGTCAATGGTAAAGGTCTATTCCTTGGATTTTTCTTGTTTATAGACTCTGACTTTTAAAAGTCCTAGAGACTTGTCAAGGATCCCCATCCCAATCTGGGTATTGGTGGGTTGGGGATCTCACAAGTGGTATCAGATCAAGGTTAATAAAGGTCTTGGACCTAAAGGAAAAACATTAAGGTACTAGGGAAAACTGAGTTTTGACAAAAAGTGATTAAAAGTGTATAATTGAAATGTGAGAGAGAAAGAGAAAAGAGAAACATTGTCCCCATCTGTGCAGGAAGAATTCCATTAGGCCTTCCGCAAGTTTTTGGTCTTCAACCTCATGTTTATGGGAGCATGGACATCCCAAAAATACACAGTACGAAAGAGTGTAATGAAGCTATTGGATTACATGTTTTCCCCACCCACTTGGGGAATTAGCTGGGGAAGGTCTGGTGGTGTTTTTCTCATAGATGCAGGAGAGATGGAAGGGTTTGCTTTAAATCTCAAAAGACTCAAATGGGAAGAGGAGAGTCATTGAATATGAATTGAGCCTTATGATCATGCTCCCAGCAAGCAAGATGCACAAAGAGGAAAAAATTTCATTCCATGAGTACTCGCTATAGTCCTAATGTGAGCCACAGGTGAAGGTATTCTCACCCTCGCCTTTCCCAACCTCTCCTCTTCGAGCATACCATCCTCCTACAACCAGCGTTTTTTTTCCTCCGCTCCAGGTGGTCACTCTTCTTCTCTCCTTCGACTAGCGACTGATTATTGGCCAGCTTTTTCCAACCCCTCACGATGACGGTTAGCAGGCGCCTCATTGCATCAACAACCCATGTTTGCTCCCGCCCTAGTCATGCCGCATCACCCACTTCCCCCAGATTTCTCTCTCGAAAAAAGGGCCATTCACTACTCCTCCCACTCTCTCTTGCATGGTGGTGCCCAGTAAACTTGTACTCGACTATCTTTTTGGCTTTCCCTCTCCCTCTCAACCGCACCCATCATCCATTCTGTGGCCAATAATTCAGTTGTATCTCCCTCTCTTCTTTTAGTGAATCGCCACCCTATCCTTAGCCAGCTCCTGCTTGCTGCCTAGGCTGCTTGAGGGACTCCCACCCGCCTTTTCTCAACTAATCTTGCCCTTAGTTTTCCCATACAAACTTACTTCACTATAGCACACTGCAGTGCCTTATCCCAAGCTGCACCTCCACTCTTGCATGCTTTCGTTTTGGTGGTGGGGCTATTGGGGCTCTACCAGATGGTGCACGTTTTTCTTCGGCGGGCCCCCTTTCTCAACGTGGTTGGGAAACTTCCACCACCAGGAGTCGCACAGCCTGTGCTGAAGCCGCTTTCCCCACCTCCTTAACTGCCCGAACCACACGCACTCATGCCATCACGTTCTCCCACATGCTATTAAAAACTAGTCTTGCTTGGTGGGCCTTTCTCGTACATAATCTGATAGATTCTGGAACGCATCTGGTTACTTACTTAGTTGGTTGTGATTGCTATCGCCTTGGGTTTATTGTGGGGACACGAGAAAATGAGTAGAACCAATTGATAGGCACCAATAATAGCTTAGCTTGGGACTTGATGAGTATTGGGAAGAAGCAAGTTGTGTCTCATAGTGCTCCATATACAACAAAGGGCTACTAAAGAGGGTAATTGAATGGAGTAAAAGGGTTACAACTTAATCTACTTTGGTAGTTGTTTGTAGATTGCACCATTCAACCTAGTAATATCGCTCATTTAGTCTCTAAACCATGGAACCATCTTTGAGACACACATATTATTCTCAATCAAGCGTAGTTAATTTTCCTATATTTCAATATACACGTTGAATTTCCAAACCGTGAGAAAAGAAATGCATGTCTATTTGATATATAGATACGATGATTGAAATTGTGCATGCACTAGTGAGGAAAATACATGGCTAGACTACTTTGACAAACTTAAAAATACAAAAAGCACAAACAGACTATAAACATTGAACTACACTACCGACCTGATAATCATGTACGAATGTCATCCAATTGTGCAAGCTGGAGGACCATGTCTGAATCAAGCTACAAAAAAGCAATGTGAATAGTTAAACATATCGTCTTGCAATGAAACATCACAGACTAAAGCTGCAAAGTATACAATGCACATTATGCAGAGGTGCCATACAAAAGTATGGAGCTGGCACTGTGGTCTCTCCAAAAATTATAAGAAACGGAAGCCGTGCCCCGCCCCGTAGCGTTTATGTGTTGCGCCAAGCAAACGCATAGTCATGGGGTGCCAGATATAGATAACAAACCTTGTAGTGTTGTTAAGCTGGAGTCACGGTTGTGCAATTGAAACATCGATTTTTGTGAATATATGTCCGAACTGTTGCCAACAAAATATATTAATGGAAAAGAACACATAATGCTGCCAATAGTGCACTTTAATTACGTCAAAGAAGACGACAGGGGAATGGGGGATGTCGTCTGTTGATCCATGGATCTACGTCTATCCGTGTGCAGGTAGATGTTGAGACTCAACTCCATCTCTCTAAGCACACTGCTCACGTAGCTCTGTGTGTACCCTAGTATCCCTCGTAGCCATGATATCCTTTTTCAGTCTCCCTCGCATGCAGGTGTTATCCACCATCTCTGTTTGTCAAAAATGCTATGAACATAAAACTCCTTTTTCCATATCCAGAGAGAGAGAGAGAGAGAGAGAGAGAGAGAGAGAGAGAGAGAGAGAGAGAGAGAGAGAGAGAGAGAGAGAGAGAGAGAGAGAGAGAGAGAGAGAGAGAGAGAGAGAGGTCATACGGTGCTTGTTGATTGAGAAGCCAAAGCCAAGGTGAAGCAAGGTGCAGCCGGTGCTTTTTCAGAGTGCTGGATACTTTTTCACAACATTGGATGCTCTTTTCACAGTACTTGTTGTCGCCTTGGTGGAAGCCACTACAAGAGGTACTTAATAGTAGCGACGCTCGCAGTGCGACGCTCAAATGTGAAAAACCACGACGTTGCTAAATTACAAGTAACTTAGCGACGCTCATAGCGACGCCGTCAGGGCTAAAAAAAATAATTGAGAGCGTCCGAAAACTCAGATCTCAGATTTGAGTTTTCGACGTGCGCTCAAGCAAGCAAGGTAACGCGCGCTCTCCCTCTCTCTCTCTTTCTTCTCCACACACACAACACACACACACACACACACACACACACACACACACACACACACACACACACACACACACGAGGAGAGGAAGGAGAGCCAGGTATGCTCCTTCCCTCTCCTCACTCTCATGTTCCCTTCCCCTCTTTCTCTCTCCCTCTCTCTCTCTCTCTCTCACACACACACACACACACACACACACACACATTGTGTTTTTGAGAGAGAGAGAGAGAGAGAGAGAGAGAGAGAGAGAGAGAGAGAGAGAGAGAGAGAGAGAGAGAGCACAAGCACAAACAAAAAACGCACACACACATGCATAAACAAAGAATGCACACACACATTGAGAGAGGAAAAGAGAGAGAGAGCATGCATAAACCAAAAAATGCACACACACATGCATAAACAAAGAATGCACACACACATTGAGAGAGAGAGAGAGAGAGAGAGAGAGAGAGAGAGAGAGAGAGAGAGAGAAAGAGAGAGAGAGAGAGAGAGAGAGAGAGAGAGAGAAGAAGAAGAGAGTCTTAACATCGTAGGAAACTATCCCAAGAGACCTTAAAGATCTAGTCGACAGGAGTTGAACTCAAGACCTGTTATTCATGAGGGAAATGGCATAACCAATCTATCACACTTCGGTGATAGAAAAGTTATACCATTTTTCTCCTTTTTTTATTGGCGTGAACACACACCCCCACCCCCCACCCCCCGAGAAGAAGAGAGTTTAATTTAACGTCGTAGGAAACTAATTAAAGAGACCTAAAGATCTAGCCGACGAGGAGTTGAACTCAAAACCTGTTATTCAAGAGGGAAATGGCATAACCAATCTACCACACTTGGGTGATAGAAAGGTTATACCATTTTTCTCTTTTTATTGGCGCACACACACACACACACACACACACACACACACACACAGACACAAAAGAAGAAGAGAGTTTTAACGTCGTAGGAAACTATTCCAAAAGACGTTAAAGGTTAGGTTAGATGTAGACTTAGGTTAAATTAGATTTAGGTTTATTTAAGTTAAATTAAATTAGATTTATGTTTATTTTTAGTTAGATTTACGTTTGATTAGATTTATGTTTATTTACATTAGATTTAGATTTACGTGATATTAGATTAGCTTTATGTTTATTTAGGTTTATTTACGTTAGATTTAGATTTACGTTATATTAGATTAGATTTAGGTTTATTTAAGTTATTTACATGTTATTGAAGAGGGAAATGGCATAACCAATCTATCACACTTGGGTGATAGAGAGGTTATACCATTATCCTCTTTTTATCGTTTAAGATAAGGTTAGATTTAGATTTACGTTAGATTAGATTTATGTTTATTTAAGTTAGATTAGATTAGATTTAGGCTTATTTTGAGTACACCGAAGGATTATACTGCCTACGCGGTTGAGAGTGGCCGGTGTCTCAGTCTTCACTGGGTCGGAGATACTTAGGAGTGGCTCGAACACTGCGTCGGGGTCACCTAGATGCCTGGATGATGAGCATTCATCGGACATGATTGCTATAGTTCACGGGAGGGACATGCCAAAGTGATACGCCTACCTCATCAATCGTATGTCCGATGAGACCATTATGACAACAGCATAATGGTGTAAAGGTCGACATTTTAGGGTGGAACGGATCGACAAAAAGCGTTTTACTCAAGATTGTGGAATCATGGCAAAATTTAAACAGTCTAGTCGACGACGGTCCTCTGATGCAGATCATGTGGTGGCGGAACTCACTTACTTCGGCACGCTACAAGAGATTTTGAGGATCGATTATAGAGGATTTTTTGTCGACTTGTTCGACGTGCAATGGTTCAAGATAATCATGGAGGGTCACAACGCTATTGTGCGTAGAGGAGAGTCTGGTTTTCTTGAGGTGGATTCAAATAAGAAATGGATTGACCTAAGAGACACTTTCGTACTACCCGAGCATTGTGAACAAGTAAGTATGTAAATAATTAACATCCCATTTTAGAATTTATGTGCTTGGAAGCTCTCATGTAAGTTATGTGGCTCTGGCAGGTGATATTTCATCCTACAAAGTCTGTATCAAACTGGTGGTACGTCATAGAGGTAGCCCCTCGTAGTGCACGGATGTATGAAGGCTACCATGTGCCAATCACAGCCGCATCAATGGAGGAGATCGGAGGAAATGCTCTGTCAGAAGCCGTTGAGGTGGTGCCAGACGAACATCAAGCTACTACTCTCTATGGGGTGCATGTAGAGGATCTACAAAATGAAACGGAGGACATCTGTTTAAACGGAGAGCTCTATATAGATATAGGAAGTTATGCTGAGCTATGCGATGATGAGAGAGAGATCTCTTAAAGCCATAAATATTGTATTTGAATAATTTTGCTACGTTTTGTAAAAACTCTGGCTCTCTAAGTACCTTCCATGTTGTATAACGCTCTTTTGATTTTGCGCGGCTGACTGCCGTCTTAACGGCTACACACCACTAGCTACTCCTCCAGGAGTCACTCCAGTGGACACTCTTTGCTTCGGGGCTCAGACACTTGACGTCCTTACCCCCGTTGACACGCCGCTAGAGACCCCTGCCGGGACACCCAGGTTCACGCGTCAGCGGCGAGAGGGCTTACCTTACTCCGTCGACTTCAGCGACGGCATCATCTTGGATGATGAAGGCAAGTAGGTGATTTCGCGCATGCGCGGTCTTTGCTCTCAGGTGTTTAGACGCTATATACTAAACACATGGAGTGAAGTACCGAATGATTTAAAAGACAAAGTCATCAACATGCTTCATGACGAGTTTCCCATTCCAACATGGGATGACCGCTTCAATAAAGACGCGATGAAGGTTCGAATGCGCGAATATTGCAAGCACAAGCGTTCCGAAGTACAAAAAGCAATCAAGCATGGGTGGAATAGACCAGATTGGCTGGCCAAAGAAGATTGGAAGAATGCGAAGAAAGCAGCACGTGAGAATCCTGACAAGTGGAAGCAACAAAAGGAGGCAGCCAGAGCGCGAGTAGAGGTAGGGAGCTCGCACCACTCGGGGAGCGGCGGGTGGGCATCATTTGAGGCCGATTTTGTAAGTGTTTTCGCATTGCTCTCTATGTTTGATAGTTTAGGGTTTATGGGTTTTTAAATTCTAACATAATGGGTTCTTTGTATGTTTTGACAGTGGTCGATGACAGGACATGATTCCACACCGTACGAGCGTGAGTACGCAGGCAAGAAGGGCTTAAACGCTCTTATGGACATTCTGAGTTCTCGCGGTGGCATGGTTAGTATTAGGGTTTATTCTTTTCTATTTGTTGTATTGTTTTATAAATGTCGCTATATGTTTATACTTACAAAAAGCTGTCTTATTGTTTTTTTTTGTAGAATCCAACAGATACGCCGCTTGGACGCGATGAGACGTCTGATTAGACGACGTCAGTTTAGCCATAGCTAGATAGCATTAATTTATTTTTGTCATAGCTTATGTATCATGAGACGACTTGTATACGTCTTTTTGAAAACCATGCATATTTTTTAAATAATGACAATGGTTTGTAACTATTACATTTGCAAAGTTTAACAATCAAGTGATTTTGCCTATGTGTACAATTGTCATTGATTTACTTTCATCAATTCACGCTTGTCAGTTTTGTATCTTTCTTTTGCAAACAATACGCACTATGGATGATGGAATTAATGGTTATATTGTCTTGTGGGTGACTATTTTGGGATCTACCTTTGCACTTTTTTTCAAAGGTGAATCAATTAATGAAACATTCAATATGGATGCCCTGCCACCAAGTTTTTTTTCTCTCAGGCGTCGCTATGAACATCGCTATATAAGGCTCTGTAGTGTTGCTATAGATGGCTCTACAACGTCGCTATAATCGTCGCTGTTATAGCGATGCTTATAGCGACGTTCCCTTATCGACGCTCTTAGAGACGTCGGGGGTTATAAAAACCTAGTGTATTTCCGTCGCTAAAAGCATCACAAGAGCACACAACCTCTTGTAGTGAGCCGAGGTACAGAAGGGCGCGCAACGAGGATCTAGGCTCACCAAGCGATAAGCAATAAGCAATAAAACAAAAAAAGTATCCAACATTGTAAAACTAGATCATCTAATTCCAGTGAAAAGCAAATGGCCTGGATTGTGCCAAGCGGCCTGCTTGCTCCAGCCCTCGATGTTGCTTGATGATGATGATGATGCCCTTGTTTCCTCCAGTCAGGTCCCTCTTGTACGTCCAATCAAGCAACTTAGCCATGCTTCAACAACGCCATCCCTCCTTGCAGCCATGCTTGAGGCCCTTCAGAGTTGCTCACCTCTTGGGCATGATCTCCTTTTGCCATTTGATGCCCAATGTTGACCTAATTTCATCCCTCTAGTGGCTAGCTATCATGATGATGACGCCCAATCTACTATTGCTCTAGTGTACCCTCTATTGTGCTGTCGAACCCTGTCCAAACGGGCCTACCTTGCAAGATGCCTCACCTTGCAGAACCTCCTCCAATAGACGAAATTGTGCCACATGGCCGCTTGCGAGCTCAAAGAGTCGAAATAGGACGTTTGGCTCACCAAGTAAATAAATAAATTAGCGCTATGCTATGTTCAACACTCTACTTTTGTCTAGAGCTCTGCTTTTTTCTTGAAGGCCTGATTAGATAGAATTTGGATGTCAATGTTTTGTTCTTGGACAAGCAAAAGAGAGGCAAAAAACATTTGTAGGAATTGAGGGGTCAAGGCCATGCCACATCAACCACGCAGCCCTCTACTTGGAGCTCTCTCAAAGAATTCTTAAGATGTGTCGACAAGTGCAAGTCTTTTGTAACTGAATGCCACTTGAAGAATTCTTCTCGTGCTAGTAGCATGCTCAAGCTTGTTAGTTAAGCTGATAGATGCATATGTGTCAAAAATACTCTGCAAATCAGGCTCAATGGATATGTTAATTTTCTATTTATCGTGTAGTATGACAAAGTATTCACGAAGTTCAATGCCATTCTCTTCAAGGATTTCAACAAACATTACCTGCTTCTAACTCTTATGAGCGAGGGCAATGAGATGAACGCTATTAACACTTTATCAAAACAGGCAATGTTGGCTTCGAGCTCTATGCTCAAACTGACCCAATGCTACATGCGCGGAGTGCTTTGCCATCCATCTTGTGCTAAGCTATCTAAGACCATGTAGATGTCACTATTTTTGTGCTCGAGGAATGCAGGTATAATATCCTCATAATCAACTTAAGTGGACTAGTTTTTGATGGGAAAAGTTTCCTGACATTGAGAGGGTAGCTCCACCGTGGAAGGTCGTGATCCTGGTTTGAATTTTAAAGGGGGTTCAAAGGGCTTGCAGGTGCATGCCGAGCGTGTGAGACTGCATCACTGAACAATGAAGAAGGTTATAAAGTGTATGCAGGAAAAGCGATCTTTGGTTTTAATTTTGAAGGGGGTTTAAAGGGATTGCGGGTGCATGCCGAGTAAATGAGGCTGCAGTCTGAACAATGGAGGAGCTGCTGATCTGAAATGTAAAGTCCTAGGGCTTGTTGGCCGTGCAACATTTGGCATACATGTCGATCAAGGCAGTGCCAAGCATAACATGTTTTTTTGACGGCCCAAAGCTTCCTGGCCCTATTACTGTTGAGCATATCCCGCAATCAGCATGTTCCAAGACATAACATTATTGACAGAAGCACTTTTTGTGTCTTCTCAAGCACGTCACATCTGGCATACATGTCCATCAAGGCAGTGCCAAGCACAAAGCTCCTGTCTAACAATACCATTATTGCAACATGATTTCAAGATGCAAACAGAGGTGATTACATCCTAAAATAGCCAGCCAGAGCTCCTGTATCCCTCGCTTCGCATCCTAAAAACAGCCAGCCATAGAAGTGCCCCCGTTTTGCATCCTAAAAATAGCCAACCAGAGCTCCTGTATCCCGCAATTAATGCATTTCAAGAGAAGATATTCCGGACATACATATCAACCAAGGCAGAGGCACATGCAATTAAGAGGAAAGCGTAGATGATTGCATCTGGAGAGATTCCCTCGCTTCACATCGGTTGAAAACACCCCAAGCTTCCTGGACTTGCCATGTTTGACGTACATGTTGGCCAAGGGAGTGCCAAGCATAGCTTTTTGTCGACAGCCCCTGACTAACACTATCATCGAGAGTTCTATTGCCCATCTCAACGTCTTTGAAATTGCCACATGCCTTCAAGATGCAAGTATAGATGATTGCATCCGGAGGGAGGCACTCGCTTCACATTAGCTTAAAACAATCCACAACTTCGTCTATAAGATGTTGACCAAGGTAATGCCAAGAACAACTCCTTTCGTTAACAGCCCCCTTGACTAACAATATCCTCATGAACTTGTTGCTCATATCAGATTCTTTCTCAGTGCACCATGCCTTAAAGTTGAAATGGTTGCTTCGCATCTGCTGAAAACAGCCCAGGGTTTCCTGGCCAAACACATTGGGCATACATGTCGACCAAGGCAATGCCAAGCATAATGTTTCTTCAGTCCCTGACTAGCACACCTCTTCAGGCATTCGGCAAACGTTTCCTGCTTCATAAGTCTGCAGGTGTTATTCCCTCCAACCTGTTTTCTTGCTTTTGTGAAATCTCTTGTAGCATTTCTTCCTTCTTTATCGGGTATGCTGTGCTGCACATCTCCGACCCAAGCATGGCCACATTCTTGCAGACAGACTCCGAACCAACCACATCTACTGGCGTTTGCTTTGCAATAGCCTCCACCTCATTCACAAAGATTGCATCCGATGGCATGTCTGGCATCTCCAGTCTGTCAAACAATCAGACGACCAAGGTTCTGCGCTCGCAGCTTTTGCCAGGCCCGCGGCTGTGTTGGGGCCGATTTCTTCTTTTTTATTTGATCAAGTTTCGATAACATGCTTTTATTAACTGCTTCCTATATTGTGGATGCGCCACGTGGTCAGTTGTGGGCTCAAAGAGTCCAAAAAGGACCTTTGGCTCACCAAGCAAAAAACACAGAGACACATAAACCACTACAAAAAATATATAAACCTTAAGGGTCCTTACACACACATACACTCCACTCTTGTGCCTTTCTATCCTCTATACACACTGAGGGGTTCTTACACACACACACACACACACACACACACACACACACACACACACACACACACACACACACACACACACACACACACACACACACACACACACACACACACACACACACACACACACACACACACACACACACATCCTTCATGTTGATTTCTTTGGAATGCTTCTTTGCCTTCTCTCCGGCACACCTTTCTTTGCGACATGAATCGACGCCATTGACAAAGCAACACTACGCATCGACTTCATTTGGAGAAACCGCAACCGCATCGCACTTCATCGATGCAATTTGAAGTAACCTAGCTGCATCGACACTTCTCAAAGACGGAGCAAATTTGCTTTGCATTGCATACACATACGACGTTGTGCATACCGTCACACACTTTTGAAGCGCTGCATCATGCCAATTGACGATTCTCTTCTCCTTGACCCACTTTCTATCGACCAACAGATCGAGCTTCTCTAACAAGATGTCCAAGAGCTCCAGCATCAACTTGCTGAACGTGACAAACGGGACCGTGACATAGAGCTCAACGATGAGAGACTTACCAAAATTCTCAAGACCACATTTGACAACCAAGTCGACCGTAAAGAACAAAAAATCAGTCGTCGTGCCTTCACTTTCTCCCGCTATGATGGCCGCAAAATTGGTAACATCGTCCTCTCTTGGCTTAGTCAATTTGATGATTACTTTGTTGAAGAATCCTTCTCCGAGAAGGACAAAATCAAGTGTGCCACGAACCACATGACCAGTAAGGCTTTTCTTTGGTGGAACATCACCCGCAACAATGCCCAATGCCCAACCACTTGGCTTGAATTTCAAAACCAAATCAAGCACAACTTTCTCCCACCCCAATTCCACTTGCAGGCTCGACGTGCCTGGTCCGATTTTTCTTGGATCGAAGGCGAGACAGTGAGCCGATACACTGACCCATTTTAGCAATGCCTACTGCTCCTACGCATGATGGAGGATGTTCTCAAAGATACACTTCAAATCAAGTATGCAGACGGACTTCAATGCGGTATTCAAGCCAAGCTACATTCTTTGAAGTCCACCACTCTCTACAAGGCAATATATTATGCACATGATGCTGAAAAGGAGATCAATTTGATAATGCATATGCTACAAGTTAATCCACCACGGCATCAACCACCTCCCTTTACCAATTTTTTGTGCCTCAACAAGAATCGTAGGTATAACCCCAATAATTATCAAACATTGTGCACTCACAATTTTGTACCTGCACGTGCTTTGACTGCTCCACATAATACCCCACATCCATGCATTGTCTTTAACTCCGGTCCACAATGCCCTACATTTGGGCAACCACCTCATAATTTTGCATCTCCACTATCTGCACCCATCGTTGCACCTTCCACACACAATCATCCTCGCATAGTGTGTCATTGTTATCACAAGATTGACCATGTCATGGACAATTGCCCTCTCAACCGCCAATGTCCCAATCAAATGGCTCAACTACACAATCTTGACACCAATACAAAACTCTACAATGATTGGACTACCGATCCCTCACCTGCTGATCTCAACGCTGCAGATGCAACATATATGGATTTTTCACATGCCTGGTTTGATTTAGTTGCCAATATTTACTTGCATGTCAGTGACTATTCTTTTGCAAATGGTTTTGTCTTTTATTGTCAAAAGCTTTGTGTCACTGCACACTTTAGAGAACTTGCTATTCACGAAATGCATGCACCAAAGTATATGTGTCACCGTGGTATTCAAAGCACTCTCTCTGCTTGCACTGACTAATTTTTTTGTCCTGACATGAAGCACGATGTTGCACAATTTGTCTCACACTGCATTGTTTGTCAACGTGTCAAGAGACACCATGGTACAACTCATGGACTTCTTATGCCACTGCCTATTCCAAAGGGCCCTTGGAAAGAGATTTCCATGGATTTTATCACAGGTTTTCCACCCACCTCTTTGCACAATGATATGATATGGACTATCGTAAATAGGTTTAGCAAGCAAGCATATTTTATTCCCTGTAAAAAGACTCTAATTGCACTTCAAGCTGCAAAAATGTTTTTGAATCTCATTTTTCCTCACCATGGTTTTATTAAAGTATTTATTTTTTATCATGATGGTCAATTTTGCAATCATTTTTTGTTTGCATTGTGCACTAATCTAGGCTCCAAAATGGACTTCACATATGCTTTCCACCTGAAAACAGTGGCCAGACCAAAGGTACCAATAGTACTATCCTTGACCTCATGAGGGCCTACACAATAGACAATGCAGAAAACTGGGACCAACACCTTCCTCTCCTCCAATTTTCTTACAACAACACTCCCCATTTTGCAACACACAAAGCTCCCTTCGAGATTGTGTATGGTAAGAAGTTGCATATCCCTATGACCACCATCACTAGTAATGTTTCTGTAAACCAACACCCTTGCACAAGATCATGTTCTCATTTTGCAAGAAGTCACTAAAGCTATCCAAAAAGCCCAAGCACACTACACCGCATAAGAAAACAAAAAGCATCAATTCATTGAGTTCACTTTAAATGATTATGTTTGGTTGCATATTGAAAAGCGTCGTTTGAAGAACAATGAAAAGCACCCCAAGGGAAAGTTAGCCCTTTGCTTTTAAGATTCCTTCAAGATCACCAAAATCATTAACTCCGATGCATATAGGCTTGACATTCCACATCACTGGTGCATACACAACTCCTTTCATGTTAGTTTGTTGCGAAAATTTAAAGGTACCCACCTATTGCACCTGTTTTTGATGACCCACCCTTACTCAAAGACGACGAAGAATTATTACTTCCAAAATCAATTATTGATAATGATTTCACTACTACAAGCTTCGGTACACAATATCATAGATATCTTGTTAAATATAAGAATCCCTATGTCAAAGAATGTCAATGGCTTCCTATAGCCACTTTAAGTCCCATGTAGCAGCACTTGATTTATACATACTACAATCACAGTAATGTATTTAGGCCTGACGAGGCACCATTAGGCAATGCATAGCATCACAATTTGGTGGAATGGTTGATTGTCTCTGAATGGAATGGAATACAATGACTGGACTTGATTGGTACATTGGTTGGTTTTTATGGAATTGATTCAAACGCTTGTTAGAGCTTGTACACCTTTGATAGGCAGGTCTCTCCATTATGCAAGTGATGTGGAAATTATAATTGTTACCTACATGTGTGTTAGAGTTTCTACGCCTAATGAGGCAAGTCTCTCTATGATTTTTACATGTGGAACTAGCCCACCACATATTACTTTGCTATTGTTATGAACAACTGAGGTCAGTTGCTTTTGTTACCCTGATTATATTATGGAATGGATTTTGAGAAGTTGGACATTAACATTTATGGTATGTGAGCGTGGTGTAGCAGGTCAAGGTAGCTGAGTCGTGGGCAAGTGGCTAACAGCAGATAGCAGGACATGGAATAATCCAATAAGACTTAGGGTTTTTAGTTAGTTCAATAAAGTCCTCGATCCCCAAATTGGAATTTAAATAGCCTCATTTTATGAGCTGTCCCTTTTTGGAATTAATATAAATACGTACCTAGAGGAAGCCAGCTCACTCTAGGCATGGGGGATGATTGTACCCAATGCTCTCTTTCTCTCGCTCCCTCGCTCCTCTCTCTCTCTCTCTCTCTCTCTCTCTCTCTCTCTCTCTCTCTCTCTTTGTCTCTCTGTGTGCATGGCATCCTTGATTTAAATGAGCATGTATGCAAGTAATATGTGTGTTGTTGTCATTACGACGGTCCAGTTCACAAAAGAAGCAAGTTTGGCAGCTATGGAAATAGAGGATGAGTGCTACACTCAGTCAACTCGTGCCACAAAAGAACAAGTTTATTAGGCACCTCCTGATGCAACATCGGTTTACTTTATTGCAAACCAGCGAGCTAGGCCACCCATGATAAAGCCAATGTCTAAGCCAAGAATAGGGAATTACCACAATTGTGGCTCAGACGACCATTGGAAAAATTATTGTCATGAGTAGATAAGAATGCGAGACCAGTCGAGGCTTATTGCATGCAATGTGGTTGCAAGGGTTGACATTTTCCAGATGATTGTCTTAGGAATCTAGCTAATAAAGGAAAGGGAGCCATTTAAGTAGTTCAAGTCATGCCAATTGGCTCATTAGAGGGTGAACTATTATTCTGATTCAAAAGAATTTGTTCAATGATGCAACTCAACGAGCAAAAATGCCAACTAGAATCAATATTATGCCATTGCGACCTAAGATGGGAGCACACACATTACTAAGTGGGGTATAGACTTTGTTGGTCCAATACAACCACATGCATACAAGACTTAGGCACAATACATTATTGTGGCCACATATTACTTAACCAAATGGGCCAAAACAAAAGCCAGTAGGAAGAACAATGCTCAAACCACTGCAACATTCCTATATGAGTGCATATTTACGTGGTACAGCCTTCCTATTGAGCTTAAGTGATCAAGGAACACATTTCCTCAATGAGTGGATATAACATTTGTTGAATGAGTTCATGGTAATCCATAACAAATTTGCACCCTATCATCCTCAAGAAAATGGTCAAGCCGAACATACAAACAAGATCTTAAGCTCAATGCTTACTAAGGTTGTAATCATGGGAAGGACTGATTGGGAAATGAATCTTCATTTATCTTTGTGGACTTATAGAGTGTCATTCAAAGGGCTTTGAATGCCACTCCCTTTAACTTGGTCTATGGACATGACATTGTATTGCCAATGGAATTCTTATTGCCAACCCTCAAAGTTGCACACGTGTTAGAATAGAAAGGTCGTGAGTTGCTAGAATGACTTAAGGACTTGGAAAGTTTTACCAATCAATACCCTTCAGATTCACCATCACTACTTTACTCAGTCTTTAGCAAGAGATGAAGTGGAAATAGATGACGAATGGCTAGATGGACTAGACATGAGAATCACGGTTACCTTGAAAGATGAGTTCAAAGTCAAAACGCTAGCTGACACAAGTGCATGACTCAATGCAGTAAACTATTCAACTTACAAAAGAGCGTCAATCCAACCATTGGAATACTGTCGAGCTAAGGTCAAGAACTACCATAAAGAATTCACACCAACATTGGGGTTGATCAATCTCAATATCTTTGTGTGTGGATTTATGTGCCCACACAGGTTTATTTGCATTCCTGATGAGCATATGAATGAAGATATTGTATTAGGATTTCCATGGATGAGAACTTGTAAAGCTATCCAGGATTGGGATGATAAGGTTCTTGAATTAAAACTCAAAGATAGGCAATGACAAGTACCATTTTCTCGTAGCCGTGAAGAGTGGAAGGTCGCTCTCAAAACTCCATAGCTACTAGACCACATGATCAACTCAGCTCCAATGACCACTACTCAACACTGAATTTGTCTTGATAATACCAGCATGCAAGGAACCATGCAATTTTGGGTACCCAAAGCTCAACTCACTAACAATTCTAAGCAGATTTGGGTGCCTAAGCAATTATTGAGTACTCAAAAGAAATCACTACTAGCAACTCCCCATCAATCGCAACAAAGGACACCAAAGTTACAGCCAACTAAATGGATGTGGAAACCAAAGCAACAGACTGAGGCCAAACCCAAACCAAGGATGGTGTACAAATGGCAACCCAAAGTAGCACCAAGCAAAGTGAACTACAAATGGGTTCCAAAGCTTCAATCATTACCAACAAAACCATCTGCTACAGTGCCACCTGATTCAAGGATCACTGACTATTGTACACCAACCACTATCAAGGAACAAGAACAATTGCTTCAAGATCTACTCTTCAAGAGAGTCGATCAATAGGATGCTTCGTCATCGACAACCTTGATCTCACCGCTCAAGACCCACCTCTTGCACTGCATAGTGTTTTCAATTGCATTGACCTCAATAGCATGGTAAAGCCAGCCTCGTCTATGCCTAGACATGATTTGACTGCTAGTGGACTGCAAAACTGGAGCTACACTTTGTTATCCTGGAGGATTTGGGCAAGGAGGAGGGGAGACATTCTCAATGTGACCCAGATATTTGAAATAGATTAGAAAAAGGGTAGTGTTTTGAAGTACTTGTATGTTAATGCATGAATTTTTGCAATTTAAAAGTAAGATGCCTTTAGAAGTAAAGAGAATAGAGACTATGTAATATGATAACCCCCAGGTGTGTATAAAATATAAATATCATCAAAAAAGTAAAAAATAGTGTAGTTTTTAACCTTTTTGCGTGTTTTTCGACCAAAAAAAGTGATCAAGCTAGAGAAATCCACAAAATATACCCAAGTCTAGTGTTTATGCAGCTTTAGATAATTTTTTAGATTGGTTTTCTATTTTTTTGGATTACTTTAGTATTTTTCTTTTGATTTTTTAATAAGAAGGTTCAAAATTAGAAAATAAATAGTAAACACGGTCAAATGAAAAAACAAAAGATACCTTGATGATTAAGAAGGGGAGAATGACGAGCATGTCAAATCTTGTTTGATTTTGACCACGATGACAGAAAGCCTAAATTGGGTCGATAATGCCCGATTTGGTGAATTTCTCGAAAATGGAGCAATCAGAATTCAAACGACAATGTTTTTGAAAGGAAAGTGTACTATACAGTCTAGTAGGACTAAGTGGGAAGTTTGAGAGAAAATGAGTCGTGGAGCCCAGGTATGTATAGCCCAAGTAAGCCAAAACTAGTTTCATTTCTACTTTGACCTTCTTGGAGAGAGCTCTCAGAGCTAGCTTTCTGCATGCTTTCGCCCACTTCTACCAGCCTCTACGCTACACAGTTTTGCACGAGACATGAGGGGGTACATTCTTAAATTACTAACGAATCTGTTTGTACACATTTTTGGGGTTAGGGTAGCTCAGAAAAACCCTAGGCTAGTAGAACCTTCCCGGGAAAGAACAAAGAGAAAACTCACCATAATTCTCAGATCTATGGACTAGATCATACCAAACTTGAAGGGGAGCATATCGACCACTGATATAATATTCCCAATGAGTCGTATGACCATTTGCCTTAGGACTAGGGGGTTCTATAGACAATAAGTTGAAATTTTGCCCAGAGTCGGAATTGCATTATGACTTCATAGAGAGCTTCCCCATTATAGGTATTATGACCAATGTACCTAGGTGGAATCAAAAGGAAAGCTTAATTGAGGCTATGGGTATAAGAAATTGGCTCTGATTGCCACGAAGCATCATTTTTAAGCTAAGGCCTCAAAACTACTCCAAATCGGACCAAATTTGACACGACCACTCCTCGAGGCATATGGGACATTAATTCATTCAAAGTTTTGGAACAAATAATCTATTTCAAGTTTCAGGAGCAAAACTGCCAAACTAGAGAATCAAGGACTGAACAGACTCCAGGTGACCAAAATCAATTCCAATTAGGGCTAAAAGCTAGACATTAGGCTTATAGGACAAGTGCATGGCACTATAAGATGGAAAAAAAATGAAAATTTGCAACCCTAGATAATAAGCGCGTTGATTATCTCCTGATCTAAACTAGCCTATTTTCACCTTTTCTTTGCATGCATACTATCCTTATGATTCATCAAAGCCTTTAACTTCCTTACAAGTCAAAAATCACTCATTTCTTGTTCACAACACAAAAACATGATCTCAACCTGGCATCCATGCATCCAAATCCACCCAAAGTTCAAATTCTATCCATTTTCATTGCCTTTTAACCCATGTGCATAGCCAAAAGCTAGTTTTGATGCCAAAAATGTAGCCCCAGATAATAAGCGCGCTTAATATCTTGGGATATTCATACTTTGTTTTTATCGGTCAATGTAGTAATTATTTGGCTTTAATTGTGAATTTGGCTTGCAAAGGCTTGATTCCAGCTTAAAAGGAAATGTTTTGCTCTAAAATGCACCTAATGCCTATACATGTTGTAATTGCACCAAGATCAATGCAGAACCAATCCTCTAGCCCCAAGAAGAAGACTCAATAACAAAGATTGCTGGATCTTTCAGGGTATCATCTCGAGGAGGAATCCATCCGCGAAGCCAATAAGACTTTTGCTGGAGACCTCTTAGAGAAGAACCATGTTGCAATTTTCCAAGGGATATTTTGAACAACAGACAACCAAGCAGTAGAGCTCCGAATACCCCCTAAAGAAGTTCATAATGTGGTTCAAGCGCAAGAGTTACAAGCGGCACATAGAAAGCTTGGACTCCAAGAGTTATACTAGATGGAACCATGTCGAGTCAATTTGCAAAGAGCTTATGAGATTTTCAACTCAATCAAGGAAGATGGCGTATCCCAAATCACAGACACAATTGGACAGCCCACTGAAGTGAATATCTCTAAAGAGATAGTGGCTGAAGCACTCAAGCCTCCTATAGAAAGCGAGTTTATGCACTCAAAAGAGAAGAAAAGAATGGGAGTATTCACTAGGAATACCGTTGCTGCCACATTCAAGGACATGATCCATAAACCGGTAGAGGAGCCTACATGGCTATTCCACCAACACTTCCATTTTTCTACGAAGCGGCCACCCTGCTATACATGTTCGAATCATGCAAGCGAGTTGATGTGCCAAAAGAGAAGAAAAGAACGGAGTATTCACCCTGAATACCACTGCCTCCACATTCAAGGACATGATCCATAAATTGACAAAGGAGCCTACATGGCTTTTCCACCAACACTTCTATTTTTCTACAAAGCGGCCACCCCGCTATACATGTATGAATCTTGTAGTGGCTTCTATATTTACAAACGCACTAAAATGCAGGCTACCAATGCATATTGAGCATGCATCTTATATGCTCAACACACTCAAGAGCACAAAGAAGACCAAAGGAATCAAGTACCTTAGAGCTCCAGAAGTTCTCACTAGGATTGCCTATCATGCGGTGGGAATGGCAGACAATTTTCCATTGGCTCTAGAGAAAAATTGTGGTTAGAAGCCGGCCTGAAGAATGAAGAGAGAGTGGAGGAGGAAGAAGATGAAGAGGAGCCACCTCTTCACTTAGAAGATAAAAAAGAAGGCAACCCTAAATTGCCCAAGTAGAGAGCGAGGAAGAGAGTGATGAAGGGCCAATGGAGGAACCAGAAGACAAAGAGTCTGAAGAGAATGAAGCAGACTTAGAATTAGAAGAAGGAAAGAGAAAGAGGGCAAAGGGAAAGGAAAAGGTAGAAGAAATACCATCAAAGCGAGCTCGCCACCCCACACCAACAAATCTATCACTCTTGGATTCGGAAACCTGCCTATGTCCTATGTCACTCCATTCAGTCATCGACACATTTTAGCACTTGAACAAAGTCCAAATGTTGCAAAAATTTGAGAGGAGGTCTAAGACACTTGGGGGCACTAACCGACCAAGTTTGGTCTCAATCCGGTGAGGTACCAAAATCACGATCCATCATGATCAAGGGCTTGGAAACTGCAATATAACATATCAAAAAGGTTGCCCTAGGGTCTAGGAACACTCTCCTATGGTCAGAATGTCAAAAAAGTCATTAACACACTCAAAACAACAGATTTAGCCTACTTACACGTAGTTGTAAATCACACCAGAATCAACAATGATTGTACTTGAATGAAAGAGCAATAAACAAGGAACACATTGCAAGCTTTGAAATTGAAATGTGATTACTAGAGCTCAAGATATGAGGATTACAAGGTGCATGAGAGTAGCCGCTCTTAGTCGTACGCTCCAAAACTCAAAATTTTGATAAAGATAAGTGTCCCTTTCTTGTTTTACAAAATGAGTTTTATACCTAGGGCTCTCTTGGTCAGTGACTGCTGACTTTACAAGGCTCACACTCGTTTATAAATTATACAACTTAGATGTAGCACAGACAGACTCAGGGTGATCTGAGTAAAATCAGAGACTCATATAATTACAAAAGCTTTCCAAAAAAAAAAAGAATATCACAATTTGGGGTTCAAAATGAAGAGGTCGACTTGAAGGGCACCCTTCTGGTTTGACTACCATCATTCCTCCCTTCTTAGTCGTTGCACGTCCTCTTGCAAACTGTTTTGATCTTCATCTAGATTGCTGTGATTCTATTTTTGCTTATGCTTTGGCGACTGCTTGAGTTATCTATTTGTGGGAGTCTTTAATAATCTAGTGTGTGCTTCTCTGGTGTGCAGGTGAGTAAGTTGAACTTCTCAGCCCTTGCTTCAATTTCGATCTTTGTTGCTAGTTCTCTGAAGGGATTATTACATAATGTACTTTGGTAGGCTATATGGCGGGCATACATATTTTTTGTCATTGGGTTGAAAATTAAATAATCAATTTCAAAGAACCGTGTTATGAATGCCTCCTCGAATGTTTGCATGTACTGAGAGGGCAAAAACATGATTAGGGCATACATCCCCATAATTACATTGTAGCGTGGAATCTCTGTCTCAAGGTTCTAGCATAAGCCTTTGGTTCCTTCCAGGAACACTTGCCAAGGATGTTCCACTGCCTATATATCCTTAAATGCAGTGATGTAGGTGGCTATCTATGTCCGTGTGCGCGTGTACGGAGTGTGCAAGAGAGGGGAGGACAAGGGGGAAGGGGATGAAGGAGAAGCTCTGCACAGGGACTTGGGTTAGTGGAGAGGAAAGTGAGAGAGTGGTCAACTCTCTCACTTTCTCTCCCTATATTCATTAGGTAAAAGAAAGTGGGTAAGTGTGGTTTCCCACGGCCACCTGCCCAACAACCTCCCACTTGAAGGTCATGGTGGCCAATAGTGGCATCAGTATAGTTAGTCTATACAAAGGTAATGAAGCATTGCCTAGGTTTCATCCTACACCCATAAGTTCTATGCAATGTGTAAATTGCTCCGAGGCTAAGATCTTCGTGAGAGCATCCACGGGTTGTCGTTAGTGTGAACCTTGACAAGTTCGATGTGCTTGCCAGCCAATGCATCTTGTATGACATGGTATTTGCGCTCTATGTGTTTTGACTTTGAGTGAAACACCGGATTCTTTGTCAAAGCAATGGCACTCTGACTATCACTATGCAGTACTGGAACCTCGTGAATGCCCAAATCTCCCACTAAACGAGCTAACCATATGGCTTCCTTGCTTGCGTCAGACGCAGCAACATATTCTGCCTCAATGGTAGATGAAGATGTGCAATCTTGGAGACACAATCTCCAAGAGATAGCTGCTCCTGCAAACATGAACACATAGCCAGATGTTGATCTTCTACGATCCATGCAACCAACCTGCATAATCCGCATCCGTGTAACCTACAATAGATGCATCACTGTTTTTGAAGTGTAAACACTTGCTAGCTGTACCCTTCAAGTATCTAAGGATTTTCTTCACTGCTTTCCAATGCTTCTTGCTAGGGTTTGCCATGTACTGACTAACCACTCTCACTGCATGTGCAATGTTTGGTCTTGAGGCTACCATAGCATACATCAATCTGCCAACTGCTGAAGAGTATGGCACTTTCGCCATTTCCTCTTTCTCAGCCATTGTCTTGGGAGAATTTTCCTTGCTAAGTTTGGAATATGCTTGCATTGGGGTACTCAGTGACTTCCCCCCCTGCATACTAGAACGTTGCAAGACTTTGTGGATGTACTTTTCTTGAGATAATTCAAGAATTCCATGTTGCATGTCTCTCTTGATTTGCATACCAAGAAAGTGATTAGCATTTCCCAAATCCTTCATGGAAAATTGAGTGCTTAACATCTTTTTCAATTGATTGATCTCATTAATTGATTTGCCTGCGATAAGCATATCATCTACATACAAGATCAAGATGATTTAAGAACCACTGTTCAATCTTTTGGTGTATAAGCAGTGATCCTCTTGACTTCTTATGTAACCCTGAGACTGCATGAATTTGTCAAATTTTTTATACCATTGCCTTGAACCTTGCTTGAGGCCATAGAGTGCCTTTCTAAGTCTACAAACCAATTTTGCCATCGTTGGCTTTTGGGTTTCACATACGAAGCCCTCTGGTTGTTTCATGTAGAAATCTTCATCTAGATCCCCGTGAAGGAATCTGTGTTCACTTCCATTTGGACAAGTTCCATGTCCTGGATAGCAACCAAGACAAGCACAGTGCGAAGTGTAGTCATCTTGACTACTGGAAAGAAAATCTCATCAAAATCCACACCTTTTTGCTGCTTGAAACCCTTGGCAACTCGACGAGCCTTGTACCTAGGCTCGGGATCTTTCGCTGTATACTTCTTCTTGCATACCCATTTGCAAGGTAAAGCATTTTTTCCTTTTGGTAATTCAACCAAATCCCATGTCTCATTAGCCACAATCAAAGTGTATTCTGATTGCATAGCCTGCTCCCACTTCTTCTTTTTGGCTCAATGTTGATCTTTCGCTGTATTCTTCTTTTTGCTACTGGATCTCTTCTTCTTTTTGGCTCTGAATTGCTTGATGTCTCATAATCAATATCTGACGGTCATATATTTCTTGGGCCAAAGCTTCCTTGATAGTTTTGAGCTCTTGCATTGTTGATGTGGGAACTGATGAAGTAGAGGCGGGGGCTGGTGTGTCATGCATTGCTAAAAGTTGCATTAGGGTGCTTTTGACTACAACATACGACTCCCCGAGCTTAACATTTCTTTGGCGTTCTTGTTGACATCCTCTTCCAGCCATTATTGATCAACTTGTAGCTGGGTATTCGCCTCGTTGAAATCTTAAGCTTCTTTGTAAAAGTGGGTAGCATTTGTTTTTTCTCTTTCTAGTTCAGCCTGTAGCTCTAATTGCATGCTTTGAAGCTCTTCAACCTTGTGTTGTAGCCCTTGATTTGCTTCTTTTGATTTTGCCTCTTTAGCTTTTGTCTGTTCCAAATCTAATTCTCTGATGTTATTGAGAGCCCTTGACATTGGAATTGCAGTTTGCTATGCTCTAGATGCTCATCAATGTCAAAAGAATGGATGAGATTATTTCCCTCTTCCATTATGGCCTTTGTGTGAGGAGATGAGCATGAATTACAAGAAGATGTGGAGAGGAAGGATAGATAGAATTGGAGATCACCACACAGAATAGATAGAACAAAAGTGCAAGCTCACCTGAAAGTTATGTGTAGTGGAGGTGGATTCCAGCATGAAAGAACAATGGGAACACAGATGTATCTATCAATAGTAGTAGCATTTATTGACATATTTTTGTCTCCAACTCTCTCTTTGTATGAGAGAGTGAAATTTATCGGCAAGGTTTCTTTCTTTTCACGTACTCCTAGTGCTAGTATCAAGGTACATTTCTTCCATACATTACTTAGCATGTTTGTAGCTAGGTCTATGTGAACCACAAACTAAATTTTTAAGTTTTTCGTGTTGTCCCTTCAAGATTTGGCGTATGTGGATCATGAAGCAAACCACACACACTCTAAAGGAGAACTTCAATTGCAAAGAGACATTTGTAGATATCCACCTTCTTGCCACTTTGTCGTTCTTTTGCTAAAGTATTTAGAGAAAAGTTTTATCACCTAAAAGTTCCCCTCTCTTCAACGCGGTTAGACGCTTGTTAGAATTTCCCAATAAAGTTGGGAGTGTGACTAGGAATGAAAGGTGCGATGATGGGACTCATCTATTGAGTATTGCAAAGACACTGAGATGCAATTTTGTTCAGCTCTTGTTTTTCTAGCAGCTCACTCCCAGCAAGAAACTGTATGGGGTACTATGAATCATACCCATGGTGTATCCGTGGCTGATTGTGGTGACTATACGTCCGCCTTTAAAGATGAGTATATAATACATGAATTAAAAGCAATTTTTTTCTGAAGCAATGAGTGTTTGTGAAAAGCTAGGCATGAAAAATGATTCTTGGGGTCGTGCTTTATGGGAGGAGAAAGATCTTCTCAATCTCTTTACTTGTAATACGGAGGACGAGTTTACTAGTGAGGAATATCTTGATGGCATTCCTCTAGGGATGACCAAAGATTTAAGTGAAGACAGAACATTTGAGGATCATGAGGTAGTTGTGGCTGAGTGTGAGTTATGTCATGTTGTGGACCTTGTTGTTGATGAAGAGGAAAAGATCCACAACTCAATATCACCTTTTGTAGAGGTTGATGGAAAAAGGATATGCAAGAGTACTCTTGTGATACTATTGAATGAAAATCACACTCTATCCAAGGACATACTCACAAGGGTAAAAAGTGGGGTGTATTATACATTGGATAAGAAG
This sequence comes from Adiantum capillus-veneris, assembly GCF_014529385.1. Lineage (NCBI taxonomy): Eukaryota > Viridiplantae > Streptophyta > Polypodiopsida > Polypodiales > Pteridaceae > Adiantum > Adiantum capillus-veneris. The sequence goes on along the minus strand of NC_140945.1, from coordinate 16,278,779 downwards.
CTCAAGATTCAAACAAGAACTTATCTTGTAATAGGCTCTGATTGTGATGTTCTATTTGAAATCTCATCTTTAAAGAATAACTCAAGGTGTAAGAGGAAAGGAAAGGTGGGAAACATGAATGAAGGTGTAGCTAAAGGTCCTTGGTACTTAGGAAGACTTACTTGTATAAGGATAAATTTGGATTCACTAGCAAGGACATGACAGGGCACTAGATGGTGGCGTTCCAAAGGAAACATTGAGTGGAGAAAACCTTTAGATAATACTTGGAGAGTGTTTGGCTATGAAGAGTTTGTATATGTGCCAAAGAACCTTTGAAAGAAGCTAGCTGGAACTAAAGTCATGGAAGTGTGTTTTCCTTGACTATGGAGAAGAAGACAAGACAGTCTATCGTTGTGAGACCCACTTTCCTGTAATATAATCCATGCCTTTGATGTCATAATCAATGGAAAGAAAATGGAAAAAATCCTCTCACCGAGATTGAGGTGAGGAAGATTACTTATCATGAGGTTATGCCACCCATTCATGAGCAAAGACCAGAGGTAGTCCATGTACCATAGGGTGAAGAGAGTGTGTAGATTGATGCTCCCATGAATTCTAGGATTCACAAAGTGAAAAAGAGAAAGGATAAAGGAGGGAGGTAGGGAATACGTCTTTCATGTATGGAATTTACTAATGTCAAAAGGGTAATAAAAGCGAGAAAATGGTTAATCTATGAAATCATTCAAAACCTATATAGGTTGCACTTGTGCCTCATTCGGACTTTACATTTATAGTCCCACCAATAAACAAAGGCAAAACTGTATCATATACATTTTATGAGCTCGTCTATGTCTCCTTGGTACATGCTAATAAGGGGTGAGCTACATCTTCCACAAACTCAACATCTCTACTAATCAAGATGTGCTTTGCTTGCGGATGATACAACCAATTACCTTTGCCTTCAAGATTGTAGCCAACAAAAATACATGTCATAGCCTTGTCATCCAATTTTATGCATGGTTGCTCAAGCCAAAGCATCAGCGAAGAAACCAAACACATGCAAGAGACAAACAGATGGCTTCTTGCCATGCCAAGCCTCATATGGAGTGATAGAGTGCAATGCTCTAGTGGGACACTTATTTAGTACATACAGCACGCATAATAGCCTCAAGGTAAAACACGTGGTATAGCTTGGGCTTTTGACCACACATCATGGTACAGCTTGGGCTTTTGACCACACTTGGTGCCATCTCTATCAGTGACCCTTTTTTCCTCTTAGGGAACACCATATTGTTGACGGGTATACAACACTATACATTGGTGTTTTATCACACAACTCGCTAGAAACACATTGAATTTTTTAGACATGTACTCCTCCCCTCGATTAGAAAAGAAAGCACCCACAATACAAAAGAAAGAGTGAATGAAGGAGGAAGAAAAGGTGGTTGTCTTGACTACTGACATGCATTGCCATGCATGCCAAGAGAAGATCAACAAGTTCTTAAATGATTTTCGTGGTATTAATCCTTGTGTGTGTGTGTGTGTGTGTGTGTGTGTGTGTGTGTGTGAGAGAGAGAGAGAGAGAGAGAGAGAGAGAGAGAGAGAGAGAGAGAGAGAGAGAGAGAGAGAGAGAGAGAGAGAGAGAGAGAGAGAGAGAGAGATTGTTTGAGTAAATTTCTCTTGAAGGTTTTAATGCATATGATGACCACACCCCACATAACAACCAGGTTTTGAAGAGATTGTACTTGTCATAACATTACTTTGATCCATCGGCAACAAGGATTTCAGCTGCATGATACTAGAATCAAGTCCTTTCCTTTGATCTTGGATTTTCTTCTATTGCTAAAGCTCCTTAGGTGGACCCTCTATGTTTTGCATAGCAAGTGTCACTCCTCCGGTCAGACTTCACTACAGGGTACATGGATCGCGATCCATGGTTTGATCTAGTCTTCAGATTTTGGCATCGGTTAGTGTACTAAAACACACACACACACACACACACACACACACACACACACACACACACACACACACACACACACACACACACACACACACACACACACACACACACACACACACACTCAATTCCTCCTATACAACCCTGATGCATTGAAAAGGTCAACTTGACAAACTTAAGTGGAAAGTGCTATGAATCCATAGATGGGTTCTTTTGAAAAGAATCAAACTTTGGACTTCGTTCTTTGCCAAAAGGAAAAGATATATTATTGGATAAATGGGCCTACAAGTTGATCACACCCAATGATGAGAGAATGATGAAAATCCCAAGTACAAACTCAATTGATGGCCAACTATTTCAAGTGCAAGCAAGGAATAAATTTTGATAAACAGTGCTTGCGTTGGTTGCCATGGAGTTGGTCCAAATGGATGTTAAAACGACATTAATACAACTTCCTCGTGGTTGAGCTACTCCTCTCTAGCAACCATCAAATGGGCCTATTATTGTCTCTCAAGGGTATGAATTTTGGTTTTTTCCCCTATAGAGAGATCTGGGAATCCTTGTTACTCATGTTTGTTTAGTGCATGTATTATAACCTACTTGTCGTTCGCTATCCCCAATGGCAGTACTTGTTCAACAACTTTGAGGTGCCCATCTTTCACAGGCTACTGAGTGTCCCTTCTCTATCCTAGCTAGTCAAGGGGGGTTTCCATTTCCCGAGCTAAAACCCATGAGCTAACGAGCTGGGAGTCAAAATATATGTGAAATATATTTGATAATTGTAAAAAATATCAAAGGTGGTAAATCATATTTTGAAGAGAAAATATCTTTGAAAATTATTTCTTATTATTTGCAACAAAAAATTCTACTGAGTGTCCCTTCTCTATCCTAGCTAGTCAAGGGGGGTTTCCATTTCCCGAGCTAAAACCCATGAGCTAACGAGCTGGGAGTCAAAATATATGTGAAATATATTTGATAATTGTAAAAAATATCAAAGGTGGAAATCATATTTCAAAGAGAAAATATCTTTATTTGCAACAAAAAAATTCTAAGTTTCACATGATATACATAATGGATCTACTAGGTTGGACAACTAAAAGGAATTGAAACTAATCCAACATAAGGTCTCTAGAAAAAGATGATTGTGTTGAAAGCTAATTTCTCCAAAGAAATATGGTTTTGAGCTAGCCTAGAACATGAATCTATGGAAAAATATGGTTGTGGCATGTCTTGAAATTCAATTCCTCCAAAGAAATATGGTGTGAGATAAGATTATACACAGTGTCTATGGAAAGGTATGATTGTTAGCTTAGAAGACAATATCATATTTTCTTTGGCAAAAAATGGCACTGAGTTAAGATGAGATATAATTTCTCTAGAGAAATATAAAGCTATAATCTTCATTTCATAATTTTAACATATTATATGATTTTTAATGTAGCTTTTAACCCAAAAAACGTGTTCAAATGTCATTTTTCCTTTGATTTGAGTGGTTTTTGGACCTTGAACATGAAAGTTACGACACTATTAAAGTGCAACCCATAGTAATTTTGCTAGTATATTGGCTCCAACAAAGCCACATTTCAAGTGGTATATGGCTCTAAACATGAAGGTTTTCATTTTGGAGAAAATACTTTTGGTGGTGAGTTGGTATGAGATTCGATTTCTCTTGAGAAATATAATTGTTTGTGGGTTGGATTGAGGCTTAATTTCTCCAATAGAAAAAGACGTGCTTAAAATCTAGGGTTTTTATTAAAAAATATGAAATTTTCCTAGACTCCAACATAATTTTTCCAAATAAATATAATTAAATTATTGGACTTCCCAAGAAACACATAGCAAGCAAGACCTCCCAAATATTATTTCTCTAGGAAAATATATCTTTTTGCTAAGCTCCAATACAATTTCTCCAAAGAAACCTAGTTGAATGCTTATAATTCTTCTAGAAATATATAGCAAGTAGTATCCCCAAATATATTGCGCTAACAAATATTAACTTCTTAACAAGTCTCCATCTCCGTCCACTATAATAAGCTATCATCCTCTTAACCTTATCAAGCCTAATTTCTCCAAAGAAAGCTTTTTGCCTGGATTTGAGCTTCATATGTTTGCAAACAACTATGGTTGTAGCATGTGTGGAAACATAATTTCTCCAAATAAATATGTTTTTTTCTTAGATTTGAGCTTCATCTTTGCAAACAACTATGGTTGTATCGTGTGTGGCAACATAATTTATCCAAATGAATATGCTTGTGAGCTAGCTTAGAAATTAGTTTTTCTGAAAAAATATGGTTGTGGTATGTCTTGCAAGATAATTTCTGCAAAGAAATACAATTGTGAGTTATGACTTATATACACTTTATTTGAAAAAGTATGATAAAAATAATTCTTTTTTAACTTGATAAGAAGGATGCTATGTCTTCTTCTTATAGTATATAATGGTTATGCAATTATACAATAGTTGAAGTACTTACACATCTTTCTCAATAATTCATATTTCTAAGGGAAATATGTATCTTGTCAAGATGATTTATTTGAAGCTCTTCATTCCTAGCTCGAGTGTTTTAGGTCATGAAAATAACATACCCCTAGCAACGAAGACACTTTTTAATCTCTTCAAGGAAGGTTTTTTCTCTGGTCCAATTTCCACTTAATAGTCTCTAGCTGAATTGAAACAGTTTTAACAAATTTTCGACTTCTATCGTGTGGGCATGTAGTTGAGCGGCCAAGCTGGATGGCTCAATAAAAAAGGATGCCCTAATAAGGCTGTGTATGGGTTGCTTGTGGTGGGCCATCCTAAGTAGTGCCTTTGTAAAAGTAGTGATCTGCCTTTGGATGGATCCGTATAGGTCCTCTGCTTCTGATGGTAGTCTTTTGGAGTCTATAGGCCTCCAGCAAGAGAGAGAGAGAGAGAGAGAGAGAGAGAGAGAGAGAGAGAGAGAGAGAGAGAGAGAGAGAGAGAGAGAGAGAGAGAGAGAGAGAGAGAGAGAGAGAGAGAGAGAGAGAGAGAGAGAGGCCAAAGTCGGCCTATCAGACAAATCAAATATACATCGGTGTGTGTCCTCCATCTATTGAGAAAGGACAAAAGTACAAAGTAACAAAATGTGGTCTTGTACTACAGGGTAGGGGGGAGGGACTGATTGGGAGAGGATACAAGATACATGTCGTATGAGGAGGGAGGGTTTTTCTTTTTTTTGGGGGGGGGGGGGGGGGGGTAACTAGTTGTATTCGACGTCTCCCATGCCAACACATCCTCGCGAACACATCCTCTCCATCCTCCCAAAGCTACATTTTCTCTCATCAATCTGGTCTCTATTGCTCTCCTCAAAGAGAACACTGGAACAATGAAGACCACTCCCAAGTAAGTGTATGTGCTTGTATACTCAATAGTTTCCTAACCATATGTGAAGATTGGTGCAGATCGCCCGACTGCTTTGGTGTTGAACACCATAACTTTGATCTTGCCAAGGTTCACCGACAAGGCGCTATTGCTAGCAAATGTGTGCAATGCATCCAAGTGTTGCTACATCCCCTCGAGCGAATCTAAGATCAACACAATATCATCTGCATACAGTAGTAATGAAACCCATGCCCCTGTTAGTTGTACTCCTTTGTTGCCTCCCCTCTCAATGTATTATGAAACCAAACCAAATAATGTATGGAGAGTGGGCGTCAATATATGATCTAGAGTAAAAAAAACAAATTCTAAAACATGTATGACAATGTGCCCGAATGCCTGTTCTCTCTACCCATCTACTTAAGCTATTGCTCAAGAATGGATGCATACAACCGTGCTAGTGTGTGCCCAATCATGATAGTACGGTAATTCCCTCATATCATGGGGTCTCCTGCCTTGAAGATAGGCAAAATAGTAGACATGCTCCAAGTATCCAGAAAACCCTCATACATGGCTCAATTGAACATTACTACAATAAGCCTTGCAAGCACACCTCTAGTATGTATAAAGTGCTCTGCCACCAATCCATCATGATCACAATCTCTCCTCGTCCTCATCCTGTCAAAAGCTTTCTTTACCATCTCAAGGGTAAAGAAAGTGTATATCTGTGGGAATGGCTCCAAAGTATCGTGAGGACTGCTGCTATCACAAAGTGATGATGTGGCATGGTCGTCTGGACGCACCCTAGTGCTCACAAGACAAGCTGTCAAAGGAGTGTATTTTGGTGCGAGGGGCTTTTATGAGGTTGGCAGATATGGAAGCTCGCTCGCAACTGTTGGAAATGTTGCCTTTGTTTTTCAATATGCAAATGACGCATGTATTTCAATGGATACTCACTAAGGATTACCAAAGTTTGATCCGTCATCACAGGTGTCCAGTTTGGGTGGAAATAGTGGTATTTCCACGTACTTGGAAACATTTTCTACCTCTTTTGGCAGCACAATTAGGCACAATCATATGCCGTCCTAACTGGGAAACCTATTCCAATCGATTTTGTGTGCTTTGGAATACAGACACACCTACACCTACTAGAATAATGGTCAATTCTGGGGATCTTGTGGTAGGCAAAAGGCCTTTTAAACTCAAATGGGGCAAATTTGTGGGTGTTTGTTTTGGTTGTGGTAAAGTTGGACATATGAAATCTAAATGTCCAAAGCCTCTGTTGAAACTACCATCTTCTGTTGTTCCTTTATCTATAAAGAATGATGTTCCTCCTTCTGCTTCGTCTGTGAAGACAGAGTTGGGTGATTCCATGCAATCTCCTTTCAGATGTTTTACATACAATCCCCTCCCAGTTGTTCTCTTGTAAATATTGTACAGATGCATTCTCCTCTAAGATGTTTTACATACAATCCCCTTCTAGTTGTTCTCTTTAAATACTAAACAGATGCATTCTCCTCTCAGATGTTTTACATACAATCCCCTTCTGGTTGTTCTCTTGTAAATACTATACAGATGCATTCTCCTCTCAGACGTTTTACATGCAATGTGTGTAGGTTGTGCAATCACGATAAGTGGAAGCTAACCTGGCTCTGTGTACATATACATAAAGCAAATATTGTAGTTTTGTAGGATTTGCACGTATATGGGTTGGTTGTTGGGATTCATGTAAACTCTCAAAAATCTAAGCTTTTGCCATAAAACCTGTCATAAAATCTAATATCTAACTAACCCAAATGATTTTCTCATATTAAATTGATCACTTAATGTGGGAGAATAAACGGGAACAAGTGTTAAGATATAGGTATGTGCTTTTAGATCTATCTCAACACGGGGCCAATGTAAAGGGGCCCAAAAGGGAGATGGTCTATCAAAGAGCAAGGCTAACCAATGGAGCATAAGACCTTAGGGTTAGCTTCATTGAAGACCTCCAATAAATGTGTGTAAAAGTCCTTTTGACCTTAAGTAAGCTAGGGCTGAGCTTGAGGTGGGGGTGCCCAAGCTCGAGGTGCTTGTCATGCTTGAGGTGTTTTTCATGCTTGAGGTGCTTGATTAAGATGCTTGAGGTGCTTGACTGGCTCCATGCTTGAGGTGCTTGACTTGCTGCATGATTAAGGTACTTGAGGTGCCTTGAGAAGCTTGCCTGAGATGCTTGTGGGAACACCCCCTAGTTCAAGTGCTTTGTCATGCTTGATGAGTAAGGTGCTTGATCACCTAAAGTCAAAATCATTCCTACAAGAGGGGGGGCGAGCCCTTTTCCTAGGAGCTAGAGAGAGAACACCCACTCACACACACAAGGGAAGCCCCAACTTGAAGAGGCAGCAAGGACACATGTCAGGCCCCTACCCATGTTACCTTCATGTGTTGCTTAAAGCCTATTGGCTAAGCTTCAAAGGGGTCCAATGATAAATTACATGAATTATCTAATTGTTTTAGCATTTATCAAGTCCTCTCTCTCAAAGGGGAAAGGGGGACACTTGTCCCAAGGCTACCCATGTTGCTTGTAATGGCTCCTGCTTGTGATTGGCTAGGCCTGGAGGGGTCCAATGAGCTTCAGGCATGAGCTACAAGGGGGGGTCGACCCAAGCAAGCTAGGGGGGTGCCTAGGGGGTATACTCACCCACACACACTCACAATCACTCTCATTGTGTGCTATGCAAAGTGCAAGAGCTCCCTCTCCAAGCAAGTAGAGGTTGAGAGCCTACACCAACACTCTTGGCTATGGAGTGCAAATCCAACCAAGAGCCATGCTTCAATGCTTAAGCTTGCCATCTCCTTCTTCTTCATTACTATGCTATTATGTATGCTAGCAACAAGAGTATGATAAGTGAGGAACTAATTCTTTCTCTTACGAAATGTTTCTTCTTCCTCTTCCCTACCCTCATTCCCTGCTAGCTCTCTCCACCTTCGAAGGTGTTTGAGGTCTTGGGACTGAGGCTTGGGATAGTTAAAGCTTTCTTCAAGTTTATGTTATGTTTGTGGTGCATGAAGCCTTCCATCTTCATGGCATCACCTAGGTCACAAGGAACACAAAGACTGTATTGTAACAAGTCTCTCTTTATGGGAGAAATCATAATACAAATGCCTATTGGAGGGGGGACCGGCTCCACATAAATCCGGTCCTCAATTGTTGTCATGTTCTCTAAACTCTCTCTCTTGCAAAAGTATTGTCTATGCCAAGTTAACTAATTGCTATGATTATGTTGCTATCTTCAATTATGTCTACCCGCTATGCTCACAAAATCATTTCTTGAAAGTACTCTCATTAAATTCCGCTATTCTCAAATTGAATAGGCAAATTCCATTACATTGGTATCAGAGCATTTGGTTTCTCTTTTCTTGCTTAAGAAGAGAGGTCCTTAAGTAGCCTATAAATGGTTGATGTTGTTAATTATAATAGAGTAAGTGGAACTGGGATCTAATACCGGTTTTGTTAAGCCCACTATGTGGGGGATGGTGCACACCTCGGGAGCTTTGGACTTCATAATGGAGTCTTTTTAGACTTGCCTACGGCTTTACCATTATTGAGCCATAAGAAGTCCGAAAGGAGCTAGCCCTTGGCAACTCTGCTATGTTAGACCTACTCCTCTATTCTCTATAATTAACCACTTTGAGCCGTGGGTGTAGATACTTAAGAGCCGATTTTCAAAGGCTAAGAGGAGTGGCAACTAAGGTTTTGAATTGCCAAAGCATACACTAAGTACATACATAAAATTTTGTTATCATGGCTGACAATAATCAAGAGAGTAGAATGAACATTGATAGCTTTGATTTTGCACATGAAGGTGCTAATGATGATGCTCCCATGTTTGTGAATTATCTTGTGACTAGGTTGCAACAAGCTATGGGCAACCCTACCTTGCAAGCCGAAGTTACTCAACAACTTCGTGCTTATGGAATTTCCCTTCCTCTCCAAGAGGAGAGAGAGCTTAGGAGGCCTCTTGAAGAGACTCCCAAAAGAAGACTCTCTCCCATTCGAGAGGAGGAATCCAAAGAGAAAGAAAGCAATGAAAGTCTAAGTTCTTCTGAAGATGTGGCTCCACGAAGAAGGCGGTCTAGACGATCGCCTACTCCTCCCAAGAGGAAAAGAGCAACCCACAGTCCTTCTCCTCATCACTCTCAAAGGCAAGAGAGGAAACAAAGGAAGAAAAGGGCTAGGAAGAGGTCACCCTCTTCTCCTTCTTCTTCACCTTCCTTCTCTTCCGATGAAAGTTATGGCTATTCTCCTAGAGAATACAAGAGGGGAGGACATCGCAAATCATTTCCTGCATGGCGAAGGTCACAAAAGCTAAAGAAGTTCAAGGAGGGAGGAAAGAGTATCTCTTTTCTCACCTACGATGGCACCTTTGGTGCTACCGACAAAGTGTTGGCCTTCATCCAGCAATTTGATGCGGCCTTTGGGGACGAGGGCTTCACAGAGTCCTCCAAGCTACGCCATGTATCTATGCACTTCCAAAAATCAGCTCGTCAATGGTGGGCTAGCCTTCGTGGCAATGGAGAAGCCCCAAAGACATGGAAAACTCTACGAGTTTCCATCATGAAGCAATTTCTTCCAAGCGATACTAAAGATAAAGTTCTTACCGAATGGCGCGGCTTGAAGCTCCTCTCTCATGAGTCTATCAACAAGTATGTAGATAAGTTTTGGGATTTACATCTCAAAGCTACTGTCTTTCAAAAGATAGACTTTGCCGAGCAAAGACAACAATTCTGTGCGGGATTACCTGAAGAGATGGCCGAATATATCAACTCTCAACGGCCCGGTACTATTACCGAAGTAATCCACCACACCATGGTTGCTTCACGCATCAATTTCCATCAAGGGGCTAGACGTAATGTCAAGCCCATGGAAAACAAAGATAAAAATGATGCAAAGGGGAAATCCAATGCTCAAAATAATTCCCAAGGCACTTCCAACAACAACAACAACAATCGGTCCAAGGAGAAGGGAGTTTACAAAGGTAAAAACAAACTCTCTCCTGAAGAGCTTGAAGCTTTTCGCAAGGACCATAAGTGTTTCAAGTGTGGGGAGCAAGGACATGGCTATCGTTCTTGCCCCAAGAAGAATACTCGCAATGAGACTCCTAGGGCTTCCACCATCGAAGCTCCAAAAGAGGATGCTCATTGCAAAGGATCATCACTCTCCTATGCTTGGGGAAAGGTAAGAGAGTATGATGCCTTCATCTTGTTTGATCCTGGCTCTACTCTCAACTTCATATCAATAGAGTTGGCCACCAAGTTGGGCATTCAAGCTTTTGAGATGGGAGATATAGTAACAGCTGATGCAGCTTTCAAGGGACAACAAGCCTCCGTTACTCCCTTGATTGGGAAGTTGAGGCTTCATGTCCAAAGCTATGTCGACAAAGAAGACTTCTTCATCTCTCCCCTCCAACATCAGGATGTTATCCTAGGGGCACCATGGTTTGATCGCATGGCTGCCAACATGAAGTTCCCTGAAAGGAGAATTTACTTCACCTACAGGGGAAAGAACATGTATATAGATGCTAGTGAGCGTGGTCGCACTATTCCACTTGTAAATCCTCTTTCTTTTGATAAATCAATGAAGAGCTCAGTTTCTGCGTACATGATTTATGTCAAAGAGTCTCTAAAAGCTAATAATGTTTCATCAAATGAAAATGATAGGAATCAAGAAGAGTTAGACTTGTCTACTTTTCTAAAAGGATTCCAAGATGTGTTCATCGATGATATCCCTATGGACCTACCTCCAAAACGAGGGGATGATGACCATCGTATTGAGCTCCTTCCAGGAAGCTCACCGCCTAACAAACCTCCTTATCGAGTCTCACAAGCTCAACAAGAGGAGATCATGAGGCAAGTACAAGAGCTGGTAGACAAAGGGATGGTGAGGCCTAGTTCCTCTCCCTTTTGTTCTCCAGTCCTTTTAGTGCAAAAGAAAGATGGTACATACCGTATGTGTGTGGACTATCGAGCACTAAACCATATCACTATCAAAAACAGATTTCCCGTACCTCGGGTAGAAGATCTGTTTGATAAGCTACAAGGCTCTACCTACTTCAGTAGGATTGACCTTAAGAGTGGCTATCATCAAATAAGGATAGTGGATGAGGATATCTTAAAGACCGCGTTTCGCACAACATTTGGTCTTTATGAATATCTAGTCATGCCTTTTGGCTTGACTAATGCACCAGCTACGTTCAATCGTTTGATGGAGAAAATTTTTAGACCATATCAAAAATTCACTGGAGTGTTCTTCGATGATATCATCATCTACTCCAAGTCTTTGGAGGAACATAAGCAACATCTCCAAGTGATTTTTCAAGCCTTGAGGGAGAACAAACTTTTTCTCAACCAAAAGAAAAGTGAATTCTTCCTTCAAGAGATTCAATATCTAGGCCATATTATCTCTCACGATGGTATTCGTATGGATCCATCAAAGTTAGAGGTAATAAAATCATGGCCTAACCCAAGGAATCTACATGAGCTAAGAAGCTTTATTGGTATGTGTGCATACTATAGACGCTTCATAGCAAAATTCTCTCAAGTAGCAGGACCACTACACGACTTAACCAAGAAGAACGTTAAGTTTGTATGGTCTGCTAAGGAGCAAAATGCTTTTCAAAAACTCAAAGAGAAGCTTACTTCCCAACCAGTCCTCGTGCTTCCGGATCTCTCAAAGCCATTTGAGGTCCAATGTGATGCTTGTGGCGATTGCCTTGGAGCAGTTTTGCTTCAAGAAGGGCATGCCATAGCATATGAGAGCCGAAGGCTCAATGGTGATGAACGAGTCTTGGGCATTTATGAGAAAGAGCTTTTAGTTGTTCTACATGCCCTAGACACATGGAAGCACTACCTATTGGGGACTCCATTTATCCTACGAACCGACCACCAAAGTCTCAAGTATTTCATGACGCAAACCAAGCTTTCCGACAAACAAATGAGGTGGGCAAATTTTCTTTCGCAATTTAATTTCCATATTGCTCACATAGCTGGTAAGCACAATCAAGTTGCCGATGCACTTTCACGACGACCAAAAGTTAATGCGGTGTCTATAGCTACTCACAATGATCTATCCTCTATGATAGATGAGTATGCTACTGACCCTGACTTTAGAGACATAATGTCAGCCCTTGCTTTGGGGAAGAAAGAGGAACCATTCACCTTGCAGGATGGTTATCTTCTCCACGGCAATAGGCTATGTGTTACCCATTCCCTTCGTGAGAAGGTTATGTATGAATCCCATGCTCCTCCATATGCAGGGCATAGAGGTATTCAACCTACTCTCCGAGGAGTAGAGACGTATTTCTATTGGCCTACCATGAAAGTGGACATACAAGAGTATGTTTCAAAATGTGTAGTATGCCAAAAGACCAAGTATGATAGAGGGAAGCAACCTGGATTACTCCAGCCATTGCCTATTCCAAATTCACCATGGGAGAGTATATCCATGGATTTCATCTTTGGATTACCCAAGTCTATCCATGGGAATACAGGAATATGGACAATAGTCGACAGGTTTAGCAAGCAAGCACATTTTATTCCTGTCAAAAAGACTATTAAGGCACATCAAATGGCAACTCTCTTCATATCTCAGATTTTCAAACACCATGGATTACCCACATCCATCGTGTCAGATAGAGATCCTAGAATGACCAGTAATTTCTGGAAAGGTCTCTTTGAAAATCTAGGAACAAGATTGAATTTCTCTTCGGCCTATCACCCACAAACGGATGGCCAAAGTGAGATAGCCAATCTTACGATACTCGATCTACTCAAGACTTATGTTACCGAAGTAGATCAACGCTCACAATGGGAAAAGTATTTACCGCTAGTAGAGTATGCCTACAATAATACTGTACATACTTCTACGGGCAAAGCACCTTTCGAGATCATAGAAGGAAGACCTAAAAGTCCCTTGCTACTGAAAGTACATGGGAAGATCTTCGCCGCCGATGAGTATAGCCGTGACCTACAAGAATCTTTTCAAAAGATTAGGGAGGCTATAGCCATCTCTCAACAAAGGCAAAAAGCTGCTGCTGATAAGCACAGAAGAGCCTTAATGTTCAAAGAAAATGATTGGGTCTTACTCAAGTTTCCTAAGGCTCGATTAAGGCAAACGACGGGCAAAAATCCTACGGGCCATCAAAAGTATTATGCTAAACTAGCAAAAAGATACTATGGTCCTTTCCAAATCTTGAAGCCTATCAATGAGACGGCTTATCAACTCAAGTTGCCCAACCATTGGCTTATACACAATGCCTTTCATGTAAGCTTACTTAAGCCCTACAAAGGAGAGCCACCAATTGAACCAATTATTGAAGACCCTCCCGAAGTTGAAGACCAAGAAGAGGTGCTACAACCCGAAGCTATCCTTCGGCATGAAGACAAGGTACTACGACATGGTAAGATTATCCGACGGTATCTTATTAAGTTCAAAAATTATCCTTTTGAAGATGCTAAATGGATGCAAGGAGTACAACTTAAGGATAGTATGAACCTTGTCAATGCTTACAATGCTACATTAGAGTAAGCAAATGTACAAATTTCTTTTAAATAACTCATGTTTTTGTCTTATATGACTAGTCCTCTTTTTAATTGTGCACAAATTTAACTAGTATGCATGCTTAGAATCATGTTTGTGATGACGACGTCTCTCAAACACCAAGTAGAATTTGTCACTCTACTTTGGGAGAATGAAATGGACTAAAGAGCAGACATGCTTGCGGCAGCTATGTCTCCCAAGCACCAAATGGATTAGTCATCCATCTTGGAAAGATGTCGTAGGGTAAAAAGGGATCCTTTACCCGCTAAGTACGATTGACTAATGACTAAGACTTTATCTCTTCTACCTCATAGTCGAGGACGACTATGATTTCAAGAGAGAGGTAATGTCATAAAATCTAATATCTAACTAACCCAAATGATTTTCTCATATTAAATTGATCACTTAATGTGGGAGAATAAACGGGAACAAGTGTTAAGATATAGGTATGTGCTTTTAGATCTATCTCAACACGGGGCCAATGTAAAGGGGCCCAAAAGGGAGATGGTCTATCAAAGAGCAAGGCTAACCAATGGAACATAAGACCTTAGGGTTAGCTTCATTGAAGACCTCCAATAAATGTGTGTAAAAGTCCTTTTGACCTTAAGTAAGCTAGGGCTGAGAGCTTGAGGTGGGAACCCGGCCCAAGCTCGAGGTGCTTGTCCTGCTTGAGGTGCTTGTCATGCTTGAGGTGTTTTTCATGCTTGAGGTGCTTGATTAAGATGCTTGAGGTGCTTGACTGGCTCCATGCTTGAGGTGCTTGACTTGCTGCATGATTAAGGTACTTGAGGTGCCTTGAGAAGCTTGCCTGAGATGCTTGTGGGAACACCCCCTAGTTCAAGTGCTTTGTCATGCTTGATGAGTAAGGTGCTTGATCACCTAAAGTCAAAATCATTCCTACAAGAGGGGGGGCGAGCCCTTTTCCTAGGAGCTAGAGAGAGAACACCCACTCACACACAAGGGAAGCCCCAACTTGAAGAGGCAGCAAGGACACATGTCAGGCCCCTACCCATGTTACCTTCATGTGTTGCTTAAAGCCTATTGGCTAAGCTTCAAAGGGGTCCAATGATAAATTACATGAATTATCTAATTGTTTTAGCATTTATCAAGTCCTCTCTCTCAAAGGGGAAAGGGGGACACTTGTCCCAAGGCTACCCATGTTGCTTGTAATGGCTCCTGCTTGTGATTGGCTAGGCCTGGAGGGGTCCAATGAGCTTCAGGCATGAGCTACAAGGGGGGGTCGACCCAAGCAAGCTAGGGGGGTGCCTAGGGGGTATACTCACCCACACACACTCACAATCACTCTCATTGTGTGCTATGCAAAGTGCAAGATCTCCCTCTCCAAGCAAGTAGAGGTTGAGAGCCTACACCAACACTCTTGGCTATGGAGTGCAAATCCAACCAAGAGCCATGCTTCAATGCTTAAGCTTGCCATCTCCTTCTTCTTCATTACTATGCTATTATGTATGCTAGCAACAAGAGTATGATAAGTGAGGAACTAATTCTTTCTCTTACGAAATGTTTCTTCTTCCTCTTCCCTACCCTCATTCCCTGCTAGCTCTCTCCACCTTCGAAGGTGTTTGAGGTCTTGGGACTGAGGCTTGAGATAGTTAAAGCTTTCTTCAAGTTTATGTTATGTTTGTGGTGCATGAAGCCTTCCATCTTCATGGCATCACCTAGGTCACAAGGAACACAAAGACTGTATTGTAACAAGTCTCTCTTTATGGGAGAAATCATAATACAAATGCCTATTGGAGGGGGGACCGGCTCCACATAAATCCGGTCCTCAATTGTTGTCATGTTCTCTAAACTCTCTCTCTTGCAAAAGTATTGTCTATGCCAAGTTAACTAATTGCTATGATTATGTTGCTATCTTCAATTATGTCTACCCGCTATGCTCACAAAATCATTTCTTGAAAGTACTCTCATTAAATTCCGCTATTCTCAAATTGAATAGGCAAATTCCATTACAAAACCAAAAGGAATGGTATTCTATATTATGGCCAAGTGAAATAGTAAAGCCTGATCAGATAGTGAGGCCTCTTGGATACCCCTTGGCTTGGTCAATGAACAATATTAAATGTTTGGATTGGGTTGCGCACAAGATTAAGATCCAGTTACAGTATTGGAAATTGTCTACCTGGCCATTACATGTGCATTTCAGAATAGTGCAATCCATCTTGATAGCATATATTCAATTTTTCTTACCATTGTTGCATTAGCCAGCTCATTGACTTTGGGCCTTGATGTCTCAAATCTTGGATCATTTTTTGTCTACTTCCTCTCATAAAAAGAGGTTGCGATTGCTTGCTATGGATAAACTTCGTACTCAAAAGAAGTGTGGTGGTCTGAATATCTTGCATTGGTATCCGCATGTTATTGCAAGGAAGGCCACGTTGTTACTAGTAGCGATAGAAGAAAAGCAGCCTTGGATGTTGATGTTTGTTTTTTTGTGCTCTCATGCGGTTTCTACATCCGCCTTTGGCCGTTTGTTCCCTTCTTATTGGGATGTTGTTTTTGAAAAAATTCAAGCTACGATTCCAAGTTGTCCCCTTGGTTCCAATCTGGTAGCGGATTGGAAACAAGTCACAAAGCAGTTGTCATGGCATGGTAGGAATGCTGAGAGTGGCAATTTGCCTAGGCTTGAGAGTTTGAATTAGAGTTTGGTTTTTTATCAGAACATATTGATACGATAACAGATGTTATAGATGTTGATGGGCATGTGCTCTCATTTCAACAAGCGGCTCTGCTTTTGGTGTTGGAATGCATTATAAAAACGCATGGAAAATCATCAAGGACATTAATGATTCCAGATTTCCCATTCCGCCGCTTGTTGTGGAGGATCGACTTTGTGATTGGTATTATGCAGGATCTTCAATCCTCTCTTTAACTGCAAAAAAGAAAGTCATTTACAGTCATCTCTCAAGCTAGAGGAACATTGTAATAAAGTATGGAATATGGATAAAGGTGTTACATGGTGGCACAAAAGAGTTATGAAAGCTGGCATGCTAAACTTCCATTGAAAGAGCGATTGTTCTTGTGGAGATGTATTATTGGGGTTTCTTCCAAGTGGTAAATTTCTTTTGCTCGAGAGGAGTAGCCTCCTCGAGATGTGTTCAATGTGGGGGTAATGAGAATATTCCACAATTGTTGTGGTTATGTTCTCACACGCAACGGTTTGTGGATTACATCTCTGCATGTCTTCGCAATCATTTTACTAGGGTACATTTTGGCCGTTACTTCTAGATTTTTGGAGTGATTCTGTCGTTGTTTCAAGTGTATGCATACTTTTTGATAGGGCTAGATTTTGGGTGCTTTGGACAATTTGGAAGGCACGTAATTATCTCATGTTTCAGTAGGTTCAGGTGGATTATGTTTTCAAAGCTTCTCTTCACCAATCTCTTACATTTGGTAGGGATTTCGATGAGCTCTCCCCTCTTCACTATAAGCTCTACTTTGATTGTTTTATATTTAGAGCATATAATGTTTCCAATGGGGTTTCCTTGCCTTGAGGTTTCCCATTAGTAAATCAAATGATATTACTAAAACCAAAAGTGTGTGGGTGTGTGTGTGAGAGAGAGAGAGAGATAAAATAAAATGTTATATTAATGTCTTCAAAAGGCCAAAGTGACCTATGAGACTAGAAAGTTACAGAATGGTGGATCTGATACAAAGTCTTGAGTATCAAAATAAAAATACTATAGAATCCTAAACTGCTAGATGTGAACTAAGCAGTTGGGGGGGTGAAGCGAATGGGGGGCTAATAAAACACAATGTGGATGTGTCCTTAGAAAGAGCTAAATCACATGAGATCTAGCATCGATCGCTAGCGGATCTCATCAATCTCCTCCATGGTCAGTAGTCTCACCGGGCGTTGTGCTTGTCAGGCCAAAGTGATCCAAATTCTCTGATGCAGCCTCCGTCGATGCTCTATAGTCATGTGCAATCGCGGCCATCTGGATCTTCCCAGCTTGATCGCTCGATCGATGAGCGTGCCTCTGGTGTGAGGAGAATGTGGACTCTGTTATGGTAGTAGCTTCTTCTGTTGTCCAATGTATGCTCTAAAGAAGTTAGTGATCCGTCTCTAAGACAGGTTAGCCTCTCCTCTCATTAAGGTCTCTCTGTGTCTCCGCAGCTCGAGCAAAAACAAATCCAAGCATCTCCGGTCCTCGTATCCCATGACTTTGGACAGTGGTCCAAAGCCTCTCCGAACAAGCAATGGAAACAGCCTCGTATCTCATAGTAGACTGGGCAGTGGCATGTGTAGTGCAACTCTGTCTTAGGCTCCATGTGACACATGGGGCATATATTTGCCTCTGCTAGTACTCAACTGTATCTCCCAGCGTCGACCCAAAGTTGGTGTGAAAATGTGCGTATCTGGCCAATAGCACATTGTATCCCATGAGACAAGTGGGTGTCCATGTATCTGGGTCTTGTCACAAAGCCGTCCTCCATAAGCTAGAGAAGATGCTCTCTATAGAAAGCCATCCTCATACCCAAATCATGTGTTAGTTGTGTCCATGTCCTCTTGGTGATTTCAAACTATGTAAGAGTCGGCGAGAGT
Source organism: Adiantum capillus-veneris (assembly GCF_014529385.1). Classification (NCBI taxonomy): domain Eukaryota; kingdom Viridiplantae; phylum Streptophyta; class Polypodiopsida; order Polypodiales; family Pteridaceae; genus Adiantum; species Adiantum capillus-veneris. The sequence goes on along the minus strand of NC_140945.1, from coordinate 16,260,361 downwards.
GCATTGGAAGGGGAGCAATCTGCCTATGCTGAACCTATGTGCCTAAAACTAAGATGTCATCTCCCCATACCAGCATGATGTACCTCCTTGCATGCCTAACTATCAAGAGGACTCAAGTGCTAGGCGGGCATATCTGTCTCTGGGAAGTTCCCACAAACGGTGTATGAAGGAGACTCATCTTGCGACCACTAATGGGGGGCAGCTAGCTCTGCTCGAATAATGTCTTGTGGTATTGAAGCCTTGGCTCTAATAAGCAACGAGATCATAAAGAGTGGAGGCTTCTCCATGTCCCCCCATCCATCAGTGCGACTTGACCTTCCATGATGATCCAATGAGAGTTCCCAAATCTCAACTCCATAGAGCAATGCAGAAACCACCGAAGTGTCAAAGAGCTAGAGGTTCGTCTGAGACTCTTGAAACTGAACATGTGAGCACATCCTCTCCAATCTACCAATGCTGCATGGGCCCTTATCAATCTAGTCTTTGCTGCTCTCCTCAATGAAAATGCTAGTCCACTAAACAACACCCCAAGATAAGTGTAAGCACATGTATACTCCACTATCTCCTCGTCGCATGTGAATGCGGGTGCTAACCTCCTAATCCACTGTGGTGTGGTATTAAACACCTTAACCCTGGTTTTTCCAAGGTTGACAACCGAACCACTTTCATGGACAAACCTATGCAAAGCATCTAGGTGACGTTGCATCCCCTCCGGAGAGTTGGAGATCAACACAATATCATCAGCAAATAACAATAGTGGAATCCATGTCCCTGCCCTCTATGCACCTCTATCACCATCTCTGTCAATATAGTCAAAAACCTCATCCACATGCATACCAAATAGAGTAGGAGAGAGCCAACAGCCCTGCTTCACCCAATAGTGGAGTGAACCAATGTAGATAAATCCTCTGAGGTACATACATGCCCCACTACTGACTGTATAATGACTTGATTCCCCAAATGAGCTCTGTGGGTACTCCCATCTTCTTTAGTCTATGCATCAGTCTAGCTCTAGGTACTGTGTCAAATGTTTTGCGGAAGTGCACAAAGCTACGATAGATCCGTCTCCCATGTGATCTGCCCCCCTGAATAATGGCTCTAAGTGTCATGATATGGTCGAGTAGAAAAACCTCTCCTGAACCCTGCCTGCCCAGCTACGCGTATCCCCTCCCATCTACTTAACTGCTGCTCAAGAATGGATGCGTACAACCTTGCCAATGTGTCCAATCATGATAGTGTGATAATTCCCAAGCTCCATATTGTCTGCTGACTTGAAGATAGGTACAAAAGTAGATAAGCTCCAAGTATCATGCAACCTCTCACACATGGACGGTTGAACATAACTGCTAGAAGCTCTGCTAGTAGATCTCTCGCATGCCTGAAATGCTCAGCCACTAAGCCATCATGATCATATGCTCTCCCAGTCATCATTCTGCCAATGGCCTTCTTCGCCATCTCAGTGGTGAAAAAAGCATGCCGGGGGCATGGATCAGGGGTCAGGAAGGGGTGGCTGTCCAAGAATTGTGTACAAAGATGATGTACAGAGAGAGACTTTATTCCCTACCCATCGCAGTTAAACACTCTTCAATCCAACCCATCGCAGTTAAACACTCTTCAATCCAAGGAGTACCACTACACCTTTCATGTACAACTGGATGTAGGAGCACAGATATTTCTTTCCACTAATAGATGTACAAAGCAGCTCTGCTTCCCACCTTTTTTACATGTAGCGAACACCTACATTGACTAATGGGACTTGCACCAACTTGCGGCAAGACCTCTACTTTACAAAAATGCACCATATTGATGCAGGGATGTTCATGTCTAATTTTTGAAAACAATAATGTCACAAATAGAGGAATTTATTCTACATTAGTAGCTGCTCCACCACCGCCTCTGGTCATGTGGGCCTCAGAACTGCAGCTTCCTAGTAAAAACAGAGCCATGATTTGTTTTCATTGATGTCCAATGAATGAATGAATAGCTTGGTGAATTTGATTTTCATTGATCTCCAGTGAATGAATGAATAGCTTGGTGAATTTGATTGGCCCTTTTACCACCATTAGCCGATTCAATCACATGCAATCTGATGTTTGCATTGGCTCACGATCATAAGTCATATCGTTGAGCTCCAAAATCAGAGGAGACAAGCCCACTCCTCAGATCCATCACCTGACACAATTCTCTCGAGCCACTTTTTCCAGGGTTGAATGGACAGCCAGGCTATCATCCTTTTCCTCTACGATCTCAAAGATATCAAGCAATACTTCTCCATGAGACGATATCAAAGACATCAAGCAATATACATCTCCATGACCTGTGCTGGTCAATTTACTCGTATGTCCGAGTGTAGGACCTGTAATCCACCATCCACTCCTAAAAAATTCATTCCTTGAGAGAACCCTTATGATAACAACGTTGGAGGCCCATATTCAAGTTTTGGAAGAGTGTCCACCCTGCAAACAATAGATATAATTAATGAAGCTCAATTGAAATGCTTTGAGTAAGAAGATATGTGTGAGCATCTGCACACACGTGTGTGCATGCATGCTTTTAGAAGTAGATATTTTCAAGATGCTTACTTCTGCCGTATCTTAAGAAGACCCGTTCCAATGGGCATGGGTATACCCATGATGATGCATTCACTAACGCCCTCAATTTGATCCAGTCGTCCATGAACAGCTGCATCAAAAAGATGATCCGTAGTTTTCTCGAATGACGCGAGCATTAAGACGCTGTCCTTCATTTTTGCTATTCCAAAACGTGTAATTCCAAGGACTTCTCCCTGCACAGACAAAATGTATGCTTAGACTCAGGATACACCATTGAGCATGAGAGTAAACAATCGCCAAAGGATTATTCAATTCGGATTTTCTTTTCGATAAGACAGCGCATAACACTTGAATTTTAAGAAGATGCCCGGCTACACACTAAACTAAAAACACAATGGCATTCTCTATCATACATGAACATGGCACGTAAATGTTGTTCAATCTGTTCTCACAGTCTACAACCTCAAATCAATTTATTTGTGTCGGCGGCACTACATATCCAAACAAGATAAAAAAAAGTTCATCTGCTCTTAATGGAAAATCTCTGCTCTCCACAAAGTGACGGCTGTCATTATTCTCATCATTTGTATGCATTGTCACATAGAGCTACTTTGCCAGTTCAATTTGAAACAAGAAAAGCCCTGGTCACAAACAGATTGCTGATTTGTGTCCACATCTGAACACTGTCACTAACTTCTGATGGAAAAAAAGCAACTGAGCATCTGGAGAGGACAGTCTATGGAAAGGATAGACTTCAAGGTATTTCAGTTCGCAAAAATGATCAATGAATGTTGTTCAAAAGAGTAGAGCGCTTATCTCTGTGCAACGAATCCAGCTGCAGCATCTGTCACAATGCCGGAAATCCATGACTTAGGGACAAATCATCACGGATTGGCCACCACTCAGGAGCAGCTCTCTGCCATATGTCATCCAGCGTTGGATAAGACGAGACAGCCATATTGTGGCTAACATTTTTGGAAGTTTGCAGAATGGGGAATCAGTACCTGGTTTTGTTCTCAAGGAGGGCTTTCTGATCTGACACGCCAAGTTATGTCATCAGTCTTCTGAGGCAAAACATGTTGCCTGTCGTCACCCATCATTTGCCAAACACACAGGTATTGAGGCGACCCTCAAGGCCATGGACTCTCATTTCTATTGGCCACAGCTCAAGACTGCTGTGGAGACTCATGACAGGACTTATGTGGAGTGTTAGAAAGCCAAGTATGACCGACATAAAGTACCAAGACTTGTGAGAGATCTGCAAGGCTAAGGGCTGAAAACTGAAAACGCTAGGGCTGATCTGGCTTGGATCTGCAAACTGATGACAAGGCTATGGCTGAAATCTGCAGTCAATGGTGCTTGAGAGCCAAATTGTGAAAACGCTGGGCTGATCCTCTCCTGCGGTGTGGATCTGCAAGCGCCACGGATGCTGGTGCTGATTGTAAAAACGTTGGAAGGCTGAGGTTGTTGATGCAAAAACGCCAAGGTGCTTGATGGATCTGGAACTGCTAGGGGTGCTTGATGTGTACTATGGCAGTAAGTGCCCATAAGTGCTTGGTACTGACCTCTGATGATCAAAGGGTATGCAACTACTCTAAAGTGCCTAGACACCCTATGTGTCCTGCGTACAAGCTCACAAGGGTGCCAAAACACTTACTAGCCTATCCTAAACCCTAGAAGTAGTAGTCACAGCTTGTCCACAAGTACATAGAATTGAATGTGCACATTACATCCCACCCTTTTTAAGGTGAGATATTGGTACCGAGTTGCATGGCTTCTTTGTAGTCCACCAACAACTCTAGGTAATCCGTGAATAATTCTTCGTCGCCCCACATTGCCTCGTGGGTTTCTCAATCCTTGAACTTCAGAAAGTATTGTCGTGCTTGCTTCTTTGCGCCGTGTCAAAAACGATGCGGTAAAATCTGCTCCGGCTCCATGATTTTAGCTTCGTCTACAATCTTCCTCTTCAAAAATCTCCTTGACCTTCCTGAAATAGCTTCAACCAAGAAACATGGAAAACGTTGAGCATTGACCATGAATTAGGAAACTGCAATTTCATAGACACACTTCTATTCTACTTGCTTAAGACGTTGCTTCATGATTCTAAAATACACCCAATCCCCTTCCTTGACAATAACATCCTCACGATGCTTGTTAGCTTGTCGTGAATAAGATTCTTGAGTCTTGCTTAGCCGAAGCTTCACACTCTCACTGATCTCGTCCACCGACTGGCTCTCAACATTGGCATCAGACAAGTGACTGACAGATCTAGTCAATAAACACCGGAACAGATGGCCAAATGCTACCTCATACGGAGTCCTACCAATATAGGAGTCACTCAAAATTGCTTGTACTGACGGGAGATAACGCTCCCAATGAGACTGTTGATGTCACAAACTAGCGACATGGCTGCCCTGTACACACATGGCTGTCCGGTACACACACACCCTCCCCGGCTGGCATGGACAGTCCCAAAAAATGACAGAAACGTTGACGTGCCACTGCCGTACGGACATCCGGAAAATGCGGCGCTTTTTGCGGAAGGTTGTACGGACAGATGACCTGGCAGCAACGTACGGAACTCTTGCTTTTTGGCTACGCAAGGCAGGGCTGAAATCCTATGCAAATTAAGGGGCAGTTTTTGGGAATAATATGCTTTATTTTAAGAGGCTTTTAATTTTGAAGCTTTTTGGGCTCTGCTTTTAGCATCCCTTGTAATCTCTTTATAAGTGTTGTTGGGCTCTCACTTCTCAGAGCATCTGGATGCAGAATCTGAGAGTGAGTCCCAACCACTCCCTAGTACTTCGAGTTGCAAATTAATACAAAAAGAAATACCGAAGGGGGCGCCAGTCTTTGGGGCCAATATCTCTAGGCACGGAACTCCGCCGGGCCAGAGTCGAATCAATTGGAACTGTGAACTGTTTTGAAGTGAATTCTTGTCGTCTCGCCGTAAAATCTTGACTTGGAGTCTCCAAGTTTGTTACAGTGGTATCAGAGCGCGGCCGATTTCTCTTCTACTGGGAAATCCGATCCTTTTTACGCGGCACTTATGGATTCAAGCAGATCCGCTGCATTCGAAGATGCGGGAAGAGATCACGAAGAGGATTCACGCGAGTATGGCCCGCCTTGGCCTACTCAAGCGAAGCTCGAAGAGATGGAGCGTCGACGATTGATCAACGATGCAACAAGATGATGCTAAATTTTGCAAAGGACCTGAAATTTGCAAAATTTATGAGCCAGACCTCCTTCGACGAGGTGCACTCACAGTGGCGGCAAACCACAGAACCACCCATCAAACCGGCACTCAAGAAACCTCCTACTCCAAGGATGTATACAGAGCAAGAATCAGAAGAGGTGGTTGATGCACGAATTTCTCAGCTTTTTGACACGCAGAACAAAGCAAAAAAGCACGACAAAAAGCAGAAGAAAGGAACTGACTTTCCGGGTTGTTTGGGTCGTCAGTCTACATTTGCATCGGCAAGAAAGCAGAAGAAGCGTGTTTGATTTGAAGGAGTACCCAATTCTTCTTCTTCTTCTTCGAGTTCTTCTAGCTCCTCTGACTCAAGCGAAGAAGACAGAAAAGAGAAAAAGCGAAGCAAAAGATAGCGTTGGAAAGGGCAAGAAAAAGGCAAAGAAGTCTAAATCTCGCCCAGTTGTTGACAGTTCTACAGAGTACTCGTCTTCGGATAGTTCGGACTCTGACGACAGCAGCTTTTATGCAAAGAAGAAGAATTTTTATAAAGCCAACCAGTATGACTTTCTGGATATAGAGATGCTTCGAAGGCTTTGGCTTTTATACAACAGTTTGACATAGCTTTCTTTGGAGGGCGTTACTCAGAGCACTCCAAGATTTGGAGGGCTACCTCTTACTTCAAGGGAAATGCTCGAACTTGGTGGTCCCGCTTTTATTGAACAAGACAGCGCCAGTTAAATGGCTGAAATTAAAAGGCTTTTTATTTCTTCTTGGCTGACTCGAGAGTACGAATGCAACATACGAACTGCTTGGAACCATCTTCGGATGACCAAGAAGAATACATTCGACGCATATTGGGAGAGATTCTGGAGCTCTTTTCTACTAGCCTCTTCATTTAAGAAGATCTCATTCAAAGAAGACTTCCTATAGAGATCCGAGATCATTGCTTAGAGCAAAAGTCAGATTCCATTCAGGAGCTGATGAGTCATGCGGAACGGGGTTTTGCCATTCACTCAGGCAGTTTGACCTACCCCACAAATGAAATCATGATGCAAAGGACTAAATAGACTTCGAATAATGAAAGTAGACAGAGGAAGAGCAACCCAGAAAAGAAAGAAAAGGATGCACGACCCAAACTCACTCCTCAAGAGAGAGCTCTTTACATCAAAGAGGGGAAGTTCTTTGGATGCGGAGAAACTGGGCATATCTCCACGAAGTGCCCTAAAAAAGGCACCGAAAGAACAGAGCGACAAGGATGAAGACAGGCCAGAGGGTTCGAAAGCAGCTGAGGAACGTGAACGAAAAGGCAAGATGAATATAGGACTGGTTCCAAACTACATGGGTATTGACCCAAGCGCGATGGACGAGAGTACAGAACTTTGCCGAGCATAGGGCAAAGTGAAAGACCAAGAAGCCCTGATCTTCTTTGATGGAGGAGCCAAGGCCAGCTTCATTTTACCTGAATTGGCAGCGCGGCTCGAGATCACACCCGATCGGATGCGACCACTAGTAGAGGCAGTTCTAGCGACACCCTGCAGGGACGTAGCCATTACACTTGTCATTGCCAAACTTCCGTTGCATTGTCGGGGGTATTTAGGGCATAAGGACTTCTACATAATGCCTTTGGAAGGTTGTGATGTCATCTTGGGAATTCCCTAGTACCACAAGAACAACACCGTGGTCGACTATCGGGCAAGAATTTGACTACAGAGAAGGGCCGAACTATTGTGCTTGATGTAAAACTTAGGGGTGAGTCTATCCCTATTGTATCAGCTTCGGCCGTTTCAAAATTAATGAAATCCAGTCTGTTTGTTTACTGAATCTTTTTGAAAGAGTTGAATGATCTAGGACAAATATGTATGAACTTGATAAAGAACACCAAGATTTCTCCACACTCATGCCAATTGCTTTTCAGAGGGCCTGCCAGGCGAGTTACCGCTAGCTCCACCTAACGATCATACCATTGATCTAATACCTGGAAGCACGCCACCGAACCGGCAACCTTACCGTGTGAGCCGAGCCGAGAACGAAGAAATTATGAACCAAGTGAAAGACCTCTTGGAAAAGGGTCTTGTCCAACCTAGTACTTCACCGTACTACTCTCTAGTGTTGTTGATTTTGAAGAAAGATGGATCTTGAAGAATGTGCATCGATTATAGAGCTCTCAACAAAATCACCATCAAGAACAGATTTCCGATTCCTAGGTTCGATGATATTCTTGACCAACTACAAGGATCCTCGTGTTTTCGCAAGATCGACTTCAAGAGCGGATATCATCAGATCCGAATCGTGCAGGGAGATGTCTACAAGATAGCTTTTCGGACGACTTTTGGGTTATTTGAGTTTTTGGTGATGCCTTTCGGCCTAACCAATGAACTTGCGACTTTTAACCGGATGATGGACATGATTTTTACCTTGAAGCTTTTGGTTTAGCATAGTCTATTCCAAATGGAACCCCGAATTCAGCTTGGCCAGATATCTAGTGCAGCGGGTATGCACAAGAGGGGAGTTACTCCGCTCCTTTGTCAACAGATGCCTCGATTTTTTTACTAGAGTCACTGATGTCTCTTTGAGCTTCAAGGATACTGAGAGCTGACAGTATTCTGCTGTAATGAATTTATGAAATGGAATTCCCAAACATAATATGATACTGATATGTTCTTCACTTGTTTAAGTGCAGGAACTGATAGACGAAATGACTGCAGCATTTTGGTTTGAATGATCTCGATAGACATGGTTGCAATAGGGATTAGTCAATCGGGCATCTATGAGGTCCTAAGTGGATCTAGATGCGATTGCTAAATACATTGCCGATTAATCATCGTCTGAGATTCGAATGAATTTTTTAATGTGATTTGTCATGTGATGTCCCGTGATATCAAGTGATGTCCTGTGATGTGACTGTCGATTGGTACATGTGCTAGATGTGTGTTCCTAGTGCGTCGGTACTAACAGTTAGTGTTTGTAAGACAGTTAATGGCTTCTGTCTGTTTTGCAGGCGTAATCGAGGGCGATCACAATCCTTTCAAGAGGGGGGTATGTCACAAACTAGTGACGTGGCTGCCCTGTACACACATGGCTGCCGGGTACACACACACCCTCCCTGGCTGGCATGGACAGTCCCAGAAAATGACAAAAACACTGACGTGCCACTGCCATACGGACATCACCAAAAAATGCGGCGCTTTTTGCAGAAGGTTGTACGGAGAGATGACCTGGCAGCAACATACGGAACTCTTGCTTTTAGGCTACGCAAGGTAGGGCTGGAATCCTACGCAAATTAAGGGGTAGCTTTTGGAATAAGATGCTTTATTTTAAGAGGCTTTTCATTTTGAAGCTTTCTGGGCTCTGCTTTTAGCATCCCTTGTAATCTCTTTATAAGTGTTATTGGGCTCTCACTTCTCTTTTTAAGTGTTATTGGGCTCTCACTTCTCAGAGCATCTGGACGCAAAATCTGAGAGTGAGTCCCAACCACTCCCTTGTACTTTGAGTTGCAGATTAATACAAAAAGAAATACCGAAAGGGGCGCCAGTCTTTGAGGCCAATATCTCTAGGCACGGAACTCTGCCGGGCCAGTGTCGAATCAATTGTGAACTGAGAACTGTTTTGAAGTGAACTCTTGTCTCATTGTAGAATCTTGACTTGGGAGTCTCCAAGTCTGTTGATCATGACTTTAAGATATTGAAGGCTAACTGATTGTAAATCTTAGTTTGACCATCAAATTGTGGGTAAAATGAAAATGAGAAACTTAACTTAGTGCCAAAATTTTCAAAAAGTCCTTGTCAAAAATGTGATGTAAACTTGACAACTCTATTTGACACAATCGACTTTGGCAAACCGCAAAGAGGATACCAATGCTTAATAAACAAACATGCTATATCTTATGTTGTAATTGTGGCCTTTCAAGGAATGAGCATGCAAAACTTGCTAAAACGATCAACGATTGTATAAACACTAGGTATTCCTTAATGCAAATTAGATGGAAGATTAGTCACAAAATCCATGGAAATGTCCTGAAATGGGACTTCAAGAATAGCAAGCGGCATCAAAAGCCCTTGTTTCTTACCCCTACGGAATTATACTTTTTTGACAAATGAAACACTGTGAGAAAAAACTAAACACATCTTCTCGCATTTCAGGCCAATGAAAGAATCTTTCTACATTTTCTACAATGATATTCATACCTCTGTGCCTACCCGTGAGTGCATCATCTGCATCGTGCAATATGGCTTGCCTAAGAGAAGGTAACACATAAAGACGGTGACGAAACTACAAGAGATGAGATACTTGTTAGGCCCTTGTACGGCAAGACCCTGCAGCCATTGCTTACCAAATTCGGAATCTGCATGCTGATTTTTCATGATGTCCAAAGATACTTCCTCTATGTAGACAACGGAACTTGACTCAAGAGCCAAGATCTGTTCTTTGTGACTAAACACATCTGCAACGGGGTTAGCTTTACCAGGAACATATTCAATCAAACCACCAAATTGCTCAAAAAACCACCTTGCCTGGCGATCACTCCAATGTGCACTAGGCATAGACTAGAGCCACTTGAGGACTTGATGATCAACACCAATAAAAAAATATCTACCATATAAAAAATGCTTTCAATGTTTTTATGACAAAGAGAAGTTCCTTATTGTACATTGAGAAACTCCTTTTTGCACTGCTTAATTTCCTGCGAAGGAATGCAACTGGACGGCCATGCTATTGCAGCACACCTCCTGAGGCGACGTTGCTCGCGTTTGTCCATACCTCAAAAGAATCATCCCAAGAGGCAAGGATGAAACATGGAGTGGAGGTCACCACAACCTTGAGAGCTTCAAAAGCCAAAACCGTTGCCTCGAGCAAGACAACGTGCTGACGACAAGTCTTAACCCCTTTCAAAACATCATTCATTGGGAAAAGTTAAAACTTAAAACTTCAACATACCATGATACCGGAATCAAAATACATAAAACATCAAGAGTCAAGATTGAAAACTGATTATCAATCCTCATACAAAGATGGATACATCATCATACTATAGTGACCAGTCTAGACCCTACCATCAAAAAGACAAAAAAATGGGAATACACTATATAACACAATAAACTTTAGTCCATCGCCCAATGGCAAGATGCCCCTTAAAAAAAAAAAAAAGAACCCCGTACACTATCTATCCGTACGTACGGAACCGTACCGTATGGCTGTACCGTACTGTACGGATCAATACGTACGTACGGATGCAACCTTGGTGAAAACCTTAGCCCCATTGAGCCTATCAAGGATATACTCAATGTGAGGCATAGGAAACTTGTTCTTGACAGCCATCTTGTTGAGTGCCTTGTCATCTACACACAAATGAGAAGACCCATCTTTCTTGCGGGGACAAACCAAATAAGTGCAGCAAATGGACTTACGCTGGGTCGTATGAATCCCCTAGCCACAACTCGGTTAGCTATCGCTCTAACTCCTCTTCTTAAGATTTGTTCAAGCGGTAGGGCGCCTTGCTGACGGGTTGTGCTCCTTCCATGAGTTTGATGTGATGATCCTCTAGACGCTCAAGAGGGAGACATGGCGGGAGATCATCATGCAAGAAGAGATGCTCATACTTCTTGAACAAACTTGAGTACTGTTCGGTACTCTTAAGATCCTGAGCCATTGGAGTGGCATAAATGAACGCCGCTTCCTCTCCTCGACGTAGATTGTGCTTAACTTGCACATGAGAGAATAAAGGCAAAGAATGGATGCCCTACTCACCACGAATGACCATGGGAGAGGTATGAGCGTGCTTTCTTTCCAATTAACTTATGGATCAAGCTCACGAAACCACTTAATGCCTTAAATCACATCACATCCGGCTAGTGGAGACACCATAAACTTGCGACAAAAAGATGCTTGTTGAACAGAGACTATCACACTAGGATATTCATGCGTGATTGAAGAGTCCACGATAGGAGCCAATCCAAAAACCGCAATGGGAATTGCTAGGATAGCTTCTAAGCGTGTCCTCTTCACAAGAGAATCACTAATCACACCATGCACACTGCCTAAATCAAACAAGATAACAATGCATTGATCACATGACCATAACACTTAATACGAGACTCACCAAGATGATCCTCGAAAACTTGGGACCCACTACTTTGCTCATGCATGACGCTAACAAAAGATGCAAATTCTTTCTTAGGCGATTTCTTATAAAAATCTCTTTTCATGTGACCCTTAGTGTGACACTTGAAACATCTCCCTTCTTTTCCATAAGCGGTTCTTTCTTCAAGACTTAACTATCCTCCTACTTGTAGCAAGTGTCAACTTAGGGGTTTAGTTTTAGCCTTCCCTTTATTATCACTCTTCGATGAAGAGTTATGTGTCTTAGGAGATTGAGAAGAAAAAGAATTACCATTGTTCTTACCATTCTATAGGTTCCGAGGGTTTAGCAGGGTACTTAAAGATGCTTTGTTCTTCTCTTTCGGCTTACCTTTCGTTGTGCTTCATTTCTTGCTCGAGAGGGATCCTCACGACGTCATTGTAGTCAGTAGGGTTAACATCGTATTTGATTTACTAGTGTAAACCAAAGACGAAGAGACATCGGTGAATCTAGTATCTAAATCAAGGCATCTATTGACAAAGGAGCGGAGTGACTCCCCTCTTGTGCATCCCACTGCACCAGATCTCCGGCCAAGCTCAATTCTGGGTTCCGTTTGGAGTAGACTATGCTAAACCAAAAGCATCGAGGTAAAGTTTCACAATCTGAGGAGTATCTGCTAGGTCCCCCTCCTCCATCCACTTCGCATCCAATGCAGGATAGTTCTTGAACTTAACCAAAAACCGCCTTCGGACTTTACCTTTATTCTTCGTATCCTTATGTGCCAAAATCTGTTCAGGAACAAGGATCTCCTCATTTTCTTCCACTTCGGGTTGTTCATCAGGCTCCCCATCATCAGGCACATCACCCTTCAAAGGTTTCAAGAGACTCACTCCACGCGAGAGACATGGAGTGGCGGAGTTCCACTCCCAGAGTACACTGGCCCCAAAACCCTCGCGCCCCTTTCTATATTTCTTTATATTGCTTCAACAAAGTACAAAGTATGGGGAACTAAAATTCCAGAAGCAAAACCCAAGGTTGGTATTTAAAGGCCCTAGGCCTCCCAAAAGCAGACATGTGAAAAGTTACTAGCCCCAAAAACTAGAGCCCAAAACCATGCGCTGCCCTGCAGCTGCCATACAGCGCAGAAATCTGTACAGTTCTGCCACATCACCAGTCACCAGCAAATTTAGGGATTTTCGTATGGTGGTGCCACATCAGCATGATACGCGATTTGGGTGTCTTTTTCTTCTAGGTTTTAGGCCCCTCGGCCATAATCTGCAAGTTGGTCAGTTCTTTAGATTTTAGGCCTTGGCTTAGTTGGTCAGGGTTTAGGGTTCAAAATTAAAAACCCTATTCCTCCTGGTATCTGCTGCCACGTAAGCAACTTGTGACAGGAGGGGTACCGGCATGCTAAATACCATCACGACACAAGATTGTGCATTTGCATAGACTACGTTTAGTCTCAAGTTCAGTGATTTAATCTCTATAAATCTGTGCAGATATATAGGTACATGTAGTACTGTTGTAGGGATAAGGTGAAAATTTTCGTGCATAAGAGGCACACAGATGAGAATACTGAGTGACATGGTGTCTGCTCCAGTGCAGATCTATGTATGCATACAAACTGTTAAGTCTTTATATGAAACCAGTTGCATCCCTACAAATTGTGTTGATTTGGGAGGAGATTAACTTTTAAGTGATGTAGCACAAAAGCAAACAGAAACGCAAAGCCCTTCTGGGTTGATAGTTTGAGCACTCGACCTTGTACGTCATGACATCCGCTAGGAGCATCATGTGCCGAATGTCTATAGTCATTCCATGGCTTGCCATGGTGTACTGAATTTCATCAATGATGCATTTCCTGGCAGCCTCAATTCCCAGTGTGTGTTCCGCCTCAAACACATGGTTGCTCCTAGTATTCAAGCCATCAATGCCATCTGTACCCATAACCGCTGCCAGATTTGTCCTGCACAGCAAAGTGGTCCATCGCATCGATAATTCAACTTAAAATAGAAATTGACAGGTAAGGACACCAACCCTTCCACAAGAAGATTGTAAGTGCCTTTATCTTGACTAATGACAGCTCTCTCTACTGTGGGAATGCCCTGCTCAATTCACAGCAACATTGAAGGAGTGTAAGCGACACGAAGTACCTTTCAATTCACCACTTACTCCAAACATACTTAGTCCAGTGCTGACTGCAATACAAACCTTGACAATAACCTTTGGCAACATGTTCCTTAAGTTGAACAAAGCAAAATGAAGCTTCTTGCGGTCAGGCTCCGTTGGAAAGATTACGAGCTTTGAATGATCTAATATTCGAAGATGCTGTTATAGCAAAAGAAAGCTTAGCCAGACTTAGTAAATAGAGAAAAAGACATGCAAACCTTTTCCCAAAGAGCAGGAAATCATTAAGAGACAAAAGAGAAGGAGAGGAGACTAGAGATTGCAAAAGTGGAACTGATCCAAATTATTTCTTTAATACAACAAAATGGTCCTACAGAAAGAAAAGCACAGACCTGCTGTTTTAGCTTTAATTTTGAGGTCCTCAAAATCGAGTCAGCAACCGTGTAGGATGATATATCCAGCTGTAAAGCTTCTATCCTTTGTATATCTAGTTTAATAGAAATCAATGCCTGTCCTGGTCTCAATACGGTTTTGATACTTTTTGCGACCTACATATGCAGCAAGGTTTGCAGTGTGTGATTATAATGGACCATTGTAGACAATGCCAATGCTCTAATTAATATCCATACCTCACCCAGGACTGTTTTCTCAATGCGTGCCTTGACAATTCGTGCTGCTTTCAAATCTTTATCTGAAACAAGCTTTGCTGTAATAATTGGTGTACTTATATTCTTTGCTGCATTAATGATCTCCTTAATACGAGGGACACCAAGAGTTACATCTATAACACAGCTGTCAAGGAAAAGGTAATTTTTGTGATAAAGCCTGATAGTGAATGCACCATAGCGATATACATAATCTATTCCCAGGAAATAAAAGACGAGCGTATCTCTGCATTCGCAAGGAGAAAACAGCAAAAGGATACTCATACTTGCAACACCTGCAAAATGAAAGGTCTTTAAAGTCATTTGTGTCCCTGGCTCTCCTATGCTTTGAGCACCCACAGCTCCTACAGCAGATCCTGGCTCCATCCTTTTTAAGTGATAAGGTCCAATACAAGACTCCAGGAAAACCTATCAGTCAACACAGGTGCACCTTTCCTAAGAACTCAACAATTGAACCCTTCAAACTTTTTTAAAAACCTCCAGATAAAAACCTCAAGCTGCTTGCTTGTAAAACCAGAGATGCTTGTGGCGATTCTGTCCTTAGTAGGGTTCTCATCGGAATCACTGATGTTGGCGGGAAGACCTAAAAGAGATCTCGTCTTTTCTGCTGAGACTATATTTTTGTCTAAAAATGAAACCAGATTCTTTTTGAAATCCATGGAGCAGCCTCCTTCTAAAGTCATATCATGTTCTGAGACACGCTTTGAAACCTTATTGCGAGCCTCTAATGGAGACAAAGCCGGTGATTCAAAAACAGGACAAATAGCCTGCGGGGACAAGAAAAGGACCATCATGCTTCACTTTTGTTAAATTGAAGTTTCAAAAGGAAAACCTTCCATTTTCTGAAGCATTGCACAAAATGGACTTACACAAGGAAGACTCAACTAAATACCTTTGTCTTCATCAGTAATCGATCAAAGTTGAACGGAGTGCCATCTTTCCCTTCCATGTTCACTGGGTCCATTCCATCATCACCATACAAAAGCTGAACAATACCTCCACTAGAATTCCGAACTGTTCCATCGTAGTGCATGTACAGATCTTCTAATGACTTCATTAATCTGCGTGACATATAGCCAGTTTCTGCTGTTTTGACCTGAGAAATGCAAAGAAGAGGTTCAATAGAAACATTTTCACCTGTAAAAAACATAAAAGTAAAACTCCACTCTATACCGCAGTATCCACAAGCCCTTCTCGTCCACCCATTGTATGAAAAAAAAACTCTGTGGCAGACAAACCACTATAAAAGGAGTTGGCAACAAATCCTTTGGCCTGTACCAATCAGCACAACTTCAGAAATTAAAAATTGCCTTCTAGGAAAAGGGCTTCAGAACTGAATTTCATAGTATGAGCACCTGAGGCGTTTTATCATGTCTTGGAAAGTGTGGCAAACTGCGTTCAATAAACCCATTGGGTGCACGCTTGCCTCCTACAGACTGTTGTCCCACACAAGCAATCATTTGACTTATATTAATGGGAGATCCTTTGGAGCCACATTGAGACATAATAAGGGGACTATTGCGCCAATGCAGCTCTTCCAAACAAACCTGCAGTAAGTCTCTTATTACCTTAGTGATTAGCCCAGCAAACACAATCACAAAAGGCCAAACAGTCACACAAAAATAAATGAGGCTAAGACACCCAGATATACAATTGCAAACTCCTGTCGAATTGTACTCCTAAACTGAAGCAAAGTCATACCTTTCCAGCTAATTCACGAATTTTATTCAGCTCACCCATGACCTCAGCCTCCAAGGTTTGAACTAAGTCACACCCTGGTTGAAGAGCAAGCTTTCCCTTATTAAACAAATCTATATGCTTATCACATCTGCTATACCCTTCTCTTATACGTTCTTCCTTCTTTGCACTCAAACCTGCCCCAGGTTGCACATCATCAATACCAATAGAAAACCCGTGATTACCAATCCATCTAGCACTGAAAGCCAAATACAAAGTTAAAAGAACCATCATTAGGAAAAACTCAACTTTATAATGCACAGCATCTGCAAATCTTGCAATTTCTAACTATTAAAACTGAAAGCACACGGACTCTTGAATATAAGCAGCACAATTTTCCTTTTGAAATCATGCAATCAACAACACCAAAATTGCTTCACCTCAGCTTTGCCAAGCGATTCATGCATGTTGCGGCAGCGTGAGAGCTGTAATCTCTTAGCAGAACAGTGAAAAGACCATTCTTGTTTCCATTGCCTGCCATGGGATACATTCATACATGAGAACATGCCAGGTCAAGATACCGTATTAAAATAGACATGCAATATAACATACCCAGAGTTCCTTTGCCAAGCTGGCCCGAAATTAGCTCACTGTTGCGGAAGTGCACATATCCATCATTTGGGCACATAGTTTCACCACCCTGCTTGCTATAATTCTTCTCAATCACAACCAAGTTGACAAAGACCCGTGTTTTGGCGTTCGGCCGAATCAAAACACTAAATAACTGTTTTCCAGTCCAAAGTTCTACTGGCTGCAGTCAGACAATACATAATTAAATATGAAAGTTGCTAGAGCAAGAGAGTTGAGAAAATAAAAGATACAAAGATAACTCCAAACCCACATAAGCAGAGCCTTGAACATGATGAAAAGGTTGTGTTGAACTTTGTAGAAGTAAAAGGAGGTTTCAAACTTCAAAAGTGAAATATAATACATTTAATCATTTAAACCTCTGCCTCTGTTGAATCTGCCTTCTATAATGTAATGCAGTATGCAGACCATAATAAGCATGAATGCATGTGCCCGCGTGTGTTTCTCTTTGTGCACGTGCTTGTTTTGGGGGGTTTGTTGGGGGGGGGGGGGGGGGGGGGGGGGGGGGGGGGGGGGGGGTACTACCTTAGTAATTGTGGGAGCACCCAAAAATATTCTCATTAATGCTGGAAAGGCACAGACTAGATCTCGACCTAAATGGGGGCAAGTTTGTGCAGCTAGCTAATTTGCATACATGCAACCAAAGCGTTCTTTGCTGCTTTGCACCCACCTGGTTGCAATCACTGCTTCGGTTGTGCCAAAAGTGCGAATTGCTCCTCTTGCAAATAAAAAGAAACCAGCAACAATACAAGCAAAGTAATGATAAGACCATAGGCAAGTCTCGTCTGCTATGGGAACTTTCTTGAATACTGGCTGCTTATTTGGAAGAATGAGGACAGCTGGCAATGACGGGCAGCAATCTAAGGCTGACGTGAAGGGGCTCTATTCTTTAGAATAAGATAAGAGGACAAGAGCTAGACCTCCCATTTTTGGGGCTAGATGCAAGGATCCCATTTTTAGATCTCTTTGAGTCTAGAGCCTGTGTAATATTTTTAGCTACCGCTACAGATAAATGAAAATGATTTTTTGCACACAAAATGAATTTATTAATACCAATTTATTATTTAAAATATACGGGTAAATTTTTTGGTGCAATGTGCCATCTGGAAAATTATCAGTGTCCGGATAGTATGATAAGTAGCACATTAGCCAGATGTACTACAAAATAGTTCAAAACAAGCACATGAATAAGATGGTGTCCCAGTTCGCTCAGAAAAGTTATAATTTAGTATGTTTGCGGTGGCCGCCCAAGAAAGTGGTCAGCCGGATAGTGGAAATGCATCCCCGCGAGAGCCAGAGGCATGGAAACGGCAGAGCTAATGATGCCCCAGATTGGTCAGAAACCCAAAATTTAATGCCCACTTTTTAAGTAAAACGTTTGAAACTGTCACAAGACGGGGCACCACGTGCCAACAGAAAAGAACAAACTGAACAGACTTTTAGCACTTCAATAACAACTGAATTGAAAGTGAGAGAGCACACTCGACACGGAGTGGCGCAATTCCACCCCAGAGAGTATTGGCCCCAAACCTTGGCGCCCCTTTCGGTATTTCTTTATATTACTTGAGCTCACTACAATGCCGGTACTCGCGCTCTTTGAACACAATGGCCAAGTGATGCCTATGCTCCTCTTCATTCTTTGAGTAGACTCTCATGTCATCAAAGAATGTACCAACAAACTGCTGGTGTGGACAGAAAATTCTGTCCATCATCCTATTGAACGTAGCAGGAGCATTTGTGAGACCAAAGGGCATCACTAAAAATTCGTAAAGGCCAAACGTTGTTCTAAAAGCAGTCTTGTGCACATCCTCTGATCTAATGCGGATCTGATGGTACCCACTCTTTAGATCTATCCTGCTAAACATAGCTGCTCCTTCTAATTTGTCCATAATATCATCAATTCTAGGTATAGGGAACCTATTCTTGATGGTATTCTTGTTCAGTGCACGGTAGTCGATGCACATACGCCATGAGCCATCCTTTTTCTGCACCAACAACACTGGAGAACAGAATGGAGATGAACTAGGCTGAATCAGCCCCTTTTCTAACAACTCTTGTACTTGGCCCATTATCTCTTTTTGCTGAGCCGCACTAACCCTGTACGGAGGCTTATTTGGTGGGCTACTGCCTGGCACCAAATCTATCGCATGGTCCTCGGGTCTCTTTGGCGGTAATTGAGACGGTAATGAATCGGAAAAGCAGTCACTATACTGTTGTAAAAACATTGACCTTTCTTTATCTAGCACCGATAAATTTGATTCATCACAATCTGACACTTCACGTGCAAAAACCAAGTACGCAGAAAGATGCTTTTTCATTACAGAAGTAATAGCAGAAGCTGATACAGTAGGAATAGACTCCCCTTTAAGCTTTACATCCAGAATGTGAGTCTTTCCCCTGCTCTGTACAGTGATCTTTTTGTTGTAGGCATCCATGATTCCCTGTACACGAAATAACCAAGGAATACCTAACAACACATCACATCCGTCCAGTGGCATGATGTAAAATTCTTCAGCATCTACATAGGACTGGATATGTAGACGCAACTTTCCAATGATGGGTGTCACAGCCTCTGTATGGCCAGGACATGCCAAACCTGCCTCTGCTGTATACCCCATCTCTTCAGGTCTGATTCCCAACTTTGAAGCCAATTCTGGGGAAATAAAGTTGGCTTTGGCACCTGGATCAAAGAAGATGAGCACTGTTTGATCCCTGACCTTTCCCCATGCTCTGCAAAGCTCACTTGCATCTGAATTTGGCTTATTGCCCACCATATCTGGCACTAGACCAGCCATGGGCTTCTTTCCTTTCTTGTCTTCCTTGTCATCAGAATCAGCTGGCCTTTTCTTTGTAGGACAATTGTAAAGCAATGTGGCCAGGCTGCTCACATATAAAGCATTTGTTCTCTGTCCTCAGGACCTTCTTTTGCTCTTCAGACTTGCGAGGAAAACGTCTTTTCCATTTCTTCGTTGGTCCCTTTTCTGATTCAGTCGTAGCTTTATCTTTCCCTGCGTTGGCTGACTCCTGAGTCCCTTTAGGAGCCTCATTGGGAACGTGCTTCTTGGCTGAATTTTTCTTGCCTGATCCTGCCTTGACACACTAAGGGTCTAAGGAGGAAATCCGAACTGAGTAAGAAAATACGCGTAAGAACGCAAGCACAAGAATAAAGATGGGTTCAATGAAGCTTTTTACGAAAAGCAGGAACAGTCGCGGGAGGACAGATGTTTTCCCGCGAGGAGTCTGTGTCTGCATTGCATCTGTGTCGTGTCCTGCATCCGGGGACGCCTGGAATGTGTTCGTGTAGCATTATCTAACTGAGTGAGTTTTTAAAGTTTGAACAGGTTCACACTTTATTTTATAAAGTGACCGGTCACTTTTAAGTGACCGGCCCCTTTATTAATAAAATAAAGCAAGCAAGGCTCCTAATAAAAAAAGCCAGCGCTAAAACTAAGGCAGGGGGCTGAATTGCGATCTCTCTCTCTCCTCTTTCTAAAAAACACGATTTTCTCTCTCCTCTCTCTAGAAAACGTGATTTTCTCTCTCCTCTCTCTAGGAGCGCCCAGCTATTCCTGCCGGGTGTCGGACCCTATACAAGGGTAGCTAGCATTTCAGTTTGGGAGGGCCAGAAGCAGCAGAAAAGCACCAGCGCTAGTATTCTGGAGCAGAGTCTGGCGACGGAAAACTGCAAGTGTTCGCGTGACGACTGAGTACGGAGGTTGATTCTCCGAGCAAGGAGCGACAGGTATAAGGTGTTGATACGCACTGAGAATTGTTGCTTTGTGTGGTTTGTTTTGCAGGACTCTCCCGTCTCATGGGAAGGCCCTTCACGGGAAGTACGGCTTCACGCCTAAGTCCCTTACGGGAAAGTACGGCTTCGCGCCTAAGTCCCTTACGGGAAGGAACGGCCTTGTGCCCAAGCCCTTTACGGGAAAGTACGACCTTTAGGTCTAAGATTACAGAACGGAGGGGTTTCCTCGGGTTCTCGTGCTTGTATAAGAAATTCTCCCTGAATAAAAGAATACTCTTAACGGGGGGGGGACCAGCCCATCTTCTGGTCCCCAATACTGTGTCGATCTTCTCCCTTCTCACATGTTTTCAAAGAATTATAATTTTCAGATTTTTCTAAGTGCTCGTGTACGCTCCCGTTTTGTGACAGTGGTATCAGAGCATGGTCTCCTCTCTTTCTCTGTAAAGGAGGACGACTCTGGGAAGATACGGGAAGAAGCAATGACAAGCCAAGAGAGAAGCAGGCGGAAACCTAAGTCCTGCAAGAAAAGTTCGCAGAGTTCGAATTTTTTTTTTCTCTCTGCAAGAAGGCGACACAAGACTTGGGATTCTCTGAGAAGGCGACAAGAGCATGATGCTCAAGAAACTAGAGAATCTGAGGAGCGGAATGCTCAAGACACTTCAGAACCCAGAAGATATCCATGAACATCAATCGAGAACCATACCCAAGAAATCCCGTCATTTCGGGAAGTATATGAAGGTCTTTAGACCTAGGAACACTCCAGTCAAATTTGATACTTTTGACGGAAGGAAAGATGTCCTGAAAGCTACTGCTTTCATTGGACAGTTTGAAGTTGCCTTTGCAAACGGCAATTTTTGAGAAGCGTCGAAGGTGAAGCATGTGACCAAACACCTCAAGGGGATTGCAAGTACTTGGTGGTATACCAAAGCTCTGCAAGGAACTTACAACAACAATTCAAGGTTGAATTCTCCGACAAATTTTTTTCCTCTACGCTTTGAGGAAGGCATTCAAGAAGATTGGGATTGGTTTGCCCAATAGGAACACGAGCGAGTCAAAGCAAGTAGTGGTTCACTCTTGCCAAGGAAGGTCCATTCTTGATCCTCTCTGAGGAAGAAAAGATGAACAAATTTAACGAAGTACTTTTGCCCGAATTTTGTAAACCCATCTGCAAGATACTTTGCAGCAGATGGTGGAGCCAGCAATAAAAGCTGAAAGTGTACACCTTGATGTACATAGAATACAATCCCTGCAGTGGGACGAGAACCATTGAACACAGAAACAACGAATTTTTGTTACCTCTCCTCGAAGGATACATTGCTATCCGGGGAAAGTTTGGAGTAACGGAACTCAATCTAACTCCTGAATTTTTGACCCTCAAACTTTAAGTGAGAGGGCAAATCTTTGATCAAAGTTAAATCTTTGAGGAACTCATAAAATGCGTATTGCTTTTATGCACGACATATGCACGTGTCTAACCAGGACAATCACTCTCGAGTCTTTATGAGAGTAGGGCTGAGTCAGAACATTGTTTTATACGATGAACTGCTTTGCTTAACCATCCGGAAGGCCCATGATTGATTTGGTATTCGATAAAAGGACTTCGTGTCCAAGAAAGCGGAGTTATTCTGCAGGAACAAGACTCAGGAAACAGAGTCGGAAAAGAGTTGTAGGGATGCCATGCCCTGAGTAGGACGGCAGAAAGGAAGGAACCATTCCGAGATTCCAAGCAAAGAAAAGCTTTCATTAAGCTTGAATACTCTTTAAGCCCACACCCCCCTACCCGGTCAGGGAGAACATGGTAGTGCTTTTCGCACAAATGAATGAACACTCTCTTTATGAGAGAAGGAACAAGCGACGACTACGGCCTGTGCTCGAGAAATCCAAGGATTGAAATCCTAGTTATTTAATGAGCGGGTTTTGCTCTAAGATCGAGCCAAGGGATCGTCAAGTTGGGCGTCTTCGCTCTAAGGATCCTACGAAGGGAAGGTAATTTCCCAGGTTCACCAAAACTCTAACACAGCTTAAGAATTATGTACACCTTTGGGTACATGGATAACACACGAAGATGCAGACCTATGCCAAGGAACTAGACGAGAGTTTGTTATACTCTCTTGAGCGCCTTTTTATGCGCAAGGATATTCCGACACGAGAATCTCTATTTGAGATGTATTCGGTAGAAGGATTCTCTACAGAGAAGAGGTTTTCTGATGGTCGTTGATTATTGAGTACGCTATGTGCTTTTATGATTACAGTAGCAACTTTTGGTTGCGGTATATGTTTCTCCATGAGCAGGTCAAGTAGCATTTACACGCTGCTGGAATAAATTCGAACTATTATGTTCGTAAGAGTAAAATTCGCCAACCATTTTAAAATGGTAAGAATTACCTTAACCACATATGGGAGCACATCCTTGAGATCCAAAGCGGGTTCACCATTAAGTGGGCCAAGTTTGAACTTATGTTCACAGAATGATATGGCTAGAATTTTATCTGCCTAAGATTTTGCGAGGAGTCCTAGATGCTTGCAAAGATGGCGTCTGCAAGGAAGAGACGCTAATGGGCGTCAGGAAAACACTGCTCGTGATAATAACTTGGAGGAGGAAAAGATTGGAAGGAAGTGCCGCCGTGCACAAGGAATCTTCGGACTGGAACCATTCGCCTACGTTGAGCGATGGCCCAAAACAAGAACCTTCTTTAAGGTGATCGCAAACTTTGTTTGTGAAAGAAAGACATCGAGCTTAATGCTCTATGACTTGAACATTCCCTATGTGGGAGGACATAAGAGGTTTAATACCCTCTGGACTAACAGAGCAGGATTATGCGCAAGGACAGATACCTAGATTGATTTCTAGGAAGATTATTCTTCTCGAATTCGAGAAAACGGAATCAAGTTAACAGAGTCTCGGATAACGAAACTTTGGATCAGAACAATTGGCCTACCCAAAGCAAAGGCCCGGAATAAGAACTTACTTTGGTAAGGTGGCACACTTACTCTGCCAGAGGAAGATTCACATGAGCTTAATGCTCTCGACATGCCCTATGCGGGAGGACACAAGAGGTTTAATATCCTCAGGACTAATAGCGCAAGATTATGCGCAAGGACATAGACCTAAATTAATTTTTAGGAGGATGATTCTTCTCGGGATTGAGAAGGTGGAATTGAGTTAACAGATTCTCGGATAAGGAAACTTCCAATCTGTTGGAAAGACGCGAATGACGAGTTCTTACATGGCTCGTAAGTTTGATAAATGGTGAAGGATATCCTCGAGGTACTAGAGGAAGGACATGAACCGGTAAGGTAAGTATTGAATTCTTGAATTTGATTTACTTTTTAAGTTCTCCTTTGAGAAAGGACTAGCTCAACTCACCATTGAGTAAGATTTGGAATCTTTCCGGTTTCTCCCCGGCAGTTCAGTTGGACCTCTACAGTTGAGGACAACTGTTTATAAGTGAGAGGGATGAAACTAATTTGACTATTTTGTTCCTAATTTCTATTTTCTAGAATTAGGACTTTAATAAGAAATGTGCACAAGTTAACTAATAAGTTAAGGAATCACAGATCTGTAAGAAAAGCCATCAGGAAACAGACAACTCTGGTGTGTCATATGATGGGTGACAAGAAGCACCGTGAAGGAGTTGGCCTGTTAGTTCGGTGGAAGAAGACCAGGTAATGGTGGTCCCTGATGAGTCACAAGATGGGTGACAGGTTCATCGGTAAGGGGACACACTAAGGGTCTAAGGAGGAAATCCGAACTGAGTAAGAAAATACGCGTAAGAACGCAAGCACAAGAATAAAGATGGGTTCAATGAAGCTTTTTACGAAAAGCAGGAACAGTCGCGGGAGGACAGATGTTTTCCCGCGAGGAGTATGTGTCTGCATTGCATCTGGGTCGTGTCTTGCATCCGGGGACGCCTGGAATGTGTTCGTGTAGCATTATCTAACTGAGTGAGTTTTTAAAGTTTGAACAGGTTCACAATTTATTTTATAAAGTGACCGGTCACTTTTAAGTGACCGGCCCCTTTATTAATAAAATAAAGCAAGCAAGGCTCCTAATAAAAAAAGCCAGCGCTAAAACTAAGGCAGGGGGCTGAATTGCGATCTCTCTCTCTCTCCTCTTTCTAAAAAACGCGATTTTCTCTCTCCTCTCTCTAGAAAACGTGATTTTCTCTCTCCTCTCTCTAGGAGCGCCCAGCTATTCCTGCCGGGTGTCGGACCCTATAAAAGGGTAGCCAACGTTTCAGTTTGGGAGGGCCAGAAGCAGCACAAAAGCACCAGCGCTAGTATTCTGGAGCAGAGTCTGGCGACGAAAAACTGCAAGTGTTCGCGTGACGACTGAGTACGGAGGTCGATTCTTCGAGCAAGGAGCGACAGGTATAAGGTGTTGATACGCACTGAGAATTGTTGCTTTGTGTGGTTTGTTTTGCAGGACTCTCCCGTCTCACGGGAAGGCCCTTCACGGGAAGTACGGCTTCACGCCTAAGTCTCCTACGGGAAAGTACGGCTTCGCGCCAAAGTCCCTTACGGGAAGGAACGGCCTTGTGCCCAAGCCCTTTACGGGAAAGTACGACCTTTAGGTCTAAGATTACAGAATGGAGGGGTTTCCTCGGGTTCTCGTGCTTGTATAAGAAATTCTCCCTGAATAAAAGAATACTCTTAACGGGGGGGGACCAGCCCATCTTCTCGTCCCCAATACTGTGTCGATCTTCTCCCTTCTCTCATGTTTTCAAAGAATTATAATTTTCAGATTTTTCTAAGTGCTCGTGTACGCTCCCGTTTTGTGACAACGATTCCCTCAACACTCCTCCCACATAACCTGAAAAGGTCTAGGCCGGGAGATATACAGGACTTTTACAACCAAACGCCCCCCAGAACGCAACTAGCGTCGTTTGGAGGATCAAGCATACAACCAACCGCTCCCCAAACATCTCGTCTAGGTCGTTCGGAGGTTTTCCAACATACAACAAAACGCTCCCCAAACATCCCGTTTGCGTCGTTTCGAGGTTCAAACAATACCAAAACAACATTTTTCACTACTCCACCTGGGAGTAAATCACCAAGCATTGAAACCAGTATTGAAACTAGAGTCAAACAATTCAAATCGGCACCAAGACAGGTTTAAAATAGATACCATCCATTTGAAACAACTTCCAAACAGGATCACCAAACAAGTTCTCAAACAAAATTCAAACATAAAAAGCAATTTCGACATCAGTCGAGCTCAAAAAGACAACTGGCTTTCCATCCTGAAGCCTGCACCAAAATTTGGGTTAGTTATCTTCCATTTGTAGCCGACCGTAGCTCTTAAATAGTCGAAAGAAGCCTCGACAAACAATGTTCCTGTAGCGGTGATGGTAGTCCCAAGAAACACAAGCTTATTAGTTCGAGAAAAAACACCTATTGCAAGATGTTGAGAAATTCCAAGTTGTAATCTCCTAGGGTTTCCGTGGCAAGCCTTTCAAGATACCCCACTCTGCTAGAAGCTCTACCCCGAAGGAAGATGTCAGAAAGCATGTAACTTCGGGCAAAAATTTCTTGAAAGCTTGCCAAGTCCTTGGAGTGTGCCGCTTGGTAGCTATAGACTTCCGACATTGCATGACAATACTTCTCAGAAAAACAATGGCTTATGCCCCGTAAGACACAGCGATGAAGACGATAGCGCAATTTCTGGAAGCGCCATCTTACTATGTCAGCTCTTTGATAGGACCAGTATGCTTTCAGAAAAGCACACGCATGAAGCTTTGATACCATTGTAACGGGGACGGGCACCGCGTGCCAACGGAAAAGAACAGATTGAACAACTTTAAGCACTTCAAATAACAACGAAACTGAAAGAGATACACACACAAGAGGGGGAGTGGCCGAGTTCTACCCCAAGAGAGCACTGGCCCCAAACGTTGGCACCTCTTTTGGTATTTCTTTATATTACTTGAACTCAGTACAACGCCGGTACTCCAATCCCTGCACCTTCACGCTGAAGAGTGCCACAGAATGAGCCCTTGGCTCATATTTGAAGGCCCTTGGCCTTTCTAAAGCAGTTACATGAAAAGCATCAAACTCTTAAAGCAAGGGAATTTGTACAGCTGCCACATCAGCACGGTCAGCACGAAATCCGACTTCCGTACAGTCCTCTCACGTCATCAGTTGGTTGTGCATCTTCTGTGTGTGCGCGCACGCGCTAGTCCAGCTTTATTTATCTCTAGTCTCTTGGGCCCCATCGAACGGGGTCCCATAAGTTGGTGGGAACTCCTCTTTGAAAATAGGCCACTCGTCAAGACTTTGCTAGTGAAACTTCTTTTGTTGCTGCTGCTTGTGCTAGGGTTTAGGCCCCTCGGCTGGGATTTGCAAGTCGGCTCAGTTCTTCAGTGGCTTGACATGTTAGCAATTTGTGACAGTCAATCGCAAAGGCCTCGTTTGACGCCTCAACAACGAGACACCTTATTACAAGAAGGCTATTGCTTTGGATGCTTTCAAACAGGGCATCACTATTCTGGTTGTTGTCACAAGGCAGGCACCACGTGCCAATAGAAAAGAACAGACTGAACTTTAAGCACTTCAAATAACAACTGAACTGAAATAGAGAGAGAGAGTGAGACGACACGCGACACGGAGTGGTGTAATTCCACCCCAGAGAGTATTGGCCCCAAACCTTCGCGCCCCTTTCGGTATTTCTTTATATTGCATCAACACAGTACAAGCCGGAACTCCAAACTCTGCACCTTCTCCAGGAAGCATGCCAAAGAATGAGCCCTAACCTCATATTTAAAGGCCCTTGGCCAAAAAAGCAATTACAGTGAAAAGCCTTCAAACTTAAAAGCACCTGGTCCAAAAGCAAAGCCAAAAAACTGCCAACGTAAATCACGGAAATCCGTACAGCCTGCCACGTCATCAGTCAGCGCAATTTTTAGAAATCTCCTTGCTGCCCTTAGGGTTAGAGTTAGGGTTAGGGTTTCTGCAGTTTTAGGGTTCGGTTTTCCAGAATTAGGGCTTGCAGGTTTTAGGGTTAGGGTTTTCAGAATTAGGAATTGCAAGTTTTAGGGTTAGGGTTTCTAGAATTAGGGTTTCAACAGTTAGGGTTTTTGGCAGAAATTAGGGTTAGGGTTTTTGCTCTCGGGCAACCACATCATCACTTTGTGACAGTTTAGGCCCCTCGGCCACATCTGTAAGTTGGCTCCATTCTTTAGGCTTTGACACGTCAACAGTTTGTTACATCTCCCCTTCTTGAAAGAGAGTAATCGTCCGCGATTACAGCATATCTGCAAAACAACTCAAGATAGCTCAAAAATTTCCGAGGAACATTCCGAGGGACAATCAGTTTGCTCTTTTTATTAAGGAGTTAGCTTCTCCTTTCTGCTCTTTTGATCAAGGAGTTAGCTTCTCCTCTCGGCTGTTTTGATCAAGGAGTTAGCTTCTCCTTTCTGCTCTTTTGATCAAGGAGTTAGCTTCTCCTTTCGTCCAGATCGGAACTCTTGATATTCCA
The DNA here is from genome assembly GCF_014529385.1 of Adiantum capillus-veneris. Classification (NCBI taxonomy): domain Eukaryota; kingdom Viridiplantae; phylum Streptophyta; class Polypodiopsida; order Polypodiales; family Pteridaceae; genus Adiantum; species Adiantum capillus-veneris. Next base: position 16,232,198 of record NC_140945.1, on the reverse strand, counting down.
GCGTAGTGAAATTAGACATCGCACTGAGACCGTATTGATCTTCCACGGGTGTCTTGATGCACTAAAATTACATACCCACGCAATCTCATTCAATTAGGAATATTCAATAATTGGCACATCACAATGCAACACAAATGCTTATATATGCATATTACAAGACATAACAAACAGCGCCGCTCAGCACTCCCCGAGACAAACGGCCTGCGGTATGAAGCTACTCAACGACTACCTCGTCACTCCCCCTGCAAATAACCTAAAAAGGTCCGGGCCATGAGCTCAGAGGACTGTACAACCAAACGCTCCGCAGACCGCACTCTGCGTCGCTTGGAGGTTCAAGCATACAACCAAATGCTCCCAAGGCATCGGCCTGCGTCGTTCGGAGGTTTTCTAGCATACAACGAACCCGCCCCAGGCATCGGCTTGCGTCGTTCCGAGGTTTTCAAACATACAACGAAACGCTCCCCAGGCATCGGCCTTCGTCGTTCCGAGGTTCAAACAATACCAAAACAGTATTTCTCATTTCTCCACCCGGGAGTAAAAATCACCAATCATTAAAACCAGTATCAAACCAGAGTCAGATAATTCAAATCGGAACCAAAACAGGTTCAAAACAGACATCCATTTCAAACAAATTCCAAACATGATCACCAAACAAGATCAAACAGAACTCAAACTTAAAAAGAAATCTCGACATCAGTCGAGCTCGAAAAGTCAACTGACTTTCCATCTTGAAACCTGCACCAAAAATTAGGTTAAGGTTCCTTCCATTAGGTCGTAGCCGAGCACAGCATGGTCCATCAACTCTTGGACAAACAGTGTTTCTTTGGCGGCGATGGTAGTCCCAAGAGATAGCAATCACACCGAACCTCCAAGGACATCTGCTAGTGAAGAGACATTTGAGAGATGTCGAGAAATTTCAAGTTATAATCTGCTAGGGTTTCCATGGCAAGCATTTCAGGATACCCACTCTACCAGAAGTTGCACTCCGAAGGAAGATGTCAGAAACCATATAACTTTGGACAAATATTTTTCTTGAAAGCTTGCCAAGTACTTGGAGTGTGCGGCTTGGTAGCTATAGATATCAACATCTGCATGCCACTGCTTTTGAGAAAAACAGTGACTCCAAACAAATATCGGATCCTTCTTTGCAAGTGATCTTAATGGCTTATGCCCTGTAAGACATGAGCGGTGAAGACGGGAGCGCGCCCGATGCACGATGAAGTAAGGGTGGAAGTGGCTAATAAGTCCAGGTTGGAGGGCGAAGATACCTCAAATAAAATTCCAATATAGCTCTGTTTGCTCTTTTGTAGGACCTGTATGCTTTCAGAAAAGCACACGCCCGATGCTCTGATACCATTGTTACAAGGCAGGCACCACGTGCCAATAGAAAAGAACAGACTGAACAACTTTAAGCACTTCAAATAACAACTGAACTGAAATAGAGAGAGAGAGAGAGAGAGAGAGAGAGAGAGAGAGAGAGAGAGAGAGAGAGAGAGAGAGAGAGAGAGAGAGAGAGAGAGAGAGAGAGAGAGTGGCGGAATTCCACCCCAGAGAGTATTGGCCCCAAACCTTGGCGCCCCTTTCGATATTTCTTTATATTGCATCAACAGAGTACAAGCCGGTACTCCAGACTCTGCACCTTCTCCAAGAAGCATGCCAGAGAATGAGCCCTAACCTCATATTTAAAGGCCCTTGGCCTAAAAAGCAATAACAATGAAAAGCCTTCAAACTTCAAAGCATCTGGTCCAAAAGCAAAGCCAAAAAACTGTCAGCGTAAATCACGGAAATCCGTACAACCTGCAATGTCATCACCCAACACAATTTTCGAAAATCTCCCTGCTATCCTTAGGGTTAGGGTTAGGGTTTCTGCAGTTTTAGGGTTAGGGTTTGCAAGTTTTAGGGTTAGGGTTTCCAGAATTAAGGTTTGCAGGTTTTAGGGTTAGAATTTCCAAGGTTTCAACAGTTAAGGGTTTCTAGCAAAAATTAGGGTTAGGGTTTCTGCTCTCGGGTAGCCACGTCATCACTTTGTGACAGTTTAGGCCACTCGGCCACATCTGTAAGTTGGCTCCATTCTTTAGGCTTTGACATGTCAGCAGTTTGTTAGAGTTGTCCACATCGCACTGATATGCCAACGAAGCCGACGGTGACAGAACCCTAGGACCATCTCCAACCAAACGAGCTAAATCGGCCGTTGGACTTGTACTCAGCATCTATGGTATACGCCTTGAAAGTACAAATGAATTGTGTCGAGCATATGGGAAAGTCAATGGCTTCAAAGCCCTAATTTTCTTTGACCTAGGAGCTCAAGCAGATGGACTTTGATTATAATCCATAAGGTGACAAAACCGAACCCAAGTTAGCCACCAGTCAAACCCAGAAGGTGGTACCTCTCATATGTGCTCTGCCAGTGACCATCCACGGATATCACGAAAAAGCCGATTTTTACATCATGAAGTTGGGCAATTGTGATGTTCTCTTGGACATGCCTTGGCATGACAAGAATGACGCAACACTTCAAATCCAGAACCGTACTCTTGTAATGCAAAAGTACAAGCAAGTCGTCCTCAAATTTTGGCTGTCCGAACAAAAACCTGAATGAATTATCTAATTGTTTTAAATACTTTTGATTGGACTATCATAGACAGATTCAGTAAACAAGCTCGGACTTGATACCGCTTACATGCAAGTGAAACACGCTATCCTTAGATCTCAAGAGAAGCATAAGAAAGCAACAAATAGACATCGTCGTGATCTCAAGCTAACTAAAGGACAATTTGTTCTTTAGTTAATAGGCCAATCAGAAAAGGAAAGTTTGTAAAACATTCCAACGTATATTATGGCCCGTTTAAGATACAGAACAGATAAATGAACTCACTTTTCGCTTGGATCTTCCATCGACTTGGAAAATCCATAATGCTTTTCACACAAGTCTTCTACAACCTTTCGTTGGCGCACCTCTTGTAGAACCAATTAAGCAGATTTCCCTGAACTAGATAAAACTCAAGAAATACTTCTTCCAAGACATATCATTCACCATCAAGAGCGCCAACTAAATTCTAAAAGAAGTGCTTAGTAAAGTTTAAGAATTACGCCTCTCTCGATGCTCAGTGACTGACAGAATCAGAATTGCAAGATTTTCCAACCATCCTACATCTATATCATGAAGCCCTACAATTGAGGAAAAGTATTTAGAAGCCAGAGGGATGTAATATTTTTAGATACGGCTTTTATCCATGCCGGATAGTATGATAAGTAGAACAATATCCAGAGGCAGTGCAGAATAGTTTAGGAAAAAGAATATGAATAAGATGGTATCCCCAGTTCGCTCAGAAAGTTATAATTTAATGTGTGCGGTGGCTGCACAAGAAAGTAGCCGGTCGGACACAGTGGAAATACGTCTCGACGGGAGCTAACAGGCTGAGTTGAGAGAGGCATGAAAACAGCAAAGCTAATGAGTGGTTATTTGGGCTGACAATCTTCTTTTGCGAATGCAAGAAAACAGAAGAAGCATGTACGCTTCGAAGGATTGTCCAGTTTGTCCTCACTTCCTTTGGCAATTCGGATAGCTCTTCCTCTCCTGATTCGAGTGATGAGGACAGAAAGGGCAAGAAACGAAGAAAGAACCAGAAATTTGGAAAGAACAAGAAGAGCACAGATCTCGACATTTTTCTCACAGTTTTAACGTGGATATTTAGCGTGGATTCATCGTCTTCTGAGACTTCGGACTCCGATGACCACTTGTTTTATTCAAAGAAGAAGCACTTTTATAGAGCCAAGCAATATGATTTTCTCGAGGACAAGGGCAAAAAGACCAAGGAATTCAAGGAGGGTGGACACGTAGTAAAGTTTGAAACCTTTTCAGGGTTTCGAGATGCTCCTAAGGCTTTAGCCTTTATTCAACAGTTTGACGTAGCGTTCTTGGAGGGCGCTACTCAGAGCACTCCAAAATCAAGAGGGAAGCATCATTCTTGAAAGGAAATGCACAAACATGGTGATCCACTCTTCTCTTAAGGAAAGAAGCCCTGACAAAGTGGTTAAAGTTCAAGCGACTCTTTATTTCCTCTTGGCTAACTCAGGAGTACGAACGAGATGTGATTACCGCTTGGAATCATCTTCAGATGTCCAAGGCCGACACTTTGGATACTTATTGTAAGAGATTTTGGAATGCTTTTCTACCTGCCTCTTCTTTTAAAAGTCACTTTTAAGCAACAAATCGAGCGATTTTGTTGTGGACTTCCCAAAGAGATCCGAGATTATTGCCTTCAGCAGAAGTTCGAGTCCATACAACAACTGATGGACATGCTAAGCAATGATTTGCTATGCATTCGGGTAACCTGACTTACCCCACTGATCAAGTTTTGACACAAAGGACCGGACAGAATTCGAAAAATGATAATAGAAGAAGAAGGAAGTTTCAGAAAAAGAAGGATGCACGACCCCGATTGACCGAGGAACAGAAATTTGAATACCTCAAGGAGGGGAAGTGCTTTGACTATGGAGAACAAGGACACATATCTTCAAGGTGCACTAAAAAGGCACAGAGAGGACAATCAGAAGATAGGCCAGAATGTTCCAAAACAGCCAAAGAAGGTGGTAGAAAAGGAAAGATGAAAGCAGGACTCGTACCAGATTGTGTGGGGATCGACCCAGATCAGATGGATGATAGCACAGAACTTTGTCGCACATAGGGCAAAGTACGAGATCACGAAGCCCTCATCTTCTTTGACGGAGGAGCCAAGGCCAACTTCATTTCACATGAATTGGCGGCTCAACTTGGAATACCTTGGTTCCACAAAAACAACGACGTGGTTAATTATTGGACCAAGAAAGCTACTTTGAAGAATGATGAGGGCAAGAAAATTGTACTTCATGTAAAATTGAAGGGGGAGTCCATCCCACTTGTATCGGCTTCGGCCCTTTCCAAATTAATGAAATCCAGTCTTTTTGTTTTATTTACTAGATCTCCTTGAAAGAACTGAATGATGAACACCAATCAAATATGTCTGAATTGGAAAAGGAACAACAAGAATTTTTGCACACACAGGTTGATTGTTTCTCAGAAGGCCTACCAAGCGAGTTACCTACACCTCATCATGAGGACCATACGACTGATTTGATTCCCGGAAGCACACCACCGAACTGGCTACCTTATCGAGTTAGTCGAGCCCAGAATGAAGAAATAATGAACTAAGTAAAAGAACTTCTAGAAAAGGGTCTCATCCAACCTAGCACTTCACCTTTTTCTGCTCTCCGGTATTGCTAGTACTAAAGAAAGATGGATCTTGGAGAATGTGCATTGACTACAGATCTCTCAATAAAATCACCATTAAGAACCGATTCCCTATCCCAAGGATCGATAATATTCTCGACAGACTACATGAATCATCTTGCTTTAGCAGAATTGATATGAAAAGTTGATATCATCAAAGCCGAATTGCTCCAGGGGATGTCTACGACAGCTTTCCGGACAACCTTTGGTTTATATGAATATTTGGTTATGCCTTTTGGACTTATGAATGCTCCAGCAACATTTAATCGAATAATGGATAGGATTTTCAGCGAGTCTTTTGTGGGCACTTTCTTTGATGACATTATAGTTTTCTCCAAGAATGAAGCAAAGCACAGACATCATCTGCTACAGGTCTTTCAAGCATTGCGGAAGCATAGATTGGTTATCAATGCGAAAAAGAGCGAATTTTTCTTGCTCGAGATACATTTCTTGGGACACATCTTCTCAGCAAAAGGAGTGAAAATAGACCCGGCCAAAATTGAGACTATTCGCGATTGGCCTGATCTAAAGAATGTTCATGAAGTTCGAAGCTTTTTAGGCTTGTGCTCTTATTATCGGCGGTTCATTCGAAAGTTTGCAGAGATAGCTTCTCCTTAGCATTTACTGACTCAGAAAGGAGTCCCCTTCACGTGGGGACCGACAGAGGTTACTCCTTTTCGGACCCTCAAAGAGAAAATGACTATCTTACCAATGTTGGCTTTGCCAGACTTACAAAAGCCATTCGAAGTTTATTGTGATGCTTGTGGTCATAGTCTGGGAGCAATTTTGATGCAAGAAGGCCATGTCATTGCTTACGAGAGCAAGATGCTTTCACGTCCAGAGTGGTAGAACAGATTTATGAAAAAGAGCTATTGGCAGTTATCCATGCTCTTACACAATGGCGACACTATTTACTTGGAGCTGATTTCACTGTCTTTACGGATTATTAGAGTTTACACTACTTCTTGTCACAGAAGCAGCTTTCGGAAAAGCAAATGCGATAGGCTAACATCCTGTCACAGTTTCACTTCCAGATTGTCCATGTTCAGGGACAGAAGAACTTAGTGGCAGATGCATCGTCTCGGAAGCCCTTGGTTCTGGCTATTTCCACGATACATCACCAAAACTTTGAGGATATGTTGACCGGTACGCTATGGATTTCATTTTTTATCTTCAAAAGACTCACAAGTGGGCAGATTGGCATTTGGACAATAATTGACAGATTTAGGAAGCAAGCTCGCTTTATTCTAGTAAAGAAGACGGTCAAGCCTGATCATTTGGCGAGATTGTTCATTGCACAGATTTTTCGGTTACATGGCATGCCTAAGACGATAGTTTCGGACAAAGATCCCTGCTTCACGAGTTTGTTTTGGATTTGGGAGAACATTGGCGCGCGATTGCAATTCTCATCCTCATTCCACCCACAAACAGATGGGCAATCTAAGATAGCCAATTCAGTGGTTTTGGATTTATTGAAGTCTTACATTTTGGATCAGGAGACTCAATGAGAAAAGTACTTGCCTTTGGTGGAATTTGCCTACAATAACACGGTTTACTCTTTGACCAAGAAGGCACCATTTGAGGTAATCGAAGGTGCTAAGAAGGTCCCTCCATTGCTAAGCACCATGGACAAGATTTTTGAAGCAGATCGATACACGAGGGATTGGACACTGCTTTTGCCAAGGTTCACGAGGCTCTCAAAAAGTCTCAAGCACAGCATAAGAAGGCAGCAGATAAACATTGACGCGACTTGAAGTTGAAGGAGGATGACTAGGTGCTACTAGGTTTTGAGAAGGTGTCACAAACGGGAGCGCATAACAATATAAAATATACTCGGATAAATAGACTTTATCACTTAATACTGAAGCCAAAGGATATAGAGAGAAATAAATAGAGAGAGAGAGAGAAGATCGACACAGTACTGGGAACCAGAAGATGGGTTGGTCCCCCCCCTTAAAGAGTATTCTTTATTAGGGAGAATCTTTTTACAAGCACAAGAACCGGAGAAAACCCATCCGTTCTAAATCTCTGACTCGATGGTCGTTCCTTCCCGTAAGGGAAATCCGAGAGACAAGCTCTCAATCCTTTTTCCGTCTGTACTCGGAGTTGAGACTCCGCAAAACAATTTCCGAATTCCGTTTCCAGAATTCCCAAGCGTGGGCCGAAGACTTCTAGCTTCTCCTTCGCGATGAAGTACTTGCAAACACACACGACAACAATTCGTATGGCGAATCCACAATAGGTACCTGTCGCTCTTGCGCGAGAAAAGCGACTTCCGTGCTTCGTAGTCTCGCGATCTCTCGCGTCTTCTGGTGGCAGTCTTCTCTTGCTGGCGCTGGCAACCTCCCTTCAGTGAGGGCATGTGGTGCTTTTATAGCTCCTTCACCACAGAAGGAATAGCTGCTCGCGGAGAGATCGCGGCCGTTTTTTTTTTTTTTTTTTGTTCTACTCGAAATAGGGAGAGAGAATTCGCTGGCTGGTTTTGTTGCTTTGTTTTCTAAGTGGCTGCCCACTTATTAAGTGGACGGCCGGCATATTTTTAAAATTGGTCTGAACCTGCCCAAAAACTTAATAAAACCTTATAAGTTAAAAACAATGCTTTCATAGCACTTCCCAGGCGTCCCTGGATGCAACCACATGCACAAATGCAATGCAAACATAGATTCCTCGCGGGAAAGCGTTTGCTCTTCCCAGAAAACTCGTTAAAATATTCCGCTTTTTAAGAAAAGCTTCTCAGAACCCATCTTTATTCTTGTGCTTGCGTCTTTACGCGTATTCCTCTTTCCAGTTCGAATTTCCTCTCGACTATGGATATCCCCTTTCCGATGCACCCGTCACCCACCTTGTGACGCATCAGGAATACCCATCACCTAGTCCTTTCCTACCGAACTTACAGTACAATCCCCTTCACGATGCTCTATGTCACCCATCCTATGACACATCAGAGATGTCCGTTCCCAGATGGCCAGATACTTCTTCCCGATGCTCCCTGTCACCCATCCGATGTGACGCATCAGAAGTACCCGTTCTTGGTGGCCTTACAGATATTCCCGTTCACAGTGCTCCCGTCATTACTCTGAATGACGCACTAGGAATATTCTGTACTCGGATGTCTCCAGTGAGAAAAACCCTCTCACTTAAAATTCCAATAATTCATTTAGAATTATTTTTCCTATTGTTCCAAGCGAGAAAACCCTCTCACTTATAAATCCAATAATTCATTTAGAATTATTTTCTTGTCAAATAAAGTCAGTTTAGCAACAGAAGGCACGCCTAAGGAAACAAAAGGGAAAGGAGCGGTTTTTCCCAAACCTCAGCATTAGGTCTTATGGCCCTTTTCCAGATCCAAGAAAAGATAAATGTTACATCTTTCCGACTCAAGTTGCTGGACACTTGGAAGATTCACAATGCTTTTCATGTGAGTCTCTTGAAACCTTTTAAGGGTGAGGTATCAGTTGACAGGGAACCTGATGAGCAACCTGAAGTGGAAGACACCGAGGAGATACTCGTTCCAGAACAAATACTCGCTCATAAAGAAAGGAAAGTGAAAGGTAAAGTGATTCGGCGGTTCTTAGTGAAATTCAAGAACTATCCGGCATTAGATGCAAATTGGATGAAGGAGGACCTAGCATATACTCCTACGATATTGGAACTTTACCTTGAGGCTTTCGGCTCAGTTGCGTCTATTCCGAAAGATCCCGCAGATCAGCAGAGTTGGATCTAGTGCAGATGGGACTGCACGAGAGGGGAGTCACTCCGCTCCTTTCTCACAGATTACCTAGACGGAATAAAGTCACTGATTTCCCTTTGGACTTCAAGGATACTGTTGTGCTGATAGTATTCTATTGTATGACTTTATGAATAAGGAAATAGGAATTGGGAATTCTAGAACTTGAATCTAATTGATGTGTACTCTCACATATGATATAATTTTTTTTGAGTGCACGATTGAAAGACGAAATGACTACATCATTTTTTAGCTAATACGACATCAGTGAGGTCCGGTGTGGATCTAGATGCGATTGCTAAATACGTTACTAGGAATCATGGACTGATATCTCGATGGAATTTTTATGTGATTTACTTTGGATAAGATCTGAATGTGCACTGACTGAATAATCTTCGTGCAAGTGCTAGATTTGCGTCGTCTAGTGCGTCAGTACTTAGAGTCAGTGTCTACTGAACTTGTTTATGGCTTATGTCTGATTTTGCAAGCATAATTGAGGGCGATTACAATTCTTTCACGAGGGCGGGTATGTCACAAAATTATGACGTGGCACGCCCAACTGACAGGACAAAGACTTATAGGGTGCCGTCCGATGGGGCCCTAGGGACATTAGAAAGATTAAAAAAGGTTAACAGACAGCAATACGGACTCCGCAATTTACGCTGGCTGACATGGCACGCCATACGGACACTCCACGTTTTACGAACAGGAAGTTCCACTTTTCGCACTGCCAGCTTTTGAGAGATGTTGCTTTTGAGTTTGAAAGCTTTTCATATGACTGCTTTTCCATGGCCAAGAGCCTATAAATAAGACCCCGGGCCACTCTTTGGCTTAGAAGTGCTGACGAGCGTCCAAGCAGAGAGGACCCGCAGGCAACTGTACTTTGCTCAAGCATTAATATAAAAAGAAATACCGAAAGGGGCATCAATCTTTGGGACCAATCTCTCTGGGTGCGGAACTCCGTCGGGCCGTGTCAACTCGATTGAACTGTGATTTAAGAGTGAAGTACTTTAAAGTGATTCTCTCTCGTGTGCCGTGCCAGATTCTCGACTTGGGGTGCCCAAGTCTGTTACACTACACCAAAATTCTGCAACAATTTATTAAGAATATTAAAATTCTTTCATCTCTGATTTTCATAGAATCTATTTGCAACAATCTCCTTCGCTATTATTCATAGATTTATCTTCAAAGAACAACATGATTGAGAAGCTTAAAGGTGATAATTCTCATACCTTTTGCAATGACAAACAAAGATGTTTCTTATATAAAAAGCACTTTGGGGCTACGCTTCTAGAACAATCACTCGCCCACAACTTTGAGGAAAACTACCCACGTGGTTTGTTCAAAATGAGAAGACGGTTGGCAGAATGGGTTCAGATCTAGATACACTTTTGTTCATAACTGACTGCTAAAAAAGCTTGGGAACATTTAGAGCATAATTGATTAAGCCTAAAATTATTGGAAGCAAAAATACTTTAAGACTACCATCAAAGAAGATGAGTCTGTTGAAGAGTTGCTTCAAAGAATCAAGTCAATCTGCTCTTAACTATAAAATGTTAACTCAAAGACTGAAGATGATGATGTTGTTGTTAATCTACTTTCAAGAGTAGAATCCTGATTGCTAGAGCTTGTCAAGACACAATATATTTTACCAGAAGTATATCCATATACACTAGGTGAAACCTGGTTTGATGAAGGTCCTACTATGCATGCTCGTAAAAATATACTTTCTTTTACTTTTGTTCTCAGAAAAAACACACACTATTAAAAATTGTCAAATTAAAGCAACAAAGTCCAAGTCTCAAGTCAAGTTTGCTGAAGCAATGCACACATAAGTGTACATAGAAGTTATTGAAGATGCTGGGGTGGCTAACTTTGTATCCATAGATGATTCTTACGCCTTCCACGGCATCCTCTTAGCTTTTAAATGACGTTCTGACCTTGTCATAATAGGGTTTAAACAATGTTCATACCGTATATATGTGGTAAGACCGCACACCAAATTAAGTCCCCTATCATAAAAGCACTAAATACAGGAACCTAAGGTACTTGAATCATACGGGGAGATGTCAGTAGCAACTTAGTCTACTGTATGCGATCCAGAGTATAAAAGTAAGTAAACCCATGCACATGCTACATGGATTTCGATCCTAGAAGATCGCACCCCATACTCTTTAAATGTTTTGAGTTACCCTCAAGGGGGAATTTTGGCTACTTAAGGCTAACATGATAATATGTGGGTGCATGTACCTTGGATTGAGAGGTTAAGAACTTAACCTCCCAATTTAGAAAAGAATCCCTATGTTAGGATCTCTTTTGAGCCTACATTTGTAATCTCTTTCATGATGATAGATCTCTTTTTTCTTCAAATCCATCTATTTAAAGGGTCTCTCAAACTCTAACAGGCAGTCCCCTAAAAGGCCACCTCAAGCAATTAATTATGGTACCTTATGCAAGAAAAAGAATGGGCACTTACACTAAAAGAAGGTTTTGTTAAATGTAGCACCTTCCTCTATGTTATTAAATATAACATTAGTTAAAATTTGTTATATTTGCTCTTTGTCTTTAATTAAGCCCTTCTTACAAACCTTCTCAAGAAGGTAAAGAATGTAAGAAAAGGTGGCAAAGGTGTGTTCTAGAGTAGGCGATGAATATCACAACAGCAGCATGGATGTCTTCAAGTGGAAGTCACTCTGTAAACAACTATTCCAGCAAAGAACACTCACATCTGATGAAATAATTCAAAAAGAGTTTTGCTACCTTTTAAAAGCAACTACCATCTAGTCTTTGGGCGCTAGATTACATTTGATCCGGCAATTTTCTTATTTGTTATTTTGTAAGACTACGCGTCCCCGATCCCTTTCTATAATGGCAGATATGGAGATTAGCTAATGCAGGCTTTGAAAAGTTTCACTTCACAGAGGCCCCTAGTTCATATCCCACTATAACCTTTTACGCTGGCATAACGTTAATGACTCATTCAAAAGTCTTTGTCTGATGATAGATACTGGACATTTCCTCAAAGAATGGATTAGTTTTATATTGTTATTTTCAAGGTATTTCACGTTGAATAATAGAGTGAGAAGTTGTCTTATTTTGTTTTAAAAAATATATGTGCAGGATCATAACAGAGAGCTAGTATGCCACAGAAAATCGAATAGGTTGAGAAGTATTTCATAAATTATCAGATATGCAGGATTATAACACACAAATGGTGGTCAGAGTGACTGTGAAGTATTGAATAATACGGTATTCCAGATCAAAAAAGGCCAGCAATCGATTACCTTTAATATTGTAGGTGTTGGCAAGTCTATGTGCTCAACCCCATCTCCCATAAACGAGCACATCATACTAAAAGCACCGCGATCATAGAAGGTATCCTTCCTTGTGATCAAGAATGAGGAAGTCAAAAAATCCTGCGTGGAGGCCACTAAAATCTCTCCATTTTTTGGCGTACACAAGTTGTTTTGAACCTACATCACCATCAGAATTGCATTCACAAAACTCATACATCAAGACCACATGCTTTTGAGAAAAAGGCTGTAGACAAAAGTCAGACCCCCATAAGCATCAGAGCTTCTGTTCGAGCCTCTTCTGTTTGAGGAACATGTAGATTCATCTCATCTCCATCAAAATCTGCATTATAAGGATTGCATACAGATTCATTGAAACGAAGAGTCCTCCACGGTTTGACTCTTGCCTGTTAATTAGTTTTTGCGAAAACAAAAAGTCAGCCTGAACTCCAAGGCTCCATGCATCCAGGTGAAGGTACATGCAGAGAGTAATATAAAGTCAACAAAATGACATTAAAAGATCAGAGACCAACCCTATGGCACATAATAGACATTTTATGGAGGCTAGGCTGCCGGTTGAAGAGTACTATGTCCCCATCTTCCAGATGTCTTTCTACAATGTCACCAAATTTAAGCTCGGCTGCCAAACGTCTCCGATCGCGTGCATATTTAATGAAGCTGTACCAATGTAATTCAGAATCCAGAACTCATGTTGTTCTTCTATTTATAAGCTTCAACTAGCATAATAATGAAGGCGACTCAAAAAATTCACGTATTACATTTTAGTTCCAGAACTGTCAACAAGGAAATTCGCCCCTGGGTACTTCTCCCCATTAATGATTCTCTGCCTGAGCTTCTCAATATTGTACCTTGAAACCTTCTCTGGATAAGTGAGGTTTACAGCCATCAAAATGGGAACAGCAACCTGTCATTATCACTGTTATTAAGTCTCAGCCTCTGACATGTCAAGTCTTTCGATGCAAACTAAAGGCCTCCTTGAGTGGTTTGGAACCCTCACCTCTGTTATTTTGAGATTAGGATCGGGTGAAATAACTGTACGACCAGTAAAGTCTACACGCTTTCCTGACAAATTTCCTCGAAACCGACCCTGCTTTCCTTTTAAACGCTGTACAAAACCGCGCAATGGCTTTCCTGGAGGTTGCATGCTAGGAGGAAGCCCTGGCAACTCGCTGTTTATGTACATTGCCACCTGAATCTGAAGAAAATCCCATGTTTCCTGTACAAGAAAAGATATCAAACATGTGATCAATTTCAAAGAAAACTGTCACTTGGATACAAAGAACTACATTTCAAGACATGACATTCTTTTCCTGCAGAAACATCCATGACATGTGAACACCCGGAAAAAAAAGAGAAACAAAGAGAAACAACACATACCATGCAGTTTGCCAAAGGGTTTCCATTTTCCAAATTAGTTCTTAAGGAGAGATTGCTCTCAATTATGGTTAAAAGCTTCACCGTAATGTCATCCTCATTGCTGCATCACAGGCATCATGTTACTTGTGATCATTATGCACAGTTTCGTCAAAGTTTCATTTTTCGAGAGAAGAAGCAAATAAGCGGCCGAGGGAGGGAAAGGGATAAGCACCTTCCTGCAGCAGCATCCATTTCTACAGATGGCCGGATTGCACAAGGTGGGACTGGCAAGTGTGTAACCAGAAGTTTCTCTGGCCTACCATGTATGTCAAGAATCTCGCAGTCCTGGCATTTGAAAGCATTAAGTGGCAAAAGAGACACTGTAACCACTTTATCTTTTTCAAAGAAGACATCAAATATTTTCAATCTTGTGCGGAGCCCAAAAAAAAAGGTACCTCCTCAGAAATCTTCTCAAACAACCTCAAGACCCTAATAGGATTAAGATCATCCTGAATACGGTTTAAGTATGATTTGATCTCCTTGTTATGCTTGATAGCTTCCTCTAGCTGCCTAAAATATTCATCTCGGAAGTTCGCAGCAGCCTTTAGGTATTTCTCATGAGCAATCTTTAACGTATAGCCAATCTTTTTGACAGTTCCTACATTGAAAAGTTACTCCATCAAGTTATGTTTGACAACTGCAACAATCCTCATATTTGTGAATGCTGAAACAATTTGTCAACCTTACGAGAAGACAGAATCAAATTGCAATTTGGAAATTCCTCATTTTCCTTGAGGTGAGCAGAGAGTTACTAACCATTGACATCACCACAATTCGGGCAGAACTTCACACGCTTGCATAACTCTACAACCTTCTTAAACACTGCTCTTCTTTGAAGAACTTCAATTTTTGGATTCCGCATGCGCTTCAAGCTTTGATGCCTGTCCTTCTCAGATAATAACACCGAACCACATGTCTGCCCAGCAAGATCACAATGCTCAAAATATGAAAGATTTTAAACTCACCAATGTGCACTTGAAAAATACACAAGACACTTCCAAACTGGCCACCTTGTCCCCGAAGAGGCTTATAAAGCTAATCCAATGGGCCATCAAATAGCATTAGAGAAAGCTCAATAGTAGATATATCTCTTGCATTGAGAATGCTATGAGCAACTGAACACAAGCCTTGTGAGGTACCATGCCAAACCCAATAGTACGAAGCAATTGTTACCAACAAAAAGGTGAATACCACTCAAAACAAAACTTTTCTTTTATGTCAGGATAACTTATAAACTGGAGCTTACCTTGCATATGCACTGAAGTATTTTCACAATAGTTTTGAAATATCCAATGTGAAATACAGGTAGCTCTAGCTTCAAATAGCCAAAATGGCCTGGGCATGTTGTCAAAGTCCCATAACACGTCAAGCACTGGGCATCGCGCTTCTTCCTGGTAGTACCCTGTCATAATGAACAGGAATTTGGTATTTTGATGGAAAATTCAAGGGCCTTTGTAGCAGGTTCAGAATCATTCAATCAAATAGGCTGAATGATAATACGGAAAAATGTATATAAACCAAGCAATCTTAACAGCCTTAGAATTATTAAATACACATGCTCAAAAGGATTAAGTGAATCCAAACACATCTTGATGTAGGGGAAGTGCAGAATTCTTAACAGTTAACTACTTGGCTGATTTTAAAATTCAGGTTTCACTCGCAAAAATTGAATGTGTGACGAGACTGAATCTATTGAACATCCATTTTAAGGACATTTACAAAAAAATACTCCAAGCTGAACAAGCTAGTTCTATGAGAACACAAAAATGCTAACATACAGCTTTTCTGATATGAGAAAAAAAAGATGGTTCAGGATTACCATGCGAGTATCCAAGACACCATAAGGAACTGGATTGCGTTCTGGAAGCTGGTAGAGGGAGCGCTCAAAGACTTGAAGCTCAGCAGCCTTGACAATCTCATGGGCAGCCATGGTGGTGAAGCGAATGCTCTTACTGAACCTCACAATCAACGAATAAACTTCTTGTTAGAATAAAAAACCACTTGCACCATAGCAGAAAACTATTCATAAAGAAAAGTGAGTCAAACAGTTCTGTTTCTTTCAATCACACTTATTCAAGGCTTTGCTGATTAAGAGAGTAAAGAGAGCTCATATCAACCAATACAGGATGGTAGCATGCTTTCCCTTGAGAACATAATTTCCCTTTACACAAAAGATTACCAATTAAACTTTGGACGGCTTCCTGACCCTCCACTGCCCTACCTTTCTCCCTCAAATTATCCCCGAGGTCATGCCACTGGGTCAAAACTCAAGTCACTCAATTTTGATAGCCATTGCCATTTCATGCTGCCCATCCAAATACAAGCTTTGTGTATTACATGGCATTCTGGAAATAGAACTGTTGACTTCCAGGTCCCACTGGCTTTGAGTATGTCTCCTGTAAACATGTTTTAGGGGTAGGGTTTGTGTGTCTAGATTAAAGACAAAATTGGCCATTGCCTTTGTCTGGCCAGTCACAGATTCTCTCTCTTTCTAGAAGGGTGGTCCATGCCAAACTCCAAAACTCAAGTCAGAGAAAGAATCCTCCTATGCTGCACAATGACCTCCTCTCTCTAAACACTCTCTTCCCTGCCTAGATAGCGCTTATTTTCTCTCAAACTGATCTTCCTTTTTTTTCACAGAGGAGCTGTATTTTAGTACTTGAAATCCCCTACTACCTCGCATACGACCGAGCACAGCCGCAAAACAGCCCCCACTCCCTAACCTACACCTGGAAAACACTAGAGCCACCACCGGACAGGAGGTGTGAGAATGAGGGGCACAGGTCATGTATATACTGATAGAGACTGCAGAAAAATAGGGTGCCCAGACTGAGCAGTCAATAACACTGCCACATAATCAAAACAATGGAACATGGTCAAAAAGCTAATAAATGTGCCATAGCATCTAGAAATAAGGCAATTGGACAAAAAAAGGGTCAATTTACTAATAAAAGGTCCAAGCAATAATGATGGACCAAAATGAGCTAAAAATGCAGATGCAAGGCCAACGTGGCCTACAACCATGAGAACAGCATAGGATGGCACCACCTAGTGGTTCCATTTCTCCAATGAGCAAAGAACCAAAGAACTAAGCAGTGGCACAACTGGGCAAGAAAGAGACAGTTGGATTAGTGACATCGAATTATGTGTCAAGCTTATAATCCCCTGTGCCTGACACATACGGAGCATTCAAGACATCCAGACGACTTGCCGAGACCAGGCAGCAGACAGAGGACTATGTTACGCACAGATAACACATTGGTTTGCACAACATGGACTAGACATTGACTGGCTGCCATCATTACAGCAGTAGCACAGCTGGGCAAGAAAAAGATAGTTGGATTAGTGAGATCTGATTCTGTGTCATGTTAATAATCCCCTATGCCTAACACATACAGAGCATTCAAGACATCCAGACACCTTGTCGAGGCGAGGCAGAAGACACTAGACTATGTTACGCACAGGAAACACAGTGGTTCGCACAACATGGACTAGATATTGATTGACTGCCACCATTACAGTACACCCGGATGCCCTACACATCATAGTTACAAGGAATTGCCATTTTCAGGTCTCCATTCCCCGTTCCCATTCCAACTTCCCATTTCGAATTTGCGTTCTCTGTTTCAGATGTGAGTATCCATAACAGAGAATAGCATTCCATGTCCGTTGCCGTTCCCCATTCCGATTTCCCATTCCGGGTAACTATGCTGCTCATCCACTTCTCACAAAGTGAGAGGAACAGAATTTTGAGGCAGGCTCCTTGGCAGCTCTCTAGAGGAGGGACATGGATTTCACCCAGGCAGCCTCTACGACCAAAGACGATATACTACACACACCAGCTCGTGAGCATCTCGGAGAATAAATTCATATCACTTGATGCCAAGGTGGCAGTTGCTCGACTCAAAAGTATCCTCACACTATTGTCATAGAGGTGGATAGAGAAGCCCAGGTCCTCAGGGCAAAAAGTAAAAGCAAACTATGTTGAGAGGAGGTGGAGCTGATGTCACGAGGACGTGGCAATTGCTAACTCGAGTTATTGGTTTCTTTCTTATGGTTTTTGTTTTATTTTTGGGACCCTCTTTTTGAAGTTGCAAATGCCCGGACATTGTACGGCCACTGTGAAACAGTAGTTTCACCCGCAGACGGGAAGTTGGTCGGCACTAGAATTCGGGTAGTAAAAGGGTGTCTAGGCTCAGTTCAAAGTCATCTAGGTCCCCTTGCTGCACTTAATAAGTTGGTGGATACTAGGAAACTATATATACCTAGATGTATCCAAGAGAAGCCCAGATTCACCCTTAAGGACAGTGCAAGGTATAGACCCATGGTAGTCACCCACAAGACAATATAACCATCAGCTCCATCATGCATAGTATTGACAAAATACCACGACATCCCCACTAACGTCGTCAGTGCCCAATAGTGGGTGTAGAACTAGGTACTAACATATGCTCCCCAACACAACACACACCACACGCAGACACAAATGAGCATACATCAACACAAAGTTCAGCATGCTGAGTTTCTGTCATGACTCCGGAGATCAAGGGCAGACTCAGAGACTCGGCCATAATGAAGCCTAGCACTAAAAGAAGCATTAAATCAGAAAAATTAGCACAAAAATGAGGTAGTTGATAGGGCATACGCACTACAGAAGATAGAAAGAATTAGCACAATATCAACTGGTGGTAACTCGGACAAAAATTTCACAATGTGAAGTCTGCATGTCCGCTATACAACTAAAAAATATACCTAGATGAATCCAGGATAAGCCCAGATTCACCCTTGAAGGAAAGTGCAAGGTATAGACCCATCGTAGTCACCCACAAGACAATATAACCATCAGCTCCATCATGGATAGTATTGACTAAATACCACGACATCCCCACTAACGTCGTCAATGCCCAATAGTGGGTGTAGAACTAGGTACTAACATCTGCTCCCCAACACAACACACACCACCTCGCACACACACATGAGCATACATCAACACAAAGTTCAGAATACTAAGTTTCTATCATGACATCAAGGGCAAACTCAGAGACAGCCATAATGAAGCCTAGCACTAAAAGAAGCATTAAATCGGAAAAATTAGCACAAAAATGAGGTAGTTGATAGGGCATACGCACCACAAAAGATAGAAAGAATTAGCACAATATTAATTGGTCGTAACTCGGATGAAAACTTCACAATGTGAAGTCTACATGTCCGCTATACGACTAAAAAATATACCTAGCACTAGGAAACTAACTCAAATAAGGCACGGTGCCAAGGTCAAATAAGGCACGGTGCCAAGGTGGGGTCACCAAGAGAAAATCACCCGAGAACTGGGCTACATTGCATTTTTGGACGTGGTCCCAGTGGTGAAAGATAGTCAGAGGACCACTGAGAGTTCATTTCCTAAAATTAATAGAACTGCTTTTTTGGGCCACAAAATCTGTTCGTGTCATTAGTTTCAAAATGACAAGGGAAACATTTTATTACTCTGTTGTAAAGACAACTGATGCACCAGTTGAGAGATTTTTTAAGCTTCCCATGACTTTACCTAGGACCAAGAAGCTCATTTTCAGCATTGGAAGGCATCAGATGCGTGTTTACAGGGCTGTTTTGCTACATTTTTAGCGATACGCAGGTTTTGGCAGCCATGGAACTCTTCCCTTTTACATCTATTTGATCACAGATGCATTACAGGTGAAGCGCAGAAGAGGAGGCGCTCGATTTATGTTGGGGGGATGCTTCATTGAGAACCTGTCACAGATTAAGAGCTATTGTGTGCAAGCTTTCCCTCTCATGTACAGTGTAGTGCAAGAAGTGATGTCGTGCACTCTCTACACTACTCTCTCTCCCCCCTACGTGCAATTATGTGATGCCCCACAAGAGGACTTTTCATTTGACCTATGTATAGTTGTGTGGTCTTATGCTTCTGTGCCGAGGCAAGAGCCTCTTTGAGCAGGAACAGGAGTAGCTAACTACTACTCCAAAAGCAAGCATCGGTGAGGGTGATAAGCTCCCCTTATAAGTGCATTTTCAGTGCCGGTTATGCGATGTTTTTGGGCTGTTTTGCAGCCGTATGGATGCAAAAGCATTGGGAACAGTGCCCCACTGTTAGAGGACAGTTCCGGGACTGTTTAGGGCTGAAAACAGGGTAAAAACCAGTAAATGCAACGAGCTGTAATTGCTGTTTTTGGGCTGAAAACAGAGGGTTTAAGTCCTTGGAAGTGAGTTCCAACAGGGGGATCTGTTCAGGGCGGGCGAGTTTTGGGGCTGTTATGCTGCCAAAATTTTGCCAGAACAGGTGTAATCTAGTAAAGACTGGTAACAATCCCTATGGTTTATGCCTGTCAAACTTGACCTTCTAGTATACTAAGCAACTGCGCACAAACTCTTGCACATCCTTTTTGAGTCTCGGCCAAAAGAAGTATCTCTCTACCCCCTTCATGGTGGTAGCAATGCCCCAGTGACCCGTGAAAGGTCGACAGTGGCATTCGGTCATAACCTTTTCCCTCAACGGCTGTGTAACGCACAACATGGTTTTTCTCATCAAGTAGCCTTCCCGAATGGAGTATCCTGCTATTGTCTCCTCATCCCGTATTCGTGTGAAAATATCTGCAAAATTTGTATCTGTGGCATACTGGTCCACCATATTCTCAAAGCTCCTATGATGTATCGCGGAAATAGCCAGAACCAACAGTTTTCGAGACAAAGCATCTGCCACCACATTCTTCTGTCCCTGCACATGGACAATCTGGAAGTGAAACTGTGACAAGATGTTCGCCCACCGCATCTGCTTTTCCGAAAGCTGCTTCTGTGACAAGAAGTAGCGCAAACTTTGACAGTCTGTAAAGACAATAAAATCCGCTCCGAGTAGGTAATGCCGCCACTGAGTAAGAGCATGGATAATCGTTAAAAGCTCTTTCTCATAAACCTGTGCTGTCATCTCCGGCCTTAAGGACAATCGGCTCTCGTAAGCAATGACATGGCCTTCTTGTATTCCAAGCAGCTTGTATATCGCGTTCATACTCTTGCGTCAACCAAGAAGAAATAAAAAGCTTCTTAAATTTCAGCCATTTAACTTGCGCAGTCTTGTTTAAAAGAAGCGTGGACCACCAAGTTCGAGCATTCCCCTTAAAGTAAGAGGCAGCTCTCCGAATCTTGGAGTGCTCTGAGTAGCCTCCTCCCGCGAAAGCGATGTCAAACTGCTGTATAAAAGACAAAGCCTTCGAAGCATCTGAGTATCCTGAAAAAGTATCAAATTTGATCGAGTGGCCACCTTCCTTAAACTCTCAGACTTTCTTGCTTTTATCTTCCAGAAAGTCATAATGGTTGGCTTGATAAAAATTCTTCTTGTTCGCATAAAAGTTTCCGTCATCGGAGTCTGAACTGTCAGTCTCTGGGCGAGATTTAGACTTCTTTGCCTTTTTCTTGCCCTTTCCGAAGCGTTGTTTCTTGCTTCGCTTTTTGCCTTTCCTATCTTCTTCGCTCGAATCTGAAGAGCTAGAAGAACTGTCAGAAGAAGAAGAAGAAGAAGAAGAAGAACTGGGTACTCCTTCAAAGTGAACACACTTCTTCTGTTTCTTTGCTTTGTCAAATGTCGACTGACGACCCAAATAGCTCGGAAAGTCAGTGCCTTTCTTCTGCTTTTTGCCGTGCTTTTTGGCTTTCTTTTGCGCGTCAAAAGGCTGAGCAATTCGTGCATCAACCACCTCTTCTAATTCCTTCTCTGAATATTTCTTGTGAGCAGAAGGTTTCTTAAGAGCGGGTTTCGGGGGTGGTGGTCTGGTTTTCTGCCACTGCTCATGCACTTCCTGAAAAGAAGTCTCACTCATATATTTTGCAAATTTTGGGTCCTTCGCAAAATTGAGCATCATCTTTGTTGCATCACCGATCAATTGACGATGCTCCATCTCTCGTTGCTCCGCCTGAGTAGAGCCGAGGCGAGCCATACTCTCTGCCCGAATCTTCGTTGTGATCCCTGCCCGCATCTTCAAATGCAGAGGGAGTCAACTGATCCTTGCGTGAAGCCATAGGTGCCGCGGAAAAAAAATTGGGGATTGGATTTCCCGTAGAAGAGAAATCAGCCATGCTCTGATACCACTGTAACAGACTTGGACACTCGAAGTCAAGAATCAGTCACCACAGCACCAAATAACCACTTCAAAACAATTCATAGATCACAATAGATTTGCACTGGCCCGGCGGAGTTCCGTGCCTAGAGATATTGGCCCCAAAGACTGGCGCCCCTTTCGGTATTTCTTTATGTATTAAATCAATGTCAAAGAGCGGTTAGGGTTTCACTCTCAAACTTTGCGTCCAGATGCTCTCTGTACAGTGAGCCCTAAACCACTTATTTATTTGTTTACAAGGGATGCCCAAAAGCAGAGCCCCAAAAGCTTCCAGTTCAAAAGCAAGTGCTCTCTCTCACAAGCTCTCTCTGTGGCTTTAATAAAATAAAGCAGAGCTTTCCCTCTCTCTCTCTCTATCTCCAATTTGCGTCGCCCAAATCAGCCTTTTTCAGTGCCGTAAAATCCGGAGGTCTGTACTGCTGCCATGTGGCATTTCTGCCACCTGTTATAGGGTTTCCAGCCACTTTAGGCTTTCAGCCAGCAGTTAGGGTTAGGGTTTCCAGAAATTAGGTTTCTGCAAATTAGGGTTTTTGGCAGTTTCTGCTCTTGGTAGCCACGCCATCACTTTGTGACACAATGGTTGCAGCTCTTCGCCGAAAGGATGTGTCTTTACATCTAAAGTCATGTCTCTTCACCAAGAGATGTGTCTTTTCATTTGTGTCTCTTCGTCTTCTATATAAGGAGCCCTTGTATCACACTTTCAATCAATCAAACACAGAGTCTTTTGAGTCTTTCTTTGAGTTCAGTTCAGTTTCTTAAGTCTTAATCATGAGTTTAAGTACTTAATAAAGGATTAGTACCTAGAATCATCACAGTGGTATCAGAGCAAAATTTTTCCAGGGACCCTACGCTTGTGAGCCTCTCACCCTTGATGCTACACTCTACCCCTTTCCGGTGTTGTATGGAATCTGAAGAACGGTGGCCTATGCACACATCTCGACATGAGGTAACATAATTTACTTATGTTCTCGTATAAAACATATTACAGTCCACCAGAGACAGCAGCATGGCTGTGTGCAAGCGTGATGCTCGTGCTGCTGCATGGGTAAGAGCGAAAGTGTGTGCCTTTTCAAGCTACAAGGTGTACCTCTTCAGTTGAGTACCCCTTCATGTGAGAAGCGGAAACTTTGGGAACGTTGGCTGAGTGCATCCCTTCGCTGGAGCCTTCTCGCGTCACATCCTCTCCCAAGCGGCACATGCTCTTATCCAAGCAGCACATGCACTGATTCACCAAGCGGCAGAAGTTTCCCCAAGCGGCAGCTGAAATATTTTTACGCAAGGCACTTTTCTTTACGCTGGGCAACTTAATACGCTGGTAGCCCTCCACTTTTACGTTTAAAAAAATAAGGAGCCTCAAATTCCCTGTTTTCAGTGGCCGCCCAAAGCCCCAATTTTTTGAACCCAAGTGTGAAGCCCTTTTACACCTCTTGGCCTCTTCTAACCATACCCAGCGTTCAAAATGACCAACAGACAACGTTACGTACACCCATCGCGACCCTCTACTCTCTGCTTTTGCGTTGACTCGGGGGGGAATTTGCGTGCGCGGGATTCTACGCCGTCATGGCCGACGATGCCTTCGACGTTCCAATCCTCTTTCTCTCGTATATAGAAGACATTCCGGACGAAATCCTGCCGGAACGCGAAGTCATCGTAATTCCCGATACTCCGGAACCCGAATTTATTATCATTCCCGATTCGCCAGAACCCGACCCTGTTCCCATGAACGCTCGAGTTTCCGACAGCACTCCATACCAGCAGAGATACCAGTTCCTGTACCCCAGGTTGTACCGGCTCCACAAACAGTACCTAATATACGTCACCCACCGCCACTCGACACAGTTCCAGACTTGGGTGGTGTGGCATGTTGTTCTGACGTGCAAGCCGCATCATCTTCAACTTCTACGAGTACTTCCTTGGTCAGAACCCTCGTCTCGCCTACTCACTGACAAAGTGCAGAGTGGACGTGATCAACAATATATTTCACTCCAGCCGCTGATGTGTGTTCACAGCGAGATTCTAATTCCAGATTATACACCTTTGACACCCGCTCCAGAAGAAACACCTCCATTAGACAAGATCGAGGATCTAGAGGATTCGGACCTAGATCCAGAGTTCCTGGCAGAGTTCGGCGAATCTTCGGTAGCGGCTTCTCCTGTCTACATGCCCCATACTTCTCCAGCTTCTCCTCGGTACTCTCTCTGAGGCAGAACTATGTCGACGTCCCAAGCAAAAGAAGATGGCCAACAGGCACCGATGCTTGCTCTCCTCAAGGAACAAATGGAAGCTTTACAACAGACTTTTACAACAAGTCTTGCTTCCCTCAACACTCGTTTGGAGCAGATGCAACACACACACTTCTTCTCGAGCAAACCCTTCTACTGCTACACCCTCTTCTTTAGAAGCTTCAGTGGACGCACACGAAGACGAACCAGATCCTACAACAAAGGTAGCCAATAATGAATTACAGCTTCTTTATAAAAATTTTAATTCCGCACAGAAAAAGAAGCTCGATGTTAAGCTGCCAGAACCATACAATGGTCGCCGCGACAAGCGCGTGCTAGACCAATGGATATTTAAGATGGAGGTCTACCTGTCCAATACGGACTTGGTGGAAAGTAAGAAAGTTGCATTAGCCAGTTCATTATTAAAAGATACAGCATTCTTGTGGTGGCAACGTAGAGTTGCTGACGGTAAACGCACCCCTTCATGGGACAAATTCCGACGCTCCATTCGCAAAGCATTTGAACCTGCGAATGCGGACTTTCATGCCCGGTCTGCTCTCCGCCGCCTGAACCAAACAGATTCCTTGGCCGCGTATATCACAGAGTTCCAAAGGCTAACTCTAGAGATAGAGACCCTCAGTTCCTCGGATAAACTACACAGTTTCATCGACGGACTAGAACCCAACCTAAAGGATGATGTGCAAAAGTTTAACCCAACTACATTGGATGCTGCCATTGCTTATGTCGAACGGCTTGGAGACAATCACCGTCCAACTCGGACCTCATTATGGACAATCAGTCTTCAACCAACGGCCGCTTTTCTCAATGTGGTCGCCCAAGCAACTTTAATCCTAATCGGCGCTCACTACACCAGCCTCAGTCTTCTGGACAACAATTTTCTAGAAAGCAGTCTTTTTGGCCTCAGTTCTTTGGACAAGCAGCAGCTTCATATAATGGCTCCTCTTCCAGCAACAACAATCGAAATCAAGGAAGGTTTCGGTCCGACCGCCGACGTAACGGCCATCGTAGTGGTTCAGTAGAGCAACAAGCCTCTTCATCGGCTCCCTCCACCTCTCAGTCCAACAACACAAGATTGTGCACAATTTGTGGTGGATCACACAGGTGGTATGAATGTCCGAAGCATCCAAACCCTTCAAATATACGGCAAAATTCAAATATGGAGTCATGTACTGATTCAGAACACTGTCCACCTCCTATAAAGGACAAAGGCAAACAAGCAGTTCGTGCGATTCGAGTATCCAAAGTGGTTAGCGCCTTAATGCTAAATGCCCACAATCGCACCTCAGTTCCTATTGATCCTTCTAACCAGGTGCTCGGTCTTCTTGGTTTCATTGGTCAACATCCAATCAATGTGCTCGTGGATAGTGGATGTTTCACAAATTTTGTCAGCACTTCTTTAGTCAGCAAGCTTCACCTACCAACCCAACAGAGTTTGGAAGCTTTTCAAGTGGAACTTGCAGATGGTTCATTTTTTAACTGCAACAGGAAACTTCAACAGTTACAATTTCAAATTCAGGATTACCAGGATCAGTTAAGCTTTACAGTAATGCCCTTATCGCACTACGACATGATTCTTGGTCAATCTTGGCTGTATCAGTATGATCCTGTCATCAGTTTCAGAGATCATTCCATTCGGCTTTATCATGATCATCGAGAAGTGGAACTTCGTGGTCTTTTTAATGCAAAGCCTATCACCTTGGTCTCAGCTTTACAAGCGTTTGGTTCGCAAACATGATTGTGCAACAGCCTTGGTTATGTTGCGAGAAAAAGAAGCAGAAACGGAAGAAACATCAAAATCCTCAACATCACCCACTGCTTACTTGCAACATCCCTATTTTAAACCATTCATGGACTTATTTCCTGATGAGCTCCCAACTACATTACCTCCTCGTCGTCCTGTGGATCATACAATCGATTTGATTCCCGGACAACCTCCTCCAGTTCGAGCTCCTTATCGCGTTTCATATTCAGAATCTCAAGAAATTCAGTGACAATTGGAAGATTTATTGGATAAAGATCATATCCGTCCCAGCAAAAGTCCTTTTGGCGCTCCAATCTTACTGGTAAAAAAGAAGGATGGCTCCATGCGTCTTTGCATTGATTATCGTACTCTCAATAAGCTGACGATAAAAAACAAATTTCCTTTACCTTGCATCGATGAACTCTTTGATCAACTATTGGGTTCAAGGGTCTATTCCAAGATCGATTTGAACTCAGGTTATCCCAGATTCGCATTAGAATTGGCGATGAATACAAAACAGCTTTTCGAACAAAGTATGGTCATTATGAATTTCTGGTCATTCCTTTTGGGTTAACCAATGCCCAACCTTCATGACCTTGATGAATGAAACTTTTGGCCCTTATTTGGATAAATTTGTGATTATGTACATCGACGACATCCTTGTCTTCAGTAAAACCATGGCAGATCACAAAGAACACTTGCAGATTGTCTTTGAGACATTACGTACAAATGTATTGTACATCAACAAAAAGAAAAGCGAGTCACGTGGAATATCTTGGACATGTGATTTCTGCTACAGGGATTGCTGTGGATCCAAAGAAGATTAAGGTCATTGTTGACTGGCCTTTACCTCTCACTATTACACATGTGCGATCTTTCTTGGGTCTTGCTAATTTTTATCACACCAAAGTCAATAAGTTCTCAGACATTGCTTCTTCTCTAACGGAATTGACAAAGAAGGATAAGCTACATTGGACTCCTAAAGCAGAAAAGTCTTTCAATGAACTCAAGCATGCTTTGACAACAACAGTTGTCTTAGCAATTGCAGATCCTACTCAACCATTTGACGTGATGACCGATGCTTCTGATCAAGCATCAGGTGGTGTTCTCATGCAAAATGATCGTGTCATTGCTTTTACAGTCGAAACTTTTCAGCAATACAAATGCAATACCCAGTATATGATAAGAATTTTTGGCTATCGTACATGCTTACCGTAATTGGAAACATTACCTTCTTGGCGCAGATTTAGTGGTTAAAACAGATCATCAGTCTTTGACGTATATTTTTACTCAACCAGTGATGAATCCTCGTCAAGGAAGATGGGTTGAATTCTTGGCAAATTTTCACATGGTGATTCAGTATATGCCTGGTCTACAAAATGTGGTAGCAGATGCTTTGAGCCGCATGCCTCAAGCAACCAATTTTGCCATAACAAATCTGCAGATGGAAATTCCTACGTGTTTCAAGAATGAATATTTGACAGATAAAGACTTTGGAGATGTTTTTCGAGCCCTCAAATCTCTAAGTCCCACTCCTTCAGAGATGAATATGTTTGCAGCATATACAATTGTGGATGAGTTACTCTACTGTAAGGATCGTATTTGTGTTCCACACAAAGGATCTTTGAGGAAGATTTTGATACAGGAACATCATGAAGTACCTTTTGCTGCACATCCTGGAGTTAACAAAACGTATCGGCTTTTGTCAGCAACATATTTTTGGCCGCAAATGCAAGTAGGTGTTATTAAGTTTGTGAAAGCTTGTCACTCATGTCAAATCATGAAAGCTTCTCGACAGTTACCTCAAGGTTTACTTCAACCTTTACCCGTGCCTAACGAAAGATGGGAAAGTATCAGCATTAATCTGTGTGCAAAGTACAAAGAGCCAGCAGCTGCTCACTCTCAGTCTCTGCGTCCAGATGCTCTGCAGAGTGAGGCCCTTAAACTTATTTATTCTTACAAGGGATGCCCAAAAGCAGAGCCCCAAAAGCTTTTAAAAATAAAAGCAAATTGTGCCAAAAGCTGCCAGCGCTAAATCAGCCAGCTAAAAGCAGCAGCGCAGATTGTGGAATTCCGTACAATGCCACGTCAGCATCTCTGCGCGTATTGTGGCCGTCCGTACAGTCAACGAAAATTGCGGAGAGTCGTATGACAGCCACGTCAATAGATCCTGCGTTTTAATTTTTAGTGTCCCTGGTATCCCCTCGTCACTTGACCATACGTTGGGACAACTTCAAAGGGCTGCCACGTCACCAGTTTGTGACAACATGCCCAAGTGGTCTTGGGTTACGTGCGATCACAAGAAGCAAAAAAAAAAAATTTGGTTCTTCATGATTCTTTCCATGAGTGATGATACCGAACACTACCAAAGAGCTTTGATACCAATGAAATGGGCAGCAGAAGTGAATGATGGTGAATGCTTCAAATGAGTGCCCAGTGCGTACTTGAGGTTCCTTTTATTTGCAGGGAGAGAGAGCCCCCCTTTACTTCATGAGAGTTGTGCAAAGACCAGAACAAAAGAGTGGAAACTGTAAGCAAAAGTGTTGTGAGTGATAGAGAGAGAGAGAGAGAGAGAGAGAGAGAAGATCGACACCAAATGTGGTCCCAAACGAGGGCCCCCTCCAAGGGGCCCCCTGTCACAAACTGCTGACGTGTCAAGCCACTGAAGGACAGAGCCAACTTGCAAATCCCGGCCGAGGGGCCTAAACCCTAGAAGACACAGAAGAAGTTGAAGTTCTCACCAATTTACAGATCCTCGCCGAGTGGGTCTATTTTTAAAGAAGTTCCCGACAACTTATGGGACCCCGTCCAATGGGGCCCAAGTGACCTAAACAGAATAAATAAAGTAGGACCCACATACACACAGAAGAACTTGCGTTTTCAGCTGATGATGTGGCAACAAGCTATATGGATGCCCGGATTTTGCGCAGACTTGCTGACGTGGCAGCCTATACGGATTTCCGCGTTTCACGCTGATTGTGCTGACATGGCAGCCTGTACGGATTTTCGTGATTTACGCTGGCTAATTTTCAGCGCCAACATTTGGACCAGTTGCTTTTGAGTTTCAAGCTTTTCATGTAAGCTGCTTTTCAAGGCCAAGGGCCTTTATAGAAGTACAAAGGGCTCAGTCTCTGGCACACTTCGGTGAGAAGGTGCAAAGTGCGAGTACCGGCATTGTACTGAGTTCAAGTAATATAAAGAAATACCGAAAGGGGCGCCAAGGTTTGGGGCCAGTACTCTCTTGGGTGGAATTCTGCCACTCCGTGTCACGTGTGCTCTCTCTCTCTCTCTTTCAGTTCAGTTGTTATTGAAGTGCTAAAAGTCTATTCAGTCTGTTCTTTTCTATTGGCACGTGGTGCCTATCTTGTGACACCCCCTCTCTATTGCTAGAGAGGTATTTGCTTTACATTGCACAAATGGTGGTACAATGATTCTAGATGCTGAGATGCTTGACGGGAATTGCGGTAGATGCGAGGTATGGCAAGGCTAAATGCTAAGATCTGAAAACGCTATGGATGCTAATGACCGAAATCTGAAACACCAGTGACGCTGAGGGATCTGCGATTGCGACAAGGCTATGGACTGGTCTGTTACCGCCGGGGACAGCGATGGGCTGAAAACTGAAAAACGCTAACTATTTTGAGTGCTGAAATCTGCGATGGCTGAGGTGCTGAAAATGCTAGGGTTTCGGAGACTTGATGGCTGTAATCTGCGACTGGCTGAGGGCCGAATGCTGAGGGTACGGTGAGGCTAAGGGCTGAATTCTGAAAACGCTGGCACTAGGTGTCACAAGGCGGGCACCACGTGCCAATAGAAAAGAACAGACTGAACAGACTTTTAGCACCTCAATAACTGAACTGAGAAACTGAGAGAGAGAGAGAGAGAGACAAGGGACACGGAGTGGCGGAATTCCACCCCAGAGAGTATTGGCCCCAAACCTTGGCGCCCCTTTCGGTATTTCTTTATATTGCATCAACACGGTACAAGCCGGTACTCCAGACTCTGCATCTTCTCCAAGAAGCATGGCAGAGAATGAGCCCTAACCTCATATTTAAAGGCTTTAGGCCCAAAAGCAGTTTACAGTAAAAAGCCTTCAAACTTAAAAGCATCTAGTCCAAAAGCAAAGCCAAAAAGACGGAATGGCGGAATTCCACCCCAGAGAGTATTGGCCCCAAACCTTGGCGCCCCTTTCGATATTTCTTTATATTGCATCAACACAATACAAGCTGGCACTCCAGACTCTGCACCTTCTCCAGGAAGCATGCCAGAGAATGAGCCCTAACCTCATATTTAAAGGCCCTAGGCCCCAAAAGCAGTTTACAGTAAAAAGCCTTCAAACTTAAAAGCATCTGGTCCAAAAGCAAAGCCAAAAAGCTGCCAACGTCACGGAAACCCGTACAGCCTGTCAGGTCATCAGCCAACGCAAAACACGGAAATCTCCTTGCTGCCCTTAGGGTTAGGGTTAGGGTTAGGGTTTTTGCAATTTTAGGGTTTTTGGCAACAGAATTAGGGTTTGCAAGTTTTAGGGTTAGGTTTCCAAGATTAGGGTTTGCAGGTTTTAGGGTTAGGTTTCCAAAATTACGGTTTCAATAGTTAGGGTTTTTGGCAGAAATTAGGGTCAGGGTTTTTGCTCTCGGGCAACCACATCATCACTTTGTGACAGTTTAGGCCCCTCGGCCACATCTGTAAGTTGGCTCCATTCTTTAGGCTTTGACACGTCAGCAGTTTGTTACATCTCCCCTTCTTGAAAGAGAGTAATCGTCCGCGATTACAGCATATCTGCAAAACAACTCAAGTTAGCTCAAAAATTTCCGAGGGTCATTCGGAGCCATTTTGATCAAGGAGTTAGCTTCTCCTCTCGGCTGTTTTGATCAAGGAGTTAGCTTCTCCTTTCTCCAGATCGGAACTCTTGATATTCCGGTGTAGTAAAATTAGCCATCACACCCAAACCGTACTGATCATCCACAAGTGTCTTGATGCACTAAAATTACATACTCAGGCAATCTCATCCAATTAGGAATTTTCAGTAGTTGGCACATCACAATGCAACACAAATGCTCACATATGCATGTTACAAGACATAGAAACATAAAGCCGGCGATGAACACTCCTCCCGCATAACCTAACAAGGTCCGAGCTGGGAGATATTCAACGACTCCCTCATCACTCCTCCCGCATAACCTAAAAGGAGATTATTTTAGTAGCATACAACCAAACGCTCCCCAAGCATCGGCCTGCGTCGTTCCGATGTTCAAACAATACCAAAACAGTATTTCTCACTTCTCCACCCGGGAGTAAAATCACCAATCATTGAAACCAGTATCAAACCAGAGTCCAACAATTCAAATCGGCACCAAAACAAGTTCAAAACAGATACCATCCATTTCAAACAAGTTCCAAACAGGATCACCAAACAAGATCAAATAGAACTCAAACTTAAAAAGCAATCTCGACATCAATCGAGCTTGAAACCTGCACCAAAAATTAGGGTTAGGTTCCTTTCATGAGGTCGTAGCCGAGCACAGCACGGTCCATCAGCTCTTGGACAGACAGTGTTTCTTTGGCGGCGATGGTAGTCCCAAGAGATAGCAATCACACCGAACCTCCAAGGTCATCTGCTCGAGAAGAGACATCTACTAGGAGATGTCGAGAAATTTCAAGTTATAATCTGCTAGGGTTTCCATGGCAAGCATTTCAGGATACCCCACTCTGCCAGAAGTTGCACTCCGAAGGAAGATGTCAGAAACCATATAACTTCGGGCAAAAATTTTCTCAAAAGCTTGCCAAGTCCTTGGAAGTGTGCAGCTTGGTAGCTATAGACATCAACATCTACATGGCACTGTTTCTGAGAAAAACAGTGACTCGAAACAAATCTGGGATCCTTCTTTTGCAAGTGATCTTAATGGCTTATGCCTTGTAAGACATGAGCGGTGAAGACGGGAGCGCGCCCGATGCGCAATGAAGAGGGGGTGGGAGAGAGAGGGCGAAGATACCTCCAATAAAATTCCATCAATAGCTATGTCTGCTCTTTTGTAGGACCGGTATGCTTTCAGAAAAGCACACGCCTGATGCTCTGATACTACTGTCACAAGGCGGGCACCACGTGCCAATAGAAAAGAACAGACTTTTAAGACTTTTAGCGCTTCGATAACTGAACTGAGAGAGAGAGAGAGAGAGAGAGAGAGAGACGACACGCGACACGGAGTGGCGGAATTCCACCCCAGAGAGTATTGGCCCCAAACCTTGGTGCCCCTTTCGGTATTTCTTTATATTGCATCAACACAGTACAAGCCGGTACTCCAGACTCTGCACCTTCTCCGGGAAGCGTGCCAGAGAATGAGCCCTAACCTCATATTTAAAGGCCCTAGGCCCCAAGAGCAGTTTACAATAAAAAGCCTTCAAACTTAAAAGCATCAGGTCCAAAAGCAAAGCCAAAAAGCTGCCAACGTAAATCACGAAAATCCGTACAGCCTGCCACGTCATCAACCAGCACAAAACGCGAAAATCTCCTTGCTGCCCTTAGGGTTAGGGTTAGGGTTAGGGTTTCTGCAGTTTTAGGGTTTCTGGCAGCAGAATTAGGGTTTGCAGGTTTTAGGGTTAGGGTTACCAGAATTAGGGTTTCAGCAGTTAGGGTTTCTGGTAGAGATAAGGGTTAGGGTTTCTGCTCTCGGGCAGCCACATCATCACTTTGTGACAGTTTAGGCCCCTCGGCCACATCTGTAAGTTGGCTCCATTCTTTAGGCTTTGACACGTCAGCAGTTTGTTACACTAGGGGCCAAAAACTCTGAGTTTCTGGTGTAAAAATGCTGGTACTGCTGGGAGAAAAATGTTGGAGATGAGGCTGATGCTGCGGGTACTTGCCTTCTTCTCCTGCCTCTTCTGCCCTTCACTAGCGCCCAAGGGGCTGCTTATATATGCGCTACAGGCTGGGTATTAATTCAGCCCCACGATTTGCTTTAGAAGCCAAAGGTCACTTAATTATTAAGTGCACCTTTAAGAGGTGGTTCACATGCGGTAAGCTGGGCCTCATATGCGAGGTAATGCTTATGCTGGGTGCTAAACTGCTTATGCTAGGTACTAATGGGTTGTGCAATCAGAGGGTATGCAACTACTCTAAGTGCCTGGACATGCACGTCCTACGTACAGGCTCACAAGGGTGCCAGGACACTGCCAAGGCTGACCTAAACCCTAGAAGTAGGAGTTACAGCTTGTCCACATGCACATAGGGTTAGATGTGCACGTGACACAACACGGCACGACGGAGTTCTACGTCAAGAAGCACTAGCCCCAAAGACTGGCGCCCCTTTCAGTATTTCTTTATTATTGCTCACAGCAAAGTACAACTCCCGAGGGTCCTCTGATC
Source organism: Adiantum capillus-veneris (assembly GCF_014529385.1). NCBI lineage: Eukaryota > Viridiplantae > Streptophyta > Polypodiopsida > Polypodiales > Pteridaceae > Adiantum > Adiantum capillus-veneris. The sequence continues at coordinate 16,199,002 of NC_140945.1, read as the reverse complement.
TCAAACTCTGCGTCCAGATGCTCTGCAGAGTTAGGCCCCAAGGGCTCCTTATAAACAGTACAAGGGTTGCCTAAAAGCAGAGCCCCAAAAGTACTAATCCCCAAAATCATCTGCTTCCAAAAGCCAGCGTGTGACTACTATCTATCCTTTTTGTTGATTTCTTTCTTATTATCTATTTACTTTCACTTTTTGGAAACACCCCTCGGGAAATCTAACTGCCCTGCATTGCATAGCTAGTGTGGAACTGTCCAGAGGGAGTCCAGGCCTGAGGACAAGAGAGCACTAAGGTTGGACAAGGACTATGGTTAGCCAAGTGGGGTCATTGACTAGCCAAAGTGGAATCCTTTGCTACAGAGGCTACATTTCAGTTCTGGATGTGGCCGCAGTGTACAAAGAGGGTCGGATGACCTAGAAAGATACAATGGCAGCATCTCCTAAAATTTAGGGAACTGCTATTTTGGGACCTGAAAATGTGTTGACGTCATTATCTCCGGAATGACAAGGGGAACATTTTCTTACTTTGCCGTGAAGTCAACTGGGCAACCGGTTGGGATATTTTTAGACGGCAACCCCGAAACGGGAAAATGCTTATAAATATGCCAAGTGGCACCTTCTGGTGCACTTTCCTCATGCAACAAGAAGTGGCGCTGAATTTGAAGGAGAGAGAGCCTTATTTTCAGATTTGTCACAGGTTAAGAGCTATGGAGTGCTTGCTTTCCCTCTTATGCACAGTGCGGTGCCAGGAGTGATGCCTTGCACGCTACGCACTGCCCTCTCTCTCCCCTTTGGCAGTATGTTATGCCCCTCTAGTGGGTTCTTCATTTGACCAATGTACAGTTGTGTGGGTTCATGCGCGATTGCCGAGACAAGAGCCTCTTGCACAGGTACTGGATTAGCTAGCAGCTAATCCCCCCGCAGGTACAGGTGAATTCGGAGAGGTTTCACGCCAGAAATCTCGTCCGATTCAAAGGGCAAGTAGCCCTACACGTGCGGGAGCTCGAGGACTTGCTACGGATGCGACCGGCACGCGAAACGGAGCCCGAAACAGTAAATTACAGCCTGCTGTGTATTTTTGCAGGTTTAGGGTTTTGGCCCTAAACAGACCCTAATACCCCCAGAAGGTTCGGGGACGCAAGGGGACCGCTGTACAGGTGATTTGGCGCATTTTCAAGGCTGAAAACAGAGAATTCAGCGTGCTGCAGATTCTCGCCAGGTTTTGCAAAGCGCCCGTATGCATCGGGAAGGTCAGTCAATGCGTGGGAATACTGACTGTGAAGGGTTCTAGTACAGTTATGCTGCCGAAATCGGGCTGGAATAGTGGAAATTCAGCCGAGTTTGTGCGGGGCAGCTTGTAGGGAACTACAGCGTTTATTCCCTCTTTTGAACAATAAAGAAATACCGAAAGGGGCGCCTAAGTTAGGGGCCAATCTGGTGTCGGTCTACTCATACAGGTGCAATCTAGCAACCTGTATCCCTCTCCCCTTTGTTGTGTCTTGAAAGTACAGGTAAAATAGACGACTAATAATGGGTAAAAGCTAAACCAAGGTTTGAAGTAAAGTCTACCGGCCTTTTTGGATTGAACAGGCCAGTTTCATGGTTCCATCGACGGGATTAAATGACTTTTTCCCATAGAAGTGAGCCTTGGTCAGTTTTGGGCTTGAAGACACAGGGGATCATAGACCAGACACAGGGAATTGCAATTATGGCTAACAGACCAGATGATGTGACTGAAGAGGTTTCCTCTTCACAGGGTCAACAGACACATGAAGTGGGTGAGTCCTCAAGACCACCACAAACGGATGATGATATATTCAGGACCCAGTTGGCTACTGTTGTGGCTATGTTCACACAAGTAATGCAGAACCCGAGGTTTTTAGCCTTTCTGCAACCTCCTGTTCCGTCTCAGCAAGTTGGGTCACTGGATCATATTCAAAAGCCTGTTAAGGCTCGAGCACAGGTGATTCATACCGCACAGTCAATGGAAACACCTGTACACTTGACGGAGAACATGCAGTCTCCACAACCTATGCCTAAGGTGCAAGAACAGGTGGCTAAGATGCCAGTCTTTCAGGCTGTACCAGTTCAGCCCGCCACCTTTCAGCAGCCTATAGCTGGTTCTAATGGGCAGGGAAGTAACTTACAGGCTATGCAACAGGTCTTCCCACCACCTTCAATACATCCTGGCTATTTTGGAGGTGGATCCGTATTCCAGAGCATGGTTGGTCATGCACCTGGAAATCAGTTTTACACGCCAGGAACAGTGTTCGGGGGTGCTCAAACGATGATGCCTAACCCCATGTACAGTGTCATGGGTATGCAACCAGGGTTTCAGAGCACTCAGGGCCAATTTGGGATGCCACAGGCAAATTTTGGTATGGCTGGAATTACAAATCAGCAGCCAAATATGGCATTTCCAGGTCAAGTTAATAGCGGCCAAGGAACACAAATGAACCCTAATAGTGTTCCCATGTTTCAGTCACTTCCATATGACAATTTAACGCCGCTGGAGAGGCCAACTCCATACAAAGAAGGTGGCAAAGGTGTGTCTTTCACGACCTTTACAGGGTTTGATGACAGGAAGAAGGCTCTCTCATTCCTCCAGCAGTTTGACAAGGCCTATGCAGGGGGAAACTTTAGAGGCTTCAAAGGTCCATAAGGCAGCCACTTTCTTGACAGGGAATGCGGGACAATGGTGGACAACTTTATTGCTTCAAGGGCAAGCTCCGTCCACATGGATTTACTTCAAGCAGATTTTTGCAGCAGCATGGTTATCTGATGATTTCGAAGCAGATGTCATGACAGAATGGCACCAGCTTAATGCTGCCACTTGCAGAAATCTGGATGATTACAATCGGAAGTTTTGGAAAGCTCTACTTCCAGTAACTTCCCATACGTTTGTGCCATTGACAGAACAGATTGAAAAATACTGTTGTGGCCTACCCAAAGGATTGAGAAAATACTGCACGAAGACAAAAGTCACTACTTTGACGCAGCTCATCGAGGTAGCAAACACTGGCAATGGTTTGCTCAAGGGAGAAGATTGTGAATTTAACACTGGCGTCAAGGCAGGATCAGGCAAGAAAAATTCAGCCAAGAAGCACGTTCCCAATGAGGCTCCTAAAGGGACTCAGGAGTCGGCCAACGCAGGGAAAGACAAAGCTACGGCTGAATCAGAAAAAGGACCAGCAAAGAAATGGAAAAGACGTTTTCCTCGCAAGTCCGAAGAGCAAAAGAAGGTCCTGAGGAATTAAATGTCACCAATGTGTGACTACTATCTATCCTTTTTGTTGATTTCTTTCTTATTATCTATTTACTTTCACTTTTTGGAAACACTCCTCGGGAAATCTAACTGCCCTGCATTGCATAGCTAGTGTGGAACTGTCCATAGGGAGTCCAGGCCTGAGGGCAAGAGAGCACTAAGGTTGGACAAGGACTATGGTTAGCCAAGTGGAGTCATTGACTAGCCAAAGTGGAATCCTTTGCTTCAGAGACTACATTTCAGTTCTATATGTGGCCGCAGTGTACAAAGAGGGTCGGATGACCTAGAAAGATACAATGGCAGCATCTCCTAAAATTTAGGGAACTGCTATTTTGGGACCTGAAAATGTGTTGACGTCATTACCTCCGGAATGACAAGGGGAACATTTTCTTACTCTGCCGTGAAGTCAACTGGGCAACCGGTTGGGATATTTTAAGACGACAACCCCGAAACGGGAAAATGCTTATAAATGTGCCAAGTGGCACCTTCTGGTGCACTTTCCTCATGCAACAAGAAGTGGCGCTGAATTTGAAGGAGAGAGAGCCTCATTTTCAGATTTGTCACAGGTTAAGAGCTATGGAGTGCTTGCTTTCCCTCTTATGCACAGTGCGGTGCCAGGAGTGATGCCCTGCACGCTACGCACTGCCCTCTCTCTCCCCTTTGGCAGTATGTTATGCCCCTCTAGTGGGCTCTTCATTTGACCAATGTACAGTTGTGTGGGTTCATGCGCGATTGCCGAGACAAGAGCCTCTTGCACAGGTACTGGATTAGCTAGCGGCTAATCCCCCCGCAGGTACAGGTGAATTCGGAGAGGTTTCACGCCAGAAATCTCGTCCGATTCAAAGGGCAAGTAGCCCTACACGTGCGGGAGCTCGAGGACTTGCTACGGATGCGACCGGCATGCGAAACGGAGCCCGAAACAGTAAATTACAGCCTGCTGTGTATTTTTGCAGGTTTAGGGTTTTGGCCCTGAACGGACCCTAATACCCCCAAGAGGTTCGGGGACGCAAGGGGACTGCTGTACAGGTGATCTGGCGCATTTTCAGGGCTGAAAACAGAGAATTCAGCGTGCTGCAGATTCTCGCCAGGTTTTGCAAAGCGCCCATATGCGTCGGGAAGGTCAGTCAATGCGTGGGAATACTGACTGTGAAGGGTTCTAGTACAGTTATGCTGCCGAAATCGGGCTGGAACAGTGGAAATTCAGCCGAGTTTGTGCGGGGCAGCTTGTAGGGAACCACAGCGTTTATTCCCTCTTTTGAACAATAAAGAAATACCGAAAGGGGAGCCTAAGTTAGGGGCCAATCTGGTGTCGGTCTACTCATACAGGTGCAATCTAGTAGCCTGTATCCCTCTCCCCTTTGTTGTGTCTTGAAAGTACAGGTAAAATAGACGACTAATAATGGGTGAAAGCTAAATCAAGGTTTGAAGTAAAGTCTACCGCCCTTTTTGGATTGAACAGGCCGGTTTCAGTCTGTCTTGTCCATGCAACCATTTCTCTTCCAATTGGCCATGCAACATCATCACTTTGTGACATTCCCCCCTCTTGACATAATTGTAGTTGCCCTCGATTACACCTGCAAAAACAACCAAAGAACAAAAACTTTCTTCACTAGACACTGACTCTATGTACTCATGCACCAGACCAACCCAGCATTTCTACAAAGACATCAATCACTAATCAATTACATTTCTGTCGAGGGTCTCACATATAAATCATGATCATTGTAACCATTTAGCAATCACATCGAAACTGCGTTGATCTTTCATGGATGTCTTAATCTACTAAATCTTGTTACTACCAGATTCATATCCCCTCATTTCACATTTCAATCAAGCAAACCATGCCCATGATCATCCCCACAAGATAGTACATCCACATAGCATGCAATTCACAAAATTAGACACTTAGTTCATGCAAAAAACTTGTGTTTTCAATCATGAAATCTAGCCATCTCAATTTGTCTAGAATTCTTGATGCACCTAGATCACTATTCAGCCATCTCATCCTTCCAGAACTCTTGATGCACTCACAACAGTATCCAATCATCTCATCCAGATAGATATCTGTAGCGCCGATAGTGTGTCGTGCTCTCTACAATGGGTGCTCCTCAGTGCAATGTGCGTGACAATCTCACTCAAAACAGGCTGAAAACAGGAAACAATAGACAACGACTGAACTCACAAAGACACAACAGCAACAGTAGACCACAACAAATGACTCGACTATCTCAAAGACCTGATACAGACTCTGGCGTGGCAGCACACCCAGCTCCAGCCCAAGACTCTCAGGTACAATGGGGTGTCGAGGCTCAGATGTGCATGGATGGTGAAGACGTGCTCCGTGTATCGACTCACTCTAGATGACTCCGTAAAGATAATGCTAATGGCCCAAAACGACTACTCATATGTACAACCATAAAGAGCCATCAACGGCTCATAAATGACAGCACCAAAGTCTATCTCAACTGAGTGGTGGTGGTGACCTGGCCACGATGTCCACTACACCACCGTATCCCTGTCCAGCGAGTCCGTCTAGTGTGAACCGACCAACCAAAGACCAACTGTACTAACTGTCCTGTGAAAGTGACTATAGCCTACTACAGGTTGCCCGCCACAAGACCGCTCACCGTCTCGGTGAGAGGAAGTCTGAAAAACTGTGAACGAAAACTACTAGCTACTGCATATGTACAATGGTGAGCTCCTGAATCTGTCATCCAAGTCATCCAAGAGATAGAGTGGTGGCCACTGCTGCACCCGACGTATCAGCCTCTGGAGGTGGAGCCATCAAATCTATTGTGGAGCCCTGCTGTATGTGAGCTCTCCTGTCCGTAACTGGGCTCCCTGGGAAGAAGGGACCAGCCACCTGCTGCTGGGCAGATGGTAGCACCTGTCTTGTAGTGTACTAAGGACGTCGAGTAACACAGCCATGGCGATGTGCTCCAGCAATTCCGTCGCAGCAAGTCACACTCTGCATCTGCGGCAATGGTGACGACTGAAACCCCTGAGGAGGATACTATTGTTGTTGATTGTAGTACTGAACTGGAGTCTGTGAGTAAAGTCCCATAAATTGTTGAGAAGGACCCGTTGCTGCATGCTGCACTGGTGTACCTGCTCCAGTCCACCCATACCCCATACTCATCATCGTAGGCTGGGTAGGCTAGGTTGCCCTATTTTCATGTAAAAGCAATTTTCTAAATCCTTGTACTTGATTTTGAAGGTCACTAATCACTTGAGACTTTAACTTCAGGGCCTATTGGAGTGCGAAAATAGTGGCATCCCTATCGGCGATGGCGCTCTCAGCAACTCGCAGAGATCCCTCCATAGCTGCGTAAGTAGATGCGTGACGCTGGTGTGTGGCTGCTAATCGCTCTGCTCCAAGCTCAATGGTGGCAATGGATTGCTTAGACTCCTGCAATATATCCTCAGATAGCCGAAAAAATGATGTAGAGTCCGACCCTGTGGAAGGTCCTGTAGCAGTGTCAGGGTGAAGAGAGCTGGCAAGTGGTACAGTTGGTGGGACTGGTGTGGCAAGTGACACTGCTCGTGGTGGACTGGGAACATGCCTCTCTGTCGGAGTAGAGATGGTAGGAGTGGTTGCAGCAGGACTACGCATAGGAGAAGAAGCAACTCCCACTGGGACGTGGGAACTAGTTACTATGGTAGGGGTAAAAATAGCAGCAGTAGAGAGAGGAACACACTGTAGAAGCCACAGCTGTGACATGCATAGTGTGATCTGCAGCACCTGAACTTAGCATCGAATCAGTAGCGACACTATGCAAGGAACGTCGAACAGGTTGCTTCACTCGAAGCTGCTGGCTTTCCGAAACTGGCAGTGATACTAAAGATTCTATTGTGTCCTTCACTACCTTTGCCCTCTTTTTCTTTGGCTTCCCAGGGAGATCCATTGTCTGTTCAATATTTTTCCCTTTTGCCTTAGAGCTTTTACGCCGCATATCCGCATCCACATCCATAGGACTAACAGGTATGTTAATGACCCAGGCCAACATGGGAGCTGCAAAGCATTGAAAGCTAGATTGCACAGATTGCACCTGAGCTCTGAATCTTTTTGGCCGCGACTGTAAAGAGGTAAATAGAATTTGATGAAAGCCACACGGGATGGTGTGGATGAGGTAGTATAGGCCTTCGCAATGCGAGAATACAGTAGGCAAGTCACATCTGCCCTTGCCCTTGCCCTTGCTTACTTTAGTAGCTCTGACCAAAAAGTAGTACTTGAAAATGGCCCAAAGCTTTTTATTCCTTGCATAGTCAGCATGACTCGTACTAAGTAGCTCTTTGCATGCCTCGATGGTCACATCTTTAGAAAGTTGTGAATAGGTTCTCGTAGCCGGTTTTACTGCAGGAAAGGTTGTCATCCCCAAAGCATGACCAATGTGTGTAGTAGTCAGTGGGTGTCCTCTAACTTTGGGAAAAAAATTCATGCCCCATATCCATGGGAATATCAGAAGGCAGATCTGCCTCTGCTAATGCTGACAGACCTAGCGTATGTAGCTGATCTTTTGATAAGACTTCTCGAGGAGACGGATGAGGCTGCTGCAGATGGAAGTCCAAAGTGAACTTGGTTTGGGTTTTGGAAGAAGGAGGCCGAGGAATTTGATGACCCAGTACCTGCATGATGGTTTTCCTCTTCTTTTGATTTTTCGCAGCATCTTCATGTTCATCATCTTCCTCTTCCTCTTTGCTAGAAGACTCTGAGTCTGAGTCTGAGTCTGAGTCAGAGTCAAAGTCAGAAGTAGAGCCTGAGTCAGACGCTTTGTAATTCTCATCACTGTGATCAGTGGAGGACACATCTATGAGGCCATGGCTGGAGGTATCCACATCCTCTTCCTCTGCAGAACTATGGGATGTTTCAGTTGGCCTCTGTCGAGACAAGGCTTTCTTCTTCCTAGCTTGTTTGCTTGTACCAGCCATCGTGCAGTGTGAGATGTAACGCTCTCTGGCCAGTGTGCAAATGAACTCTACTCCCAGATCCCCAGATGTAGCGCTGCACTTGGAAAAAGCTTGATTATTTCGGGAAGAAGAGTCGGGTGGAGGACGAAGTTAAAATTAAACTCGGTAGGGGAGGCGAATATGCTGGGTAGGGTACGTCGAGTAGGGGCGAGGGTTATGTTGGATAGTGGCGAGGGGGAGTACGAGTAGGGTTGGTTAGGGGCGAGTAGGGGTTGGTGGGTAGGGACGAGGGCCAGAGAGGGTGGGTAGGGGCGAGGCCAGAGAGGGAGGGTAGGGGCGAGGTTTTGTAGGTAGGTAGGGGCGAGAGTGATGAGGGGTGGGTAGGGGCGACGGGGAGGGGAGTACGGGGAGGGTAGGGGGGAGGGAATGTTATGGGGTGGGTAGGGGCGAGGTTGGAGTAGGTAGGTAGGGGCGAGAGTGATGAGGGGGTGGGTAGGGGCGAGGGGGAGTAAGGGAAGGGTAGGGGCAAGGGCCAGAGAGAGTGGGTAGGGGCGAGGTTGGAGTAGGTGGGTAGGGGCGAGGGGAGTAAGAGGGTGGGTAGGGGCCACGGGGAGTAGGGGGTGGGTAGGGGCGAGGGGAGTAAGGGGGTGGGTAGGGTCGAGGGGGTGTAGGGGGTGGGTAGGGGCGAGGGAGTAAGAGGAGGGTAGGGGAGAGGAAAAAAGTGTGTAGGGGCGAGGGCGAGGGCGAGGGGAGGGGTTGGTTAGGACGGGGGTCAGATGCTTAGGCTCATCAGCAGTTCCCAGTAATCCAATGCTTAGGCTCATCAGCAGAAAGAGTTCGAAACTGAGCAGAAAGCGGCAACAACAAAAGGAAACTTTCTGGGTAGGCAGCACATATGGAGTTTTGGAATATTTAGGCCAGCAGTTGCAGCAGTAGCTTCAAGTTCTGTTCTCCAGAGATGCCTTGTGATACAATTGCAGTAACAGCAATTCGGAGTCGAAGGTAGAGAGAGAGAGAGAGAGAGAGAGAGAGAGAGAGAGAGGGGGGGGGGGGGGGGGAGAGAGAGTGTAGGACTTCCACACGGATAGAGACATAGTGTACAGAGAGGGAGTGGAAACATAGAGGAAGATATTAAGGAGCAGGAGCTTTGTTATGGAACTGTGATTGTGTGAGAAGCGACATTAGTGTGTGTAAGCACTTGTGAGAGAGATACGGTAAGGGACAGACAGAGAGAGATGCACCAGAGTAGTGCTAGGGACAATACCAAGAAAAATCCATATTCTATCCAATTAGAGTTGTACCTCGGACATTTTGAAGAAATTGACAAGGACAGAGAGAGAGTGCAGTAGAGAGAGAGTTGTAAGTTGTAAGGACTAGAGATAGAGATACTCAGGGGTACAGATAGACACGGATACAGAAACAGGAGGAAGACGATTATCCAATCTATGAGTGGATTCAACTAATTAAAAAGAAAAAGCTGGATTGTAGCTGGAGTCCAACCCGAATTATATCAATGAGATGAAATGAGATGAGAAGGAATTTGATGCACGCAGTAAAACAAGGAGAATTTTAACGATAACACGGATTACAACTGAGATGAGAACTTGACATAAGGTAAATCTGAGAAGAGGGAGAATGGAAAGCCGAAAAGAGCCGAGGATTGAGGACGGGACACAGAGGACGGGACAGTCTCATAAGGTTGTAGGTGGGAGTTATAACATAACCAAATTCTAAAGAGTCAGAGTCAGGCAAGTGAGTGATAGCACTTTATTCTTGATCCATTTACCAGTGGCAAAGGAACGCCTTCCAGAGTGACTAACTGGACAGCCCCCTGTGGCAAAATCTCCTGTACCCTGAATGGCCCTTGCCAGGTTGGGATCAATTTCTTAGCTTTCTTCAGATACTTAGCTTGATAGAGTAGCACCAGGGAACCCTGCGTTATTTTTGGCTTTCGGAGATGGCAATCATGCCACGCTTTGCGACAAAGTTGCTCCGCTTGGAGAGCATGTGAAGCGAACCTCCTGCTTTCTTCTAACATTGAGAGACGGGAAAGGTTTGCTGAAGCAATCCCCGTTGTGACACGAACACTTCCCACTCTTGCTAAACCTGAGTTGAACTCATATGGTGCAATTGCTTCTAGGCCGAAAGCTAGCTGGAATGGGGTGTAGTTAGTGGTTGCCTTGAAGGAGGTGCGATAAGCCCAAACTGTCCCGAGGATAGCCTGAGCCCAAGATGTTGGATGCAGGTGACAAGCTTTCTTGAGAAGCGCAATTAGCACTTTGTTAGTGCTTTCAGCCTGCCCATTTGCTCTAGGATAGTAAGAGCAAGACTTGCGATAAAAAATTTTGTAATTCGTGAGGAGTGTGGAGATCAGGTCGTTGACAAAATGACTACCTCGATCACTGGTGACTTCCAGAGGGCACCCAAACCTGCAAAAAATATTTTCATACAAAAATTTTGCAACAGTGGCGGCTGTACAGTCGATGGTAGCCACCACTTCGGCCCATTTTGTTGCATAATCTGTTGCTACCAAGAGATACTTACGATTACCTGGTTGAGCAGATGGAGTAACTGGACCAACAAAGTCCAAGCCCCATCTCTCAAAGGGCAACCACGCCATAGATACCTGCAGAGGGCGATTTGATTGCTTGCTAGGCTTGGGCGCACATCGCTGGGAGACATCACAAATCTTGACATGAGCAATAGCATCTCTAAATATATAGGGCCACCATAAGCCTGTCTGTAAGATTTTTTGCGCCGTGATGTGACCAGGGTAGTGGCCACCTGTACGACCACTGTGTGCATCCTCCAGAATGTGGTCTACTTCATGAGGGGAGACGCACCTGCGCAGCACACCATCTGGCCCAAATTTGTAGAGTTGTCCGCCAATCCAAGAAAACGGTCTGGACTTCAGCAAGAGTCTTCTTTTTTGCAAGGGAGAAGCATTCTCACGATATAGGCCAATAGAGAGCAGACGTAACACATCTCCATACCATTCTGGGGTTGTGTCCACCTTAAAAAGATGACTATCAGGAAAATCACCATCAACCCCAGTATTGGGCTCACCTGTGTGTATGCGAGAGAGATGGTCGGCCATGACGTGCCGCTTGCCTGGACTAAGAACTACTTCGAAGTCGAACTCCTGGAATATGAGTAGCCATCTCCACACTCTCCCTACAACTTGGGGTTTATTCAGAAGATAGCGTATTGCATGATGATCTGTGATGATAGTGAAATGAACCCCTAACAAGTAATGACGAAACTTTTGTAAAGAATACACCATAGCCAAACCTTCCCTTTCTGTGGTGCTGTAGTTGCGCTCTGCTTTGGCTAGCACGCGACTTGCATAGTGAACAGGGCGATCCAGGTTGTACTCTTTACTAGGCTGAGTCAGCACAGTCCCCCACAGCCAGTTGACTGGCATCCGTATGCACATGAAAAGAGAGAGACCGATCTAGAGCCACTAAAATAGGTGCTTCAGTGAGGCGCTTTTTGAGGTATTCAAATGCTTCAGCCTCAGGTTTTGACCATTTAAAGGGTACTGTAGCACTAGTGAGTCAGGTCAATGGTTGAGCCACCTGTGCATACATTCGTATGAACCTACGATGCTATCCTGTGTGGCCTACAAAGCTCTGAACACCTTTCGGATTGATAGGAGGTGGTAACTTCAAGATTGCCACGATCTTCTCTGGGTCTGGTGCTAAACCTTTGGCAGACACCACATGGCCTAGAAGTATGCCCTCAGTGACCAAAAAGTGACATTTGTTAGGATTGAGTTTTAGCCGTGCCTCTCTGCACCTAAGGAAGACAACAGAGAGCTGAGCGAGGTGTTCCTCTAGATTTTCCATTGGGGTTGAACATTGAGCACCTAAGAAGGTCGAAAAATCGTCCATGAAGATGCGAAGATGATCCGTAAGCACAGGACAAAAGATGAGATATACCGCCCGATTGAAAGAAGGTGGAGCGTTTTTCAACCCAAAAGACATTCTAGTGTAGATAAAAATACCCCAGGGAGTCACAAAAGCCGTTTTTAGTTGATCACCTGGATGGATGCCCAACTGTACAAAACATGCCCTGCTGTGGGAAAACCATCTGGAATAGTTACCTTATTCAGCGCGCGATAATCTACACACACCCGAATTTTATTGGACTGCTTCTTAGGCGCTATCACCATGGGTGATAACCACTCAGAGTGCTCCACAGGTACAATGATCCCTACCTCTTGCATTTTTTCGAGCTTTGACTTGACAGCCTCTGCATAGTTTGGGTTGAGCTTATAAGCTCGGCCTCTGACAGGCTTAGCTCCTTCAACCAGAGGGATTGTGTGGAGACCCAATTCTGGTGGGATCCCTTCCAAATCCTTGTAGGACCAAGCAAAAACATCCTTAAAAGAGTGAACAAAAGAAACTACCTGATCAAGTAATGCAGGATGCTCCCATAACCAAGCTGCTAAGAGGACGTGCTGAGGGTTGTCCGGGTCGCCCAGGTTGGCTTTTTTGACAGGGTCAGGAGGTGTAACTGTGGAGGGTACTTCAGAAGTTGAAAAATGAGCTGCCTTTGGAGCTTCGAGACATCATGTGCTGGCGTTTGATCGATTGGAAACTCCGCATACTCTTCTTGTAACCATCCTGGTGGAAGCTCATCAAAGGGTAAATCTTCAGACACAGACATAACAGAGTGCTTTTGAGTGGGCAGGGCATCCGACTTGGTAGATGTTAGAGGAAGGGGGGAAATCATTGGCGAGTTCATGCAGAGGAGATTTTTTCCCCCTTCAGTGATGTGTGATAGGTTCCCCGAGGCCGAGGGCTTCCATAGGAGGATCATCTGAATCATGAGAATTTGGGCTGACCCACTTACTTCTTCGACTGGTCCACTGTCTGCTGTAGGACTACTGTCTAGTGTAGGACTTGTGACATCTGTGTCCGCCTGAGGAGTTGGAAGAGAGAGTGTTACCGGCACATGTGAGTTTTGAATAGAGACCACATAGCATGGCATTGAGGCGGTAGCTTCCAACCACTGCAGCAGGTCTTCGTCAAACCCGTCAGGTGGGATAGGCTGCTCAGGGTCGGGGTTGGACTGTACTGACAATGAGCTGTGATGAACCACTGGATCCATACCTCCTTCGAACCGAATTGGTTGCATGGGGGAGCCAGGAGTATGTATCCACATGGCGTCGTTGCCTCAATCATGAAGTGCCTTAGTATGCCTCAACCATGGTCTACCAATCAACAAAGGAAATCCTCCCTCCACCTGAGGAAGACTGACCACCACAAAATCCAAGCTAAATGTGAAGTCTTGTATCATCAGAGGCACCTTCTCTACTATGCCCACAAGGTAGACTGTCCTCTGGTCTACCAATGTAACAATGAATGGAGCAAGGCGGGTAGGCTGCAGACCTAAGGCCAACATAGTAAATTCTAGCATCAGATTGATCCCAGATCCACCATCCACTATGACGCCTGAGAATTGATGCTCAAGAATAGACACAGTGAGACGAGAAATTTTGTAGTCGGTGAGGGGAGCAGCTGGATATGAAATCATGTAGGACTCCAAGGGCTGCACAGGTAGGTGCCCGCCACTAGGCCCTGCACCAGGGTACAGAGACTGGATGATGGAAAGGTGTCACTTCTAAAATTTGCATCAAGTCGAAGCATGTCGTACAGTGACACTTGCTGAAAAGTGTTTTTCAAGATAGACTCTGCTATGGGCTTGTTTCCTTTGATTAGATCTTGCTTTGGTATTTTAAGCTTCTGCAAGTCCTCTACTGCTTCGATGAAAGCACCATCAATATCTGATAGAAGCGAGGTAGGTTGACTCTTGACACTACCTGCTGGTTTGTCAGCTACTAATGGAGTTTGACTCATTTGTGTGACAGGAGATGGAAAGATTGGACCGCCAGGGAGGCTGAGGCCAAGAGCAGCTCTCTGTGCCCGTGTGAGCACACCAGCCGGCTCTTCCACTTGCTTCAACCCTGCTTGAGAGGCAACTACAAGAGAGGAAGGCAATGCCTGTGGAATGGAGCTTACTGAGATGAGGTTAAGCTTTGGAAATGTAAACTCCTGTTGGTTCTGGATTGTGCTTGCAGATATGGACGCTCGTTGTTTTGGGCAATCCGTACTATAGTGATCCTTAGCTTCAGGGCAATGTCGGCAAGGAGGAGACCCTTCTGGTAAGGGACATTTGCTCTAATAGTGTCCATACTCCCCGCACCTGTAGCACAAAATTGGCCTATTTGAGGGGCGAGGTGGTCTCGGCCCTTGCTGCATTGGACCGGATGCTGACATGTAGAAGCTTTGGGGAACTGAAGGAGTACTAGCATGATAAAAGCTGGTGGATGTAAAGTTGTTGTGCATACCTTGCATAGGAGGTGTTGTCAGCAGAGGTGGCATCGAGTTCTGATGGCTATATGGTGACACCATGTTTGATGCAGGTGCTAGCCCTTGTTGGAGAGAAGGACCTAGACTTTGTTGTATCTGCCGTAATCCCTTGATATAGTAGCAATCCTTGTCTTCATGCCCAGACTTCTCGCAGAAGTGGCAATAAGCCCGAAGGGGACAGTCCTGTGGAGGATGTCCTGGAGAGCGACACGAGCTGCACCATACCATAGCCTTAGTCTCCTGTTGAGACCGAAGCTCTTCTAGCTCTCTCTTGATTTGATCCAAAGCCTCAAGATGTGGGGGTTTCTCCTGGCGAAGAGAGATATTTTTCTCCTCTTGAAGGGCGCTTTGTAGTTTTAGGGCTTCAAGTTCTCTACGTAAAGAAGTCAATGGATCAGTAGAACTTTCCGAAAACACAGAGGGGGTCTCTATGTGAGGGGAGTTGTTGAACAGCTTCCTAGCCCCCTCTATCCTAGTAGCAGCTGCGATGAACTCCTCCAAAGTGGCGTCGGGTCGGAGACTCTCTCGGAGTTTTTGTTGAGAAGTTTTGGGAAGCGCCTTCTCTACCCACTTCTTAACCATGAATTCACCGGGTTGCTGAGGAAGCTTGGCAACCAGAGACTTCGTCTTAGTCATAAGCTCTGCAAAAGTCTCCTCTGGCTGGAGCACCATGTTGGCTAACTCATCCAACACCTTCTCCTGGTAGTCACCGGGCCTGAAAGCTGCACAGAACTGTTTCCTTAAGGCTGCCCAGGTTGCAAAATGGTTCTCTGCAAACTGGCTGTACCATTTGTCTGCAAAGCCATCCAAGGTGGATGGAAAGAGTACCAAATAAGCATCTTCCCTATTAAGACCACGACCCCTACAGAGAGATACAAACCTCCTTGCATGGTCGTCAGCATCTTCTGAAGAGAGTCCTTTGAATGTAGGGAACTTGATGTTTACCTTAGCCAAAATGCTAGCCAACGGCTCCATGCCTCCTTGCTGAGCCTGTTGCTCAGTAGCCTGCTGTAGCAGAATAGGAGAGAGCTTTACTGGAGAAGGTGATCTGGAAGATGTGGAACCAGATGAAGAAATGGGTTATGTATGTGGATGTATAGGTGATGAGGTTGATGGACTTCTACTAGGTACCAAAGCTCGTCTTCTGTTATAGTACTTCAAAGGGCTCAGTAGTGCCCTTTGACGCTCGACTGACCGCCTTGTATGTGTCATGCAGTGACCACCAATCCAACCAACCTTTGGGCAAGAAAACCTTGAATTGGTTGAAGACTGGTCTAGATTCTACTAGACCAGGCTAGTGACTAGACCAGGGGTGGACCATGGACGAGGAGGACTAGACAAGGGTCGAGAGGACTAGACCAGGAGGACTAGACCAAGACGAGAGATGACTAGGGCTGCTGGACCAGGGCGAGAGATGACTAGGGCGAAGAAGGACTAGAACAGTTGGACCAGGCGAGAGGTGAACAGTGCAAGGCAAGGGAGGCGAAGCTAGGCAAGGTAAGCAAAGCTAGATAGACCAACTAGCTTCAAGATTTGTACCTCACAGAGTGAGATTTCAGTTGAGGTCCCACCCTGATCGCCAAAATGAGAGCCCCTGTAGCGCCGATTGTCACGTGAAACATCCAACCCTATGTGTCCGTGGACAAGCTCCAGCATGACAAGGGTTCAATCAATCCAGTCAGTCTAGATTAGAAGTGATCCGGCACTTTCGTGAGTCTATTCGTAGACCGTGCATGCCCAGTCACTTAGCATAGATGAATATCCTCTGGTTGCACACAGCATGATCATCAGTATTCCCTTCAGAATCCATCAGATTCAATCAGGGGAATTTTCCAGTGCATTTAGCCTATTTTCACTCTTTTTGACATTTTTCACTTATTATTTTTAAGTGACTTCCCAACAAAAGTAGGTAGGGCAATTTTGCTAAGTTTGTATATAAGCAAACTAGAGTTAGCACTAAATGGCAGAAGAGGCAGGAGGAGCACATGCTCAACAGGCACCTTCTTAGCAGAACCCCCCAAGTGACTTAGCATTTTGGCTCCAACTGCAACAGCCTCGCGTTTTTGGACCAAATCAGTCAACGATTTGCACTTGCAGATTCCGGCGACAGCAGGACCTCATATCAGCCCTAGTGTTTTGCATTTGCAGAGCCACGACGACAGAAACACAGATTTTCAGCCCTAGCGTTTTTGCATCTGCTAGCAACCTCAACGTTTTGCAGATCTATCGCGACAGAATCAGCCATAGGACCAGCGTTTTAAGTTTTCAGCAGTTAGACCCGTAGATCAAGTCCCGAACCTCGCAGATCTCACCTTCCCACAGCAGTTCCTCGCCACACGGTCAGTTTCCGCAAGGTTTACAGTTTCAGCCCGGAAAACGCAGATTTCAGCATCTGCGTTTTCAGCACGTCGTCGTCGCATCGTCGTCATCGACATAGAGTTAGAATTCAGCAGATAGAAGATTTGCAGATTTCAGCCCATAGCGTTTTTGGACAGCAGTAGAAAGATTGCAGATTTCAGCCCTTAGGTCGACTTCATCATCACCGTCGTCATCATCGGCATAGTCCCAAGTTGCATCAGTCCATTGTATCCGCATTGTACCACTTTGTGCAATCAAAAGTAGACCACTCTCGCCGACGAGAGTGGGGCCTTCGGAGGAGGGTTTTACAACGTCTCTGGTGTCGTATCTCTCTTCTCTCTCTATCTCTCAGTCTCATACACTTGCACGCACAGTGTCCATTCACTTTGTTTGTGATCATTGCACTCTCTTATTAAGAACGGAAGGCTCTCCCTTCCATAAGAACAAAAGGAACCTTGAGCACAGTTCGGAGCATTCATCTTGAGCAAAGCGCAAACAATCATTCCGCTACACCTAACATTGGTATCAAAGCTTTGACAGTGTTCTGTATCACTCAAGGAAAGAACCACAAGAACCACAATTTTTTTTGCTTGTTGCGGTCACACGAACCCAAGTTCGCTTGGGCGTGTCGATTCCTAATCGTGTTTTTGAAGAGTGACAGGAGTCCCAAGAAAGAAGGGCTTGTCTAGCCTCCCCTTGTGCCTCTTTTCACTCATTAAGAGCGGACCGTGCACTTAGCGGCCGGCCAATCGACGTGAGGTGGGAAAAAGCAACCTTGGTGTGAGCGCAAGGCCGCCAAGGGGTGCGCCCGCGGAAAGGAGTAGAACTCGGGTGAAGAGAAGATCCTTCTCAAACACGAGTTGCAAGCGAAAGAAAACCTCAAGAACCTCAAGGACTTCAAGACCCTCAAGAACCCAAGACCCTCAAGAACCCAAGTTCCTCGTGAACTTAAGAGCCCAAGACCACAAGAACCCACAAGATGAAACCGGCCCGTAGGGCGGTAGACGTTGGCCTTCACCCGAAATTCTTTACTTTAGACACACACAGAGTACTTTGCAAAGGTGACCTGTAACGAGGATTAACACCTAAGTACACACATGGCTCAAGAGCTAGAATGCTCCGAGCAGACACCGACAACCTGTATTGGCACCCCTTTCGGTATTTCTTTATTCTTTAACAGAGGGAATAAAACCTGTGTTCTCCTACAAGCTGCCCCGCACAATCTAGGCTAAGAAACACCTGTTCTGGCCCGATTCCGGCAGCATAACTGTACTAGGACGCTTCACAGTCAGTATCCCCACGCAATAGGTGACTTTCCCGATGCATACGGACACTTCGCAAAACCTGGCGAGAATCTGCAGCACGCTGAATCCTCTGTTTTCTGCCCCGAAAATGCGCCAGTTCACCTGTACAGCGGTCCCCTTGAGTCTCCGAACCTCTTGGGGGTATTAGGGTCCGTTTAGGGCCGAAACCCTAAACCTGCAAAAATACACAGCAGGCTGTAATTCCCTGTTTTGGGCTCCGTTTCGCGTTCCGGTCGCATCTATAGCAAGACCTCGAGCTCCCGCACCTATAGGGCTACTTGCCCTTTGAATCGGACGAGATTTCTGGCGTGAAAGCTCTCCGAATTCACCTGTACCTACGGGGGATTAGCCGCTAGCTAATCCAGTACCTGTGCAAGACGCTCTTGCCTCGGCAATCGCGCATGAACCCACATAACTGTACATTGGTCAAATGAAAAGCCCACTAGTGGGGCATAACATACTGCTCGTAGGGGAGAGAGAGGGCAGTGCGTAGCGTGCAGGGCATCACTCCTGGCACCGCACTGTACATAAGAGGGAAAGGAAGCACTCCATAGCTCTTAACCTGTGACAGAATGCAAAAGAGGCCCTCTCCCAGCTTAAAATTCAGCGCCCATTTTTCCCTTGAGAGGCAAGTGCACAGAAATGTGCCACTTGGCGCATTTACAAGCATTTTCCCGTTTTGGGTTCGCCGCTTAAAAATATCCTGACCGGTTGCCCAGTTGACTTCGCGGCAGAGTTGTAAAATGTTCCCCTAGTCATACAGGAGGTAATGACGCGAACACATTTCTCGGCCCAAAATAGCAGTTCCCTAAATTTTAGGAGATGCTTCCGTTGGGCTCCCACTGGTCTTCTGACCATCTATCCTCATTGGGACCGCATCCAAAAATGCAATGTGGCCCAACTATAGAATACTTTCAGTTGGTAGTCACACCTTGACTTTAGGCCTTTATTGAGTTCACTTCCTAGTATCCACCAACTTGCTAAGTGCGACGGGGGGACCTATATGATCTTGCTCTGAGCCTAGACATCCTCTTACAATACGAATTCCAGTGCCGACCACTACTCATCTGCGGGTGAAACTACCGTTCACATTGGCCATGCAATGTACGACCGTTTGCTACTTCAAGAAGAGGGTCTCAAAAATAAAACAAAACCCCTTGGAAAGAAACCAACAACTAAAGTTAGCAGTTGCCACGTCCTCGTGACATACCCCCCTCTTGAAATCGCAAACGTCCTCGATTGCATACCATAAATACACGCCACTGATGATCTTGTGCTATTAACACTCTTTTATCATTGCATGTATCCGCAAGAAAGGTCATAACATATAGATACAAATGACTTAATGAGGCCTTCATACTTTTGTCATTTCCATCTATTACATTGAATTCATATGTACATTTGATGTACTAGCTCTATCATTAGCCCTCCTTTGCACACGTTGGGTTGGGGCATAAGTAGGCTGTAACCCAAAGGCTTCAAGGTAAAGCTGCAATACATTTGGTGACTCTGACAGTTCATGCTCTTCCATCCACTTTGCATCCATAGGCGGATAGTTCTTGAACTTCACCAAATAGCGTCTTGCAACTTGTCCTTTAACTTTTCTGTCCTTATGTGCCAAAACTTGCTCAGGTACCAAGATCTCATCAAGTTCCTCGACTTCTGGCATATCGTCTGGCACATCACCCACGAAGGGTCTTAGAAGACTCACGTGAAACGCATTATGAATCTTCGACGCCTCATGCAATTTCAACCTGTAAGCCACAGCACTGATCTTGTCAAGAACTTGAAAAGACCCATAGAAACGCATGCTGAGCTTAGGAAACAGCCGTTCCTTGCCCTTCATCTTCTTTAACCTTGTCTTTTCGAACCTTAACAGAACCCAATCATCAGGTGATAACAGCAATTCACGACGGTGACGATCAGCAGTCTTTTTCTGCTTTGCCTGAGTCTTCTCCAAGGCAATTTTAATCTTCTTATACATCTCATCCATGTTCTCAAAGATCTTGTCCTTTGTATGCAAAATGGGAGGAACCTTTTTGCCGCCTTCAACAATCTCAAAAGGTGCTTTGCCAATAGACGAATGCACCGTATTATTGTACGCATACTCAAGCATAGGCAAATATTGTTCCCACTTGCCCTTATTATCTGACACATAGCATTTTAGCAGATCTAAGACGGTAGAATTAGCCTCTTCTCACTGTCCATCAGTTTGTGAATGAAACAAAGACGAGAACTTGAGCATAGTGCCCATGTTCTCAAACAATCCTCTCCAAAACAAACTGGTCATGCGAGGATCACGATCACTGATAATCGATTGTGGCATACCATGGTACTTAAACACATTGTACATGAACAAGCGTGCCATCTGATCAGATTTTATCTTCTTCCTGACAGGGATAAAATGGGGTTGCTTGCTGAACCTGCAGATAATGGTCCATATACCATCACTCCCTGTTGGCGTCCTTGGAAGATCAAAGATAAAGTCCATAGCAATGCTTTCCCATGGCCTATCCGGAATCGGCAGTCGTTGTAACAACCCTGGTGCCTTTTGCCTGTCAAACTTGACCTTTTGGCAAACTATGCTCGCACAAAGGCATCCCCATCTCTCCTCAAGGTAGGCCAATAGAAGAATGTCTCTACCGCTTTAACTGTTGCATCAATGCCACGATGCCCTACATACAGTGGGACATGACTCTCTTCCATGACCTTATGTCGCAGTGGCCTAGTGACACAAAGTCTGGCATGCATCATCATAAAACCATCTCTGAGGAGGTAGTGCTCGTGATGTTGCCCCTCTTGTAACTGTTCAAAGATCCTTGCAAAATCTTCATCAGCAGTATATTGTTCCTTCATGTCATCTAACTCATGATGATAAGGAATTGACACAGCTGAAATTTGTGGCTTTCTTGATAATGCATCACCCACAAACATTCTTCTTGCCTTCCACATGCATAATCTGGAAGTGGAACATGGAAAGAATGTTTGCGCATCGCATATGCTTTTCGAATAACTTGGACTGTGTCAAGAAGTATCGCAAGGTCTGATGATCTGTTTGGACAACAAAATCAGCACCTAAGAGGTAGTGCTTCCAACTAGAAAGCGCATGAATCACGGCCAAGAGCTCTTTCTCATAGACTTCAAGCAAAACCGACATAAACCAAAAACTAGTTCTATCACAGTCTTGGAACAGATACTAACTTTCCAAGACAGGAAAGAGAAAGATAAAGTGAACGGTGGATCTTAAGTAAGAACCATCCGGTATTGAAAGCAAAATGAATGGAGGAGGAGGACCTAGCAAATACTCCTAAGATTTGGACCTTTACCTCAACGCTTTTGGTCTAGCAGTGGCTATTCCAAGAGTTCCCACAGATCAACGGGTTGAATCTGGTGCAGGCGGGATTGCACAAAAGGGGAGTTACTCCACTGCTTTGTCACAGATTACCTCGATGGAATAAAGTCACTGATTTCCCTTTGGGTTTCAGAAATACTGATGGGCTGATAGTATTCTGTTGAATGACTTAATGTGCTTTGACTTGGGATCCCCGAAAATGATTTCTCGCACACAAGAGTGCTTGAGGCAATTGACAACTTGCACACGACAATGCTTGAGTCGAAAATCTCTATAGACATGGTCGCAATATGGGATTAGTTAATCCGACATCAGTGAGGTCCGGTGCGGATCTAGATGCGATTACTAAATATATTGCTGGCAATCATAGTCTAAGATTTGGAATGATTCTATGTGATGTGAATGTGAATGTGATGTGATATGACTGTCGTCTTTGTACAAGTGTTGGAATGGTGTCGTCTAGTGCATCGGTACTTAGAGTCAGTGTTTGTTGAAAAGGTTTATGGCCTTTGTCCTCAGGCGTAATTGAGGGCGATTACAATTCTTCCAAGACGGGGGTATGTCACAAAGTGATAACGTGGCATGACCACCAAACAAAAAGAGAGCCAACTCTTGAATAAAAGGGTAGATGAAGATTTACCATTTTAAAGAAGCCTATCTGAAAGGCCTATTTTCAAAGATTTTAAAGCTTGCAAGTTGTACCAACTTATGGTACCCTTGCCGAGGGCAATCTCTCTCTCTCTCTCTCTCTCTCTCTCTCTCTCAAGCCTTCTTGCTTCTTCTTTTTTTTTTTTGAATCTTCGATTGATATTGTCAAGCAAGGATATTAAAGCATGGCGAGAGAGAGAGAGAACTCACGATGCACGCAGAGACACAATTCAAAAGACACTATTTGCAGGTGAAAGAAGCACTCACATCTTCCTGGGTCCAACATCTTCAATGTAAGGTTGCTTGGTGAAGTTGATGACGGACAGGCGCTGCTGGTTTGGGGGCGCAGCTGCCCCACCTGCGCCCATCTCTTCACCGCTCCCCCCGCGTCAGTATCGAGAGAGAGCAGCTGAAAGGAATGCGTTAATTGATGAGTGTCAAATTGTCCGAGCGGGCACACTAGGCCTAAGGTTTACTTTGCCCAAATTCAGGTTGTCGGCAAACCACCTTAGACCCAAACGAAAAGCGCAGGCATAATCCATTCATCGAAAATGAAGGACTTCTTTTCCGACCCACCGCCTACACGGGTGGCAGGACCACCCCCAAACCTGGTAAGATTTCATACGCTTTTCAGCAGGGAGCAGCGTTTGATCACACGACCAGACCATTCGCAGTCAATGATTTCAATCTGCAAATTTGAAATATAATCGTCGTTCTGCGTTGTGTGAATAGCAGCTATGGGGGCAAATGTAACGAATTGGTAAATATATAGACTATATTTCTTTTAGATATACTCGAGCACAGGTGCATGCCTCGAGGTAGCCACAACACGATGCAATTCAATTGGCTATCTAGAGAAACGACGCCTAAACTTTGGATGGCTTCCCTAGTCTGAAATATGGTAAGTCTTTTGTTACAAACAACCTGTTTTTTATAATTTTGACTTGAGTGGGGTGTGTAAGTCCTTCCTGCCCATTTTACACACACATAATGGTGGGCGCCTAAGTCTGTAGTCATCCATATTGAGCGCTTCCATGATCCATACGCTAGTGCTACGGATACGTTGCTTACCATTTTTGAGCATACCACTCTTTGAGCAATTGACAAATCCAAAACATCTAATAACTCTCTTCATCAAAACATGTTTTGTCTTCTTAGAAATCCAATTATATTTCCATGATCTTTGAATTTTCTTGGCAGGGTGCATGACAGGCACACGCTATCATCTTGGTATCCAAGACATCAGAAATGTTCTCTTATTTTGTTACGTCCAATTGACAACTTCTAATTTTTGTATCACATATAGGAACATCAATATATCCAATACATTCCACAAATGACTCTACTTTTGCCTTTTTAGATCGAGTAAAATTCTCACAATAGTAGGAAGAGCTACTCAAATCCTAGACCATGTTGTTCGGGTTTGAACCTCCAGCTATGGAAAACCTCTCTTACCTTGGGAAGAATCATGTGGCAGCATATATGCACCATGTAAAGCCATGCATCTTAATACCCCTAGGATTCATGGTCCATACTATGATGTAATATCCCATGATGTCACTTCTCTCTATGGTTATGTAAGATGCTCTTTCTATTTAATTTTCTTATTTCCACCATGACCTACAACTAGTGTTAGATATTAACAATGATCAACATTTTATAATCACTCTTGATCCTAATTAGCTCTCTAAACACTTTTCTTCTAGCTTAGTCTACACATTAATCCTTTGAATAATTGATGGTCCAATTTGGGATGTATTCTTGGGAACACCTCAAGCCATACCCCCTTGATTAAGCATTTGACTTGTGTGTGTGTGTGTGTGTGTGTGTGTGTGTGTGTGTGTGTGTGTGTGTGTGTGTGTCAATAACAATATAACATATACACCAAAGAATCCTTTCAGATTACAAAAGACACTAGAAATGTCAATGAAAGGAGGTAGAATTCCCATTCATAGTACAAAACATTCTTTATACACAAGTGCTGAAATCAAGAGCCAGAAGATATAATAGTCCGCATCTTTTAGCCAAGGAATTTTGAAAACCATAATTGAGAAGGTAACCCTCACCTGCACCCATGGAAACAACACAACATTTAGTTAGCATTGGTCTTGTATGCAAGTGATGCATGGGTATCCCACTTGTTATAGATGTCACCCAACTAGATTGCTTTCAAAGATAAATAATAAAAACGGTCAAGCTAATCATATATTCAAAGATGAAATCATTTACAAAGGGAAAACCATATGAAGCCCCTTGTGCTTTACAAGTTCTCATGAGATAAAGTTCAGCAGACAAGAAGCTATTCAAGTGCCTCTACCGGCATATGCATGAGGAATACTCACAACCATCAAACAGTTCGGACAGTAGTCCATTTCAATGCCAAAATTCACCTAAGAATGAGTTAGAGCAGCCAACTCCACAATAGTTTGCTTATCCTTGCCCTTTGCCATAGATCCGACACTTAACATACCCCTTTGCAAGTAAAATCCTCACAGTCCTAATGTACGGACACTTCTCCCAAATACGCACACCACCAATGCTAAGTGAGCATGTAAAGCTCACCTTTTTATAGGGTTTGGAACAAGTGGCCACCTTCCTTCTTAGCCATATGACGGGCCCGGCTTTAAGAGGGGGATGGTGTAGCAGCACCGCTTTGTACACACACACACACACACACACACAGCACTTAAGAGCGCAGTATTGCAAACCCGTCAGGAGGGAGCCACCTCGCTATTAAGCAGAAGATGAGATCATTTACAGAGCCGGGTAGCCCACCGCCCATAAACTCTTTAATAACTAAGGGTTATGTACCATTAAGGTACCACCTAAAAATATATATTCTAGTGAATTTAAGCCAATTATTCATCAAAGGTACCCCAGGCCAACAGTTCCAGTGAATTATACCATGAAAATGGCAACACGTAAAAACCAGCCATACAAGTGTATGTGCGTGTGTACCAGTACCAGTACCAGTACCAGTATAGTCCAGTAGTACCAGTAAGTACCAGTACCATTACAAGTATAGCAGTAACAATATCTGTAGTGTATAGTGCCATTATCGTAGCAGTATAGTCCAGTAGTACCAGTAAGTATAAGTACCAGGACAACCAGTACCAGTACAATCAATACTACCAGTACAAGTAGCAGTATCGTTATCTGTAGTGTATAGTGCCATTACCAGTAGCAGTATAGTCCAGTAGTACCAGTCAGTACCAACGATCCCCAAAGCCTAATAGTTCTAGCGAATTTCACAGCCTTGCATAGACACATTGTTTTCGCCCATGTATATCGCACAAACCTTTATTTGGGGCTACTCAAAATGGGAAGGAGGGAGTAATAGTGGCTACAGTAGCTGGAGCAGCATATTGCAAGATATTAGGCTACAAGATGTTGAGAGATTAAGTGTAAAATATACAGTGGTTTTGTAGACTTTTAGTAGAATTTTTGTCCTAACAGGCATAGAACTGAGCCATATTGACAAATTTCGACAAGTGAGATGCCTAGAGTGAGAGTTCTGTATACACAGGTGTAAGGAATAATTTTGGTAAAGTTTTCGGCAGATTAACAATAATTTCGACAAGTGAGATGCCTAGAGTGAGAGTATGTATACGTGGGTGTAAGGAATAATTTTGATAAAATTTTCGGCCGATTATCAATAATTTTTAGTAATTTTCTTTCCTTTTTCAACCTAATAATGATAGAAAATTAATAAACAGAGCCAAGAAATTTGGAATCAAGTTTTGAAATCAAACACCAAATCACAAAGTAAGATCTTTAAGCATGTCAAATATAGAAGGATTTGGCGAAAGACAAATTTCGAGCTACTTACAATGGACCAGAATTGCAAAATCAAGGGCAATTAACAACCAGGTGTCCAAATGATAAACCGTCTGATCCGCAGGTGGTATGAAATGAGAAATGTAACATTTAATGCACTAGTAACTTGTGTGTAGTGGAAATTGATAACATAGTGAGCATTTGATTAAGAATAAGTTCCTAATGAGCATAGAAAGAGTACTTAGTTTGAGAAAGCAACATAGCAATTTACACTTAGCTAATTTGGCATAGACAATACTTGAAAAGAGAGAGAAATAGAACAATTGGCAACATTTGAGGACCGTATTTACATGGAGCCGGTCCCCCCTCCAAAAAGGCTTTGTATTTTAGCTTCCTCCATCAAAGGAGACTTTTGTACAATACAATCTTTGTGTTCCTTGACAAAACTCGTTGGCGCAATGAAGATGGAAGCTTCATGCACCAAGTTATGCTTGAAAAACACACCTAGTGTCCCTAGTCTCATTCCCAAGACCTCACACACCCTCAAAAATGGTGAGAGGTAGCAGGGAATGAGGAAAGATTGAGAGGAAGAAGATGTATCTTACGAGAAAGAAGTATTCTCCTCACATAATCACTCTAATAGCATAGTTTAGCTGAGTAATTAGCATTGTAGAGGAGATGAGCATGCCATTGAAGCTTGGCTCTTGGTTGGATTTGCATTCCATAGCCAAGAGTTGTTGGTGTAGGCCTCTACTTCTCAATGCTTGGAGAAGGAGTTGAAGTTCTTGCTCAACACATGAGTTGTGTGTGTGTGTGTGTGTGTGTGTGTGTGTGTAGCAAAGTTGGTTAGACTAAAAATGCCAACTCTCTCTCTACTTGGTCAACCCCTCTTGCTTTTTGCTCTTGCTGGCTTCCCATTGGCTGCAAAGCTTAGCCAATCACAAATTAGAAGCATAATTGATGGCCTTGTGACATGTGTACCCCTTTCCCCTTTTGTGAGAGATTTAGGTAACTAAATTATTTAATTAAACTCTCATTGGACCTTTTAGTCTTCTGGCCAATAGGAATCAGGCAAGCCATCGGGTTGCTTGATGCTCATTGGACCTCTTGGTAAACTATCCAATAGTCTTCTGGTGAGCTTACTTTATATTGGTTCTTTTATCAAGAATTTAAAAATTGATTAGAGTAATTTTACTCTAGCCTAATACCTCTATGGCCATCCAATAGGATCTGAGGGAAGATTGGGGGCAACTAGGCTAGGAGTGCCATGTGTCCATTATTCCCTTTGGGGGAAGCTTTCGAGTGTGTGTGTGTGTGTGTGTGTGTGTGTGTGTGTGTGTTTCTCTCTCCTCCCCTACTCTTAGGGATCGCCCTCCTTGATAGGGATGTGGGAAGACTTTTGAGTCTTCCCACCACCATCTAATTTTCCCAGCTTTAACCATTTGGACTTTTTAATTAAAATTTTGGAACCTTAGCCTATGGAAGTCTTAACCTTAGGTCTTTGAAGCTCCAGTGATGCACATTGCTCTTTTGCAGACTGCCCCCCTTTGGATCCCTATTTTCTCTCCTTGATACGTGCAGAGACCGGTCTGACAGCCTTACCAATATTCTAGCTTTTACTCCCCTGGTACTTCCTCATATTAAATGATCAGTTTAATGTGAGAAAATCATTTGGGAGAATTAGATATTAGTTTTCATGGTATTACCTCTCTCTTGAAATCATAGTCGCCCTCGACTATGAGGTAGAGAAGATAAAGCCTAATCATTAGTCCATTTGCTAGCGGGTAGAGGATCCCTATTTTACCCTACAACACCGTTCCACAATGGATGACTAGTCCATTTGGTGCTTGAGAGCCTTAGCTGCCGCAAGCATGTCTACACAATAGTCTGTATCAATTTTCCATAGTAGAGTGACAAACTCTACTTAGTGTTTGGGAGACGTCGTCTCCACAAACATGAACCTAAGCATGCATACTTATTAACATTTGTGCACGATAAAGAAAAGAGAGAGTCTTATAAGACAGAAACTTTGTTCATTTATACGTATTTACATTTGCTTACTCTAGGGACTCATTGTAAGAAGGTTTAGGTTATCCTTTAATTGTATGCATTGCATCCATCTAGCATCTTCAAAAGGATAATTTTAAAACTTGATAAGATGTTGTCGGATAGTCTTACCGCCTCTCAATACATTGTCTTCGTGTTGGAGAATGGACTCGGGTTGCAACACCTCTTCTTGATCCTCGATCTCCGATGGGTCTTCAACGCTTGCTTCTTGAGGTGGCTCTCCTTTGTAAGGCTTTAGTAGGATCACATGGAAGGCATTGTGTATGAGCCAATGGCTGGGCAACTTGAATTGCTGGGCCATCTCATTGATTGGCCTAAGAATCTCAAAGGGGCCATAATACCTTTTTGCTAATTTAGCATAGTACTTTTGATGTCCCGTAGGATTCTTGCCTGTTGTGTGCCTTAACTGAGCCTTCGTGGAAACTTAAGCAAGACTCAATCATTTTGTTTAAAGGCTAGAGCTCTTTTGTGCTTATCAGCAGTAGCCTTTTGCCTTTGTTTAGAGATGGAAATAACATCCTTAATCTTTTGGAAAGATTCTTGTAGGTCTCGGCTATATTCATCTGCAGCGAAGATCTTCCCATGTACCTTGAGTAGCAAGGGACTTTTTTATCTTCCCTCTATCACCTCAAAGGGTGCTTTTCCCGTGGAAGTATGTACAGTGTTATTGTAAGCATACTCCAGTAAAGGTAAGTACTTCTCCCATTGGGACTTTTGATCTATTGTGACATAAGCTTTTAATAGATCAAGAATTGTTAGGTTAGCTATTTCACTTTGGCCATACGTTTGCGGGTGATAGGCCGAAGAGAAATTTAGCCTTGTACCTAAATTCTCAAAGAGACCCTTCTAAAAATTATTGGTCATTCTAGGATCTCTATCTGACACTATAGACATTGGCAAGCCATGGTACTTGAAGATTTGTGATATAACAAGGGTTGCCATTTGATGGGCCTTGATAGTCTTTTTGACATGTGTGAAATGTACTTGTTTCCTAAACCTGTCTACTATCGTCCATATCCGTGTATTCCCATGGATAGACTTGGGTAATTCAAAGATAAAATCCATGGATATGCTCTCCCACGGTGAATTAGCGATTGATAAATGTTAAGACAATCCAGGTTTCTTCCCTCTATCAAACTTCTTCTTTTGGCATATTTAACATTTAATGGCCTAGTAACTTGTGTGTAGAAGAAAATAGCATGAACATAGAGAGCATTTCATTAGAATAGATTCCTAATGAGATTAACAAGAGTGCTTGGGTGGAGAGAGCAACAAAAAGCATAACACCTAGTTAGATAGCATGAACAATACTTCAAAAGAGAGAGAAATTAAGCAATTGACAACAATTGAGGACCGAATTTGCATGGAGCTGGTCCCCCCTCCAAAAGGCTTTGTATTATGGTTTCTCCATCAAGAGAGACATTTTACAATACAATTCTTTGTGTTCCTTCAATACTAGCTAGTGCAATGAAGATGGAAACTTCGTGCACTAAGCAAAACACTTATCAAACACAACATCAATTCCCTCATGGTCTCAGACCCAAGACCTCACACACCTTCGAAGATGGTGAGAGCTAGTGGGGAATGAGAGTAGATTGAGAGGAAGAAGGAGTATTCTTACGAGAAAGATGTACATCTCCTCACATAATCACTCATATTAGCATAGCTTAGCTTAGTAATTAGCATGGTAGAGAAGATGAGCATGCATTGTCGCTTGGCTCTTGGTTGGATTTGCCTCACAAAGCCAAGAGTTGTTGGTGTAGGCCTCCCTTCTCACAAGCTTGGAGTAGGTGGTAAGCTTTCCATTAAAGCTTGAGAAGGAGAGAGAGTCTTCTTTGCTTCACACATGAGATTGTGTGAGTGTGTGTGTGTGATAATGCCTTGCAAAAATCAACCCCCTCTCTCTCTTGGTCGACCTCCCTTGCTAATTACTCATGCTACAGCCCTATTGGACCTCCCCAGCCTCAGCCAACGGAAATTAAGCAGCATACGTGATAGCCTTCTGACATGTGTCCCCCTTTCCCCTTTTGTGAGAGCTTTAGGTAATTAATAAATGCAACTAAAATCTCATTGTACCCCTTTGCCTACTAGCCAATAGGAATCAGGCAACCCATTGGGCTGTTCAATGCTCATTGGTCCCCTTGGGAGACTGTCCAATAGTCTTCTAGAGAGCTTAATTCTTATTGGTTCTTTTATTAAGTGTTTTTAAATTAATTAAACTAGATTTACTCTAGCCTAATTCTCATTGGTCCACCTCCATGGCCATCCAAGGATTTGAGTACACCTTGTGGGCATCTGGCCTAGGGAGCTGACATGTGTCCCTCTTCCCCTTGTGTACAAATGAAGCTTGTAAGTGTGTGTGGGTGTTTCTCTCTCATCCCTTACTTCTTGAGCTCGCCCCCTCCTATGTAGGGCTTGACAAAGACTTTTTGGGACACACTCAAAGCATCCAATTCCCCTAATGTTTGACCTTTGGACACAACCTTTGAATTTTGGAACCTTAACATTTTGAAGGTCTTAATGGGCTGAACCTTAGGGTCTTTTGAGCCCATTGTTGCACATAGCTCTTTTGCAGATGGCCCCCCCTTTGGATCCCTATTTTACCTCCTTTGGATCCCTACTGTGGCCGGTCTGCTAGCTTAACCAATATTCTAGCTTTTTCTCCCCTGGCACTTCCCCATATTAAATGATCAGTTTAACATAAGAAAATCATTTAGGAGAAGTAGATATTGATTATTATGACATTACCTCTCTCTTGAAATCATAATCGTCCTCTACTATGGGGTAGAGAAGATAAAACATATTCATTAGTCCTTTTCATAGCGGGTAGAGGATCCCTATGTTACCCTACGACATCGTTCCAGAATGGATGACTAGTCCATTTGGTGCTTGAGAGCCTCAGCTGCCGCAAGCATGTCTGCACATTAGTCCTATCAGTCTTCCATAGTAGAGTGACAAGCTCTACTTGGTGTTTGGGAGACGTCGTCTTCGCAAACTTGATCTAAGCATGCATACTACTTCATTTTTGTGCACAATAAAGAAAAAGAGAGTCTTATAAGACAAAAACTTTGTTCATTTTAAACATTTGTACATTTGCTTACTCTAGGAAAGCATTGTAAGCATTGACAAGGTTTAGGTTATCCTTTAATTGTATGCAATGCATCCATCTAGCATCTTCAAAAGGTTGAGTCTTAAACTTAATAAGATATCGACGGATAGTCTTACCGCCTCTTAGTACCTTGTCTTCATGTCGGAGAATGGACTCGGGTTGTAGCACCTCTTCTTGGTCCTCGATCTCGGTGGGTCTTCAATAGTTGGTTCTTGACGTGGCTCTCCTTTGTAAGGCTTTAGTAGGCTCACATGGAAAGCATTGTGTATGAGCCAATGACTGGGCAACTTGAGTTGATAGGACATCTCATTGATTGCCCTAAGAATCTGGAAGGGACCATAGTACCTTTTTGCTAACTTAGCATAGTACTTTTGGTGTCCCGTAGGATTCTTGCCTGTCGTGTGCCTTAATCGAGCCTTGGGAAATTTTAATAAGACCCAATCATTTTCTTTAAAGGCTTGGGCTCTTCTGTGCTTATCAGCAGCATCCTTTTGTCTTTGCTATGAGATAGAGATAGCATCCTTAATCTTTTGGAAATATTCTTGTAGGTCTCGGCTATATGCATCTGCAGCGAAGATCTCCCCATGTACCTTAAGTAGCAAGGGAATTTTTTATCTTCCCTCAATTACCTCAAAAGGTACTTTTCCCGTGGAAGTATGTACAGTGTTATTGTAGGCATACTCCACTAAGGGTAAGTACTTCTCCCATTGCGATCTTTGATCTACTTCCGTTACATAGGCTTTTAGTAGATAGAGAATTGTTAGGTTAGCTATTTCACTTTGGCCATCCGTTTGCGGGTGATAGGCTGAAGAGAAGTTTAGCCTTGTTCCTAAATTCTCAAAGAGACCCTTCCAGAAATTACTAGTCATTCTAGGATCTCTATCCGACACTCTGGGCATTGGCAAGCCATGGTACTTGAAGATTTGTGAAATGAAGAGGGTTGCCATTTGATGGGCTTTGATAGTCTTTTTGACAGGTAAAATGAGCTTGTTTTCTAAACCTATCCACTATCGTCCATATTCCCGTATTCTCATGGATAGACTTAGGCAATCCAAAGATAAAATCCATGGATATGCTCTCCCATGGTGAATTAGGGATTGGAAAAGGTTGAATCAATCCAGGTTGCTTCCCTCTATCAAACTTCGTCTTTTAGCATGCCACACATTTAGAAACATACTCTTGTATGTTTGTTTTCATGGTAGGCCAATAGAAATATGTTTCAATCCCCTTTAGGGTAGACTGAATCCCTCTATGCCCTGCATAAGGAGGAGCCATAGAGAAGATAACCATCTTGTGAAGTAAATGGTTCCTCTTTCTTCCCTAGTGCAAGGGCTGAAATCACATCTCTAAAATCGGGATCAATAGCATACTCATCTATCATAGAAGATAGATCATTGTGAGTTGCTATGGAAACCGCATTCACTCTCGGCCATCTTGAGAGTGCATCGGCTACTTGATTATGCTTGCCAGCTATGTGAGCAATATGAAAATGAAATTGCGAAAGGAAATTTGCCCACCTCATTTGTTTGTCGGAGAGCTTGGTCTGCGTCATGAAGTACTTAAGACTTTGGTGATGCGTTCGCAGAATGAAAGGAGTCCCCAATAAATAGTGCTTCCATGAGTCTAAGGCATGTAGAACTGCAAGGAGTTCCTTTTCATATATGCCTAGAGCTTGCTCAATAGGGTCGAGCCTTCGACTTTCATAGCCTATAGCGTGCCCTTCTTGAAGCAAAACAGCTCCAAGGCAATCACCACAAGCGTCACATTGGACCTCAAATGGCTTTGAGAGATCCGGTAGTGTAAGCATAGGTTGAGAGATAAGCTTTTCAATAAGCTTTTCGAAAGCATTGTTCTCCTTGGCAGACCATGTGTACCTAACATTTTTCTTTGTTAGGTCATGTAATGGTCCTGCTATTAGTGAGAACTTTTCTACGACAATGTCTTGATCAACTATCCTTATTTGATGATAGCCACTTTTTAGGTCGATCCTACTGAAGTAGGTGGACCCTTGTAGCTTATCAAATAGGTCTTCTATCCGTGGAATGGGAAACCTATTTTTGATAGTGATCCTATTTAGTGCTCTATAGTCGACACACATACGATATGTGCCGTCTTTCTTTTGCACTAGTAGCACAGGAGAACAAAATGGAGATGAGCTAGGCCTAACCATGCCCTTCTCAACTAACTCATGCACTTGCCGCATAATCTCCTCTTGTTGAGCTTGCGAAACTCTATAAGGAGGTTTGTTAGGCGGTGAACTTCTTGGAAGAAGTTCAATTGCATGGTCATCATTGCCTCGTTTAGGAGGTAGCTCACAAGGGATGTCGTCTAACTATAAAGACATCTTGAAACCCCTTGAGAAAATTGGATAACTCTAATTCCTTTTGATTGTGTATATTTTCTTTTGCTAAAACATTAGATTCGTTTTGAGAATCTTTAACAAAAATCATGTACACGAAAATAGAGCTCTTTATTGACTTGTTGAAAGCTTGTGTATGTACAATGGGTATAGTGTTACCCATTTCCTTAGCATCTATATACATATCTTTTTCCCTGAACTTAAAGGAGATTCTCCTTTCAGGGAATTTAACATTGGTAGCCATGCAATCAAACATGGTGCCCCTAGGATTACATCTTCATGCTTGAGAGGAGAGATAAAGAAGTCCTCTTTGTCCACATGGCTTTGGACATGGAGCCTCAATTTCCCGATTAAGGGAGTGACTAAAGCTTCTTGCCCCTTGAAAGCACCGTCTGCGGGTAGGACATCTCCCATCTCGTAGACTTGTATGCCTAGCTTGGTGGCCAACTCTATAGATATAAAATTGTGAGTAGAACCAGGGTCAAAGAGAATAAAAGCATCATGTTCTCTTACCTTTCTCCAAGCATGGCATAGAGGAGATCCTTTGTGGTGAATTTCCTCCTCTTGTATTTTGACCAAGGTAGTTCTAGGAGGTTCATGGCGGGTGTTCTTTTGGGGACAAGCGCGGTACGCATGCCCTTGCTCGCTGCACTTGAAACATCGGTTATCCTTGCGATAATACTTGAACTCTTCAGGAGAGAGTTTATTTTTGCCTTTATAAACTCCCTTCTCTTTATCTTTGTTGGGGTTGCCCTTAGGAGACTTTTGGACATTGTCCTTCCCCTTAGGCTCATTGGAACCCTTGTTGTCCGTGGGCTTACAATTTCTTCTAGCCCCTGTTTGGAAATTGATTCGAGAGGCCACCATAGTATAGTGTATAACCGCCGATATGGTGCGTAGCCTTTGGGAGTTGACATACTCCGCCATTTCTTCACTTAAGCCCGCAAAAAATTGTTGCTTTTGCTCTCCAAAATCCAACTTTTTGAAGACAGTGGCTTTGAGTTGTAGGTCCCAAAACTTGTCTACATATTTGTGAATGGATTCGTAAGGAGAGAGCTTTAAGCTTCGCCATTTGGTGAGTACTTTGTCTTTGGCATCGGTGCTCAAAAACTGCTTCATAATGGAATCTCTTAAAGCTTTCCATGTTTGTGGAGCTTCACCGTTGGCCCGTGGGCTAGACGACCATTGCTTGGCGGACTTTTGAAAGTGCATGCTACATGGCGTAGCTTAGAGGACTCCGTGAAGCCCTCATCTCCAAACGCCGCATTGAATTGTTGGATAAAGGCCAAGACTTTGTCCGTAGCACCAAAAGTGCCATCGTAGGTAAGGAAAGAGATGCTCTTCCCTCCCTCTTTGAACTTCTTGAGCTTGGATGACCTCTTCTACGTGGCATAGGATTTCCTATGGCCTCTTCTTTTTGATGGTTCAAAGGTTGCACCATCACTTTCTTCAGAAGATGAAGAATTTGAGGAAGATGGAGAAGAGGGTGACCTCTTTCTCGCCTTTTACTTGCCTTGATCTTTGTTGTCTTCACCATCACTTTCATAAGAGGAAGAGGATGAAGAAGATGGAGAACAGGGTGTCCTCTTTCTCACCTTTTACTTCTCTTGCTTTTTGTCATCCCTCTTTGAAGTATGGTGTGGAGAAGTATGCGATGGTCTTCTCCGTTTTGGAGGTGATGGAGAGCGTTTAGCCCGCCATCTTCGTGGAGCCATCTCTGTCGAGGTGGCGGGACACTCACTTCTTTCTTGTTCCATCGGTAGAGGCTCTTGAGTTCTCCTTTGAGAAGGAGATGCGTCATCAAGGAGCAAATTTCTGAGCCCTTCATAGGGATCCTCTTCTTCTTCCCAAATCAGAGAGAGACCTCTTTTGGAAGTCTCATAAGGAGGCTTCCTAGGTGTTTGATGCATGGTTTTTAAGACCCCTTCTGAAAATGCAATAAAGGCACAGTCAGTTGTTGGGGAGATGAGGATACTCTAGTCCAAGGGATCTCGAAAGAGAAGAAAAATCTACTTCACAAGCACCAAAGAGTAAAAAGTGCCATAGACAGAAGATACGTGGGAACGAGCTCTTATGCATGCCTACAACCTATATCTTACAGAATAGCCCATTCTAGGTGTGAATTTCTAGTGAAATTTACACGAGGATGTTCGTGTGGACTCACAGCATAGCATACTCCGTTTTCACTTTTTTACCGACAGTAAATATTTTTTTACCACAGTAAATATTTTTCACCTACATATTAAATACGAATCACTTTTTACCTACAGTAACTTTTTTTACCCATGGTAAATATTTTTTACTGCACCATAAGTATTTGGTAGGTAACAGTTCACTGTTACTAGAAGCAGTGATTGGGCATCAACAATGCAGTTACAGGAGGAGAAAAGGGGAAAATCTTATGGTAAAGGTGAGTCAACAAGGATAAAGACTTTTGAGTTGAAAAGAGACATGCTGATTTTTTCAAAGAACACATGTCAAAAGAAGCCATGGTTGAGGATTTTTTGAGAATTTGATATTCAGGAGGACCCAGCTGCCACCTCCCCCCCGCAGGTCCCCCCTTGACATGTGCAAAACCTCCAGTTTCAACAGCCACCTTACCTGCTCTTAAATGCTGGTCAAGGCCTTATCCCCATGTGTCACAATCAGAAAAATAAGCATTTACCCTCCCCTCTCACATCACTCTAGAGAATATCTTGATGGTGACATATCAGGTGACCTCAATCTGTTGACCACCCTAAGCAAAAAGTAACCCCAATCAGCGGATTTAAGCATGTTTATCCCTAATCCTAAACCCTCTCAGAAACCTATATAAGGAGGCCTTCTCTCACTCAAAACCAGCACTTCACCCACTTCACCAAGCAATGAAGCTATGACGACATTGCTCACAACGAGGAGCTATGGATGGAGCTCTACTCTCTCTCCCTCTCTCCCTCTCCCTCTAGTATGCTACATTACTAGCCCTAAAACCTAAATAAGGAGTCTTCTCTCATGCTTGTGCGCTCCTTGCCGCACTGTCGAAGCAAGGGACTTGCCAATACACCGTGTGCGAGCCACAAACGGCTCCAAGCACACAACAAGCCTAAACTAGCAAGCTCAAGAAAACAAAGGGTGTGTCACTCACCGCTCTACGCTCGCCTTCGTGGTGGATTCCTCGCCGCGATGAAGAAGAAGCTGCAGTCGTGCCGCGCTCAACCGCTTCGCCGCCGTCGTGCCTTCGTAATGCTCGATCGCACACACACTCTCCCTCTCTCTCTCTCTCACACACACACACACACAAGGAGGTGAAGAAGAAGAAGATGGAGATGGAGCAAGAGCACTCTTCAATTGCACAAATGAGAGAATGAGTAAAAATTAGGTTTAGTTGGCTTTTATAGGAGCTCACCCCATTCACACTTGGGCGCCCATGCTTAACCAACTAATCCCTTGAATGTCCAAGTTAAAGTGCGCCTCTCATCGGCGATCACTCTACCTTTCCCTATTGGTCCGACAAGCCCGGTACCTGACTCTATCGAATACATAATACACGTCCGTCGTAGGTGATGGGGTGTCCGTGTGCCGTGAGGGTTAACATGCCCCCCTTCCTGATGTAGATTCCGTCCTCGGAAGCTATTGAGTTGAAGCTGGTTCGTCGAGGTGGAAGAGCATTTGAGATGAATGTCCTTAGCCTTCTTCAGTCACTGCAAAATCAAACAACATTGGCACAGTAATTGCATTCTCTTAAAAAGAATATGCAGTTTTAGGTAGACAAATTGATTGGTCAAAGAATTTCAAACAATTTGTTAGCAATGAACATTAAATTTCAATGTAATCAAATGCATAAACAGATGTAAAGGTAGAAAATTAAACAAGTCTGGGGTCGCTAATTTGACGGTCGAAAAGCACTAGAGATCGAATATTAATACCATGGGTAAGCTTCTTAATTTTCTGTGGTCAATTAAGTTGTTTAATCGCGAGAGCCAAGTATTCATGTTCGAGGGCTGACTAGAGGCTATATCTAGAAGACTTTGTAGTTAAGCTACCATAAAAGGAATTTCTCATGAAATCATCGCCTGACTGATTACTTTTTCTTTGACCCCCCAAAGTCTTTTCACATTGATTCAGTTTTGTTGTGTGTGCTTATTTTGTATGCCTCGGGTTTTTTGCTTTTCAAGGAAAAGCGCCCACGCTGGGAACCTCTAGGGCTCTAGTACCATAGGCGATACATGTGAGTGAAGTACCAAATCAAGCTGAGATTTCTCTTCCAGCTTAAAATTTTACATTGTGGCACTTTGATTTTTTGCTTGTTCATTTTCAACATTTTAATTTTGTAACTTTGGGGGGTCATATAACACTGTTACACTCCCCAGGCTCATCACATTAGTAAACTCCCTTTATAATACTTACGCTAAAGGTCAATAGGGTTAAGCCCACTAGAAAGCCCTAGTACATTTCATACAATGCTGCCTAAATCGGATTAAGAACCTAAGTAACCATTGCTTATTAGGAAGGCATTCCCCATGGTATTAAGAGAAGATTTCTAATATCTAGCTTGGTCAAACTAGCTTAGTCGGACTGCTTGATTTTTAAACCTAGACAAGTGATTATGACAAAACATTGCATTGAATTAAATGTTTGATACTAAGCCAATGCGCTGAATATTATGCTACCAATCACAATCAAAGCAGACAATCATAGATGCAAAAAGATAACGGCAATGCTAATGGACAAGAAACACCTGTTTGTGTTGATGGTCGTGCTTGATTTGAAGGTTCCATGAACGTCCAAATCCTATCAATAGCAACACGCTCCTGTACACACTAGGAAACAAAAGGAATACCTCCAGGAGGCACATTAGTGGGAAAAGAGATCTTTGCTAATCACTCAACTCTAAAACAGAAACACTCCTATCGTACTAATCTTACCTACCCTCCATCACTCAAGTGATGAGGATCAAAGGTGTTTTATGGCATAGGTTTCTGTTTCACTGAACCAGATGTGACATGTGTAGGTCTGAGTCAATGTTTTGACTTTTATTGTGCATACTCGTTTGCTAATTGCTCTTGCTCTTTATTTTTTGTTTTTTGTGAGTATAAAGCTTTATATGTACATTCCCTAAGATTGGAATTGAGAGGTCAGGGAAAAAGGTTGAGAGGGAAGCAAGTGAATGATGACTGTCAGCAAACACTCCCCCCTTCCTTGGGTAGATCATACCGTTTGAAATGAGCTTGTCACCCTTTGAAACCAATTGTTCCAGTTGGTAATAGGTGAGGATTTTTGCCAGTAGTTTTCTATTACCCTAGGCACCTTGTCGAGCTGCAAGGGTGGTAAGGTACTCTCCCAGGATCGAACTTGAAGTGGTTCATTAGGTGATTCTTGAACACTGGGAGGTGTGGATTCTTTTGTAGCTTCATGGAGGTCCACTACTATAGATGGAGACTGTGTAGAAGCTTTTACCTCTATGGATGTATTACATGATGAGCTAAAAGCTTCATGGGACTCCCCCCTTCCTGAGCTAGGTGGAACAAATCGTTCTTTCTTTGGTACCCAAACTAGCTCTAGAACGGGTGTGTAGCATTCTGTGATTTTTTTCTTTTCACGATCATTGATTCGTTTTGGAGCTACGGGATTGGGCTCACTTGGGTCAGGTGATAGGTAAGAGCACAATCTACGTTTTGGAACCCAGATTTGGTCATTCCCTTGATAGTAGCCTTGGGCTTCCAATAGTCGTTTAGGGATCCATCGCAACATTTTCTTACTTTTCTTGGAGCGAGTGGTACGTTTCTTACAAGGTTTCTGTTTTTTAGCACTAGCTATGGTCACTAAAGAAGCTTTAGGGACCCACTTGTATGTTTTCTTTGTGACCTTAGGATGAGTCTTGTCAGAAGCGATATGCATTGCTTGTAGCATATTTAAGGGTATAGGCATTTCATCCCCCTCAGGTGTTACCCAGGTCGTCCCCCTATTTCCCCAAGTGTCTATGGTTGATGCTAGGTGGACCCAATCCACATTGTCTGATTCCGTCATACCCGGTAACACATCCATGTAAGGAGAATCTTGGCCAATGTCTGTATCCTTCTTACAAGTGTAACAATATTGTAGTGGGGCCGAGTGAACTGTGGTGTTAGAGCGATGATCAATAATGGTTTTACTCCCTAAGGGGTGTACCTTACCAGTCACCAAATCCACTCTAAGGACAGAGTCTTGGAATTGCAAATAGACATGATTTTTAGACCAATCATGAACCATTTGTGCTTCCCTCATGAATGGTCGTCCTAAAATCATTTCATATGACATAAGGTGTTTAGAGAAATCCATTACAATGAACGTATGTCGAACCTTGTGTCCTAGAACTTTGATCTTAAGATCCTTGAGCATCCCCATAGGTTTGGCTATGGTACCATTTGCCATCTTTACCACAATGTTAGTAACACTGAGGCGGGGTTTTCCCATGGATTCCCAACAATCTTTTGTAACGATGCTAACTCCCGCACCACCATCAAGAATTCCCTTTATAGTTAATCCCTTGGTAGTGATGGGTAGGGTCGCATTAGACTCGTCGCCTTCAAAATACTGCCCTAATTCGTTAATGGGTACCTCGATCACAGACTCGTGTCCATCTAAGTCAAGTGATTGCACATGATTTTCCTCATCAATCATAATCGAGTCAGGCCTATTTGGTTGCGCAAACTGCGGTAATCCCATTCGTAGCTCTCCGTTAAGGAATGCTCGAAGTGCAAGGAATAACTCAGGATCTCCATACAGCTTTGCTATGATCGTGGTTCGGACCTCAGAAGACATGAAGTCCACTAGTTTGGCAACATTCATTGGCGTTTTGCAGGGTGTAGGTCCTTGACTAGGAACTGGTGAGGATGGAATCTCATATTCCTCAATGGGATCAGGTATTCCTTCGTTAAACATCCTTTCCAACAAGAAGGGTGTATGCTCACTTTCTGATGTCCTGTCCTCACTCCCTTCTTGGATGATACTAGATATGGCTAACGGTCTATGGTTCATGTGGGGTGGATGAACTTGCGTGG
Source organism: Adiantum capillus-veneris (assembly GCF_014529385.1). NCBI lineage: Eukaryota > Viridiplantae > Streptophyta > Polypodiopsida > Polypodiales > Pteridaceae > Adiantum > Adiantum capillus-veneris. The sequence continues at coordinate 16,158,465 of NC_140945.1, read as the reverse complement.
GAAACACTGTGTCATGAATTTTGACCTGCATGGGTTCTGGTTCTAGTTTCCTTTGAGTCTCCTCCACTAAACCTCTTAGATGTTTCACCTGCTCAATCTCGTCTAGTGGGTTTGGGTACGTCCCAATCTTCTTTTTACGATTCTTCCCTTTTTGCCCCTGCGGTTTATCTTGGGGGTCTTGGATTAGATTTGGAAACACTTGTGGTGTTTTCAGAGGCTCTTTATGGTTTTCTCTCATTCGGTTTTCATTTGGTTCCATGTTACGGTTTTCCTTGTCGGTCTTTCCCTTTGTGGTATTGGTTCTAGTCTCCATTGTCTCGACTGAATCTGAATCATCCTCGAGGTCATTCATATACACGGGGTCATCTCCTGTTCCTATGTTTGTTTTGGAACGTGGCTTTGAATTTTCCGTATTCTGCGACTTCTTCCTTCGTGTCTTCTTTTTCTTTGCTTGGATAACTGACGCGGTATCTCTCTCTTCGAGGATATGTCCTGGCCCTTGAAGCATGGACCGTGTAATCGCATAAGCAGGTGCGACGGGTGGTATTGGCGATGTCACACTAGCAATTTCGACCAAATTCAGGGGTGTGATTTAGGCGCATTTGGGTTATAGGGGCATTGGGCAATCAAGTGATCTATGCCACAACGATTACATGTGAGTATTGGCATTGCAGACGTGCTCCCTTGATTCATTTGCATCTGTGCAGCATTCTTTTGCAGCCTAATAGGGCACTCCGCTGCTCGATGTGGTCCACCACACTCGTAGCATTGAAGAGGTGGCCTCCTAGCCTGGGTGTTGATATTTTGACCTCTAGATGCGAGAGCAGCAGCTTGATAAACCGGCTTGACTTGTCCCCAACAATCTTCCATGTAGTATATAGGACACTCTTCCAATGTATCAAGTCCGTAGGCAATACTAGTGTCTATTTCCTCCTCACAGCCATCTGCATAAGCATTAGATGGCTCGCAACCCACTTGGTTCATAGGGGCGACTCTTGGATGCGGGGGCTGCGGTCCTAGCACAGGAGGTGGTAGCGGTGTAGCTTGTACAACATTTTGAGATCTAGGGACCATGTGTTGCGGTAGTTGCTCAACAGGTGGAGTAGGCATCAATACAGGAGCTCGAGGCGCATCCGTCCAGGCTACAGGTGGTCTATTTGCCATCATACGTTTGATCATTAAACAATCCTTAGCTTGGTGACCATACCTACCACATGCGTTGCAAGTTCCATTAAATTTTACTCTAAACGTAGGGCACTCACTAGTGCTATGTGGACCTAAGCAAATGGAACACCATTGTTGCTCCCTTCTTGGATACATGTGACTATTTTGAGGGGGTCGATTATCCTTAAGAGACTCTTGGATTGCCTTGGTGAGGTCTGTCAAGAATGTCTCAAATACCTTTGGCTCATTGGCAATGGGCTTTGCAGTCATGGGTTCATACTCAATGGCTTGTGAGCTAGTGGATCTCGTGTCAGTAGACACCCTCATGCCTGCTATCATCAAGTTGTCCTCTAATTGGATTGCATTGGCAGTGACATCTTCCCAGGTTGTGATACCTCTAATCACTAGTCCATGATAGATTCCTTCATTCCTCAACCCTCGAATGAATCGATCAAGCAGTTGGTTATTGTTGAAGCGCTCATTTAGAGGGCAACGAGAGTTTAAGTGCTTTAGACGACTAATGAAGTCCCTTACTGACTCTCCTTCCTTACGTTCGGCCTTCTGTAGCTGAGATGCTACACCCCAAAGCACACCTTCTCGTATGTACTCCTTTAGAAACAACCTTCGAAGGGTAGGGTAGATTGTTTTCTCGTCCACCCTTAGGGTCCTATACCAATCTCCAGCCTTCCCACTTAATGTCAAGCTTAAGGCATTGCACTTATGTAGTTCGTTGCGTTCCCCTAAGGAATCACATACTTGTTCAAACACTTCAATGTGTTTTCTTGCATCTTCGTCCCCATTGAATTTTTGCGTGAGTTTGGCAATTTGTACTGCCTTACTTCTAGGCTCTCTATCAGATGCGTGACGCATATTTTCCGCGATAGATCGACCTATGGTTTGAGCAAACGCTGCCAAGTCACCTATGTGAGGAGGCAGGGTCGGTGGAGGTACTCTTGGAATCATATGTGGGAGAGGAACGGGTACCGGTCTTGGCATATGTGTGGATGATGCAGGATATGGAACATAACCGGGCATAGGTCCACTCGGATAAGGGCTAGGGAGCAGCACTCGAGGAGCATAAGCAAGTGGTACAATTGGAGGTGTGGGGGCCATGTGTGCATAAGGGGCTAGAGGCACATATGGTCGAGGCCCCATATTAGGTACTACGACACTAGGTAGTGGCACTGCGCTAACCGTAGATGTCATCGGTACATTCTCTGTCAGGCTTATCCCTGGAGTAAGCACTATGTTTTCCTTAATAGAGGGTTGAGCCAAGTTAGGGAAGCTAAAGTTGTCGCTCGGAGGCTCAGATTGCATAGAGACCCCAGGTGAAACGACGTAAGATGGATCCATGGGGCTCATTAGAGGAGTCTCCATTTGTGATAGAGTAGGCTGTTGAGCCTTGCTCGTATCCAGAAATCTCATGGGGCCAGTTGAGAGTATATTTACCCCTCGGTTTTGCCTTTCTGATGGAATAATGCCATGGATAACATTACAAATCATTTTCTGTTGATCTTCGATGCTCGTGGCACTAGAGGTGGATTGTACAATCTCTATCCATCCTACATGGTGGGCGTGGCCAGAGTGTAGATCCGTCAACACCTCAGTGTGGAGGTCGTATGTCCAATGATCATTAATGAACAATCCTTCTAGAGTCGACGTGTTAACGGTTTCTTGTGAGGTAGAAGCAATGTTGCTCCCCGTGGTTTTACTTGTCACCAACGGTACTCTAGAGGGAACTTCTGAAGGAGGCAGCTCAACAGGGCCTTCTTGGTAAGAAGTTGGCAGGATATCCACATGGACACTCTTTGGGGGTGTGGGGTCCACGTGCGATGTGAAAGGAGAGTCCACTTCCCCACCCCCTTCGTGTGCTTCATTTGCATCAGGTTCCGAGCGAGTAGCTCTACCTAATGTTTCCATGAAACGGCTAAACATACTAGTACTAGGCTGTGGAGCTTCGGGAGGTGCATGGCCTTCTCTCTCAGTGTTTTGGGTAGGGTATGCTTCCATGATTTCTGAGTCGGAGGAGGAATCACTAGCGGCTATTTTAGGGTCTTGGGTGGTGCTACCTTGTGTCCCCGCTGAGGGTCTAGAGCTTATCGTGGATGGGTAATGGGTGTCCGTATGAACAGAGGCACTCTCAATATTCTCGTGTTCTAGCACCCGCCCAGAGCGTAAGTGCATGTGCTTTTGATACCCTAAGGTGTCAAAAAGTTGCTCTAGGAGGCCTTGTGATTAGTTTTTAGCGTGTTTTTTGTTTGTTTTTTTGCTAGATTTTTTAGAGCGTGTCGTGGAATGGGCCGTGTGATAGCTCGAAACGAGCGTATCGGTCAGAGGGTCGTGCCGTGCTTTACAGCCCTCCGTTTGGTCACTCTATGCCCTCGGAATCCCTAAAACTGTCAATTTCCAGTAGGGAACTAGGCCCAAACTAGAAAGTCTAAGGGTGCAAGTGGGAAGAGAAAGGAGGAGAGTGGAGGACTTGTCCCACATGCTCTCATTCTCTCTTGAGGGAGTAGGGTATATATATAAGAGTGAGTCTAGTATATATCATAGGACTGAGGCCTGGGCCTGGGCTTGGGCTTGGGCTTGGGCTTGGGAAAATGATCCCGATCCCGATCTATCTTTTATACAAACCAACCCGTCCGTTTTAAGAGTCACGTTTTTTATTTTCGAAAAATTTCGCCGCCTGCTCGCTCGCGTTTTTAATTTCCGAATTTTTTTTTAATTTATTTTTTGGAGAAACAATAAATTATTATTATTATTATTTTTTTTTTTTGGGTGCAGAAAATACAGAAATTGAAAACGCAGATATGCAGAAATTGCAGAAAACGCAGATATGCAGAAATTTCAGAAAACGCAGAAATTGAAAAAACGCAGAAATTCAGAAATTGCAGAAAATTGCGGAAATTGCAGAAATTGCAGAAAAAACGCAGAAATTGCAGAAAATGCAGAAATTGCAGAAAATTGAAAAAAACGCAGAAATGCAGAAAATTGCAGAAATTGAAAACGCCGAACTTGAAAATGCAGAAATTGCAGAAATTGAAAAAACGCAGACAATAGCAGAAATTGAAACTTGACAGCAAATGCAGAAAACGCAAAAAACAGAACTCTCCACACACCCCTTCCCTGCCTTTCCTATGATAGAAATTGCACCACAAGGAAGCGTAAACTGCTAACCGAGCTTAGTGTAGGGCATATCCCCGGCAACGGCGCCAAAAATGTGCGCTCCTTGCCGCACTGTCGAAGCAAGGGACTTGCCAATACACCGTGTGCGAGCCACAAACGGCTCCAAGCACACAACAAGCCTAAACTAGCAAGCTCAAGAAAACAAAGGGTGTGTCACTCACTGCTCTACGCTCGCCTTCGTGGTGGATTCCTCGCCGCGATGAAGAAGAAGCTGCAGTCGTGCCGCGCTCAACCGCTTCGCCGCCGTCGTGCCTTCGTAATGCTCGATCGCACACACACTCTCCCTCTCTCTCTCTCTCTCACACACACACACACAAGGAGGTGAAGAAGAAGAAGATGGAGATGGAGCAAGAGCACTCTTCAATTGCACAAATGAGAGAATGAGTAAAGATTAGGTTTAGTTGGCTTTTATAGGAGCTCACCCCATTCACACTTGGGCGCCCATGCTTAACCAACTAATCCCTTGAATGTCCAAGTTAAAGTGCGCCTCTCATCGGCGATCACTCTACCTTTCCCTATTGGTCCGACAAGCCCGGTACCTGACTCTATCGAATACATAATACACGTCCGTCGTAGGTGATGGGGTGTCCGTGTGCCGTGAGGGTTAACAATGCTCCATGGCCACCATCCTCGCCATCATTCTCTAAGGTATTGATGTGTTGCTAGTAGGATCATACCTACTTGCTGGGTTGATTGTTTTTGACAAGGGATTATGCCATCCTTGGCTTGCTTCTCTATATCCTTGTTATGTATGATCAGATACCGTTGTATTGTTAAGCTGATATCTTGTGTATATATATGCTACATAAGGTCCCTAAGCTTCATTTCTATGTGTTTTGCCATATGTTTTGATGCCATCATAATGCCAGAAGTCTCACTTGCCTATGTGCACTATGTGTGAGGTCCCTAAACCTCTTAATTTAGGGTGGTGCTCCCTTTGTTTTGTTCTTTGCTTGTTTGCATGAGGCGTGGTTTGTGGAGTGTGCACGAGTACAGAGGCCACCCGATTGCACTGCTCTTTTTCCTGCTATCATTTTGGTGCCCCCACTGAGGAGGGCTACACAGACCTTCAATCCACAAGCAATGAAGATGTGCAATCTACAACATGGACGAATGGCGTGAGGAGTTTGCAAATTGGAGAACAGAAGAGGAGGAGGCTTTAGAGGCCTTAAAAGCTTTCATCGAGGTCTTGTTACCAGGTTGCAGTGTCATTGAAATTCAAGAAGTAAGTTCTTCTACATGCCTTGTTCGTGATCGTCGCCAACGAAGGAGAGTGAGAAGAAGAGCTTGATATACCTCTCCTCTCAACCTATGAGTGCTCCAGAAACCTCCAACGCACATGAGCTTGAAATATTCTATATCAACATACACGAAGGTACTGTGACACACATTAAGGGAAGAGAAAGCATCACCAGACCTCTCTTTCTTGAGGAGCCGACTAAGAGGAGGAAGATCACCTCTACACCTAAGTGGCCCAAGGCCGCAGCGCATGCTCAAGCGTAAGGTAACATTTGGCTTAATCTCATTAATAAGGGATTACATGACCACTACATGCAAGAAAAAGGCTAGTGAGCAGCCAACTTCAACCTCTAACTTGCAACCACGACTCTCACCCCTAAATCCTCTTGAAGCAAAGAGGCGAAGGCTTGCCTACAAGATTGCCGCCCGTCTGCGAGTGCTCCCAGTGCACTTTGTGAATCCAGACACCACCAATCCCAAGCCAACCTCCTGTCCGCGTGAAGATCACTTTGGATATTGTCCAAAGTGCTTTGGAGACCGGGTGAAAAGCCTCCCTGCCCTACCTTTGCTGCTAATTTTCAAGAAGTTATCTCAATCTAAGGAAACTATCTTAGTTGATGATGTGTTGCACATTAATGGTGTCACTTTCATTCGTCATGCTGATTATGGTAATAGCATCCAATTGTTGCTTGCTAAAAGGCTCAGCATTGTACAAAGTGTTGCCATCACGCCTTACGTCTTCACAGATGCATCAAGAAGAGTCGAAGTAATCCGAGGTGCTGACCTTCTGTGGCTGATCAGGCTCATTGGTCCCAAGGTGGTGCAACTAAGCTAGGCTCTTGTGTGTAAGTATGGATGCCAATAATGAGAATGAGGATCCCCGCATGTTTCCTTTCCATTTTGTGCGTCATATCCGTGTGAATATTTTTATTGATAGAAAATCTTTTATCAGCAAAGAATAGCCCTGTTGTTTGGAGCCGAGAGACTTGGGGAAATCTTGCGCTCTCCTCATCCTGTCATTCTACCCTTACTAGACTATTACCATTCCTTTGATGTGTCGATCTTCATCCTATTTTGAGCTAAGTTGTGCTAAAGCTCCAAATTGTAATTACCATACTCTATTTTAAAATAAATTGGAGTTGTTTGTGTAATTGTTTACTCTCTCACTTATGGCCTTCCCTAATTTTTATGGTAAGCCTGGGGAGGTTGCTCCAGACTTTTTGGATAATTTGGAAATGGCCTTTCTGGTATCGGGAAGGGATGACGAAGCTACTAAGTTAAGGGCCTTTCCTTTGGTCTTGAGGGAAGGTGCAAAATTATGGTATCAAACTTTGGCACCTGAAGAAAGAAGAGACTGGGAGTCCTTAAAGATGGCCTTCATCGAAGAATTTCGCCGCCATGAGCCTCCAGAGGAGATATGGAGACAGCTCTTAGAGCTATGCCAAACATCACCCAATGACTATTGAAGCTATGAAGGAAATTTTTCCAACCTGTGGGAGAAATGGTGTGCATCACTAGGTGAAGGAGAAAGGGCGCCAGAATGCCTAAAGAAGGATTGTTTCCTGGCAGGGCTTTACCCCATCCTTCGAGAAAAGGTAAAAGGTAAATTCCCAGATACCTTTGATAAAGCTATGACTTATGCAAGGGAGAAGGATAGGAAGTTAAAATTCCAAGCTCAACTACAAGGGGGAATGGAGCCTCCACCGCTAGCTCAACCTACGGCAAGGGTAGTAGCAGGGATAGGAGCAACAGACCAAGAGTCCTCTCAACATGAATTACTTCAACAAATCACCAATCAACTAGAGAGCCTGTCCATCAATCTGGTTCAAGGTGTAAGGGCTCCCCAGCCAGGAAATGAACGAAATAGACAAGAAGGACAAAGGCAAGCACGTGAGTACATTTGCTACAACTGTGGAGAGGTAGGTCACGGCATGTATTATTGCCCCCATCCACAATGCTATCAAGGAAATGGTAATCAAAGACGGCCTCCTCGCCAGCAAGTCACTCCTCCTCGAGCTAGGCCACTAAATGGACAAAATGCACGCGTGGCTCCACCAATCCAAATATTGAGACCCCCTCCTCCACCACCACAAGCACCAGCAAAGATCCCTCCACTACCGTCGGGAGGGGAGGACAGGGCTGTCTCTGTCATAAGTCTTGACAATGGTAAGGATAAAGGGAAAGAAAAAATGGAGGAAGCTGTTGCCATGCCAATAAAGAGAGTTAGGAGACAAAGAACTGATGAAATGGAAGCTTCAGAGCCGGATAAAGGGAATGAGGGTTCCTCCCAAGTGATAGGAGACAAGAAAAGGAAGAGTAGGTCAAGGAGGCACATAGGAGTAGAAGACTTTCCACTTGGGGTAGGATCCATACCTTACGACCTGGTAGCAGATGTGAGTAAGCAAGGACCAAAGATTTCATGGCAGCAACTCCTCCACCTTTCCCCAAAGATGCGTAGAACCTGGTCTAAGATGGTCAGCACCAAGAGGGCTAAGGCAAAGTCAGTTGGGTCTATTAGTGCAAGAGGCATGAAGGATATCGTGCCAGTCATTGATGCAGAGATTAAGAGTCAGCGAGTCTTCAATGTGTACGTAGATGGTGGAGCCGATATTTGTGTTATGACAGAGAAATTAATGCACAGGTTGGGTTTGGAAGTAAACGAGCAAACTTCCTTACAAGCTAAGATGGCAAATAATGTAAGGGTGGCTTGTGTGGGAAAGGTTAATGGAGTGAAGGTTTCAGTTTTTCGTGTGGCAATCTCAATTGATGCTTATGTGATCCCAACTAAGGGGGAGGGCTATCCGCTAATCCTTGGAAGACCTTGGCTTATGGCTATGAAAGCTAGGCAAGATTGGGAGACAGGTTCCCTTGAGTTGCGACCAAATCATAAGGTAGGTGGCAAGCAACAAAAAATTGTGTATGACATGAAGCAGGGTAGACAACAAGACCTAGAGATGGAGACTTCTATGGATGAATGGAGCACAAGCAGCTGCTCTTCATCTGAGGATGAGTCATCTGAGGAGGATGCTAGCTCTTTAGAAGTCATGGGTATAATACTGCGAAACCCAGAAGGAGAAGGTGGTCAAGACTCTCTAAACAAGGAAGAAGCCACAGGCTTGGAGGAGATGCTAGCTAAGGACCTACTAGAAGAAGAGAGAGAACCCTATTTGCAGGTACTAAAGAAGCATGCTGGCCTCTTTATAACTGATTACGAGCACATTAAAGGAGTGACGGTAACCCAACACCATATCCAATTAAAGGAAGGTGCCAAACCGGTGGTGCAAAGGCTAAGGAGATTAGGGCTAGTGCAACAAGATGCACTCTTAAAAGAAGTAAAAAGATTACTCAAGGCAGGATTTATCTACCCAGTGGAAGATTCTGAGTGGGTGTCTCCAGTTGTGGTAGCACCAAAGAAAAATGGGAAGTGGAGGGTATGTGTGGATTACAAGCCTCTAAACGCAGCCACAAAAAGGGACCATTTTCCTTTGCCTTTTCAAGATGAAATACTAAATGAAGTGGCTGGTCATGAAAGGTACACAGTGTGTGATGGGTACTCAGGCTACTTCCAAATCAGAATTGCAGATGAAGACCAAAGAAAGACTACCTTCATAACACCTTGGGGGTGTTTTGCTTATAGAGTTATGCCTTTTGGTTTAACTAATGCCCCAGCTACTTTCCAGAGGTTTATGAACTTGGTGTTTCAACCTTACTTTGGTAAGTCCATACGAGTCTTCATTGATGATTTTTGCATTTACAGCTCTAGGGAAGTACATCTGTCCAAGGTTGATGAAGGTTCCACCCGTCTGGCCCAATCGGGTGGGCAATTGAATAAAGACAAGTGCCACATAGGTGAGAGAAAGGTCACTCTACTAGGCCATGTTGTGTCTCAAGATGGTATTGAGGCTGACCCTGAAAAGGTAAAGACATTGTTAGCTTTACCTACTCCTTCAAACGTGAAGCAACTAGTCTCCTTCATTCAAAAGGTTCGCTACATGGGATGATTCATACATCTCCTTTCTCAGGCAATCTATCCTTTGCAGCAGCTCACTAAACACACTACATTGACATGGAGTGAGGAGGGTGAAAGGTGCTTTCAAGAAGTTAAAACCATTTTGAGCTCATTGCCTGTCGTCCTACAACCCACATGGGGTGAATTATTCTATGTAAATCCTAGTGTAGGTCCAGAAGCTCTAGGAGCTGTCTTGATGCAAAAAGACCCAAAGACATCTCTCATGAGACCAGTCTACTTCTCTAGTAGAGTGATGACAGCTGCTGAAAAGGGTTTCAGCGCAACTGAGCAATTGGTGCTAGCTCTTAAGTTTGTAGTGGAGAAGTTTCGGGCTTACTTACTTCCGAGACAATTTGTGGTGATCACAACTGAGGAGGTTTTTCCATATGCCCTACAACACATGGAATTGTCTCAAAGAATAGCAAAGTGGGTGGTGCAGCTTCAAGAGTGTGACTACACACTACAAGTAGAGGATTCCACCCGTGCTTGTTTGGCAGATGTCCTCACACAAAGGTGTTATGAGAAGGCCAAGAAAGAGGCACCTAGTAAGGTACCGCCTATCCCGGAGCCTGAAGTTCTACTGGGAGCACACAGTCTGTATTTTGATGGGGCTTACAAGAGGACCAAAGACAAGGCATCAGTAGGCATAGTAATATTAGGTCCAGAGAAGGAGAAGATCTTTGCAAAAGGGTTTCATGTAAAAGAGGTTCATTCTAACAATGAGGCAGAGTACCATGCCCTTGTTTTAAGGTTGCAATGTTGTCTTTCTCAGGGCATCACAAAGCTAAATGTTTTTGGTGACTCCATGTTGATTGTTAAGCAAATGGTTGGTGTATGGGCCTGTAAAAATGACAAATTGTCTGTTAAGATGAGGGAAGCAAAGGCCTTGTTCAAGGGTTTTAAAGAAGTTCGAGTGCACTTTGTACCTAGAGATCAAAATCGAGAAGCAGATGCCTTAGCAGGTGAAGAACTACAAACTCTCATAGTAGGTGCTATCCTTGTGAAAAGTCCTTTATACCAGGGAAAGGAGGAGCTGCATGATTTACTTTACTTTCTTGAGCATTGTGAAGCACCCTCTGGTATGAGTAAAAGTGAACGTAGGTGGTTGGCAAAAAAGGCTACCAGCTATAGCTTAGTGAATGAGGACTTGTATTGTAGAGGGAAAGATGCTGTCTTAAGGAGAGTTCTTGCATCCCAAGAGATAAAGGATATTTTGTTTAGTTGTCATGAAGGTGTGTGTGGTGGCCACTTTGCACAAGAGATTACTAGCAGAAAGATTTTACAAGCAGGGTTCACGTGGCCAAGTCTCCATCGAGATGTACAACATTGGTGCCGCACATGTGAGGTTTGCCAAAAAGCTGGACCAAGGCGTCTTACCCATGAAAATCAGCATCCAATCAAAACCTATGGGCCATTTGAAAAATGGGGGATATATGCAATAGGGCCACTACCTTGCACTCAATCAGGGAAGGAATACATCATTATGGGGGTGGAGTACATGACCAGATGGGCAGAAGCTCGTCCCACAAAGCGCATCACAGCCAAGGACGTGAGTGATTTCATTTTTGAATGCATTTGTTGCCATTTTGGCACACCTTTGGAGATTCTCTCAGATAGGGGACCGGGATTTCGAGCTGATTTAGTCGGGCAATTGATGAGCAAGTTAAAAATCAAGCGCAGGCACTCTACACCATACTACCCTCAGTGCAATGGTCTTGTGGAAAAGGTAAATGGTCTTATATGTAAAATCATCACTAAGCAAGTGCATTTACATCCTAAGGCATGGGACAAACACCTAGATGCAGCACTTTGGGCCTACAGAACATCCTTTAAAACATCCTTGGGGTATACACCTTTTCACTTGGTTTACGGGCAAGAGGCACTATTGCCTACAGAAGTGGAGCTAGCGAGCCTCCGAGTTCTAAAAGCACATCAAGAGGATAGTCAAGAGAAGTAGGTGGAAGGAAGAATAATCGATTTGGAGAGGTTAGGGCTAGATCGAGAGTCAGCAGTGAAGTACTATGCAGCCCAGGCAGAGAAGAAACGAAAGAAGTTCAATCGCAACCTTGTCAAGAAAGGTATCAAGGAAGGTTCTTTAGTGCTCAGATACGACAATCGCTTTGATCGCAGGAAGGATGGTAAGTTCTTGCTTAAGTGGGAAGGCCCTTTTGTAGTCTTGCTTAAGTGGGAAGGCCCTTATGTAGTGATACAGAGGTTCTCAAATGGTAGTTACCAACTAGGTGACCTAGATGGAAAGGTACATCAGACCCCGGTAAATGGTTGGCGATTGAAGGCCTACCAATGTCGTCTTTCACAGCCATATGCTGGTGAAATCAATGCTAAGGATGGTTCAGAGGAGAGCTCATCATATTCGAGCTCCAACTAAGGTAACAATCATGTACATAGTTGCACTTCACATTGGAGGGATGGATTGCCCATGGCTTGTTGAAGCCTAGAAACAAGATAGTTAATAAGCATCGGGGCATCATTAGTAGCTTGCTCATTGGCAAAATCAAAGTTATCAACATTAATTTCACTCTCTTTACTATCGTCAACCATTCTAACAACTTTTAGGTGTAAACTTTTTAGGTGTGCTTTGGCACTTCAAGCCCTAGTTGCTACTCCTCTTTACCCCTTTAAAAAAAACACTCAAGGTACTGTACCTGTGGCTTGAATACCATTAATTGCAAGGAATAGAAGAGAGGGTCGTTCAACACCAAAACAACACCGGCTCTTGTCAAGCTTCTAATAGCTCAATAGTGGTAGAGCCGTAGGCAAGCCCCGTAGGACTCTAGTATTAAGACCATAGCTCTCGAAGGTGATGCCCCGTTAACTACAAAAAGGCAGGCGCACTGCAAGGCTGAAAAATCCCTATTCTACTTACTCACATGCAATTAATAGTACCAACCATTTATAGCTAGCTTGAGGACCTCCCTTCTTGAGCAAGAAAAGAGAAACCTTGTGCTTTGATACCAATGTAACATTTAATGCCCTAGTAACTTGTGTGTAGTGGAAAATAGCATGAACATAGTGAGCATTTCATTAAAATAGATTCCTAATGAGATTAACAAGAGTGCTTGGGTGGAGAGAGCAACAAAAAGCATAACACCTAGTTAGATAGCATGAACAATACTTCAAAAGAGAGAGAAATTAAGCAATTGACAACAATTGAGGACGCGATTTGCATGGAGCCAATCCCCCCTCCAAAAGGCTTTGTATTATGGTTTCTCCCATCAAGAGAGACATTTTACAATACAATTATTTGTGTTCCTTCAATACTAGCTAGTGCAATGAAAATGGAAACTTCCTGCACTAAGCAAAACACTTATTAAACACAACATCAATTCCCTCATGGTATCATACCCAAGACCTTACACACCTTCGAAGATGGTGAGAGCTAGAGGGGTATGAGAGTAGATTGAGAGGAAGAAGGAGTATTTTTACGAGAAAGATGTACATCTCCTCACATAATCACTCATATTAGCATAGCTTAGCTTAGTAATTAGCATGGTAGAGAAGATGAGCATGCATTGTAGCTTGGCTCTTGGTTGGATTTGCCTCACAAAGCCAAGAGTTGTTGGTGTAGGCCTCCCTTCTCACAAGCTTGGAGTAGGTGGTAAGCTTTCCATTAAAACTTGAGAAGGAGAGAGAGTCTTCTTTGCTTCACACATGAGATTGTGTGAGTGTGTGTGTGATAATGCCTTGCAAAAATCAACCCCCTCTCTCTCTCTTGGTCGACCTCCCTTGCTAATTACTCATGCTACAGCCCTATTGGACCTCCCCAGCCTTAGCCAACGGAAATTAAGCAGCATACGTGATAGCCTTCTGACATGTGTCCCCCTTTCCCCTTTTGTGAGAGCTTTAGGTAATTAATAAATGCAACTAAAATCTCATTGTACCCCTTTGCCTACTGGCCAATAGGAATCAGGCAACCCATTGGGCTGTTCAATGCTCATTGGTCCCCTTGGGAGACTGTCCAATAGTCTTCTAGAGAGCTTAATTCTTATTGGTTCTTTTATTAAGTATTTTTAAATTAATTAAACTAGATTTACTCTAGCCTAATTCTCATTGGTCCACCTCCATGGCCATCCAAGGATTTGAGTACACCTTGTGGGCATCTGGCCTAGGGAGCTGACATGTGTCCCTCTTCCCCTTGTGTACAAATGAAGCTTGTAAGTGTGTGTGGGTGTTTCTCTCTCATCCCTTACTTCTTGAGCTCGCCCCCTCCTATGTAGGGCTTGACAAAGACTTTTTGGGACACACTCAAAGCATCCAATTCCCCTAATGTTTGACCTTTGGACACAACCTTTGAATTTTGGAACCTTAACATTTTGAAGGTCTTAATGGGCTGAACCTTAGGGTCTTTTGAGCCCATTGTTGCACATAGCTCTTTTACAGATGGCCCCCCCTTTGGATCCCTATTTTCCCTCCTTTGGATCCCTATTGTGGCCGGTCTGCTAGCTTAACCAATATTCTAGCTTTTTCTCCCCTGGCACTTCCCCATATTAAATGATCAGTTTAACATGAGAAAATCATTTAGGAGAAGTAGATATTGATTATTATGATAGCATACCACACATTTTGAAACATAGTCTTGTGTGTTTGCTTTCATGGTAGGCCAATAGAAGTATGTTTCTATCCCTTTTAGGGTAGATTGAATCCCTCTATGCCCCGCATAAGGAGGAGCATGATATTCATACATTAGTTTCTCATGGAGTGAGTTAGTAACGCATAGCCTATTGCCATAGAAAAGATAACCATCTTGTAGGGTAAATGGTTCTTCCTTCTTCCCTAGTGCAAGGGCCTGAAATCACATCTCTAAAATCGGGATCAATAGCATACTCATCTATCATAGTAGATAGATCATTGTGAGTTGCTATGGATACCGCATTTACTCTCGCTTGTCTTGAGAGTGCATCAGCTACTTGATTATGCTTGCCAGTAATGTGAGCAATATGAAAATGAATTTGCAAAAGGAAATTTGCCCACCTCATTTGTTTGTCAAAGAGCTTGGTCTACGTCATGAAGTACTTAAGGCTTTGGTGATCCGTTTGCAAAATCAAAGTAGTCCCCAATAAATAGTGCTTCCACGAGTCTAGAGCATGTAGAACTGCTAAGAGTTCCTTCTCATATATACCTAGAGCTTGCTCAATAGGGTCAGGCCTTTGACTTTCATAGGCTATGGTGTGACCGTCTTGGAGCAAAATAGCTCTAAGGCAATCGCCATAGGCGTCACATTGGACCTCAATGCCTTTTAGAGATTCGGTAGTGTAAGCACAGGTTGAGAGATAAGCTTCTCTTTAAGCTTTTGGAAAGAATTGTTCTCCTTGGTGGACCATATATACCTAACGTTTTTCTTTGTTAGGTCATGTAATGGTTCCGCGATTTGTGAGAACTTTTCTATGAAGCGTCTATAGTATGCACACATACCTATAAAGCTTCTTAGTTCATGCATATTCCTTGGATTAGGCCATCCTTTTATTACCTCTAACTTTGATGGATCCATTTGGATGCCATCTTGAGAGATAATGTGACCTAAATAATGAATCTCTTGTAAGAAAAATTCACTTTTCTTTCGATTAATATAAAGTTTATTCTCTTGTAAAACTTGAAATATTACCTGGAGGTGTTCCTTGTGTTCATCTAGTGAGTTAGAGTAGATGATTATATCATCAAAGAACACTCCAGTAAAGGTTCGGTGAGGCCTGAATAGCTTCTCCATCATGCAGTTAAATGTGGTTGGTGCATTGGTCAAGCCAAAAGGCATGACAATGTACTCGTAAAGGCCAAACGTAGTGCGAAATACGAACTTTACAATGTCTTGATCAAGTATCCTTATTTGACGGTAGCCACTTTTTAGGTCAATCCTACTGAAGTAGGTCGACCCCTGTAGCTTATCAAATAGGTCTTCTATCCATGGAACGGGAAACCTATTCTTGATAGTGATCCTATTTAGTGCTCTACAGTCGACACGCATACGATATGTGCCATCTTTCTTTTGCACTAATAACACTTGTGAACAAAATGGAGATGAGCTAGGCCTAACCATGCCTTTCTCAACCAACTTATGCACTTGCTGCATCATCTCCTCTTGTTGAGCTTGAGAAACTCGATAAGGAGGTTTATTAGGCGGTGAGCTTCCAGGAAGAAGTTCAATTGCATGGTCGTCATCCCATCATTTGGGAGGTAGGTCACAAGGGATGTCGTCAATAAAAACATCTTGGAATCCCTTGAGGAAATTGGATAACTCTAATTTCTTTTGATTGTTTATATCTTCTTTTGCTAAAACATTAGGTTCATTTTGAGAATCTTTAACAAAAATCATGTAGATGAAAATAGAGCTCTTTATTGACTTATTAAAAGCTTGCTTATGTACAATGGGTATGGTGCTACCCAACTCCTTAGCATCTATGTACATATCTTTTTCCTTGAACCTAAAGTAAATTTTCCTTTCAGGGAATTTAACATTGGTATCCATGCGATCAAACCCTGGTGCCCCTAGGATTACATCATCCTCATGCTTGAGAGGAGAGATGAAGAAATCCTCCTTGTCAACATAGCTTTGGACATGCAGCCTCAATTTCCCAATTAAGGGAGTGACTGAGGCTTCTTGCCCCTTGAAAGCACCATTGACAGGTAGGACATCTTCCATCTCATAGGCTTGGTTGCCTAACTTGGTGGCCAACTCAGTGGATATGAAATTGTGAGTAGACCCAGGGTCAAAGAGAATGAAAGCATCATGTTCTCTTACCTTTCCCCAAGCATGACATAGAGGAGATCCTTTGTGATCAGCATCCAATTATTGAATTTTGACCAAGGTAGCTCTAAAAGGCTCATTATGTGTATTCTTGTGGGGGCAAGCACGATAGGCATGCCCTTGCTCCCCGCACTTGAAACAACGGTTATGTTTTTGATAACGCTCTAGCTCTTCAGGAGAGAGTTTATTTTTTCCTTTATAAACTCCCTTCTCCTTAGCTTTGTTGTTGTTGGCGTTGCCTTTGGGAGACTTTTGGACATTGTCCTTCCCCTTAGGCTCATTACGGTCCTCGTTTTCCATGGGCTTAAGATTTCTCTTCGCCTGTTGTTGGAAGTTGATTCTTGAAGCCACCATGGTATGGTGTATGACCGCAGATGGGTTCATTGCCTGGTGGACTTTTGAAAATGCATAGCTACATGATGTAGCTTAGAGGACTCTGTGAAGCCCTCATCTCCAAACACCGTATCGAATTGTTGATAAAGGCCAAGACTTTGTCCATAGCACCAAAGGTGCCATTGTAGGTAAGGAAAGAGATGTTCTTTCCTTACCTATGATGGCACCTTAGAGGATGTAGCTTAGAGGACTCCGTGAAGCCCTCATCTCCAAACACCGTATCAAATTGTTGATAAAGGCCAAGACTTTGTCCGTAGCACCAAAGCTGCCATTGTAGGTAAGGAAAGAGATGTTCTTTCCTCCCTGTTTGAACTTTTTGAGCTTGGATGACCTTTTCCAAGCGGCATAGGATTTCCTATGGCCTCTTCGCTTGGGCAGTTCAAGAGCTGCACCATCACTTTTGTCAGAAGAGGAAGATAATGAGGAGGATGGAGAAGAGGGTGACCTCTTTCTTGCCTTTTTCTTCCCTTGTTCCTCCTTTTTTGCACCATCACTTTCTTCAGAAGAGGAAGAGGAAGAGGATGAGGAAGATGGAGAAGAGGGTGACCTCTTTCTCGCCTTTTTCTTCTCTTGTTTTCTCTCTTCCCTCTTTGAATTATGGTGTAGAGAAGTGTGCGATGGTCTTCTCCGTTGACGGGGTGTTGGAGAGCGTTTTGCCTGCCATCTTCGTGGAGCCATCTTCTTTGAGGTGGTCTCTATCGTTGAAACTTGGGTTCTCCTTTGGGACGGAGATGCCTCATCGAGTAGCAAGTTTTTGACCCCTTCGTACGGATCCTTCTCTTCTTCCCTTATCGGAGAGAGTCCTCTTTTGGAAGTCTCACTAGGAGCTTTCCTAGGTACACTCTCTTCTTGGTGGGAGTTTGGAGAATACCATGGGTGCGCAATTGCTGTAGCACTTCACCACCTTGGAGTGCTAGATTGCCCAGGCCTTGTTGAAGCCTAGAAACAAGATAGTTCACAAGCATAGGGGCATCATTAGTTGTTCTTTCATTAGCAAATTCAAAGCTATCAACATTCATTTCAATATCTTTTCCCTTGTCAGCCACACTAGCAAATTTTAGGTGTAAATTTTTACTTGTACTTTGGCACTTCAAGCCCTAGTTGCTACTCCTCTTTACCTTCAAAGATAAGCACTCAAGCATCTATACCCGTGGCTCGGATATTATTAATTGCAAGGAATAGAAGAGAGGGTTCAACAGAGCCAAGATAACACCGGTTCCTGTCAAGCTTCTAATAGCTCAATAATGGTTAAGCTATAGGTAAGCCCCACACGACTCCATTATTAAGACCATACCTCTCGACGGTATCCCGTTAATTGCATAAAGCACGCGTGCTTCAAGGATGACAAAACCCTATTCTACTTACTCTTTTTGCAATTAATAACACCAACCATTTGTAGCAAGCTTGAGGAACTCTCTTCTTGACCAAGAAAAGAGAAATCAATAGCTTTGATACCAATGTAACATTTAATACACTAGTAACTTGTGTGTAGTGGAAATTGATAACATAGTGAGCATTCCATTAAGGATAAGTTCCTAATGAGCGTAGAAAGAGTACTTAGTTTGAGAAAAAAACATAGAAATTTACACCTAGCTAATTTGGCATAGACAATACTTGAAAAGAGAGAGAAATAGAACAATTGACAACAGTTTAGGACCGGATTTACATGGAGACGGTCCCCCCTCCAAAAAGGACTTGTATTTTAGCTTCTTCCATCAAAGGAGACTTTTGCACAATACAATCTTTGTGTTCCTTGACAAAACTCGTTGGTGCAATGAAGATGGAAGCTTCATGCACCAAATTATGCTTGAAAAACACACCTAGTGTCTCTAGCCTCAGTTCCAAGACCTCACACACCTTCAAAAATGGTGAGAGCTAGCAAGGAATGAGGAAAGATTGAGAGGAAGAAGATGTATCTCACAAGAAAGAAGTACTCTCCTCACATAATCACTCTAATAGCATAGTTTAGCTGAGTAATTAGCATGGTATAGGAGATGAGCATGCCATTGAAGCTTGGCTCTTGGTTGGATTTGCATTCCATAGCCAAGAGTTGTTGGTGTAGGCCTCTACTTCTCAATGTTTGGAGAAGGAGATGGAGTTCTTGCTCAACACATGAGTTGTGTGTGTGTGTGTGTGTGTAGCAAAGTTAGTTAGACTAAAAATGCCAACTCTCTCTCTACTTGTTCAACCCCTCTTGCTTTTTGCTCTTGCTGGCTTCCCATTGGCTCCTGCAAAGCTTAGCCAATCACATATTAGAAGCATAATTGATAGCCTTGTGACATGCGTCCCCCTTTCCCCTTTTGTGAGAGCTTTAGGTAATTAAATTATTTAATTAAAATCTCATTGGACCTTTTAGTCTTCTGGCCAATAGGAATCAGGCAAGCCATTGGCTGCTTGATGCTCATTGGACCCCTTGGTAGACTGTCCAATAGTCTTTTGGGGAGCTTAATTTCTATTGGTTCTTTTATCAAGCATTCTAAAATTAATAAGACTAATTTTACTCTAGCCTAATACCTCTATGGCCATCCAATAGGATTTGAGGGAAGATTGGGGCAACTGGGCTAGGAGTCTGCCATGTGTCTAGTATTCCCTTTGGGGGAAGATTTGGAGTGTGTGTGTGTGTGTGTTTCTCTCTCCTCCCCTACTCTTAGGGCTTGCCCCCTCCTTGATAGGGACGTGGGAAGACTTTCGAGTCTTCCCACCACCATCCAATTTTTCCAGCTTTGACCATTTGGACTTTTTAATTAAATTTTGGAACCTTAGCCTATGGAAGTCTTAATGGAGCTGAACCTTAGGTCTTTTAAGCTCCAGTGATGTGCATTGCTCTTTTGCAGACTGCCCCCCTTTGGATCCCTATTTTCTCTCCTTTGGATACCTGCAGAGACCGGTTTGGCAGCCTTACCAATATTCTAGGTTTTACTCCCTTGGTACTTCCTCGTATTAAATGATCAGTTTAACATGAGAAAATCATTTGGGAGAATTAGATATTAGTTTTTATGACAAGAAATGTGGCCAACTAAGGTAAGTAGGCAAATTTCACTCGGGATAAATCGAACACATATAGGCAAATGGGCAAATTAGACCTCATTGCAATCAAAAACCTTCACACACACACACACACACACACACACACACACACACACACACACACACACACACACACACACACACACACACACACACACACACACACACACACACACAGAGCTTTTTTGACCAAGAGCATTTGGTTAGTTTTTTGCCTTTCTATAGCAACGTCGGATACCCACTCTCCACCAAATTTCACAAGTATGATCCTTGTCAGTACATGAACAACAATGAATGGTCAAATCTGCACAAAAACACAAACAATAACATAATCAATCAAATACGAGATGGGATTTTGAAAAAATTTCAGAGCACTTTTGAGGGGACTAACTAAGTCCAAATTCACAAGCAAGTTGATAGGAATGTCCACGACTGCTAGCAAATGCAAGCCATACCATCAATCTCAAAATGGGGTAGAACATGGATCGTGATCCATGACCCCCACTTCAATTTTCAAAACTAAGTAGTGCAAAATGATGCTGGTAAAAGAGCTTATCCATTGCAATAATCACAGAAAAATGTTACTGAACATGGATCATGACCCCAAACTTACCCAAACATGAAATTTTTGGTACAATCAATTTGCAAATGTCTTGGGACGTGTGCCTTGCAAATTTGGTGTCAAATGGACATGAAAACCACCAAAAGTCAAGTAAAGTTAGAATTTCAGTCACTAAATGGTCATTTTGATCCATAGCTAGAAAGAGTGATCCAAACCTAGAAAAAAATGCATCAAGAGCTTAACGAACATGCCAGGAACCTACTCTTCAATTTTTGTCCAATTTGGGTTCAAAACATGGATCGCTATCCAAGACCCCCAGATGCAGATTTCTTCAGAATTGGGTACAAAGTATGTGTACAAGCTGGGAGTTTTGCAATATGACAAAAATTAAGCCTTCATTCACATAAAGTGCTTCATTTGTCAAGGTTCAGCAATGTCAGAGTGTTAGAGATTGAAAGTGTGTTTTTGGTCAATATGAAAAGTTGAGAATACATGTGAACTAATGTCAACTCAAAAGGTGCCACAAAAAGCCTAAAAAGTGGTCCATACTTGCCAAGGAGACTAAAGGGGTCCAAGAGACTCCAATTGGGCCAGAAACTAACAGATAGCTGAGGTTTGGGCAATACTTCAACCCCAAATCATTAGAAAGGAAAGAAACCAAACATAGTGATCACCATCAAGGATCAAAATTGCCAACCAAAACCAAATATGGCAAAGTTGGACCAAATTGGGCCATAACTTGGAACACTAGGTAAACTAGAGAAAAACCTATCCAAACTAGAAAATAACTTCACCAATGTACTTGGATATGCTATAGGAACAGATACCCCAAGTTTCACCTCAAATGGTTACAGAACATGGATCGTGATCCATGACTTCCTGCAAGCTTTCCATACGAAAACCCTACCCTCAGACTTTAATTTTCATGGAAGACCTTTTCCCAAAATTTCAACTTGTTTGGGCCAAAAGCCTAGTCAAAATCCCAGAAACCCTTAAGTCTGAGAAAATTTCCAAAAAATGGCATGGATTTCAAATCAATGATCCAAATTCCAAAAGAAGTGAACCATAGCTTCCCCTAAGCATACCCTACTAGATGGTATTACCAAAAGTCAAAAATTGGTTAGAACATGGATCACGATCCATGATCCCTTGAGTCAAAAATGACCTATAGCCACCTGACCTAGTGCCTATTGTAGTCCCAACTGCACTCGTGAATTTTGGTCAAGTTTGGCTTGTTTTGATCAAGTTATGCTCATTTTTCATTTTATGGTCAAGTTTGCATTTTATCGACTTTTCTCAACAACTCTTTGGACAACTTCTAGATCTAATCACTTGAATTTTTATCACAGAATGCCTCGCAAACGGCCAAGGAAGCAATAGGAAGGCCCACCCTACTGGCTGGTGGATATCTCCTAAAATGAGAAGGTCCACATTTCAGAGGAGGAGTTAGCAAAGATTCTTGCAAATATTTTCATTGGGAAATTCGAAGTCGTGGATGGAAGAAAAGTAAAAAGAGAAATATGGACCTTGCTTCAACATAAGGAGGTAATTGAAGGATCCAAGTGTCTACAGATGGACACATTCTTTCATCTACAACCATGGGGGACTGATTTTCAGATAGGACATGAATTGATGTCATACATTCATTACAATGGAGAAGCTACATTAACAGATAAAGATGGCAAAGCAGTGAAAGTTCAGATCACCACTGACATGATCAATCAGGCACTACATTTACCACTAGGCACCATAACTTGGTTCTCAAAACCAAAGCTGTAGATAATGACAAAGTATTAATCAAGCAGCAAGGACATAAGTTCACTTACAAGGACTTGGTGTATTCAAAACGGAGTTGCCGCTGCGTCTCATATCCTAGCACCTTAAAGTCCAAAAGCCACCAAGGTATACTAAGCCAAACCTGTACATTGCAGTATTGATGGCCATTGGACTCTTGAACCAAAGAATGATCCGTTGCGACCTGGGAAAATACAAACTCAAAAATTTAGTCGAAGCCAATCTCAAAAGCAGCGACATGAACAAGAAATATATAAATGGGGGGAAAATGCTAACTAGAATTGCTTACCAAGTACTTAGAATGATAGATCAATTGCCACCAGCTAAATCACAGCTTGATCCCCTACACAAGTCAAAGCATGCAGTTAGACCAGTGGGGCAGGACCCTTTGTAGCTCAAGCACCAAAGAAAACATGAGGACAAAGCTCTCAAAGAATGTACTTAGAATGATAGATCAATTGCCACCAGCTAAATCACAGCTTGATCCCCTACACAAGTCAAAGCATGCAGTTAGACCAGTGGGGCAGGACCCTTTGTAGCTCAAGCACCAAAGAAAACATAAGGACAAAGCTCTCAAAGAAAAAAAATATGATAGTGAGGAGATAGAATCATATATTAACCTCAACGGAGAAAATAAACCCAAAAATAGAGACACGCCTTCAGAATACCAGACCTCTGAAGATGAAGAATCTGACAAAGAAGAAGAAGAGTATACTCTCTGTCGGGTGAGAGTCAAAAGGAAGTCAACAAAACATAGAGACCAAATACCACTCTCTCAGACACAAAGATCCATGGAAGACGCTCAGACACAAAGGGAGGAACTACAAAAGAAGATGGTAGAGGAGAAGAAGACAATGGGAACAAATGCAGATGATGAAGGTGATAATGATCAGCACAAACCACTAGAACAACAAAAGGCACATCAACTTGAAAAGATAAAGTAGTATAAAAGGAGGACTGCCATAACCAAAGTGGATGGTGCCTGTCATAATATATAATATCTAACTTTACCAAATGATTTTATCATATTAAACTGATCATTTAATATGGAAAGATAAAAGGGGAACAAGAGTTAGGATATAGATATGTGCTTCTAGACCTATCTCAACAGGGGACCAAATGGAGGAATGGTTGCATCTCAATAGGGGTCCAAAAGGAGACGGTCTACCAAAGAGCAATGCGCAATAAGTGCTTCTAGATTTACCTCAGCAAGGGACC
This sequence comes from Adiantum capillus-veneris, assembly GCF_014529385.1. Lineage (NCBI taxonomy): Eukaryota > Viridiplantae > Streptophyta > Polypodiopsida > Polypodiales > Pteridaceae > Adiantum > Adiantum capillus-veneris. Next base: position 16,135,116 of record NC_140945.1, on the reverse strand, counting down.
AAGAGGAGAGATGGTTACATCTCAATAGGGGTCCAAAAAGAGGTAGTCTATCAAAGAGCAACATGCATCTAATGGAGCTTAAAAGACCTTAGGGTTAGCTTCATTAAAGACCTCCAAAAGTTAGTGTAAAAAAGTCCTTTGACCTTAGGCAAGCTAGGGATGACCTTGAGGTGGGAATCCTACCCAAGCATGAGGTGCTTGTCATCTTGCTAAGCATTTGCGAGAACCTTGCCCAAAAGCTTGAGGTGCTTCTCACATGCTTAAATGACTAAGGTTCTTGAAGTGTTCAATTCAAAGATAAACTCTCAAGAGGCATAAAACATTTCCATGCTTGATTGACTAAGTGCTTGAAGTATTCTATTCAAACCAAATGACTTAAGAAGCATAAAAAACACATGTGGCCCTCATGAGGTGCTTGAATCCTATTGGATAGGTTTTAAAGGGGTCCAATGAGAATTTAGATGCATAAAAATAAATAATTAAGTTCTTTCTCTCAAAGAGGAAAAAGAGGACACATGTCCAAATGAAATAATCAAATAATAAGAGAGAGAGAGAGAGAGAGAGAGAGAGAGAGAGAGAGAGAGAGAGAGAGATGTGGACCAAGCATGAGAGGGAGGTATACTCTCCCACACACACACACACATTCTCTCATTGTGTGGAGTGCAAAATGCAAGAGCTCCATCTCCTTCTCCAAGCTTGTTGAGAAGTTGAGAGCTTACATCAACAATCTTGGCTATGGAATGCAAATCCAACCAAGAGCCATGCTTCAATGCTTAAACTTGTCATCTTCTTCATCTTCATTACTATGCTATTATGCTATGCTAAGCAAGAAGAGTGATGATAAGTGAAGAAATATTTCTTTCTCTTATGAATGATTCTTCTTCCTCTTCCCTACCCTCATTCCCCAACTAGCTCTCTCCACCTTCGAAGGTGTTTGAGGCCTTGGGATAGTTAATGCTTTTTGCAAAGTTTATGTAATGCTCGTGATTCATGAAGCTTTCCATCTTCATTGCATCACCAAGGTCACAAGGAACACAAAGATTGTATTGTACCAAGTCTCTCTTGATGGGAGAATCTATAGTACAAACGGCTTTTTGGGGGGGGGGGGGACCGGCTCCAAGTAAATCCGGTCCTCAACTATTGTCATGATCTCTAATACTCTCTCTCTTGCAAAAGTATTGTTCATGCCAAGTTAATTAAGTACTATGTTTATGTTGCTACCATCAATTAAGTTCACCCTCTATGTTCTCAAAGTAATCTCACAAAAATGCTCACTCTGATTCTCTTAATTCTGCTCTTCTCAAAGGTCTTAGGCCATTTCCATTACAGTGCCGAAAATTATAAACAATGAGCTTAATCATAAAACTACGCAAAGGGTGCAAGAGGAGTCAATGAGGCAGAAAATTGATGATCTTGAATCATCTGATGACTCCTCTCAGTCTCAGAACAAGGACAAAGGTGAAAAGAAACAACCCAGGGAGGAGAGTGGTGTGGAACCTTTGGAAACTCACACTAATAATGTGCCACCCCTCTCAAACCAATCAACCACAACCCTCCTGCTTAAGAATCTCTTGAACATGGAAAAAAAAGAGACAAAATCTGAGAAAATGCCAAGGGTGCCACCAACAGTCGAAGTCAAGGAGAAGATGAAAGAACCAAAAAAGATGAAAACCCCACCAACAATTCAAGAGCAAGACTAGGAGAAGACTAGAGAGGAGCCAAAAATTAAAGATCAAGGAGCAGACACCTCCAACGAGTGGACCCGATTAGTCGGGTACTTTTCACAAGATTACTAGTTAGTTTAGAGTAAGTCTCATATCATATTTAGGGTTTATGAATGGCAGCCATGCCTCTTCAACATGGAAAAAAAGACATTGTTTATAGATTCTAAATATGTCAATGGGATTTTATCTTTGTGATATAGAAATTAGCTCCCATCAAAATCCCTTGATTCTCGACCTGGCATGTGGTGTATGACCTTCACAACCACAATCGCAATGGACAGAGGACTTCCTCTCTTCTGTTACTTGTATCTCTGCTTTGTGGAAATGGAGTAGGGTGTTGTCAACTAAACTTGAGAACAAAGGAAGGCCATCTATCAAGTCGTCCCAATCTTCCGGGTTGGGTACATCACACCCCTACTGACTAACCAAAAAAATAATATCATAAAATAATGAATCATCACCAAACTTCAAATCCCTTTGAAGTTCTAACTTCTAAACTTTGAGCTTTGTTTTTGAAGGGCAATTGGTCGGCCAACCCTTTTTAATGATAGATTGGAAAAAAGTTCATCCTTCGTAGGTGAAGGGAAACTTCAGTTTGATCTCTTCAAGTGCAAGGTTCTTCACAAGTGAGCTCTTCTTGCGTAGGGTTGACAACCATTTAAAGGGAAGACTTCACTACAACACTACATGAAGATATCGACGCGTATATATCGACGGCCATGCTTTTCCACGTGTATATCGATGTAATTAGCCTGCATCACTATACGCGTCACAGTGTGCGTCGATATACGCGTGGAAAGACTTTATTTGCCACGCGTATATCGACGCGTATATCCACGTGTATAGCGGCGCAAAAAAATTTGGGGAAAAAAAGCGAAACCCACGTGCAGGGGCTATTTTCGCCTGCTCAGATCTTGGGCGAAACCTGCTGCGTGTCCATCTCCCTCCCTGCTCAGATCTTGGGCGAAACCTGCTGCATGTCCATCTCCGTCCCCCCCAACCCCTCCCTCTCTCTCTCTCTACATCGTGTGTGTGTGTAGGAAAGAGAGAGAGAGAGAGAGAGAGAGAGAGAGAGAGAGAGAGAGAGAGAGAGAGAGAGAGAGAGAGAGAGAGAGAGAGAGAGAATTAATGTATGCTTAGGAAATTAAAATTAAAGAAAAAAAATTAACGAGAGAAATGAAATGAAATGTTATATTAACGTCTTCGAAAGGCCAAAGTGACCTATGAGACATGAGACAAGAAAGTTACAATGTGATGGATTTGATACAAAGTCAGAGTAAGAAGATGACAAAATAAAATATTATGGAATCCTAAACTGTTGGGTGTGGACTAAACGGCTAAACCAGCTAGCTGGATAGGTAGATCATAGGAGATCCAGCATCTGTCGCTAGAGGATCTCATCAATCTCCTCCATGGTCAGTAGTCTGACCGGGCGTTGTGCATGTCGAGCCAAAGTGACCTAGCTAGATCCTCTGATGCAGCCTCTATCGATGTTGTGTAGTCCTCCATAGTCGTGGGCGTCTAGATCTCCCTAGCTCAGTCGCTCGTTCGATCAGTAGAGAGATAGGGAAGTAGAGAGCGAGAGAGAGAGAGAGAGAGAGAGAGAGAGAGAGAGAGAGAGAGAGAGAGAGAGAGAGAGAGAGAGAGAGAGAGATAGGAAATAGAGAGATAGAGAAAGAGAGTTATATATATATATATATATATATATATATATATATATATATATATATATATATATATATATATATATATATATATATATATATAGAGAGAGAGAGAGAGAGAGAGAGAGAAAGAGAGATAACGAGAGCGAGATCGAGAGAGAGAGAGAGAGAGAAAGAGAGATAGCGAGAGCGAGATCGAGAGAGAAAGAACGAGAGATAGAGACAGAGAAGAAACTATGGAACTAAAAGAGGCAAAGGGGTTTTGCCTGCTACATGCATTGCCGTGTACACCTGGGAGTGCACGTATGTGTCTACCCATATAGGATTTGACCAATAAAGACGAGATTTTGACCCGGTGGTCCTGATCTCCGTACACCTCTGGACCGAGGTGTACGGAGATTGGGCAAGACTAGAGAATGCAAGGTAGTTTACATTGTGAGGAGTATATATATATATATATATATATATATATATATATATATATATTAAAACAACATTCATAATCATTGTAGATGGCAACGTCATCAACTAACATGGAGGAAAAGATTGCATGCTCGTGCACGCTATGCAAGTATCAAATCCTGCGCAAGCGTAGGATATGTAATGAGCATGTACACAAGTACGGAGAGTTTGCTAGAGAAACCGTACAGAATCTGCGATACGACTCCTACGGAACGGGCATTGATTTCTACGACATAGCACCTACATCTGAGAGAAAGAGAGAGAGAGAGAAAAAAGATTATGCGTGAAGGTCCGAACAATATAGAGCCACGGATGGAAGCAGAAAAGGGCTTACAAACAGAAGACGACGGCATGGAGGAGATGCTGGATGCCTTCTTCCAGACAAGCGAGGAGAACGCGAACGAAGCAGCACCAGAAGCCGTGCGCCTATCTCCTGAAGACATGTTGAGAAAGTTGGCACGTCAACCAATCTATGAAGGCGCCAAAATATCTGCGCTTCGTACTTGTCTGGTGTTTTTGAATCTTCAGTCAGTGTACGGGTGGTCAGATGCAAGCGTCACTGCTTTGTAGAGGTACGTAATTTACAAAAGAGATTTTCCGATTGCAACGGTGATGTGCTCGGAGAGCTTTTTAATTTAATGTGTCTTAAACAGGTTATTGCGGGAGCAACTTCTCCCGGCTGGCAATGAAATGCCCCCCTCCAGGCCAGACGCAAAGCAACTTCTGACCTCAGTTGGCTTGGACTACAACAAGATTCATGCATGCCCAAATGATTGCATTCTTTTTCGCAATGAATTCGCAGATTGTCTATCGTGTCCTAAGTACGGAGCAATGCGCTACAAACAAGATGCAGTTGGCGAGACAGTGCCAGCTAAAGTGTTGCGGCATTTCCCTATTATTCCTAGGATAAAAAGCATGTTTCGTTGTGGTTCCATTGCAAAGTTGATGCGGTGGCATTCTACGAATAGATCCACTGACGCAATATTTAGGGTGCCCGCTGATTCAAAGGCTTGGAGGCACATTGAAGATACTTGGCCACATTTTAAGAGTGAACCACGCAATTTGCATTTGGGCATGGCAATGGATGGAGTCAATCCATTTGGCTTGAGAAGCTCGTCATGGAGCACTTGGCCTGTGTGCCTTATCAATTACAACCTCCTGCCGTGGCTTGCCATCAAGAAGGGTCATTTGATATTAAGCTTGATTGTACCTGGTAAGTTCAAGGCACAAAACATGGATGTTTATCTAGCTCCACTAGTTGACGAGCTCCAGGAGTTATGGCATGGGATCGACATAGCAAATGCGGTTGAACCAGTAGGACAACATCATGTAAGGATCCATGGACTTCTTATGTGGACTATGCATGATTGGCCAGGATATAGAGAAGCTTCTGGTAGTGGTTATTGATTTACAAAATTCTCCCTATTCGCAAGCCCTTTGCCTTGGCCTGATTCATGCTTTAATATATGCAGGGCTAACAACTTCGGGATACAATGCATGTCCAATTTGCAGGCAGTCTTTGGATGTGCGCTATTCTGCCTCTCTTCAAAAGCCAATTTATCAAGGCCACCACCGTTATCTTCCAGATGGCCATCACTTGCGCAAAGGTCAGCTTGGTCGCGTCGAATGTCGTCCTATGCATGTACAAGAGTGGCGTCGCCGATGGGAGCAACATGAGGGGCAACCTATTCCAGGAATGAAATGTTTGTCCATTCTCCATATGTTGCCATACTGGGGTGATCTACTAATTAACCATTTGCTGGATCCAATGCATATATTCAAGAATGTGGGAGAGCTCCTCTGGAAGACAATCATGGGAATGAAAGACAATCAAGCTTCACGAGATGATTTGCAGTCGGTTGGAAAGATGCCAGAGCTATGGCCTTTCACCAATGCAGCTGGCCAAACAAAAATTCCAAGAGCGCCATGGGTATTGCTAAAAAACGAAGAGCGACAAGTGAAAAGGGTGATTTCAGAGTTCAGGACGCCAACAGGATATATGCGATGTCTCAAGACAACATTCACCCGTGACGATCAACTGTCAGGATTGAAATCGCACGACTGGCATAAGTTCTTGCAATTCATTCTTCCAATTGCGATGAAGGGGTGTTTAACGGAGGAAGTGCAGACCTGCATATACAAGATTTCAGAGCTAGTGCGGTGGATCTCTTCCAAGGAGATACGGGAGGAATCTATTGCAGACGCAAGGGCTAACTCCATTGAGGCAGTTTGCATGATTGAGAAGTATCTACCCACGAGCTGCCTAACTATCCAAATGCACTTGCTCGTCCATGTAATAGATGAGATTGCAGTGGCAGGTACAGTCCACAACCGTTGGATGTTCTCTCTAGAGCGGTTCATGAAAACACTTAAGGGTTTTGTTTGCCAAAAAGCGCGTCCAGAGGGGAGCATGGCAGAAGGATGGGTGGTGCAAGAGTCTCTTGTATTGATGACCGAATTTCTATCCGTTTCTGACCCAGAAATGCCTCGACTGTGGAGCGATGAGGAGGATGCAAGACTGGTGGGAGAGGAGCTGCAAGGGCAAGGGGTGCCGAAGAAAATGAACCTGGCCATGCGAGAAAAGATCATGAAGTTCTGTATACTAAATTCAGCGCCGATGCAAAAATGGCTTGAAAGGTACGAAGAAGAGAAAGAGAGACGCAATAGGGAGCGACAGGATTTCAGGCGAAGTTGAACGACTAGAGGCTTACCCTTGCCAGACTATCTCGCTCCTCTACTTGAATTCCCTACAATGGCATGGTTGGACAAGACAGTGAGAGCAGCTCGACAGATCGGAGACCCATATCTCTAGAAGAGGAAGAGCTGGCTATTGGATGCGACTGGAAGTATCATACATACATGGCACTGTGGTCGCATGGAAAGCATTTCAGAACACAACAAATTGACAGCAGAAGAAACACGTTTGACAGTGGGGTAATGGTTAGTTTCATGCAAAAGAGCAGGGCCAGTGCTAAAGACACGAATGAAAGCACTAGCAACCTCGATTACTGTGGTTTGGTGTCAGATATCATGAAAGTAAGCTTCAGGCAGTTTGAGATGTTTTTGTTGGATGTGAAGTGGTTCAAGGTGATTACTTCTGGTCGCAATGCAACGGTACACACAGATGGAAACAAACTTGTGCAAATAGATTCTACAAAGATTTAGACAGATGCGAGCGACACATTTGCTCTCCCCGAACATTGCGAGCAAGTGGTCTTTGTACCGGAGCCTCGAGAGCGACAATGGTGGTTTGTGGTTCAGGTTGCTCCAAGAAATAAACAAGTATTTGAAGGGCAAGATCTCCTAGAGGAAAGTCAGTCAGACGACGTCCATACTACTGTGACATTAGATGAGATGGACGAAGATATGGCAGAGAAAGCTGACAGATATACGAGGGATGACGCAGATGAGCCAGAATTGACACTTGTAGATGAAGATGCAATGGATGAAGACAATCTGCCAGAACGAGTTGGGGCATAGTTATGTTTGCAATTAGAGATTGACGATGATACGGTGCAAGATCTTATCGATGATGCCTCACTCATCGAGGCCTAGGCCTGTAAGTGTTTGTGTGAAGACGTTGATTTAAAATTAAGCTTAAAGTTAATTTAAACAATTGTGTTCTGACGCTTTATTTTACTTTCTTTGTGCAGGACTTTAGTATGGCAGACCAGATTCCAGATCCCGCTTCCATGAGTGCAGATGCATTCATGGGCTTCGTTACACGGATGACGCCTGCTCAGATGGCAGAGGCTTCTCAATACTGGGTAGCCAGAGGCACGGGTACTACGCCTCTGGGCTTCACACCGGAGGGTCCGACGCCTAGGGGGGGGACGCCTACGGGGGGGAGGACGCCTATGGGTACGGCGCCTGCTTCTCCCATCACGGCCGCTTCGACACCTAGGGGTGGGACAGAGGCGGGTAAGTCCTCATCTCCGCAGCACAGGCGCACTCGCCGATCTCAACGATTGTCAGGTGGAGGTGGTGGTTGCTGTGGAGGAGGGTCCACAGATGCTTCGACCCCTCCTCGCTCATGACCCCCATCCTACCCTGGCACACCTCTTGGCACACCTCGGACACCTTGGGGGGCACATGATCCTAGTGCCTCCAAGCTCTATACTGTACAGGTAGATGGTTCTGTTGACATGGATAGAGTCGGGACTGAGATGCGACAGCGAATTCGCGAGCTCGCGGAGCTGCAGTTTTCGACCAGCCTTCTGACGTCTTGGGGTGATCAGGATGGGGACAAAGTGCGTCGCAAATAGCGACAGGTTCACAGGGACGCGGCTATCGACGCACATAGCGACGCAGTGCGTCGATATCTGCGTCGATGACACCTTTTTTTGTTGTAGTGCTTGGACATAAAAAAAATCACTGGTTAACCCTTCATACGCAAGATTGATAGCCCTTTGAAGGGCAGAAGAACGTGAAAAACTATTGTTGCATTGGACTAGTGGACACCACCGAAATAAAGCTAAAAGCATTCTAATTTCTCTTGAGTCTATTAAAGTAGCAGTTGACCAAGGTTTTTTTTAGCACTAAGATACGAGAGAAATAGAAAAAGAGAGAGAGAGAGAGAGAGAGAGAGAGAGAGAGAGAGAGAGAGAGAGAGAGAGAGAGAGAGAGAGAGAGAGAGAGAGAGAGATAGATTGGCTATATTTAAAGATTTTTTTGCTGTATTTCTCACCTATATATTTCAAAATTTATAAGTGGAATTACGCTGATCTTTGTTTTCAAGCACGAGAGAGAGAGAGAGAGAGAGAGAGAGAGAGAGAAGAAAACAATTTTCTTGGTCATGTTTTTCAAGGACAAACTAAAGACAATTTGAGATTTATGCCAAAATCTAGCGTTCTTGCCAGGATTTACAACTAAAAGATTGAATTTTTAACCTTGAAAGTCAAGCTTCCACCAATTTACAATCGGATTTTATAGTTTAAACAAGAAAATTTGCACAACAAACAAGGATATGTGAGCAATGAATTGGAACCCCTAGTACACAAATTTGAAGGCCCTCCTCTGTCTATTTGTCACTGTAAGGATCACTTGTGCAGGGTCCGAAAAAGATGTCCCAATATGCAAACCGTCCCACCCAAGTTACAGATGTGGTCACTAGCATAGAAGCAATCTATCTAAGAGAGATTCACTCCTCCCACTCTACGGTCCGAACAAGAGTCTGGGGGCCTCACAAAGCTAGAGTGCTGCCAAACATTTGAAACCCTCAAAGTTATATATAGCCTCTCCGAAGCTGCGAACGCAACACCATGCACAATAGCATGGCTACCTCCATCCGTGTGCGAGGGGTCCTCCAACATGTTGAAGTCTCTCCCAATGCACCATTTTTGCATGCGGCAAAGACTCTACAATGTGCGACCAAAACTCTACACATGCACTTGCCACATTGGGTGCATAGATGTTCAAGAAGCCCAAGAGGCAATCCTGAATCTGCAGAGTAATCCACTTAGCCTTGTGAGGCACAATAATACCTTTGTCCACAATGGCCTGTGTCCAAGAGTCCACAATAGTCATACATACCCCTCTTTGTATACCTGCAAGTCCAACTGCAGCTGACCAAAATGTCTCATAACGCCCACGCAAGAGCCGACCACATCATCTAATGTGGCTCTCACACAGATGATGCTCTTGTAGCATAAGACCATGCATCATTGAAGCTCCTGACGTAAACAGCCCCTTTGGTGCTGAAATTGGGACCCACCTAATCCCTACACGTTCCATGAGACGATCCTCATGGAGACCCAGAAAGAACATGATGCTGCAGAAGCAGCTAACCCCAAGACGGTCACTTTTTAGAATGTGTATGATATCACGTGAGTTAACCGGAGAGGATTATTAAAAGACCAAAATGTATAAACATGTATACATACAGAGGGGGGTGGGGGTTTTTTAAATAGGCTCACATTGTAAGTATAGTATGTATATTGGGGTATTATTAATTACCTCTTGAACGCACGTGATATAGGGGTCTTTTGATAAGTGACTGCCCCGGGCATCTAACCTTCCTATCTTCGAGGCTGGCTTGGATGGGGAGTAATCTGCATCCGAGCTTCCCCGAGACAGGCGTGACTGCAGAGAGTGTCTAGCCCAGGCCCAAGAAGAACGAGCCATATGCAGGGCAACCTCCTCTGTCCAAGAGTGCTCATGTATGTGTACATAGCAGGGCGGGATCTGCCTGTCAGCAAAGAAATATACCACAATGTGTCTACATCCTGTCGAGTACGGAGGTGTCACTGAGAACTTGGCCAATGGCCACAGAGTCTAAACCAAGTCTGTAATCCCTAGGTCTCCCATGTTGTGAGAGAACTCGAGGGCCTGTGCCTGCAGCCACTCCAACACTGAGTCCAAAGTCCACTTAGGTTGGTCCCTACCACAAAGGGGAAAAGAGAAGCCAAGCGTTGAGTCCAGGGCCTCTATCCCTCGAGCTGCAACCAAGGAACATTACATGGAATATGAAGCAGGCTGCCTCAAAGTTTGGTGAAGCGTCGTCGAGACAACGTGTGAAGTCATAGGCAAAAAAGTCCCACCAACGCCAAATGTCGAAGCTTGTTATTCCTTGAGGAACTGTTGCAAAGGGATACGTCTGCACCAGAAGGGGGGGTTGCAAGAAAGTCTATCCCTCTCTCACTAAGCGACTCGTGAAAAAAGTGATGCCAAGAGATCTCCTGACAACCGAGGATGGTCTTGTCCCCTGAGTTGGTTGCGGGGTAGGAGCGGGAGGAGATGTGGGAGCAGGGGGACTAGTGGGAGAAGGAGGAGTGGGGGGGCGGTAGAGGGAGAAGGGCAAGATGGGGTGAAGGAGGAAGGAGGGGAATTCGGAGAGGGGGGGGGGGGGGGGGGGGGGGGGGGGGGGGGGGGGGGGCTGTCGGAGGTGAGGCTGATGTGCAGGGTGGAGTCAAAATGGTTCCCTGTGGGAACCCAACTCTGCTGACCTGAATCCTGGGGGCCGCTTTGAGTGCCAGGTTGATGTGGTGGCCCTTGCCGACGTCGACCACGAACCTACTGCCATCCCTCCTCTGCCTGAGCCCTAGACTTGGAGGGTGGCTTTGCCTACATACCTTGTGACTCTACCTACTGCTGATGTCCAGCTCTTGAAGGCTGGGACTGAGCCTGAGGTGAAGGTCAGGGTCTCCTCCGCGAATAAGCCTTCTCAAGGTGGCCCATATGATTACAAATGAAACTGTGATTTGGGAGGCCCAAATACTCCACGCTCTAGCAGAACCAACCATCGCTCACCAGAGATAGTAGAATGACCTTCACAAGGGTGTGGGTGTCCCAAACCAAAATATGAATTGATGGAATGCCAGCTGTCTTGACAGCTTCAGAGGCTGTCGTGCGAGGTGTCTTCAGAACAGTCTCAATCTCTGAGCCTATCTTGGGAAGGAGTGGAAGGTACTCCCTCCCCAGGCCGGGGAAGCAGATTGAGATGGGCAGGTATGCCTCCTCGACAAGAACATCGGTAGTTGAGTCGAAACCATGGTGCTACTATCAAAAATGAGCTCGAACTACTTGAATGGCCAGGGAACTCATTGCAATGACCTTGGATGCCATCTCGGGGTTTCAAACTCTATCTGATAGTAGCCAGGCTCGAGCAGCTAAACGTCAAGGATCTTTTTCACTTCTGCTGAAAGGTGGGCCAAAGGAGATCACGCACTCTCCTTTGTTGGGTCTAGTACCGAGAATCTTGCAAATAACAGAGGTGGCTTGAAGGTGTGCCACCTCTGCCTCTAAGCTCGCTTGCTCTGTCGGAAAAAGAGCAAGTCGGATGGTGGGTTCCGGGGAGTCGGACAAGGGAGCTTCTGTCGAGTCCCCCTGTGGCGAGGCAAAATTCTCCATCAGTGTCTGCTGCTACCAGGAACGCGGAAGGAATGAAGGCGAGGCCAAGCCTTGCTGGAGTGAGCACACCAAATCGCGAGTGAGCAGTATGGTGAGTCCTTCAAGCAAAACCGGGGAAGGGGGGGATGGGTTCTTGGTTACGTGTAGGGGAGGGGGGGGGGGGGGGGGGGGGGGGGGGCAGGGTGTGTGGGGGCTAAGGTCAAGTGAATGAAGGGGGGGGGGGGGGAGGTGATGGCGAGTAGCTGGGGTGTGGGGGAACGAGCTAAGTAGCCACACTGATTGGACGCAGGCACAACAGCGCGGAGGCAAGGGCATCGTGTAGCAAGGTAGGCAACAAAGGCGGGGGAGGGAGAGGCTAGCGATGGCGACATGGACAGGCGAGGGGGGGGTGTGCGAGAGCAGCAGCGAGCTTACAAAGCAGCCATTATTTTCTATCATTTGATATTCCCTCATGCTCCATGTAGTCTATGCGCTCATCATCATCATCACTACCACTGCGATCATCATACTCTATGTGAGTCCATCAATCAATGCATCCCTACTATGGCTATGATCCCTTCTATATTCAGATTTCATCATCTCTATCGTAGCCTCTTCATCTTTCATACTTCTCTCAAGTGGAAAATTCTACCCAAAATCTCCATCGTCATGTGGATCATGTCTATTGCGATCTTCATCATTAACTTTTTTGCACCTTGTGTCCTCGTGTCGATTGTCTCGTTCACTTTTGCTATCATGTCTACCATCACCCTGCTGCTTCTATGTTGTTTCTCTTCTTCCGACTTAGCCTCATACTCAAGATCCTTTTGTAGATCATTGATTCTCCCGACCAAAAGCCCATGCTTCTCCTTGTCTGCAGAATTGCTTTAATGGGGCAAGAACATCTTCAATGCTGGTGAGAAAACTTTTGACAAAGTTATCAAGAAGCTCAATGCCAATATAACTTTAACCCATACCTTTGGATCTCTCTTCAATGAATGTTTTTGTATTAGCAATCATGCATGTGGCAATTTGCGACATATGCAAAATCCCTTCCTTTGGAATATTGTTGGCGATCAGCCCTCGCAACCAAGTTAGCATGCTCGAGTAGCGATCGAAAGGTGTGCTGCTTGTTCAAAGTTAATGCAATATAGGTCAAGAGCTTGGTCTGTATTTGCTAACCATTCAACCAACAAGAGTGCAGTAAGCTTGAGTCGACACAAACGTACGCGTCACGTAATCATGAAAAGCTTAGTTGCTCTGCTTGGTGTGCAACTTGGATCCACCTCTAGCCTTTGAGCAAGAGCGAGATGGCAGAGGAGAATCTATGTAGTCGCACACAACCTGCATGAGTATGAGGAAGTTGGTTCAAGAGCGCTGCTCAGCTACAGTCGAGTTCCACCATCACTAACAACTACCTAGCAACTATCGCCCTCTGTAATTATGAGGGCTGTTGCTAGCTCTCTCTCTCTCTCTCTCTCTCTCTCTCTCTCTCTCTCTCCACGCTTGCTGATGGGCATCTTTGCCTCTGTAGTCGTTAGCGTGAGTGATTTGGCTTCATATAATTGTTTCATTTTATAGGTTATAAGTGGACGCTCCCCAAAAGGTGGATGAACCCACCCCCAAAAGAGAGTCAAAAGTTAAGAATATGTTTGAAATCTTGCTTAGATGTCCTCATTTGATTTGTTCAAAAGTGTACTAGTATTGGGGATTGAGTGTCTCTTAGCTCTAAAACGGCCTCAAAATTAAACTTTTTCAAAAAAGAGAATTGAAGCAAAACTAGAAAAATATCAATTTTGGTATCCCCCCCCCCCCCCAAAAAAAAACCTTTTTGGCCAAGAAGGCCATAGGAGAGTTGTAGAGAAAACGTGCAATTCTTCTTTGCACCTCTCACGATCCCCATTGGTCACCATCACATTAACTTTGAATGAGGAAGATGTTCAAATCAGTATAGTAAAGCTTGAAATGATTTGAAAGTGAGTGTGTGTGTGTGTAAAGCGCGCACACTAGTGCTCAAAAAAACTTTTTTCCAAAAACTTGGCAAACCTACATATGTGAAAGAATAGAGGTAAATTGACAAAATGTGAAGGTTTTTACACCAAATTACACTAATTTTTTCAAAATTCGGTAGGTTTTCTCACCTTCAAATATAAAATTAGAGGTAAATTTCAAAATTTGTAGGTGGGATTACACTAAACCTAGGTTTTTTTCGAGCATTGCACACATGCATCTCTCTCTCTCTCTCTCTCTCTCTCTCTCTCTCCATCTCCATTGGTCACCATCACATTAACTTTGAATGAGGAAGATGTTCAAATCAGTATAGTAAAGCTTAAAATGACTTGAGAGTGTGTGTGTGTGTGTGTGTGTGTGTGTGCGCTTGCGCGCACACTAGTAGTGCTCGAAAAAAACTTTTTTTCAAAAACTTGGCAAACCTACATATGTGAAAGAATAGAGGTAAATTGACAAAATGTGAAGGTTTTTACACCAAATTACACTAATGTTTTCAAAATTCGGTAGGTTTTCTCACCTTAAAATTTAAAATTTAGAGGTAAATTTCAAAATTTGTAGGTGGGATTACACTAAACCTAGGTTTTTTTCGAGCACTGCGTGACACATGTATCTCTCTCTCTCTCTCTCTCTCTCTCTCTCTCTCCCTCCCATTAAAGTGTTCGGGAAACATCATTTTTCTAGACATACAAAATTCCTATTCTTGAATTTGCCAAGAGGAAATTTTAGAAAATTAGACTTATTTTTCAAGTTTTTACACAATTTTTCTCTATTTTGGAACGGAATTTCTCCTTTTCCCCTTGTTCTTAGCCGGTATTTTTGAAATTAAAATCGGCACAATATTAAGCTAAGAGACATTTTTCCCAAAGAGAGACTATTAACATGCCAAACGTGTTCTAATAATCACTCAATTTATTCCAACAAAAAATGTTGCCTTCTTGAGGCCATCCTGAAGTCTTCACCTTGTTTTCCCCCCTTAAGTGGGCTGCACAGGATGCAAGGAAAGTGCCACATGGAAGCTTGGGATTGGAGGCGAGGTCGAGCGCAGAGTTTTTTAGATTTAATAAATTAACGATGACAATCAATGTTCTTCAAAAATTGCAGATCAAAAGAAGCCTTCTAATCTACTTTGCGCATCTTCTCCAATTTTTGAATTTGCTCTTACACATTGTGACCTCCATTGCCTCTCTCTCTCTCTCTCTCTCTCTCTCTCACACTCACACACACACACACACACACACACACACACACACACACACACACACACACACACACACACACACACACAGAGACCGGTCGGTGTGATTCGGCTGGCAAGGCCCCCCACTGTAGTGCTGGTCTTCTCACTGAGAAGAGCAAATTGTGGTGGTCTTCTCATTAATCCTGTGGCATATTGCCATGCATAGCACGAAGAGGGAAATTACCAAAATACCCCTATAGTTTGTGGAAATTCCCAAAATACCCCTCAAATTTCAAAAATTCCCAAAATACCCTTGTATCTATTTTGGTTACATTGTTCAAGATTTTTTAATCTTTATTCCTTTTTTATGATTGAGATCCGTTTTTGCATGCTTAACATGTAATTTGCCACAAAGTACCTCATAAAAAAAAGAAATTGAAGCAATTCATCTCCAAAGCCTACATAATCAACTCAAATTCTAGATTAGCATCTTATATTGATAAGCAACGAGTCTTCGTATGAAAAGCTACAAATTTCTTAATCTAATTTCACAACTAGGGGTATTTTGGGAATTTTGGAAATATTGTGCCTCAATGCAATGCTTTAATTTACATGTATGCAAAAGGCTTCTACAACAAAATTATTCGTCATGGGATGCTGAAAGACATTCCACACCTTGCAATGCTTTTATTGAAATGTATGCTAAGTGTGGTGTATTTTTCAAAGCAAAATTTTCTTGACAAGCTTCTTCTCCAAGATGTCCTCTATGCAACAACGCTTTTAAGTCATGACATTGTCATTCATGGCTAATGAAAAATGTTGTGGTTGCAGGCAATGCTTTGATTGAAATGTATTCCAAGTGTGGCATACGTTTATGACTATTGGAAATCATTGTGCTTACTTTGATTGACCTGCATGCCAGGTATGGTGTAGTTTTGAAAGCACAAGTTGAATGAGCACTTATCAAAATGCACTAGGCCTATTGGAGATTGATGAAAACATCATGCTTGACACAAGCTTTTACTCGAGTGCATGCATGCTTTATTTTGGGAGTACAAACTATTGACATGCTCGCTGTTTGAGATGTCATCGCTTGGATGTATGTTTTTGCCATCGGATCACTGTTGAAAAACATTTTTCTTGCAATGCTTTGAGTGACATGTATGCCATGGGCTATCCTCGTCACTAAATGGCACGGGTTCTATAATGACCCCTGAGCCATGGGATCGACGACGTACGATTGAGGGTTGCGAACTCAAGGAGATCGGATGGCGACCAAAAATCGAGCAACGGGTGTAGGATTGGGGATTCGAACTCAGACGGGTGATGTGGCAACCCAAGGGGCTAACCACACGTGCAAAAGCATTTTGCTAAAATGTGTGTGCTCACATGTATTTATGTTTGTTTGAGTCTACACTCTGGATGTTTGAGTTTACAAAATGTGTTCGAATTTACTTTTTGAAAATCTGTCGGTGCCTGGCTTCTCCTCCCTGGATCCCATGGATGGGGATCATCCAAGATGTCGTGTTTTTAGTCATGAGGATGGGCTATTTGGAGGATTGTATTTCGAAGACTCTTTAAATTCATTGTGATTGGCAATCCTTTGAATGGCATGTTTGCGGAGAAAGATATTCTTTTGAAACTACAAGTATTTTACGAATGCGTAAGGTATGTTCTATTTAGATTGCAGTTATTGCAAGGTTCTAGAATATAGATATTCACCGTAAGGGGTTATTTGAGGACATACACTTTCAAAACATATTGGTCATTATGTATGCAATGTACTAGATAAGCTCAAGGAGCCGAACCCTAGCTTTGTTCCAGACTCTATTAGCCTTGGAGTGCTCTGCATGAGTGGAGAGGGACTCCGGGCGGGTCGTCTAGGGGATGGGGGCTTTGGGAAGGGTTGGGGTGACTCCTACAATGGTGGATTGTCCTCTGCATGGCTCAATTTTGCAAAGCATATGATTTGGTGCTGCTTCGAGAGTGAGGCGCATTGCGATCCTTGTTCGGTCCTGCAGAGCTTTGGCTCCAATCTATTTCTTGCTCTGGGGCTAGGCGGTGGCCCCCTCTTCGATTTGAAGAGAATTATTTGCATGGTACTCGGTGGTGCTGCTGCGAAGGGCGCAAGCCTTGAGGAGTTTGAGTGGTTACCATCTCATTTCAAGGAGATGTTCAAGGAGCGGACAGGGTGGTCTCTATTGGCCAAGGGCAGGGATGGTGGAAGTTTGCTGGGTTCAGATGGAGACATGATTGTTTTCTATGTTCGGATGGAGGCATGGCTGCAAGGAGGGACTGTTGTTTCAGTGGTCGGGGATTCCTTGGATGCACTTGGTGTTTTGGTTGGTGTTTGGATTTGTTTGTGTTGTCCGTGTTCGGTACGGGAGGACATGGCTCATGTAGGTGGCAGATCTGTTAGGAAATAGAATGTAGCTAAGTAGATAATTGAGTAGTTTACTTAATGGAGAGAGAATTTTCACACATGAGAGATTATAGAGTAGAGAGAGAGAGAGAGAGAGAGAGAGAGAGAGAGAGAGAGATACGTGGTTCACCCAATGTGGGCTATGTCTACGGGTGGTTGCAACGGCTTTAGTACTTCAAAACAAGAAGTAGACTACAAAGGGATTATACCCTTTTGGAGCTCCCGCCTTGCTTCACTCTCACCACCTGACATCAATTTCACAATGCTTCACAATCAGTTTTTGTATGTAAAAGAGACCTCTTTTTATAGGCCAAAATGGCCGCCTTTTCTCTTTAGAGACAGTCGTGTGTAGCCGCCCTTGTGTTGACAAGTATGACTTGAACTCTCCAATCGCCCATGTGTGGCCGTCCTTGAGAAGATAAGTCCATCTTGAAATTAGCCACCAGCCATTGAATTCGGCCACTGTCCACTGGCCATTGAATTCCGACCACCGGCCATTGACTATCGGCCAACCGACCGACCGTTTTCGACCACTTTCTGATCACCGTCCGGCCATAAGATTCTGACGAAGTGTACGTGAAAATTTTGATTTTCGACGAGTGATTTTTTTCACGCACGATGGCTTCTCGTCATAACGGGGGCTTACAAATGTGCATCTTTAATACAAAAAATTACAAGGGGTAAATCAAGCTCCATACTTAACAAGCTCCATGTGTCTTGGTGGTATATTCTTGCATCCGTTTCGGATCTAGTAGGTTGTTCATGGTCTGGGTGGCTCCCGTATTAGTTGGAGTACTATTTTGTGTGTGTCCCCGACTCAGTGAATGTAATTAAGTTGTGTTGGATGCTTGTGCTCAGACCGAGACCGGGGAGATATGTTTTGGTTTCCTAATACAATTCCAGTCACAATTGTGAGTTCTTGTTTTTTTTTGGTTGTTTGGGGGGGGGGGGGGGGGGGGGGGGCGGGGGGACTTTTGACTGATGTTGACATGTAAGCCAAATAAGTAGTACCAACGTTTTGCTTCTGCTTCCAAATTGAAGTTAGTGGAGCTGATTTTGAAAGAAAAGTTCTTTAGCTTCTTTTTTTTTTTGGGGTGGGGAGGGGGGATTCGGCATTTTATGCAGACGACCAAAAGGCAAGCCAAGGAAAGGGCGTGCGAGCCAGTGTAAGAAGGCAATTTCCGCACAAGGAAGGGATACCTATTTATTGCAAGGCATGTCCAACGTGGTCATCCTAAAGAAGCTCTAGGCTATTTATAACAAGACAAATGTGATACTAAGTAGAGGGGGAAGAATGATTAATGAAAATGAGGGATGCCGTCATGTGAATCCTCCGCAACCTTCTACCCGTGTGCCGTGTGACCTTAAGACTTATAAAAGTTGCTACCAATTCTTGCTTAAGCAAGTCACCCTAGTTTAGACTTTTTTTTGTTTTTTTAAAGGGAATCATGGGGATTTCCCTAAAAACCAAAGTGAAGAGGGAGGAAGCAAATGGAGGAGATGCCTCCCCTAGTCTGCTTTCCCTGCACCAAAACCAAAGTTGACCCCAAAGTCTGTCGTCAAGTTCGTTTGAACCCAACCTAAAGCTTTCACCCATCGTAAGCTATAGCCCTTGTGCGTACGTGCCTAAATGAAAAGACATAGTGAGATCATTTTGAAAAGCAACACTGAGGCTCATGGCTGTACGACTGTGTCGAAGGGCAATGGCCTACATCAGGCCAAGGAGTTAGTTCCTAGGCTTTATTGGACTAAACCGTTTTAGGGTTACCTTGACCTAGATCATGCCAAGGGGCTATATAAGTTTATAAGCATTCATTCAATAAAATTGTTTTAGGTATACCAAGTAAAGATGCGTGTTAATGTGGGTCTCTCTTTTTGTGGTGCAAGAACTCAGCCCGTTTTCTTTTCAACACAATCTTGATCACCTCCAAAAGCCATCAAATACTCTGTTAGGAAACTTATACACATTCTCAATGTTATAAGAGTTGAATCGCCCCATCATTAGCACGGTTAACAACATACTAGTAAAAGCTTACGGAAATCCTATTGAAAAGTGAAGCTTGAGTTTGCTGCCTCGTTGGCTTGAGATGGCAACATTCACATTTTTCCATCGTCATCCAAACAACAAACCCCCCCCCCTTTTCAAAGTTCAACTTTTTTTTTTTTCTTGCAAAACTCTCAATTGTGAGTGGATAGTATTAAGAACATCAAAAATATACACCAACCTCGAGCTTAGACCAAGCCTTGAGGGTCCAAGGATTACAAGTTTTCTGCTTGACAGAGAAACCACAACTACTCCAAGCCTTTACTTATTACAAGATGTCACCATGACATGTATTGTTCTAGACCAGTCCTCTGAAGCTTGTTTGCCTCCGATCATGTGGATCCTTCATTTTAGAAGTTACCAAATGTGAAGAACCCACTCTCCCCACTGCCCCGGAGTGTCACCCTATAAGTTTGAGTCAAGTTTCTATTTTCTCTATGAAATTGTCTTGTATCACTCTTAACCATTGTTAAATAAACATATATATTAAACTATTCTGTTAAAAAAAACTTATTTCATTTCTTATTTTGGGCACAAGCAATAAAATATTTTTCAAATTTAAACAAGTACAATGAAACCCATGTGATTTTGTTGTGCTAAAAACAACTCGGCTCTTGAAAGTGAATGTTTTCTTTGCAAATAGTCAACTAACAAAAAGTAGTTGAGTGGCCCTAAGTATGCAAATTAATTTAGCTTGTCTCTTCGTAACAAGCGTCCACTTGCTCCCAGCTTGGCCTCACCTCTTTGATCTCTTCATAGGGACATGGATTTGCTATCATAGTAGAACAATGCACGCTTTCAGGGTATTAATATTCTCCAACAAACTTTCCACTACGTCCTCTTTACCTTCATATACGAGTAATTGTCCTTGTTTGCTTGAATAGAGGCCTTCATGTCTGTTAGGTTTGACCACCCTGAATGTGACATCGATTTCAACAGTCTTTGCAGCAATGCCTCTAAATTAGGTAGATAGTCAACAATTGTCCCTCTGTTGGAATGCTTTGGTTCTTTGCAGATGCTGCTGCCACTTTGAGTCATCCAAGATTTTTTATCTGAACGCAAGACACTTCCAGGGGAGGAACCATTTTGCCTCCTTCATGCCTCAATTTTATGATCAAGCCTGCCATTCCTGGATACTATCATCTGCAACACTCCTTCCCCAAACCAGGCCCATGCTACTCTATGTCCTACTAGGTCTTTTTTCATTGCATGACATTTTTTGAATGTGTAGCACCTAGCAAATTTAATTGACCACATGAAAGGGACTCATGATGAACTTTGAAGAATAGAAATCTGCAGCCTTCCACTAGATGTGGTTGTAAATTTTTTAAATAGATCTTGCTGTTCTTTTGGTACTTGAACTTGAAAATAGTTAATCCACTACTCGTGTGGCAAGTCTTCATCAGTCAGGTCCTTAGGGAGTTTGTAGCTTTCTAGACCAAAGCCGTACTTCTCATGCAGGTCTTGTGCTATGTAACAAAACCTGGTTTATTGAGGGTGCTCCTCCATTTTATTCTTACTCGAAAGGTGAAACAAATCATATAAAATTATTGAGATATAGACTAAATGTGGTGCTGGGCATTGTGTCCGATGTGATGATGATGCCCTACAATACAAATCTGGTACTCCAACTTATCAAATGTGATGATATACATTTAACTTCAAAGATCACATTGGATATAGGGAGTGAACATGCGTCACTTAATTAACACATCATGATTCCAATGAATAACGTACCACTTCTCGACTTGTTGGAAGATTTGTTGTTCATCCTCAAAGAGGAGTGAGGCTCATTCGGAGTCGATATCAACAACCTTGCATTGTTTTGCACTAGCCGTTGTGTTGGGATTGGTTTTGTGCTTTGGCTCTGTTTGTTATGAAGATGGGGTTTGTTGTTTCTTTTGCAAGAGGAGGCATTCCCTCAATGATCTTTGCTTTCTGCTTGCATGTTAAAGGTGAGATTGTGCTAGCAGTAGCTCCCTTGACCTTTAGGTTCCTCATGGTTGGAAAGATAACGTGAGAGAGTAGAGCAACTCTGCAGCAATTGAATGTGATGTTGGAGAGAGAGAGAAGAGAGAGAGAGAGAGAGAGAGAGAGAGCTCAGGATTGCGGAAGGCGACCAAAAGAGTATGTGATGCCAGAGAGAGATTAGAATTGCAAAAGGCAACCAGAAGAGCACGCGATGAAGTGCTCGAGTTCAAATGCAAGGCAAAAGAAATTGCAAGCACTAAATCTACTCATGACACCACTATTCTCACACGAGGTGGTTCGGGGGCCATTTGAAACTGTACAAAATATTCTTAAAGAAATGCCATTATATCTAAAAAATAGAAATACAAATACCGTTTTCCTCAAAACTTCCCCTCCAAAGTACTAAATAGGTGGGAAAAACAATGGCCCTTTTTTGTACCACCAACCCTTGCTTTCAGCCTGCTAGTATTAGTAGTTTTTAGTCTCTTATATCTCATATTATTGTACAAAATTACTGATGCTTCCTTCATATGGTTGTGTGGTGCTGTTATTGGCATGTCAAGAAGTCACTCAAGTCAAGTCTTCATAACCTTTCATGAGGGTTGTGGTGAGGCTTTTTGAACTTGAGCATTCGGGATTGAGTTACCCGTTGCAAGGTTTATTAGGTCATTGGATATCCATGTATTCCAACGTCATCTAAGACATGTGTAGATGGATTGAAACTAATGTCAAAATATTGCCAAAAGTCCATCACAAATTTGTCAATTTTTTTCCATAAACTCTCTCATTGTTTAAGCATTTTAGAGCAATTTTTTTGGCTGACACATTAATTTACTACCAAAACTCTATTGAATTTTGTATGGCGATGTGCTTACCAGCGCCAAGCTACATCCGTTCGTATGAAAACACATCGTTCAACAACAAGAAATCGGATGAGAATGATTTCTTATTCTTCTTATGGTGAAAAATGTTAAACACAACTCAAAGGTTACAAAGAGTTTAATTAGCACGGGACAACTTGATGATACTAGTGATCATATTGCATGATAATGCTTTGACAATTGTAAAAGGGGGTCTTAGTATAGCG
Source organism: Adiantum capillus-veneris (assembly GCF_014529385.1). Classification (NCBI taxonomy): domain Eukaryota; kingdom Viridiplantae; phylum Streptophyta; class Polypodiopsida; order Polypodiales; family Pteridaceae; genus Adiantum; species Adiantum capillus-veneris. The sequence goes on along the minus strand of NC_140945.1, from coordinate 16,112,728 downwards.
TGTGGGTCCAAGACATTCTACATGCAACATGTGTCTAGTGTAAAAAATCATGTGATTGTGATAACCAAGCAACCAAGTGTTTCTTTGTGCCATCTCCAATTAGGCTACACGAGCCAAAAGGAATGACTATCTTGACTTGTTTGAGACTATGTTCCTAGTTCAACATCAAAGCAAAAGCCAAGCTTTGTCCGCAAAACCTCCCCCCCCTCCCTTGAACCTTCCCCCCCCCCCCCCCCCCCCCCCCCCCCCCCCCCCCCCCCCCCCCCCCCCCCATTTTGTGAAGATTTTTTAATGGTATAAATACAAAAACGCCACAAAAGAGTAGTTAAAAACATAGGTGTGAATGCTTAGATCTAGTTCATAGTGATATTAGTGGATCCATGCCTACTCTATATCGAGAACGTAAGTCATATTTTGCCACAATTAAGGATGATAATTAACAAAAAGTCTCCGCTTGCACACTAACCTCACTGATCACTGACCTTATTTTTTCTACATAAAAGAATAAGAGGTGTGACTCATCTTTGTAGTGAATACTCCACCCACACATAGCATATTACTTCACACTCATTCACCGCATTGCTTCTCCATTGTTGTGCTCTTCACTCCACTTATAGAAAATCCTTTATATCACATGCTTTCAAGCATCACTTAAATAACCCCTCTTTACATCCATAATTCTATTAATTAAACGACCCCCACTTAGTTTAAAGCTTGGAGATTTTTTCCATAATTATTTTAAAACCCCTTCTATCAACATAAACCTATAGCTTTCTTGAAATGAGAGAACCTTGTTTATGAACTCACGTGCTATAGTTACATATTTGAAGGTGAACCCCCTGGGGTTGAGAGTGGTTGCATGGTTTGGGTCCTACATTACACCACAGCAACAAGAACAATAATCTACATCCTCACAAGTTCTTTCAAGAACATGTGCCACATTGCACCCTGAGCTAGCTCACTGTAGTGCCTAGGTTTTGTTTTAACTTAAACATCAAATAGCTAGAACACACTATTTCATGGACATCCACTCATGCTTTCTCGTCATGTTAAAGCATGCTTATCTACGTAGGTCTGTACCCGTGTCTTTTTAATAGGAATCTTGAAAGATCCCTTGGGCTTAGGAGAAAGGGAAAAGGAAAGTTCAAACTTTTCCTTCTAATTTCTAAATCAATCGTATGTTGTAGTAATTTTGATATATATTTGGAAGTTCGAGAACACTTTGAAGCAAAAGGAAATAGAGCATAATTTTTTCATTTAGTGGATGCTTGCCCATGTGTAGACTCATGTGCAATCGAAAAGGTGGCAGATGAAATGATGATGAGTGAGCATAGATGGAAATGCCTAGCTGGGGAGGATGTGTTCAATCACGAAGGCAAGTTCAGGGCTGCCAGGTGCCGAGCCACAGCCAGGAAAGAGTTGAGTATATTTTTTTAAAAGGAAAATGACCAAAATACCCCTCTAATTTGTGAAAATTTTCTTGTATTTATTGTGATTGGATTCTTCAAGAGTTCTAATCTTTATTCTTTTTCGACAATTAAGATCGTTTTTGAGTGCTTAGCATGTTATTTGCCACAAATTACTTTGTCTAAAGATGATCAAGAAATTCATTTCTAAAGCCTACAAAACCAACTCAAATTCTAGTTTTAGCATCTTGTATTGATAGCCAATCAATCTTCTTATGGAAAGCTACATTTTTGTTTGATCTTTGGAGATATTTAATCTCACAACCAAGGGAATTTTTGGAATTTATGACAAAATATTAGGGATAGTTGAATGAGTTGTATGTTTGGACAGGTGGCATAACAAAATCAGTGGCTAGATGGGTGTGGCAACATAGGCAGGATAACTACCAGACATGGAAGGCGCAATTGGCAACACACGGAGGGGATGACGAGACGCGAGGCACAGTCTCTCTCTCTCTCTCTTTCTCTCTCTCTCTCTCTCTCTCTCTCTCTCTCTCTTTGTGCCAGTGGTCTGTCTCGCAAGAATTGGCCACGATACTATGTTCCCAAAGCAGAGGATATCGGCACGACCTGCTCAAGTCACCGAGATCCTACCATGACCTACTCAGGCACCTGCACAAGCTCACATGAGGAGGGGAGGAGGAGAGTGGAGGTGTACCCATGATCCGACAAGTGGAGGGAGGAGGAGGAGGGTGGGGGCGAGCGTTTCGATAAGGGGAATCTACCATGATCTCAGTGACATGTTTAAGTGAAGCAAAATGGAAATGATAAGACAAAGGGTAGACGTGGCGTGGAGGGGAACAAGTGACGAGGCCATGCATGATGCACACGAGCACCACTTGGCAGGCTCTGCTTGGGGGCAACACCTGGAGGGGCACCGAGACGCAATAGAGGGAGGCCATACCAATGTTAGTTTTTTGTTACTGCATACCTTCGCGATGACGACACAAAACCACTCCAGATGATTCGTTGGAATTGGATGGTAATGAGCTCGAGCATCGTCTATTGCGTGAAGACAAAAAAGGATTGAAGCTAAAAAAGTTAGAATCTTAAGAGATTCTAGTTGATGAGAGGTGACCGAGCAAAGAAAGATTGTTGTACAAAATTTGGAATGCCTCTTTCTAGCTTTCTAATACGGGCCTTAGAGGAGAAGAGAGTTAGAGGCACATTAGAAATTTTATTATTTCTAGCACAGATTGGATTTACCTTTTCATGTAAATGATGGAAATCTTTTTTGGTCTACCCAAAGGGTAGAACCTTAGTGTTGCCAAAATTCCAAGTGTATAAATCTCTCTTAAGAAATAATCCAATTGCTGAATGGGCAAGGGTTGTTACTATTTTGACATTCACTTTGCGATTCTGAATTAATATAATGAAATACAAGTCAATTGAAATATGTGCCTCTAATCATTTTGCCATTTCTTTTTGTAGGAATCTAGCAAGATGCTTTGGCAAAGCAAAAGGAATTAGTAAATGTATATAGATTCAAAAGGCATGTCGAAGGGAGACAGAGAAAGAGAGGGGAGATTTTATTGCCATGTGTAAAGGTGGCGGAGAGAGAGGAAGAGAGATTTTTTGCGTGGCTTTTGCGCATGCGGCAGCGTTGCTCTTGTCCTTGCGGTTACACAGCTGCAGCACTCAGAAAGAGACTCAGAGAAAAAAAACGAGATGAGCAAAGGGCGTGGGCCGGGAGCGGGAGCTGATGAAGCAGGATGCTACAGGGTATCATTGGTTTTTCCTCTCTCTCTCTCTCTCTCTCTCTCTCCTCTCTCTCTCTCTCCTTTCCACGTATGCGACAGATAGGAATTGGGGAGGGCAACCAGTGTGGGGGAGCTCGATTGTAGGAGGTATCGGCGAGAGGCGATGCAGTTGTAGTGCATGGCGATGTAGTGATCGCGGGTGTAATGCATGGCAGGCCAAGCCAAGTTAGGGTGGCCTTGCATCATTTGTTGCATGACCACGATAAGGCAACCAAATGGAGGCGGGGGCATTTCGATGCATGCGGGAACAACAACGAAAAGACTAACCTTTACTTTTGCCAAATAGGGAGAACGAATCTAGGATAGACGTCTAATTAATTAATGGAATGTGAAGTGAAGCTTGAAATGAAAGGAACGTTGAAAACTTGAAAACAAATGAAAATTTTAATGTTTCACAAGCGAAAGATAGGTCACATCATTTTTAAAAATAGTAGAATACTTTTATGAAAAAGACATAAATGAACTCCAACCCCCAAGTGACCATGGCATCTGTTTTGCCAACTTGGCTCAATACCATATGGTAGCCCAAGAAATTTTAGCTATTTCTCTTGACTCTTGACTCTCCTCCTCTTTTGCCATCTTGGTCTTGTAGCCAAGGAACTTCTCACTCTCTCCATGTGTATGTGTGTGTTTTTTCACGTGATGCATGGTGTGCACCACATGTTTGAGTCTATAGCATATCAAACAATGAATTTATTGAAGCCTCTCCCCTTAGCTCCCCTCCGGTCTCCTCCAGTCAACTTGATAGAGCTACGAGCTTGCTCTCTCTCTCTCTCTCTCTCTCTCTCTCACACACACACACACAAACGCACACACGCACACTCAAAATCCATGTGGACAAGGAAGGCAAACAAGAGTAGAGGGAAAGGGGAGAAATATAAGATTTCCACCCACATCATCAACAAATGCTGGTAGGCCTCGTGAAATTTTCACTCAAGTTTGTTTAGATTTTCAATGAGTCTTTTCATTTAGCCTTAGATTAGATTGTGTATAATTGAAATTGATCTTTTGTTCAGTTTGTGAATATGTCTTTTCAGTTCACACAGTTACATCCTTGAATGACTTAACTGTCCTTTTGTTTTATTCTTTACTAATGTAAAATTGAACCTTCGCCTTGTTTTAGAGCCCACATACCCGCTCTAGTTTTTTGACATGTGTCCCTCAAAGTGGCTTTCAAAGTCTTGAAGAGAAATATATGATGTCTTTTTAAATGCTATTTTTCAAAAGCTGCATTCACTTCTTTGACATACTAAAGAGACTTTAGAGAAAAAAAGAGTTAAAGAGTGTATTCATTCATAATAGTTTAATCTCATGATGTGAAATATTGGTTCCAAGAGCTTTTTTTAATATTTTATTGGCTCTCTAAAAGAAACCCTCAGTGTTGTGTTGGATTAAAGAGACTTTCATTGTTTTCAGTGCACGATGGAGACTTATCTTTCATTTCACATTGTAACATGTCTTTACTTTTCTTGCATTCTATTGTTGTAGAACGTTAAAGTGAAGCTTCACCTTGCATAATTTTAGTAAATTTTACACACACACACACACCACACATATATGTTTGTTTTTGCATTCTATTGTTTTAGAATGCTAAAGTGAAGTTTGCCCTTGCATAATTGTAATAAATTCTATACACACACACATATTGATTAGTTCTTTTTATTTCACTTTTCATTTTACAACTTCACATGGCTTTACATTTCTTGCATTCTATAGCTTGATTCCAGTCATTGTTAACGTTCGAGAAAATCTCTTTTATTAAGCAGCTGCTAGTCAAGTTTTCTCCTCATAAAGAAGAAAACCGGAAATACTAGCAAAATTTTGAGATTTGTAAAATTTTTGGATGACTTTCTCACATATTTCATCGATTTTTCTTTCGTTTACCATGGTTTGCAGCTAACTAGTCTCGATTTGCAATCGACTGAGGCAATCCTTTCCCAAACAATGATGCCAATTTAATTCAACCTAACAATTTTATCACTTTCTTATTGTTTTTGAAAGCCATCGTGACCCTTTTACTTGTTTTTCAGAGAGTTCCATCATTTAAGGAATCTATATCGAATCAATGAACATTTTGGCTTGTAGAAGGCCATAGTACAGTGGGTAAAGAATTGACGCAAATTTTGGACCTTCAATGCACATTGAACTGATGTTGGACATGTGTCCAATGTGAGGGCATTGGTGATTTCTAGGTCTTTTCTTTCATTTCTTTTTGGTTTGTTAATGATATATTCCACTAATATTTTAAATTTTATTATTTCTTATAGAGATTAGACTTCCTTTTCATGTTGACAATTGAAATGTCATTAGTGTGACAATTGAAATATCTTTATTGTGTCAATGCATCCTTGGCTCAAAAGAAATGGAAACAAAAGTTGCCCTTTACATTAAAAGTTAAAAAGTTTGTCCACCTCAAAATAGAGAAATAAAAAAGAGAGAATGGATTTTATTGAACTACTCAAAAAGGTTATAAAGAACAAGAGGTTAAGGAGTGTATTTATAGAAGTCTGATCCCAAGAAGAGAAATATTGACTCTTTGAAATTTGCTTTAATATTTTAATTTGTAAAAGAGTCATTTTATTTAAGGGCTTCATACATGTCTATTTCATTAAATTGGTTTATAATTTTGTTAATTTTATTCATGAAAACACTAAAATAATCTCTTGTTTGAATTTGACAATGGGTTAGTTTATTTTATTGGTTTTTTTTTTAAATATCAGGTCAACCTTTTATCTTGTTTAAGCAGGGTTCTTCATAACATATATGGCATTTGTGATTATGTGTCTAGAATAGACAATATACTTTTATATTAAAACACAACAAAATTGACATGTGATTGTAGGCACTTATTGAAACGTATTCAACCATAACAAAGGCTTCATCATACTATGATATAGCTCAGTTGGTGAGGCACTTGAATAACATCCTCAATGATAGGGGTACATAGATTTATATATATATAAAAACACACACACACACACACACACTCTTATGTGCACAAATACACACATACATTGTTATCTACTAAGCACGCGCACGCGCATGCACGTGCACACACACACACACACATCCATACAAAAACAAGGTGATTTGTGAAGGTTCACTTCAGCATTCTAAAGCAAGGTGAAGGGTTATGTTGGCATTCTCAAACAATTCAATAAAATGGATCCATACAAAACTTTTAAATGAAAATAGTTCACGTTAGCATTCTAAAGCAAGGTGAAGGGCTATGTTGGCATTCTCAGACAATTCAATAAGATGGATCCATACAAAACTTTTTAATGAAAATATTTTTTACTAACCTAATTATTTTAGAAATTTAATTCAATACTTCACATCAAATATAAACTTAACTCCTTTCTTAGTTGAGGTGTATTTAAATAAACCAATATTAAATTAAAAAATAGAAAGGCTAAGTAATGTAAGGCCATGAAATTAAGATACTTTAAAAACTAAAAAAGATTTTATTATTTTGTATAAAAAGGTGTTTTGAATAAAAACAGTAAAATTGGACTTACAATTATATGTCATTTTTATTTGTTGTTGTTGTTGTTGTGTGTGTGTGTATGTGTGTGTGTGTGTGTGTGTGAGAGAGAGAGAGAGAGAGAGAGAGAGAGAGAGAGCTCTAAAATTAAGATAAAAGTAAAATTCACTTAGAGCCCCACTATGGGTCAAGCCCTGAGACATGTGGGTGTGGGTGAGTGGGTGTAATCCTGTTAAACTAGTCAAAGCAAAGTTTTGAACAAGCAAAAAAAGATAAAAATAAAATTAAAAAGATTAAATTTAGCAAGTTTGATGACTTCATAAGACAAAAGATTTGAAGGAGACTTTAATGTACTTTAACCATGTGCTAATTATTACGTTTCTAAGGCGCTCTATTGTAAAATAAATTATCATTAAATTGCTTACCCAGTCAAATTGAGATTGATTATTTGTTAAAAAGAATTTTTCAAGCCGTTACTTTCAAGACAAATTAAACAATTAACCTACATTTATGCAAAAAATAGAAGCATTTTTACTTGTATTGTTGCTTACATTTACCAAACTTTCACCTTAAAAATTAAGGGCTAATAAATTTTCAAAAGAGAAATTTTATCTTTGACTATTAAATTTACACTACAAACGAGGATATACCACCACTTCCAAGATAAAATATAATTTTGACATTGTTGCGAAAAGCCATTAACATGGCTGAACCAAAAGAGGCGTGGTGGCAAGCACTGTGCAGAGCAGAGCAGAGAGAGAGAGAGAGAGAGAGAGAGAGAGAGAGAGAGAGAGAGAGAGAGAGAGAGAGAGAGAGAGAGAGAGAGAGAGCCATCGCCGAGAGCGTCAGTGCCATCGCGGTAGTTAGATAATCTCTTCTACTATTTTCTATGTTTTTTTTGTGAAGATGTATTTGCTAGTTCTATTTTTGTGAATCTTTACTCGCACCTCAGTGTTAGTTTGCAGGTTGTATTTGCTAGCATTGTTGTTGTGGAGCTTTGCTCACATCTGAGTGTTAGTTTGCACGTTGTATTTGCTAGCATTGTTGTTGTGGAGCTTTGCTCACATCTCAGTGTTAGTTTGCAAGTTGGTCATTTTCTTTGGCTGTGTTGACCCTCGTGTCTCACTGCAAAGAGAGAGAGTTTGGACACCTGTCCTTGGCTGTGTTGATCCTCGTGACACACTCTCTCTCTCTCTCTCTCTCACTCACACACACACACACACACACACACACACACACACTCAAAATCCATGTGGACAAGGAAGGCAAACAAGAGTAGAGGGAAAGGGGAGAAATATAAGATTTCCACCCACATCATCAACAAATGCTGGTAGGCCTCGTGAAATTTTTACTTAAGTTTGTTTAGATTTTCAATGAGTCTTTTCATTTAGCCTTAGATTAGATTGTGTATAATTGAAATTGATCTTTTGTTCAGTTTGTGAATATGTCTTTTCAGTTCACACAGTTACATCCTTGAATGACTTAACTGTCCATTTGTTTTATTCGTTAATAATGTGAAATTGAACCTTCGCCTTATTTTAGAGCCCACCTACCTGCTCTAGTTGTTTGACATGTGTCCCTCAAAGTGGCTTTCAAAGTCTTGAAGAGAAATATATGATGTCTTTTTAAATGCTATTTTTCAAAAGCTGCATTCACAGCTTTGATATACGAAAGAGACTTTAGAGAAAAAAGAGTTAAAGAGTGTATTCATTCATAATAGTTTGATCTCATGATGTGAAATATTGGCTCCAAGAGCTTTTTTTAATATTTTATTGGCTCTCTAAAAGAAACCCTCAATGTTGTGTTGGATTAGAGAGACTTTCATTGTTTTCAGTGCATGATGGAGACTTATCTTTCATTTCACATTGTAACATGTCTTTACTTTTCTTGCATTCTATTGTTTTAGAACGCTAAAGTGAAGCTTCACCTTGCATAATTTTAGTAAATTTTACACACACACACATACCACACATATATGTTTGTTTTTGCATTCTATTGTTTTAGAATGCTAAAGTGAAGTTTGCCCTTGCATAATTTTAATAAATTCTATACACACACACACATATTGATTAGTTCTTTTTATTTCACTTTTCATTTTACAACTTCACATGGCTTTACATTTCTTGCATTCTATAGCTTGATTCCAGTCATTGTTAACGTTCGAGAAAGTCTCTTTTATTAAGCGGCTGCTAGTCAAGTTTTCTCCTCATAAAGAAGAAAACCGGAAATACTAGCAAAATTTTGAGATTTGTAAAATTTTTGGATGACTTTCTCACATATTTCATCGATTTTTCTTTCGTTTACCATGGTTTGCAGCTAACTAGTCTCGATTTGCAATCGACTGAGGCAATCCTTTCCCAAACAATGATGCCAATTTAATTCAACCTAACAATTTTATCACTTTCTTATTGTTTTTGAAAGCCATCGTGACCCTTTTACTTGTTTTTCAGAGAGTTCCATCATTTAAGGAATCTATATCGAATCAATGAACATTTTGGCTTGTAGAAGGCCATAGTACAGTGGGTAAAGAATTGATGCAAATTTTGGACCTTCAATGCACATTGAACTGATGTTGGACATGTGTCCAATGTGAGGGCATTGGTGATTTCTAGGTCTTTTCTTTCATTTCTTTTTGGTTTGTTAATGATATATTCCACTCATATTTTAAATTTTATTATTTCTTATAGAGATTAGACTTCCTTTTCATGTTGACAATTGAAATGTCATTAGTGTGACAATTGAAATATCTTTATTGTGTCAATGCATCCTTGGCTCAAAAGAAATGGAAACAAAAGTTGCCCTTTACATTAAAAGTTAAAAAGTTTGTCCACCTCAAAATAGAGAAATAAAAAAGAGAGAATGGATTTTATTGAACTACTCAAAAAGGTTATAAAGAACAAGAGGTTAAGGAGTGTATTTATAGAAGTCTGATCCCAAGAAGAGAAATATTGACTCTTTGAAATTTGCTTTAATATTTTAATTTGTAAAAGAGTCATTTTATTTAAGGGCTTCATACATGTCTATTTCATTAAATTGGTTTATAATTTTGTTAATTTTATTCATGAAAACACTAAAATAATCTCTTGTTTGAATTTGACAATGGGTTAGTTTATTTTATTGGTTTTTTTTTAAAATATCAGGTCAGCCTTTTATCTTGTTTAAGCAGGGTTCTTCATAACATATATGGCATTTGTGATTATGTGTCTAGAATAGACAATATACTTTTATATTAAAACACAACAAATATGACATGTGATTGTAGGCACTTATTGAAACGTATTCAATCATAACAAAGGCTTCATCATACTATGATATAGCTCAGTTGGTGAGGCACTTGAATAACATCCTCAATGATAGGGGTACATAGATTTATATATATATAAAAACACACACACACACACACTCTTATGTGCACAAATACACACATACATTGATATCTACTAAGCACGCGCATGCACGTCCACACACACACACACACACACATCCATACAAAAACAAGGTGATTTGTGAAGGTTCACTTTAGCATTCTAAAGCAAGGTGAAGGGTTATGTTGGCATTCTCAAACAATTCAATAAAATGGATCCATACAAAACTTTTAAATGAAAATAGTTCACGTTAGCATTCTAAAGCAAGGTGAAGGGCTATGTTGGCATTCTCAAACAATTCAATAAGATGGATCCATACAAAACTTTTCAATGAAAATATTTTTTACTAACTTAATTATTTTAAAAATTTAATTCAATACTTCACATCAAATATAAACTTAACTCCTTTCTTAGTTGAGGTGTATTTAAATAAACCAATATTAAATTAAAAAATAGAAAGGCTAAGTAATGTAAGGCCATGAAATTAAGATACTTTAAAAACTAAAAAAGATTTTATTATTTTGTATAAAAAGGTGTTTTGAATAAAAACAGTAAAATTGGACTTACAATTATATGTCATTTTTATTTGTTGTTGTTGTTGTTGTTGTGTGTGTGTATGTGTGTGTGTGTGTGTGTGATAGAGAGAGAGAGAGAGAGAGAGAGAGAGAGAGAGAGAGAGAGCTCTAAAATTAAGATAAAAGTAAAATTCACTTAGAGCCCCACTATGGGTCAAGCCCTGAGACATGTGGGTGTGGGTGAGTGGGTGTAATCCTGTTAAACTAGTCAAAGCAAAGTTTTGAACAAGCAAAAAAAGATAAAAATAAAATTAAAAAGATTAAATTTAGCAAGTTTGATGACTTCATAAGACAAAAGATTTGAAGGAGACTTTAATGTACTTTAACCATGTGCTAATTATTACGTTTCTAAGGCGCTCTATTGTAAAATAAATTATCATTAAATTGCTTACCCAGTCAAATTGAGATTGATTATTTGTTAAAAAGAATTTTTCAAGCCATTACTTTCAAAACAAATTAAACAATTAACCTACATTTATGCAAAAAATAGAAGCATTTTTACTTGTATTGTTGCTTACATTTACCAAACTTTCACCTTAAAAATTAAGGGCTAATAAATTTTCAAAAGAGAAATTTTATCTTTGACTATTAAATTTACACTACAAACGAGGATATACCACCACTTCCAAGATAAAATATAATTTTGACATTGTTGCAAAAAGCCATTAACATGGCTGAACCAAAAGAGGCGTGGTGGCAAGCACTCTGCAGAGCAGAGAGAGAGAGAGAGAGAGAGAGAGAGAGAGAGAGAGAGAGAGAGAGAGAGAGAGAGAGAGAGAGAGCCATCGCCGAGAGCGTCAGTGCCATCGCGGTAGTTAGATAATCTCTTCTACTATTTTCTATGTTTTTTTTGTGAAGATGTATTTGCTAGTTCTATTTTTGTGAATCTTTACTCGCACCTCAGTGTTAGTTTGCAGGTTGTATTTGCTAGCATTGTTGTTGTGGAGCTTTGCTCACATCTGAGTGTTAGTTTGCACGTTGTATTTGCTAGCATTGTTGTTGTGGAGCTTTGCTCACATCTCAGTGTTAGTTTGCAAGTTGGTCATTTTCTTTGGCTGTGTTGACCCTCGTGTCTCACTGCAAAGAGAGAGAGTTTGGACACCTGTCCTTGGCTGTGTTGATCCTCGTGACACACTCTCTCTCTCTCTCTCTCTCTCTCTCTCTCACACGCACACACGCACACTCAAAATCCATGTGGACAAGGAAGGCAAACAAGAGTAGAGGGAAAGGGGAGAAATATAAGATTTCCACCCACATCATCAACAAATGCTGGTAGGCCTCGTGAAATTTTTACTTAAGTTTGTTTAGATTTTCAATGAGTCTTTTCATTTAGCCTTAGATTAGATTGTGTATAATTGAAATTGATCTTTTGTTCAGTTTGTGAATATGTCTTTTCAGTTCACACAATTACATCCTTGAATGACTTAACTGTCCTTTTGTTTTATTCTTTACTAATGTAAAATTGAACCTTCGCCTTGTTTTAGAGCCCACATACCCGCTCTAGTTTTTTGACATGTGTCCCTCAAAGTGGCTTTCAAAGTCTTGAAGAGAAATATATGATGTCTTTTTAAATGCTATTTTTCAAAAGCTGCATTCACATCTTTGATATACGAAAGAGACTTTAGAGAAAAAAGAGTTAAAGAGTGTATTCATTCATAATAGTTTGATCTCATGATGTGAAATATTGGCTCCAAGAGCTTTTTTTAATATTTTATTGGCTCTCTAAAAGAAACCCTCAATGTTGTGCTGGATTAGAGAGACTTTCATTGTTTTCAGTGCATGATGGAGACTTATCTTTCATTTCACATTGTAACATGTCTTTACTTTTCTTGCATTCTATTGTTTTAGAACGCTAAAGTGAAGCTTCACTTGCATAATTTTAGTAAATTTTACACACACACACACACCACACATATATGTTTGTTTTTGCATTCTATTGTTTTAGAATGCTAAAGTGAAGTTTGCCCTTGCATAATTTTAATAAATTCTATACACACACACACACATATTGATTAGTTCTTTTTATTTCACTTTTCATTTTACAACTTCACATGGCTTTACATTTCTTGCATTCTATAGCTTGATTCCAGTCATTGTTAACATTCGAGAAAGTCTCTTTTATTAAGCGGCTGCTAGTCAAGTTTTCTCCTCATAAAGAAGAAAACCGGAAATACTAGCAAAATTTTGAGATTTGTAAAATTTTTGGATGACTTTCTCACATATTTCATCGATTTTTCTTTCGTTTACCATGGTTTGCAGCTAACTAGTCTCGATTTGCAATCGACTGAGGCAATCCTTTCCCAAACAATGATGCCAATTTAATTCAAACTAACAATTTTATCACTTTCTTATTGTTTTTGAAAGCCATAGTGACCCTTTTACTTGTTTTTCAGAGAGTTCCATCATTTAAGGAATCTATATCGAATCAATGAACATTTTGGCTTGTAGAAGGCCATAGTACAGTGGGTAAAGAATTGACGCAAATTTTGGACCTTCAATGCACATTGAACTGATGTTGGACATGTGTCCAATGTGAGGGCATTGGTGATTTCTAGGTCTTTTCTTTCATTTCTTTTTGGTTTGTTAATGATATATTCCACTAATATTTTAAATTTTATTATTTCTTATAGAGATTAGACTTCCTTTTCATGTTGACAATTGAAATGTCATTAGTGTGACAATTGAAATATCTTTATTGTGTCAATGCATCTTTGGCTCAAAAGAAATGGAAACAAAAGTTGCCCTTTACATTAAAAGTTAAAAAGTTTGTCCACCTCAAAATAGAGAAATAAAAAAGAGAGAATGGATTTTATTGAACTACTCAAAAAGGTTATAAAGAACAAGAGGTTAAGGAGTGTATTTATAGAAGTCTGATCCCAAGAAGAGAAATATTGACTCTTTGAAATTTGCTTTAATATTTTAATTTACAGGGTAGTCTTCACAGCTACAGTTGAGTGTGTCTGGCTCAAACGCCTTATGGCTCATTTGGGTGTTGGACAGGACACAGCCAACACTATCTACACTGACAGTCAAGGCAGATTGGTAGTTGCGAGGAACCCATTTTTTCATGCTCGCACAAAGCACATTGAGGTGAAATACCACTATGTCAGGGAGAGGCTCTCAGCAGGAGATATCAGCTTGGCTTATGTGCCAACACACGACAACCTTGCAGATCTTTTCACAAAGGCATTGTCTTGTGAGAAGCTCCAAGCTTTCCACAAAGCTCTGGGCTTACTCCCCTTTGTGGACTGATCATGTCCTTAGGGCATGGTACTTTTTTTTACTCATGTGCCAGACCTCTCTCATTCACCGCATCACTCCAGGGGGGATTTGTTACCATATACATGTGGTAGTGATGTGTGTGAACACACGAGGACCGTCGCGGAATTTTTCCCTCTTTAGGAGGTTTTTTCCCCCGTGCATTGTATATGCGCCCATCACTCTAGGGCTCTATCTTTCCATTCCACACTAAGTAATACGCTCTCTATTGTTTGCCTTGAGCTTCCTTCATCTTCTCCAAGCTGTGTGTGTTTCTCTACAACCCTAATTCCAACATAGTGAGCACTTCAAAGCACTTTCTTGCAACCTACTCACCACTTTTACTCCTTGTGAGCAGTTAAAGTGCTTCAAATTGCAGATTGGTTCCTGAAAAGCACTTTGAAGTACTTTCGAAGCACCATTCATTATTGTGGAGCACTTCAAAGCAGTCTCTTCACTCAATACTTTTCACTTGGTCAAAACTTTATAACCACCCTAGTAAATAGTACAGAGCTATGTCAAAGCACTTCAAAGTACATTCAAGGATCCTTTCAACACTTTCAAGCACTTTCTCACCACTTTCTAACCACATGTTAAGCACTTTCAAGTATATTGTAGGCACCATTGAGTATTAGAGACTTTCTAACCACTTGGTTACCACTTTCTTTGCACCATAAAGCATTTCAAATCACTTTTTGACCACCTATTAAGCAACATTGAGCAGTTCAAAGCACTTTCTTACCACTTAGTCACACTATGTGCTCCTTGTGAGGAATGTAAGTGCTTCAAAGTGCTCGTGCTTCCTTGAAAGCACTTTGAAGTACTTTCTAAGCACCGTTCAACATTGTGGAGCACTTCAAAGCAGTCTCTCAACTCAATCCTTACCAATTGGTCAAAACTTCATAACCACCTAGTAAGCAATATAGAGCTATACCAAAGTGCTTCAAATTACTTTGAAGCACTTTGAAACACTTTCTTACCACCCGTCAAACATTTTCAAGCATATTGTAGGCACCATTGAGCACTCCAAAGCACTTTCAGGTGCTTTTAAGGCATTTGTAAGCACTTTCTAGGCATCAATGAGCACTATGAAGCTTTTTTTAACCACTTGGTCAACACTTCCTATGCCAAGTAAGCAGCTTAGACCTATCTCAAAGCACTTAATAACATGAAGCATTTCTAGTATGAAGTCTAACCGCTTGGTCAGCACATTCTACTTATCTATTGAGCAATTTGAATTTATCACAAGCATTTCTAGGCACTTTTAGCAACAAGCTTACCTTCAAGGAGTCCAAATCTTCTTTAAGCCACCGTGAATCAGTAGTGGCACATGCCTTGGACAA
The DNA here is from genome assembly GCF_014529385.1 of Adiantum capillus-veneris. Taxonomy (NCBI): domain Eukaryota; kingdom Viridiplantae; phylum Streptophyta; class Polypodiopsida; order Polypodiales; family Pteridaceae; genus Adiantum; species Adiantum capillus-veneris. The sequence continues at coordinate 16,097,477 of NC_140945.1, read as the reverse complement.
CATCTTGTTGATAGTTGTGACCTCTACCTCTTTGCGACCTACTTCCCATGGATCTGAATCGGGTACTGAGGTCTTGAGAACCTCCAACTCCTTGTTTAGTTGGTCCAATTCCCTGTAGAAGTCATTGTAAGCAAAAAATATCCCTTCATTTCTAAGCCACAGGTCTCTCTTTTCCTTCAGGTGCACTTTCACCTCGCCCATCAGCCTTTTTTGCAACGAACTCGTCAACAAACTCATCCCTCACATGGTTGAGAAATAGCTTTATGCTTTTTTTGTACAAGCACTTGAAGACACTCGACCAGTCCTCATTGGGGATATCTTTATCTGTGAGCTCTTTAGGTAGTTTCCCCTCTAGGCTAAGCCTGTACTCCTCATGCATTTCCTTGTTTGAGAAGAAAAATCTTGATAGCCGCAGGTACTCTAATGCTGCAAGCACCAGAAAACAGAGCTTGTTGAAATCCTAGCTTTGCAACACTGAAGCAATGGAAAAAAACAATCCAAAACATACACATGCATACCTTTTGATGACTTTGTTGACAGCTTCAAGTTGGATGCAACACATTTCAGAGTGCCATGCATAGCCTTTATCTCCATTTTTTATGGGCTGCTTCGCGTCGCTTGCTCATTGGTTGGAGGGGTTTGATCTTGAAGTTCAAGTTCAGACATTATAGCTTCCCGATCTTGTGCCTTGGTAAACCACGTGCAAGTGACTTCATCTTGCAGCCTACAACTTGATTGTATAGTAAAGAGGATGAGCTTATGAGCACACAGAGAAAGACTAATTCCTACAATTCCAAGTGCTATAATATGATGCATGCAAAGCTTGGCTTCAGTAAAGCAGACATGCAAAATGGGACATGAAGACATGCCCGGGGAGGTCACCTAAGAAAAATGTAACTTATCACGTGAGTTCAACAGAAGGGTATTTAAAGTTCTTCAAACTTTCAAATATATATATATAGAAGGGCATTATTTTTTCAAACTTGAAAAAAACTTACAGATTTTAAAAGAAAAGGGTACATTATATTCCTAACAAAATTCACAGATAAGGGGTTTTACAAACATGTCTTGAATGCACGTGATATGGTAGTTTTACACATAGTGAACCCCCCGAGAAGACATGTAAGCCTCAACAATTCAAAACTGTTATGAGCACGACTGGCGACCTCTGTTTGCAAAAAGGATGCATGTCTTATGAGCACAAGGAGAAAGACTAATGCATGCATACATTCCAAGTGCTATAGTATTCATGATGCATGCAAAGATTCACTTAAAAAGCAACAGAAAAAATGGCGCATGCACACTTGGAAACCTCAACAGTTCAAAACGGTAGTAGGGTTTACCTTCTCAGTACGTCAGAGCAGAGGCGAGAGTGAATGAGATGAGCATTTGAGTTTCAAAGCTCAAGGAAATCACTTGGCACGCGGGAAGAGAGTATGCTAAAAGTTGACATCGTCCTATGACAAGTCACATCACGCATATCTTGAAATGATGACTGAGTTGCCCCTCCGTATAGTTAGTGGCCCCTTCCAACTACTAAGGCCATTAACATTTAAAAATTCTCCTTTTATTTTTTTAATTTATCACAAATTCCTTTCCAAAGTAGTCTCTTGGTGGTACCCCCAAAAGTGAAATAGTGATACCACCAATACATGCTTAGGTCCGTATTCTAAAGTTAAGATTATCAAACAAAGAGTACTACAAAGATACATGATAATAGCAGTCCCATGGACTTGGTGTTAAGAGATAGTACCCAAGTCATCCTAAAGTACCAAGATTGGGGGTTTGGGTGTTGTACAACTCTAAAGAATAATTTGATGAACTACCAAAGATCCAAAGTCTCAATGACTTGGTACTATACAAATACTAGATACAACATTGTGAAGTACTAGGTTGGGCATTCTGGGTACTCTAAAGTTAGCATTACCAAACAAAAAAAACTACAAAGAGACATGATAATAGCAGTCCCATGGATTTGGTATTGAGAGATATTACCCAAGCCATCCTAAAGTACCAAAATTGGTGCTTTGGGTGTTGTCCATCTCTAAGTTTCAAAGGATCATTTAATGAAGTACCAAAGTTCCAAAGTCTCAATGACTTGGTACTGTGAAAATACTAGCAGCAGCATTGTAAAGTGCCAAGTTGTGAACTCTCGGCACTCTAAAGTTAAGATAAACAACAAAGAATACTACAAAGAGACATGATAATAACAATTCAAGAGACTTGGTAATGTGTGCACTATAAGAAGAGTTGTCTATAGCCGCTAACATTGCCGTGAAAAAACAAAGGGAAAAGGAGAGAGAAAAATTTGCGGGAGCAGCAATAACTACGGCTTTGCCTGCGGTAGTGGTTTGTCAGCAATAAGCGCGGTAGTAGTCGTGGTAATATATCCATTGCTATTACCGTGCCAGCTGCTGCAGATATTATCGCGTTTATTGCCGTTAAATGCCAATTCAAAAATCATAAGGTGCTCATTTGGGCCACCCAATTTTGGGTGGCCCAAGTGAGCACCTTTTTTTTTTACCTGCATAAAACAATGAAACATCAATTTTTTTTTGGGAAAGTATAAAAAATACCAAAGAATTGAAATTGAATTTACTTTACCTTGACAATTTAAAATGGAGAAGATCAACTATTTAAAAATGTTATAATAAAAAGTAAATAGTTGTATATACATTGTGCCACATTGGGACTTTACAAAAGTTTGGACAAATTTTTTTCCTATCTAATCCTCCTCTATCTCGTCGTCGTTTAGAGGCACGTATGTTTGATCACTTTGACTCTACATAAACCCACACCAAATTAAACAATTATCAACAGCTCAAAACAATTGATACAAAATTACTTGTTTAAACTTACCGCTTTTAGTGATCCAATCGCCGCGTCAAATTTCTCGCAAGAGATGTGGTTGTTTTCGAGCAACCATCACCAAGTATCAAATTCAGTATGTCGCTCCCGATACTTGAACATTTCTCTGGTTGGTCGAGAGAGAGTGATATTTTCCTAATTTAGCAATAAAAATACCAAATCATCAACTACAATCTTTATAATCACCGATCTATGTTATAAATTAATCAATCTTACATATTTATCTTTCTAGCTCCCTTGCCTCCTGAGCCATAGTGCATGGGACTTTGCCTTGCGCGAGCATCGCATTGTTGTCTTTATGATGGGCCCATCGCAGCTTGATCACTCTTCTCTTGAATTTCCCACTCCCACTCTACGTCTTCCATGTTGCCACCGCGGTAACTCCTATCTGGATCCCTGACTTGGTTGGCTACTGCACACCGCACACTGGACTGCTTGTTTTTCAGAAATGTCTTTATGTAGCCCTCCAACCACTGTCGTAAAAAAAATTGATCGAGGGCATTTGGAAATCTAGCTAATAGAGCATCCTCAATGTACCACACATGATCGGGCAGTTGGTCTCTAAACTTTAAAAAACAGTTCTTATATGTTGAATGTATAAGAATTTGTAGATGGTGTCAAAATGCCCTGCCCTGTGCTGTGCCGAAGTCCACCTCCCTGCCATATTTAACCCTATAGTAGCGCCCATGCGTGTCTGGCACGGGTGCGTCAATATCCTCGTCCTCTGCGTCAGGGACGGCATTCTCTGAAAGTGGGGACTCTGTTTCCCTGGCACTACCAAAGCAGGCAAAACCACAAGATCCTCCGCCGCTTTGTCTCTCACGGCGCTCGCTACCCCGAGACGAGCGTCGACGCGTGCTGCTAGAGGAAGTTCGTCGACGGTGTTCTAGTGAAGCAGGAGTGGAATGGAGTGGCGTAGGACCCTGTGATGTGATGGGTGGGACCGTGTGATGGAAGGGGAGTAGGATCGTGCGATGGAAGGGGAGTAGGATGATAAGAAGGGGGCGTAGATTGAGGTGTCGTTTGTGCGAGGCTCTGTAGGTAAGGAGTCCCTCCCCGACTCCCCCATGGTGTAGTCTGCGGAGAAATACCGTAGGTCGCAAGCTGCTGCGGTATGTAGCGACCAAACAAATTCTTTGTCTCTTGGAGGTACTGGTCTCATAAAGAGAGAGCCCGCTATAGGTCTGGATCTACGACCGGTGGAGGAACCTGAGAAGGGTAGGTGTAGGATGGCCATGCCTGCAAATAACAAAAATAAACCTATGATACTCGTGGTTTAGGGTTAACTAGCCAAAAAAATTCTTTATTTCTTTTCTTGTTCTCACTGACTCAAGACCCAGGTCCACTGGAGGCAATGTCCACCCCGGGTGGGAGCCCACTTGGGATGTGAACCAACTAAAAGAAGAGCCAGCTGGCTGCTCCCCACCAGTTGGTCTCTTGTCAGACATCTACATTACAAAGAGCAATATAAGATTACTTTCCACCCTACTCACTCATCTATAAATATGTACACAAGTATATTATCACACAAATAAGTAGATACATATACATACTAGTAGAGCTACGTAGAGAGGTAAATACGTACACAAGTATATTATCACACAAACACGTAGATACATATACATACTAGTAGAGCTAAGTAGAGGCTATTAGTGCCAAAGGTCAACTGCACCTCTTTAGATATCATCACAGTCTCAACCGTGGTAAAACCAAAGGTACATTGCGATAATCCATGCATGAGTGGATCAATGACCGCAACGCCATGATTAAAAAATGACTATACCCAAGAGGAAGCGTCTAACCTTCGGGTGCTATGATCCCATACTTAGTGACTACATACATGCATAAACAAATATATATGTATACACAAATATATATATTAGCACACAAACATGTAGATACATATACATACTAGTAGACCTAAGTAGAGACTAGTAGTCCCAAAGGTCAACTACACCTCTTTAGATATCATCACAGTCTCAACCGTGGTAAAACCAAAGGTACATTGCGGTAATCCATGCATGAGTGGATCAATGACCGCAACACCACGATTAAAAAAGGACTATACCCAAGAGGAAGCCTCTAACCTTCGCGTGCTATGCTCCCATACTTAGTGCCTACATACATGCATTAAAAAAAATATATATGTACACAGAAATATATATACATATACATAATGTAGCCATCGTTTTGAGTAGAGATAAAGAGTTATGGTCTAAATGATCAACTGACCATGTAAAGCAAACACTCTAAAAAATGAGAAGCCAAACATGGACGACATCTTCTGTCGAGGCATTGAGGTCTTTGCGTACGCCCACAAGAGCGACCCTAGGGACATCCACCATGTCCTGGATTGGCCCTCACAAACTGAGTAGCCGTTTCATCCCGTTATTGCAAAACACAGATCAGCCTGTTTTACAAGTGGAACCCCTTGCCCAATTTTCATCTCCTTAACTTCTTTCTACCCCTCTCTTTCCCTCTCTCTCTCTCTCTCTATTTATCTCCCTTTCTATCTACTCTCTCTCTCTCTCTCTCTCCCCCTCTCTATCTCTATTCTCTCTCTTTCCCTATTTCTCTCCCTCTCTATCTCTATTCTCTCTCTTTTCCTATTTCTCTCCTCTCTTTCCCTCTCTTTTTCTACCCCTCTCTATCTTTCCCTATTTCTCTCCCTCTCTCTCTCTCTCTCTCTCTCTCTCTCTCTCTCTCTCTCTCTCTCTCTCTCTCTCTCTCTCTCTCTCTCTCTCTCTATTTCGATCCCTCTCTATCTCTCCCTCTGTCCCTCTTTCCCTATTTCTATCCCCCCCCCCCCCTGTGTGTGTGTGTGTGTGTGTGTCTCCCTTCCTATCTACTCTCTCTCTTTCCCTATTCCTCTCCTCTCTTTCCCTTTCTTTTTCTACCCCTCTCTATCTTTCCCTATTTCTCTCTCCCTCTCCCTCTCTCTCTCCCCTCCTCTCCCTGTCCTCTCTTTCCCTCTTTCCCTATCTCTCCCTCTCTCTCCCTCTCCTCGCTTTCCCTCTTTCCCTATTTCTATCCCTCTCTCTCTCTCTCTCTCTATTTCTCTCTCTTTTTATTCATTTATATCTCTCTCTCTCTATTTCTATCTAACAAACTTAACATTTCTATCTTACATTCTCTCCAAACAAGCATACCAAAGCAGTCATTTCCAAACAAGCATAGCAAAGCAACCATTTCCAAACAAGCCGAGAAAAGCTATAATTTCTAACCAAGCCTATCAAAGCAACCATTTCCAAACAAGCGGAGCAAAGCAACCATTTCCAAATGAACGAGGTATGTTATGGATTCACTATTTTTATTATTATTTTTCAATTTATGCGTGTGTGTGTGTGTGTAGTAGTAGTAGTAGTAGTAGAAAACAAGAGGGAAAGAGGGGGGAGGTACTTTGTTTTGTGTTTACCTCTTTCTTTGTAGCACGGTTGAGCTTCCAAAGACGATGGCGGAAAACCCCCTTCGGCAAAACCACGGCCAATGTTGTGCTTCCAAAGACGAAAGCGGAAACTTGGACGAAACCCCCTTTGACAAAACTTGGGAAGCTCGGAGAAGGAGAATGAGGGTAGGGAGAGGGGGGGGGGGGGCTTGGGAGCGATGGCGGAGAGCATGCTATAGAAAATGCGATGGTGGAGAGCAACGCAGAGTATGACATGTATTACCGCGTATATTACCGTGGTCGGTCATTTCAAACGAATACATGCGAATCCGAGGTTGCAAGGGCGAGGGGGGGGGTACAAACCACCCTCTTTACCCTTAGCTATCCATTATTTCATTTTTTAGACTTTTGAGTTTTTTGATGAAGATTTTTTATTTTTTATTGATACTTTATTTTGTGGTAATTTTAAATGTTTATTAATTAGTTAAAAATAATTTTAGTACTCATTGTCATTTATTCCCTTTGACCTTAAATTTATGTAATTTTTTTAATGGAATATAAGGCTAAATAAACAACATTTTGCATTTGCAGGATAACGGCTGGGATGATCGTGGTCCCCCTAGAGGCCTTGAGCACGATCATTGGCTCAAGGAAAAACTCCCTTGTCCTTGTGCCAAGTACAAAAGGGAAATCCCTCGCTTGAGGTGCATTGCCTTGGAGCACGTGGAGAACAAAGGGCTTTGGCATCCTCGAAAACGCACTCGGAGAGATGAGAGCGTGACTCACCTGTCGCTTGAGGAGGTGCCCTATTGGTCTGTGTTCGGTGGTGGTGCATCGACGCGCAAGGCCAAACGGCAGAGGCAAGATCGACTGGGCGATTTGGGTGCACCGCATGGTGATCCTCCCATTGGATCTACTTCGGCAGCTCCTATGGCATCTCCGTTACACTTTAAGGCAGAGGATGAGCACATGTTCGACATGTGTGATGAGTTACTAGCTCATGAGTGCGTCGTGTGCGAGGAGGATTGTTAACCCTCCACTAAACGGGCTGTCGATACGGAGGATAGATTGATGAAGAGTGCCTAAACACCTCTTTACGATGGTGCACGGTACTGGGTACTCCGAGCATCATTGGAAGTCCTCAACTTGCAAAATTTGGTTGGAGTAATGCAAGTCTCAATGCACTACTTCTATAAGTATGGAATGTGGATTTTATATACTCTCCACTCGTTTTATGGGGCCGTATCCTAGCAATTATACTAATACGCATGTTTGTTGTACTTTGATGGGCAAAATGTTACCAGAAGATCATCACATGCCTTCAGATCGTCGACGAGCTAGATCGTATGTCACTGCACTTGGAATGGAGTATGAGGCATCCATGCGTGCATCAACGATTGCATGCTACATCCCAATGAGCATGCACATGCTACCTCATGTCCCGTGTGCATGGAGGGACGATACAAGATAGAGTGAGCGGGGTGGAGCCTTAATCAATGAAAAAACTTACTCTTGCCACGTTGGCCTCGTTTTCTCGGGGTCTTTGATCTTGTCACGCACGCCAGTGTCTAGGAACACATCGTCTTCCTCATTCTGGGTTTTCCCTTCAGTACTAGTCGTACTCTGCTCCTTTACCTCAAAGTTTTGTTCTTCTTCTGTTGTTTCCGAAACAGGTTTCTCAGCATTACCAGGGACACTTTCATCAAGAAAAACCTCCACAGGTGTCTTGTATGCAGGCCTCACTGCATCGTTCCCTGTGTCTTTACCGACAATAGTTGTGATGCAGCTTGACTCTAAAAAAACATCAGAGAAGACAAAAATCAACCACCTAATTAAAACAATGGTGTGTTTCTTACCCATTGAAACAATTTTCTAACCTATTTTTGGGCATGGTTCAAGTGGCTTCTTCTTTAGAAGGGATTGGTCTTCTGCAAAAATAACTCCGGGGCAATCCTTAAGCAAACACTTTCCTTTCTCAGCCAAGTGAGCATAGCATAATTCATGGTATGTATGTGAACAAGGAAATATAACAACATGGCTTGAGCGATTGTGATCATGAATTTTTACACCACAAGCATTGCACACGAGAACAACACTATGTCCGGGAGCTGAAACTCGTGTAGGCAAGACTATGGTTTCAGGTAGCATTGGTTGACTAATCATGTATGTTACAAATGTGACATAGAGACCAAAGGTTTCCTCACGCTCCAAGCATTTGGATAATTCTTCATGTAGGCAAGAGACCTCTGTTATGAGACAATGTCAAACAGGTATAAAATTGGTATGAATGCTTGAAGATCGGTATAATGATGTTATCATAACGGTATGATTACATCCTGCTAGTATGATGTTGTCCCACCGGTATGATGTTATTATACTGGATAGTATAACATCATACCGGTAGGATAACATCCGGTAACATCATACCGATAGGATAACATTATACTGGAAGCATAACATCAAACCGGTTGGATTTTATCATAGCGTTAGGGTGTAATCATACCGGTTGGATCTAACCATACTGGTCGGATGTAACCATACTGGTAGGATATAACAGTACCGGTAAGATGTAATCATACTGGTAGGATATAATTATACCGGTAGGATGTAATCATACTCGTAGGATATAATCCTACCGGTATGATAACATCCTATCGGTATTGTCATCAACCGGTTGGATCTAACCATACTGGTCGGATGTAACCATACTCGTAGGATATAATCCTACCGGTATGATAACATCCTATCGGTATTGTCATCAACCCTTACCGAATTGATGTTATTGTCATACTATTATGTTTTTTTATTATTCGGTTTTGTAGTACCACATTCTACCCATCCCGGTATGATAGAGCCATAATATCGGTATTGTAAAACTTATAATACCATTTTCACTATTAGAGTTTTAGTACAGTATGGTTATTATAATCATACCGTATGGTACTTTGCAGGTATTATACTACAATCACATGGAGTTAAAAGCATACCTGTGCTTGCTGTAGGGTGGCTTTTGCTTGGTCAAATTTTTCTTGGAGGCTATCAAGCAAGCCTGTTGGTACATTGGCATTGTCAGGGAACTGCATTTGGATGGTGTCAAGGGTACCCTCACAACGGTGCACATCAGCAACAAATTTGACCACAGAATCCTTAGCCTTCTGACACTCGGCTGATACATTGTCATGATATTTTCTAACCTCAACAAGTAGTTCTTGCAATGAAGTGGATACTTCAACACTAAACGCAGACTGAGTAGTCGCAAAAAGCCCACTTTCGGCTGGTGTACTTCCGGATGGGGTATTTACTAACAAGATGGCCGAACCACTTGGTGTGGATACTTGGGAAGTCTCTAACTTCCATTGTTCTCTTTTCCTATCTAAGTGACCTTCATTGGTCACATTCTTCACCACCTCAGATGCAAACTCAGCCCACTTTACCGGACCTGTGCATACGAAATAAACATATCCGCGTGCAAACTTGACTCCCAGCAGATAGTTCGGTGGTTTGGATTGGTACACGTGCTTGTAGAGGTGGAAGAGTGCCTTGTAGTGATCCAGCCTTGCTGTTTTTATCGGCACTTTTTTCTCCTTCACTGGAAGACACGTGAAAACTTTCATCCAGTCGGATATGGGAACATCTGCATCTGTCAACTTCCTAACATCTTTTCCCTCAAGACTTAACCCATATTCCCTGTGAAAATCCTCCTTTGTCGTGCAAAATGCCTTTAATGGCACCTCCACATCCTTGGGGTGAACAAAGCGACTGATTTTGGGAGGAGGCTGTAACTTCAGTCTCTGAAAAGAATAAATCCATATTCATTACTCAATGTATCCACACCTCAATACTCTACTACACAGACAGGTCCGCTATACACAACACAGAGAGAGACAAAGAGAGGTGACATACCTTTGTGGGAGAATGCTAGGTCTTTGTGGGGGAGACCTGTCGGGCTGCATTCCTTGGGCTCTTTCTTAGGTTGATATCCATAGTGAAGGATAAGAAGCGTGCACAGGGGGCTGTAGAGTGAGCTGAGAAAGGCGCAGAAGGAGAAAGGCACAGAGATATGGAGAAGTACAGTCATGAAAACATTTGACTGAACATTCGTCTGACGTGGGCTCCACACGTGTTTTTGAATCCTCCACACGATTATTAAGATTTTGTATCCTCCACACGATTAGTTAATTCAAACAATTCTTGCCCATAACACCAGTTTCATAACCCCTAAATTTTAAGCCTCCAAAAGTAACTTTCAACAGGTTAAAACCCGGGCCACCTATTCATGCATCCACCCTTTAGGGACTTCATGTATCTTGTTGGTGTGCGAATAGAGGCAATGGTACCCTTCACCTTGTCTAATTCTTCTTTGGCTAGCATCCACGGTGCTTTAGGACACACAATCTTTCCATTTGGGGCACAACATGGAGTAGCAGAGGTGGGGAGACGTTTTAAAAGCCTCAAATCCTCCCTCGCACCTAAAGAGTCCTTCTTGCCAATAATGTGGTCCCATATTGTTTGGGATACATTCTTGAATATGTGCATGGGATCCAAGAGGTGTTGTATTTTTAAGTCCTTCCAATATGGAAGCCTTAAAAATATGGAACACCTTGACATACCTTTTGGTGGAGGACATGGAGCCGGATTGTTGTTGTGGTGTTCTTCCAAAATGGTTGCCCAATCTGCCACCGTGAGCTTTAGAGGGTCTTCCCATTTGTTGGAGCCTTGTGCTTGTTATGCCCTTGGGGTAAGAAACGATGGTTGTTTGGATGGATTACCTTGTGCAAGGAATCGGGCCTCTCCGTCACCAACGATGGCCCGCAAGTAGGACATCCATTGTGCCCTGATGTGGACAACCTTGCATACATATCATATGGTTAGAGAGATGAGTGAACTAAAGGGAGAGAGGGAAAAGGAGAGAGAGAGAGAGATAGAGGAAAGTGGATTACCAAAAATCTCTCCAAGCCCAGAATAGTCGTGCATAGTCCACATAAGGATTCCCTTCACAATGGCCTCTCTCCCCCCCTTTTCAATTGAGACATCGACAATAGGAATGCCTCTCCATAATTCCTCCAACTCCTTGATGAGGGGCTCGAGCTAGACGTCAATATTTGACACTTTGTACTTCCTTGGCACAATCAAGGAAAGAAGTATATTGCTCTTCTTGGTTGTCTCCCATGGTGGAATATTGTAGTTGAGAATCACCACAGGCCAAGTGCTCCATGAAGTAGACTTAGTGCCGAAGTGGTTGACACCATCACTTGCTAACCCAAGCCTCAAGTATCGAGGCTCCAACCTAAACTCTGGCCATTGAGTTTTGATGTGCCTCCATGTAGGTGAATTGGCAGGGACACACATCATTCCATCATTTGAGTGATGGTTCGCGTGCCACATAAGAAGCTCCACGGTAGACCTGCTTTTAAATATGTGTTGGGTGCAAGGAATTGATGGAAAATATATCGATACCTTGTAGTGTGATCTTTTGCTGCACAGCTTTCTAAAGCTGATGGCCGTGTAGATGTCAGGCTGGAGGGAAGTCCCGAGGAGACCCTTGCTCAACATATAAGAAAGGCAAAAAAAATAAAATCGAGAATACTGCAGATGAGAAGCCTGAAATGGAGCAAAAAAGGCAAGGAAGAGGAAGAGACCCAGGGGCAGCCAAAAGAGGAGATGGACATAGAAGACACTAAGGAGATGCAGAATACCGGCACAAGTTTTGACCCTAAACCCAGAGCGTGCAAAAGATTATAGTTTGCACCCCTATGTTTCTTTTTATGTAACCACTTCTGAAATTAATATAACTTTCTTTCCCATTCGACTTCTCTTTCATCTTGTGCCTAATTTTTGAGCATCGTGTATTTTTATTGTATGATTTCAATCTGTAGATATGTCCTAATTGCATATTTAAATTTGAGTCTTGTGTAATTTTGCATCTGTAGATATGTTTTTAGTTGAAGAATGGCGCCTTGCAGCAGATAGGTTCAAGGCTGACAAGCAAAATGGCAGGGCTGACTTTCGTGCAATATGGAATTGCGTGTTGTCTCCTGTAGTGCTTGTGTTTCCTCTATGGTATAGACTAATTAAAAGAATCCCACTAATATGGCCAAGGCCACCACCTCCGTTGAGCATCCAACGTAGGGTTCTCATTTTGAACCTTAATGGATTACTGCTCAAGAAATTTGATGAAAAATATAGTGAAGAATTGCCCTACTGGATAGAAATGCGGTATGTTGTTGAAGGGGATACACAGTTTTGGGTAAGGCCCGATGCAGAAGTGTTTCTGAATTTTTGTTTCAGATGGTTTGAAGTGTGGATATGGAGCTGCTGCGAGTTTGAGAATCTCAAACGCACAATAGAGACAGTGTTCCCTGACCACCACAAAAGATTCAATAGAGTGGTAAGTTAGGTGCAGTGCACAAGGGCCCTTTAAATTGGACGCGACAAATAAACCGGTGTTCCACAAGAATCTCAAAATTTTTCTTGACCTACCACCTAACACACTTATCTTTGATGATTCTGGATATAAACTAGTGTTTAATCCATTGGGGTCATTTCTTGTTTTTCCCAAGCTAGAAAAGCAGTCTAAAGAAGTGCGCGCCTGTTTTCTGTCAACCACTGTCATAAACTGGCTGGCACACTGGTTGATCTCTAAGGACAAAATTGAGTATACAAAGAGGACGGTAATTTGTGAAGACGGACAACTTGACGACACCTATGTGCCTCGTTTTTATTGGAAATGGCGGATTGACTTTTTCCAGAAGAAAGGAGCAAATTTTTTTAATTAAAAAAAAAATCTTCATAAAGCCTGTGAAGTGGGCGACTTTTCTCGATGTATTTTTTTGTCGATGGATGTAAATGGAGAATTACTCAGCCTTCTTGTCAATCCATGTAACAGAATTCATGTATAATACATTTACAAGCAAGTTGCACGGAAATACATTGTATTCTATATTTGAAGTATCTTGCAAATAAAAGGAGAGAGGGAGAGGGACAAAGAGAGAGAGAGAGAGAGAGAGAGAGAGAGAGAGAGAGAGAGAGAGAGAGAGAGAGAGAGAGAGAGAGAGAGAGAGAGAGAGAGAGAGAGTCTGATACTGAGAAGTGACACACACACACACACACACACAGTCTGATATTGAGAAGTGACTGGTATGATATTGAGAAGTGACACACACACACACACACACACACACACAGTCTGATACTGAGAAGTGACTAGTATGATACTGGTATGATACTAAGAAGTGACTGGTATGATACCGGTATGATACTGAGAAGGAAGAGAGAGAGAGAGAGAGAGAGAGAGAGAGAGAGAGAGAGAGAGAGAGAGAGGGAGAGAGGGAGAGGGAGAGGGACTTGTATGATACCGATATGATACTGAGGAGTGATTGGTTTGATACCGGTATGAGTCACTGGTATGATATTGAGAAGTGAGTGAGAGAGAGAGAGAGAGAGAGAGAGAGAGAGAGAGAGAGAGAGAGAGAGAGGGAGAGGGAGAGGGACTTGTATGATACCGGTATGATACTGAGAAGTGACTGGTTTCAAACACAGTTCAGTTTACAGTTAAAGGCAGATATACACAAAATTATGCATTATGTATTTCTGAAGATGGTTACAGCTCAAAAGGCATACTATTGTAGATAGACTCACTGACATCAAGTGATATTGTATATAGTTTTGAGTTGTTGGGATGAGGTATCATGGGGATTTTGATTGCCCGAACAAGATGTGAATATATGAACACCTCTAGCTTTTTGTCCAAAAGCTCGTAGGTCTGCTCATTTATCATACGATAGTAAAACCCTTTGATAGCATAGGATCCTCGCCCAATGATATTTCCCCAGTCATCTTCAGCGTCTGAATGAAACTCCTCAATAGCTGCAGTGCATTTCACTATATAGAAATCCACTTTTTCCTCATTGTCATTTGGTGCGGGAACAACAAAATTATCACCAACAATAAGAGCTTGACTAAGGGTGTCCTTCATACGCTGCATCCTCATTTATTTCATCGTCATTGTCTTCGCCTTCTCCTGTAGGCTCCAAAATAAGGTATGTCCAGAAAGGAACGTGTGACTTGCTCACACGTCTCCTCCACTTTTCCTGTTTACATGCACTTAAGAAACAAGACAGTGAACGTGTTCCCAAAGCAGTTGTATCATGCTCTGAATATGCGGAAACAGAGTGCATTGAGCGGGTATTTTTTACAGCCTTCACATCCCAATTTTTTCCCCTTTCGACATCCCCCAATTTAATCACCCAAAAAATCCTGCTTACATAACAGGCATGGGATGCATAGGTGGTTGTAGCACCATCTGACAAGGTCCGTCTCAATAATGCCACAACATCTGCAACACAGTCTATCTTTGGGCAGTTTGGCTGGAATTGGTATTGAGTTAAAAGACCTTTTTATCACTGCTCCCGCACCGTCGTGTTCTCCCTTACCATGGCCGGATCCAAAAAAGTTCATCCCGTAAAAACACTGTATCTGTATTTTATTCAATGGATAGAAGAAGATTAATATACTCTTGGCACGATAAAATTACCAAAAAAAACACGTATTATAATATTACTGATGTTAGACAGGCATTTTATTACAACTTTAATGCCAATATTATAGGTCTCTATATTAAAACCACCTTCAGATAATGTTTGTTAGAACATGGTATACCTGGCAAGGAAATAGAATGGTCTTCTTGCTCTGAATTGTGAAGCTGCTCCATCAGACCATACCCAATGACGCCTTATGTTTAGACCAAATTGCTTTAGCCATTCTGCATGTTTCAAAAAACAGTGTTGAACAAAATGTGTGTCATGTTGCTTGTCATCTGAAATGAAGAAGTGAATTGTCTTATGGATGTCCCTTGCATAATATAAAAATTATAAATTATTGAAGGCTTAATACAAAAGAAATAATATTGATCTAGGGTGATGTCATTACCTGCAATTCGGAAATATGTTATGTGCACAAAAATAATTACTTAATTTGAATACCAGTGCCTGGACTAAATCTCATTTTGTTCTTTGAAACTATAATTTTCAGCAAAGTCAACAACTAACACAACAACATCTTCTGGAAATCTTTGTATACATTCCTTATATTGTTCTGCTTGCCATCTATACACAAAATTATGCATTATGTATTTCTTAAGTGTTGGAATTAGGGTTGCAGAGAAACACACACAGCTTGGAGAAGACGAAGGAAGCTCAAGGCACACAATAGAGAGTTTGTTACTTAGTGTGCAATGGAAAGATAGATAGCCCTAGAGTGATGGGCGTATATACAATGCACAGGGGAAAAAACCTCCTAAAGAGGGAAAAAATGCCCCGGCGGTCCTAGTGTGTTCACACACATCACTACCACATGTATATGGTAAATAATCCCCCCTGGAGTGATGTGGTGAACGAGAGCTGGCACATGAGTAAAGGGAAGTGCCATGCCCTGAGGACAGGATCAGTCCACAAAGGGGAGTAAGCCCAAAGCTTTGCGGAAAGCTTCAAGCTTCTCACGAGACAATGCCTTTGTGAAAAGATCTGCAAGGTTGTCCTGTGTTGGCACATAAGCCAAGCTGATCTCTCTTGCTGAGAGCCTCTCCCTGACATAGTGGAAATGCACCTCAATGTGCTTTGTGCGAGCATGAAAAACTGGGTTCCTCGCAACTGCCAATGCGCTCTGACTGTCAGTGTAGATAGTATTGGCAGTGTCCTGTCCAACACCCAAGTCAGCCATAAGGCGTCTGAGCCATACACACTCAACCGTAGCTGTGAAGACTGCCCTGTACTCAGCCTCACAACTCGAAGTGGCCACAGTAGGTTGCTTCTTGCTCAACCATGATATACATGAACTGCCAAGCATGAAACAAAAACCACTTGTGGACACTCGCGTGTCAAAACAACCAGCCCAATCTGAGTCCGAAAAAGCATCTAAGTCTGGCGGCAATGATCCCCCCTTGGGATAAAACAAGCCAAGATGTAAAGTGCCACTAAGGTAGCGGAAAATCCTCTTGACAACCTGCCAATGCTTAGACCCTGGGCTATGCATAAATCTGTTGACCTGCGAGACTGCAAATTGAATATCTGGCCTCGTGTTGCATACATAAATGAGGCAGCCAACAACATTTTGGTAAAGAGTGACATCAGCAGGATCGCCAGCATCATGTAGACTCAACTTCAAACCTGTTTCCATGGGAGTGGCAATAGGTTTGCAATCCTCAAGTCCAAACTTACATAGCAATGTCTCATGTAACTTTTCTGACACAAGGCAATACCACCATCACACTGCTTAAACTGTATACCCAAGTAATGATGCAACAGCCCCAAATCTTTCATCTTGAAAGTAGCATTCAAATCAGCCTTAAATTCAGCAATATGTCTCTCATTTGGTCCAGTGATCAGCAAATCATCAACATAAAGAACCACAATGAGAAATACATCATCCTCACGCTTTACATACAATGTGCTTTCTGTTGGACTGTTACGAAAGCCTCGTTTAACCAAATGAGTGTCAGATTTCTCATACCAAGCACGAGGAGATTGCTTCAACCCATACAAAGCCTTCTTGCATTTGCACACTTTGTCCTCTTGTCCTTTTATGACAAAACCGCGAGGCTGCGTTACATAAACTTCCTCAAATATGTCACCATTTGCATCTGAGCCATACACACTCAACGATAGCTGTGAAGACTACCCTCTACTCAGCCTCATAACTAGAAGTGGCCACATTAGGTTACTTCTTGCTCAACCATGATATACATGAACTGCCAAGCATGAAACAAAAACCACTTGTGGACACTTGCGTTTCGAAACAACCAGCCCAATCTAAGTCCAAAAAAGCATGTAAGTCTAGCGGCAATGATCCCCCCTTGGGATAAAGCAAGCCAAGATGTAAAGTGCCACTAAGGTAGCGAAAAATCCTCTTGACAGCGTGCCAAGGCTTAGACCCTGGGCTATGCATAAATCTGCTGACCTGTGAGACTACAAGCTGAATATTCGGCCTCATGTTGCATACATAAATGAGACATCCAACAACAGTTTGGTAAAGAGTGACATCTGCAGGATCACTAGCATCATGAAGACTCAATTTTAAACTTGTTTCCATGGGAGTGGCAATAGGTTTGCAATCCTCAAGTCCAAACTTACATTGTAGTGTCTCTATGTAACTTTTTTGACAAAAGACAATACCACCATCACACTGCATAAACTATATACCCAAGTAATGATGCAACAGCCCCAAATCTTTCATCTTAAAAGTAGCATTCAAATTAGCCTTAAATTCAGCAATATGTCTCTCATTTGGTCCAGTGATCAGCAAATCATCTACATAAAGACCACAATGAGAAGTACATCACCCTCATGCTTTACATACAATGTGGTTTCTGTTGGAATGTTACGAAAGCCTTGTTTGACCAAATGAGTGTCAGCTTTCTCATACCAAGCACGAGAAGATTGTTTCAACCCATACAAAGCCTTCTTACATCTGCACACTTTGTCCTCTTTTCCTTTCTTGACAAAACCGCGAGGCTACATTACATAAACTTCCTCAAATATGTCACCATTCAAGAAAGCAGTAACAATGTCTGATTGATGTACATCCCAACCAAAATGAGCTGCCAATGCACATAGAAAACGCACAGTAGTCATACGACAAGTGGGAGCAAAAGTCTCTTCATAATCTATGCGTTTTTGTTGTGCATAACCCTTTGCAACAAGTCGAGCCTTATGGCGATTGATCTCACCATCCGGCTTGCGTTTCAACTTGTAAACCCACTTCGTACCAATGGCCTTTTTGCCAGGAGGCAAATCACATAAAGTCCATGTGTCATTCTCTATAAGTGCATCATATTCTGATTTCATGGCAGCAATCCAATTTTCTGAATTCTGTGCTTCATCAAAAGACAGAGGCTCCTCAACATCATGTAAACTAGACACAACCAAAGCATAACAATCTGATGCATAAGATGCATGGCGAGAGCCTGAACGAGTACGACTAGATAAAGGTGCATCCAATTTACTGTCACGCAAAGTGTGCACCAGCCATTTTGGCATACCTCTAGCCTGCTCATTTTCAGCCCTTTCCTCATCAAGTACATCATGTACATCTGCATCAGTAATAGGCTGTTCTAAAACATTTTCAGAAACCCCCATAGGCTGTACATTTGCCTCATTGGAACTTACATTCGTATTTCCACCACTGAAAAGAGGCAACAAAGTGTCATAAATGTCCTGTGAGCTTACATTACTGTCTCTAGTACATGACAGCAAGGGTTGAACAGAATCTTCCACAAACACTACATCCCGTGAAACCAAAATACGTTTTGTTTGTGGATGATACAACCTGTAACCTTTGCTTTCAGCACTATAACCAACAAAAATACATTTGACAGCCTTATCATCCAATTTTCTGCGCTGCACTTGTGGCACCAAAGGATATGCCAAACAGCCAAAAACACGCATGTGCTTAATAGAAGGCTTTCTATCATGCCATGCTTCATATGGAGTAATAGACTGCAAAGCTTTCGTAGGACACCTGTTAAGTACATAAGTGGCACACATGATGGCCTCAAGCCAAAAAGAATGCGGCAAAGCTTGACTTTTGACCATACATCGTGCCATTTCCGTTAGTGACCTGTTTTTCCTCTCAGCAACACCATTTTGCTGAGGTGTATAAGGCACTGTACATTGGTGTTTTATCCCACGACTAGCCAGAAATGCATTAAATTCATGAGACATATACTCCCCCCCTCGATCGGAACGGAGGGTGCCCATAGTACATTTTGAGACATTTTCAGCCATAGCCAAAAAAATTTTGAAGCACATAAAAACTTCGGACTTCGCTTTAAGCGGAAATACCCATGCATGCCTGGAGTAATCATCAATGAAAGTCACGAAGTACAGGTAATTGCCCAAGGACGGAGTTTGCATGGGCCCACAAACATCACTATGCACAAGCTGCAACGTGCATGTGGCCCTAACTGAACCATCCTTTGGAAACTTAGAACGCTGCATTTTACCCAGAATACAGCCTTCACAAACATGTTTGATAGGTGCTTCAAGAGGCGGCAAAGAAGCAACCATATCAGATTTCTGCAAATGCAGCAAACTGGCAAAATTCAGATGACCAAAACGTGCATGCCAAAGTTTTGCATCTGAAATAGCCCTTGAATCTGCAACAGCATTTGCAAAATTTTGTCCACACTTGTCATACAAAGTGAGCTTATACAGCCCACGGCACAAAAGCCCAGATGCAACAATTTCATCACCAAAACTGAGATCATGAACTGTACATCTGTCATCCACAAATTTGACTACAAGTCCAAGTCTAGCAAGTGCGGATACAGACAAGAGATTCTTCTTGATCCCAGGTACATAAAGTGCATCAACAAGTGTGAAGGAACTGCCATTAACAGCAGTGAGCACAATCTTTCCAACTCCCTGAACTGGATAAGAGGCGTTGTTGGCACAAGTGACTGAATTCCCATGAGGGACAGACTCGAGAGAGGTAAACAATTCACGATGTGAGGTAATGTGCTTTGTAGCACCACTGTCAAAATACCACACATGTGAATCTGCAGCAACTGACAAGCATGCATCATGGACAGCAGGATTGTAAGTGCACTCTGCGCTAAAAGCCCATTGTGCATCAACATCAGCATCACAATCTCCTTTCACAGAAGACTCAACAATGGCTGCATTTGTAGTGGAACCAGCATTTGCAGTGGAACCACCCTCTTTCTTCTTAGCCTCTTTGGCCTTCAACTTAGGACACGACTTGATCAAGTGATCATTGGCTTTACAATAATGGCAACGCATCTTATTTTTGCCCTTATCACCAGAATTTCCAGACGAAGTGCTGCCAGCAGAAGCATTAGGAACATAATTTTTGCCACTCGCAGTAGAACCATAAGAAGTGGCTGCATTACTGTTACCACCCTTTCTTTGAGAAGCAATAAAAGCCTGTTCAACTGCACGCTGCCTAGTCCTGTTTTTTCTAGAAAGTGACTCTTGCAACAGCAATGTGCATAATGCATCAAACTTGACAACTTCAGGATTTCCTTGGGTCATGAGTCTCCAAGTACTAGCAAAAGTCTGGTAGGAATCTGGTAAGGCATCAAGAACAGTCTGCACAAGGGAACTGTCCGAAATGACTTCACCTGCAGAAATGAGTTGCTCATTGATATCCTTGACACTAGCAAGGAAAGTGTCCATATCATCTTCCTCATGCATAATCTTCGACTCTAGCTCTTTACGCAGCAAAGCAATTTTAGCCTCATTGCGGCTTGCATAAAGACCTGCTAGAATATCCCAAGCCTGTTTTGCAGATTTTGCTGAACGGATGTGAGGAATAATGGTGCGCTTCACAGACAACGCAATCAATGCATGAGCCTGTGCATCCTTAACATCCCAACGAGCTTGTTCTGTTGTACGCAAAACAACTCTAACAGCTGCAATCCTTGCAGCAAGACCTGCAACATCCTCAATATCGCCTACATCTTCAGAACCAGGACGTACATCAATGCCCTGCACAATGTTCCAGACACCTTTTGACACAAGAACATGTTGCATCATATAAGCCCACATAGGGTAGTTGTCCCCATCCAACCTGTCCTCAGCAGCAAACATCTTGAACACATCTGTGTTGTTGTTGTCAGCCATGGTAAATGCTGCACCTGATGTGAAAACAGCCCGAAAATAGGAGAAATGGAGCGGGAACAACTTGTGCTATATAGCACAAACCGTAGAAGACTATAAGGCACCTGTTATGCAGAAAACGGCACTGACAGAAAATCTGCACAAAATGACGAAATAGCCTGTGCAGTACTGCCCGTAGTGGAAACGGAGGCCGAAATGAGCCCAAATCAAAATTCTGAGCAGACCAAGCTCTTCGAGCCCCCCAAAATATTTGTCGACCTGCGAACGCTCGCCAAAGCTCACTGAAATCGGAGAAAGTGAGCAGGCGTGTGCTGGAGCAGCTGGCGACTAAGCCCGGGAGGACGTGACCTGCTCTTATACCAATTGTTGGAATTAGGGTTGCAGAGAAACACACACAGCTTGGAGAAGACGAAGGAAGCTCAAGGCACACAATAGAGAGTTTGTTACTTAGTGTGCAATGGAAGGATAGATAGCCCTAGAGTGATGGGCGTATATACAATGCACGGGGGAAAAAACCTCCTAAAGAGGGAAAAAATGCCCCGGCGGTCCTAGTGTGTTCACACACATCACTACCACATGTATATGGTAACATTAAGATGGTCTGTGAACATGACTGAGAGATCCTGGCATGATATTTCCTTATGCGACAAGACTTTCCTTTTCTTCTTCTGACCGTCACGCGCAGTTCCTACTTCTAGGTCCTCAAAAATCTTCACCACAATCTTTTTAGCAATAAATGCAGCCTCTGCAACACAAAAATCCAACTTATCCGGGCCACACCTTTTACATTGACCACTCAAGCAGGCAAGGGCATGGAAGGTGGACATATTTGATTTTGGACACAGTATAGAGTCCAATAAGGCTGTTACACTCTTGATAGGGTTTTTTGGTGCCTTGCATCCACCATTGTCTTTGCATATGTTGCATTGACATTGGAAAGCTTTTCCATGCAGACCGAATACAAAACTTCGCATGTGATTTATGGCATCCTTTAGGAAGGACATTTGAACATGTGAAATGCAGCAGCAAGTATATCGGTCTCTCAATTTCCGCACAAAATATGGCTTCATGTACTCAAACGCACGCTGCCTTATTACAATTTCAGGGTATTGTTCTTTGAAGTTGAGAAAGAGCTCCACCTATAATGAAAAACATATATGGTTAAAGAATATTGAAGAAAACTGCAGGTTTTTATTATCTTTGAAGAAAACTGTTACATTACTATAAACCAGTATTTTTATTTCAAACCAGTATGTTTTTTCACTTAATTGGTTAGGCAAACTAGTACATATGAACACATGTCCTTGGTATGTACCAGTGGTATATAAGTGTCAACCAGTTCAAATGTTCTTATTGCTGATGTAAACCAGTCTTTTCATTTAAAACCGGTATGTTATTTACCTAACTAGTACATGTGATCACTTAACCACGATGTATACCAGTTAGAAATAAGTGTTAAAAAAAATGAACACATGTCCTTGGTACGTACCAGTGGTATATAAGTGTCAACCAGTTCAAATGTTCTTACTACTGATGTAAACCAGCCTTTTCATTTAAAACCGGTATATTATTTACCTAACCAGTACATGTGAGCACTTAACCACGATGTATACCAGTGAGAAATAAGTGTTAAAAAAAATGAACACATGTCCTTGGTACGTACCACTGGTATATAAGTACCACTTCAAATGTTCTTACTGCTTATGTAAACCAGTCTTTTCATTTAAAACCGGTATGTTATTTACCCAACCAGTACATGTGAGCACTTAACCACGATGTATACCAGTGAGAAATAAGTGTTAAAAAAAATGAACACATGTCTTTGGTACGTACCAATGGTATATAAGTACTTGTTAACTAGTTCAAATGTTCTTACTACTGATGTAAACCAGTCTTTTCATTTAAAAATGGTATGTTATTTACCTAACCAGTACATGTGAGCACTTAACCACGATGTATACCAGTGAAAAATAAATGTTTTAAAAAAATTACTGGATATGTAAACCAGTATTTTCCTTTCAAACCGATATGTTTTTTACCTATCTAACATGACAAACAGTACATGTGAACACTTAACCATGATGTATACCAGTGATAAATAAATGTTAAAAGTTTTTCACTGGTTATGTAAACCAGTTTTTTACCTAACTGGTATGATAAATAGTACATGTGAACACTAGACCAAGATGTTTACTGGCATAAAACGTGTAAACGGTTTTAAATCTATTTACTGGTTATGTAAACCGGTATTGTAATATCAAACCGCTATTAATTTTTATATAACTGGTTATGTAGTATGTCTACTACATACCACATATACACACTGACCGAGCTGTAAACTACTGTGAAAATGTGTTAACCAATTGAAATTAATTTACTCGTTGTA
Source organism: Adiantum capillus-veneris (assembly GCF_014529385.1). Classification (NCBI taxonomy): domain Eukaryota; kingdom Viridiplantae; phylum Streptophyta; class Polypodiopsida; order Polypodiales; family Pteridaceae; genus Adiantum; species Adiantum capillus-veneris. The sequence goes on along the minus strand of NC_140945.1, from coordinate 16,074,202 downwards.
TAACCGGTCTTTTCATTTCAAACCGGCATTAGTAAGTGCGTAATTGGTTGGGTTAACTAGTACATCTTTCACATACCACATATATACACTTGACCAAGTTCTATACTAGTGGGAAAAAAGTGTTAACCAGCTAAAATTAATCTACTGGCTATGTAAACCAGTTTTTTTAATTTAAGATCGGTATTAGTTATTACATAACTGGTTAGGTTAACCTAGCATAGAGAACCTAGCACAAACCTGCAAACTGAATTCGCTACTAGTGCTGACTCGGACCTGTCAATATTGGGGAGCAACTACCATGTGGAAGAGATGAGGCAAGGCTGTGAAGCAAGGAAGGGCATACTATGAACGCTATGCAGGCAGGAGAAAACTCGTAGAGTACAATCACTAGGAAATTTGGGGTTTTTAATTTTAGTCTCGTTTGTTTATACATATGATACGCGTGTGAAAGTATGCGTCTGCAAACGTATGTTTCAGCAAACATACGCGTATGATAAAAACTATGTTTCCATTTATATTCTCCTTCACATCCAATATTTACCTACTCTTAATCTAGGACCAAATACAGATTCCCCTTATTTCCATTTATAACTTCCTTCATATCTGATTTCATATCTACTCTTATCAACCCAATTATAGTGAATATAGGTCATGAATGCAAATATTAGAAAACAAAAATGGATATAGTGAAGCCAGTTATTACCCGAGATTGTTCAAGAAGATGCACAGGATGTTTGACATATGAATTTCTTCCAATACGCTTTCTGCACACGTCCTTCTTATTGGGTGAAACACGAGTGTTAGACATCCAAAAAGAGAAGATCAACTCTTTCTCATCAGGTGTTATGAAACCACGATCCATGGGCTATCGAGCACACAAAGAGATTGGCAAATTGCCATCACCTGCTGCACTCAACTGATTCTTTGCAGCTATGAATTTCCTCTTGTACAAATTTAGCAATTTAGATGCAGCTGAAACATTCACTTTTGAGGTAGATGTACACTCAACATTCATAAGCATTGTGGTGATGAACCTTTTAAGAAAGAGCTCCTCTCCGCTCTTGGGTATTTTGATTGCATCTATTGTGTTGCGTATGGCTTCAACGAAGGTTGTTTGTGCCCTGGGAATTTCAAGGTCTCCAAGAGAAGGATGATTGACAAACTTGCATAAAATATCTGAGCATGATGCAACATCGAGGGACTTTGTACGCCGATTGAAGAGCATAACAAGGTCATTGTTGACGCTTTGCATCATCAGCACCATTTTGATCATTATCTTCCTCACGTGCTACCTGCTCAAGCTTGTTCTTAGCACACTGCTCCCTCTTTCTCCTAGCATGATATTCCTTGACCGCATCAAGAGCATACCTAGAACACAGTTCACAGTGAGGCTGAGAGCAGTCGTATCCCGGGGGATTCACTATATATAAAAAACGGTATGCCACCTGCGAGCGGACAACTTTGATAAAACCCCTATATACGACTCATATTAGGGAATATGACCCCCCTTTCTACGCTTACAAGACAATCAATGCAGAAAACTATCAGACCCCTACCTTACATATAAAATTTAGTCTCACATGATCGAGTAAAACTAGTCAAAGAGCGTGTAGCATAGTGACTGGCAACGTATTAAGGAACCACTTCTGTTGATATCTAGATGTGCCCTCAATGTGTCTTAGTTTGAATTTCAAACTATGTGCTCGTTCAGCCTGCACTCTAACTACTCGTCCAATTTTGACCCACTTAAATTACTCAAAAAACATGGTTATAAAGTTTTGTTAAGTTCTCCATGTAAATTTACATCTATACAATCTCTTTATAGCTTTTATTTCTCAATAAATGAACTATAATCACAAAACAATCAATTAATACAAAGGATTGCTAGTTCTTGCATGTATCTTTGTAGCTATTAACTCACAAGTTTGAGGGTAGACTCTTTTGGGAAGCCATATGAAACACTCTTTTCCCCCTCTCCCCCCCCTCCCTTCCCCCCCCCCCCCCCCCCCACCACCCCCCAAAAAAAAAAAAAAAAAAAAAAAAAAAATACCCCCTCCCTTATTTTTAAGCTTGGAAGATAAATTATTGGGACCTATCCCTAACTTATAAGTTTATGTAACTTGTAAAAAAACTCTCCTCCCCTGCACTTACGTGGTGTGGTAAGTTTTCCATAGTGAATCCCCCGGGAGTCACATACAGTGTGAGATTCTTGCTCAATGCTAGAGAGGGAGAGATTGAGCGAGGTGATAGGCCTAAAGAGACCAAGAGCAGTAGATGACACCAATAGATGTGTGATAGGCCTACAAAGTAAAACAACAATCCGTTCTCCTACACAGAGAGTTAAAGAGAGATAAGAAAACGAGAGAGCAGGAAGACAAAGAGCTGGCTGACGTGCATAGTTAAGAGCTACAGAGCTGTCTTCTATATTTGAAAAAGAGGTGTGGAAATAGTAATGGTGTAAAGAGCTGGCTGACGTGCATAGTTAAGAGGTACAGAGCCGTCTTCTATATTTAACAAAAAGCTGTGGAAATTCTATATTTAAATAAAAATCTGTTCAAAAGAATATATTGAATTGAATTGAACTAATATAGATGGTTTTATGTACCGGTTATAAAACCTCTGTCCGGGACAAGGTTTTTGGTCCACCTATTCATGCATCCACCCTAAAGGGATATTTCACAAAAGAGAAGCAGGGTGGAAGCATTCAATTGTATGGGTTGAAGTCCCATGATTGACACAAGATGCTTCAGGTAATCTTCATACTACCTATTCTATCTATAGTTTGTGTGTATGACTATCACTCACTTTCCCTTCCCCTAATTTACATTGTAGTTCATTCTGCTGATGAGTATGTGTATATGGCGGGACAAGAAAGTTAGGGATGCTATTTTCAAACTAGGAGAGCTAGTAAGGTACACCACAAGACTCCACTCAACTACACCTTTTTTATGTACACAATAATTTCAACTAGCACTTAGTGTATCCTTGTGTGTTTTCTTGCAGATTTGTGAGCTCCAAGAAAATCAAAATAGATGCTATCCCTGCTACTCAAACACTTGCAATAGAAACTGTGTGTGCCATTGAAGATACATTTTCTTGATCGGTCCTTCTGAGTCAAATTCACCTCTTGGTTCACGTGGTGGAGGAGATCGCTATATATGGAGAACTGCACGCACGATGGATGTTCTTCTTAGAGAGGTTTTTAAAGACTCTCAAAAATTTTGTGTGGCTTCGGTCTCAACCAGAGGCATGTATGGCCGAAGGGTGGATCATTCAAGAGGCATTTGTTTACATATTAGAGTAATTGGCACAAGTTGATCCTTCAATGCCTCGCATGTGGTCAGATGAGGAAGATGCAAGGATGACTTCACACTTGCCAAGTGGAAATGGGAAACTACTTAACATGGATATGCATCTATCCCAAGTGGTCAATAACTTTTGTATTCTCAATGCAAAGATTATGACCAACTGGATGGACTTGTGGATAGTGGCAAAGGCAAGACGTTTGCAAGAGAGGGAAGCATGGAAACAAGCACATGGAGGAAATGACCTAGGCAAAAGTGCGCGGAGAAGACATCACCTGCAAAGAATGGGAGTACGCACAAGGTTGCGTACCAAAGGTAGAATACTCATATACCTAAACCATATTGTAACGCTATTTCTTGAAATTATCTTTAATATGTATTTGATAAATTAATATGTTTTTCTATTTTGTAGTGCCTTTCCTTTAGTTTTATGTGGTCAAAGGGTCGTCACTTTCGTACGTGCCACATTATTGAGCGTAGAATCACCACGGATTGTGCCATCATGGGCAACTTTGACACACACGGTGATGAAGCTAGGTACTGCGGAACTATTGAAAGGATACTAAAGGTTAATTTTAGAACCTTTCATACCTTTATCTTCGAGTGCAAGTGGTTTGCAAATGTGGCTAGACAACATGAGAATGGCCTCTACATGGTGGACTCTAGTGTGCATCACACAGGGAGGTATGACAATTTAGTTTTACCGTGCAATTGTGAGCAGGTGAGTGACATGTACCTTTTTTGTTCTTATTTTCTTGTAGCTTTAGTTATACCAATGTTACTTCTTTGAGCTTCTATTTTATAGATTATCTATATCCCAGCAATCCACCAACCAAAACTTTGGTTTGTAATTCCCTTCACACCTCAGGGGAGAACCATTTTTTCCACTAATGAAGTGGAGACTTTCCTTGACCCTCTTCCACCTCCGACTTTGGATGAGATGGAAACAGAGGAGAGGGAGGTCGATGAATCAAGTCCGGTTGCAACAAGTCTTAGCAAGGATGATTGTCATGATGATGAAGATGATGAGATGGAGGATGACGAACTCAAAGATGATGAAGGCAATGCATCCACAAACGACAATTCCGTTTCTCTCTTTATTGATTTAGGAGCCATGGGCTTAGAGTTGGATGATGCCTCATGTAGAGATCTTTTAGAAGACGATTCATAAACATTTTGCAGTTATGAAGTTTTTTGCTCATGTAATCCATTCATCTCTAGTGTCTCCCCCTTCTTCCTCTCTTTAGATTTGGGAATATGCTCAATTATGTTAATCAATTGACAGTGATTATTTTAGTTGTAAACAAATGTAATCTTATATACCCCCCTCCTCCTCCCCCCCCCCCCCTCTCTCTCTCTCTCTCTCTCTCTCTCTCTCTCTCTCTCTCTCTCTCTCTCTCTCTCTCTCTCTCTCTCTCTCTCTCTTCTTTTTTAAATTTAAAATTTTATACAATATTCTTTAATTTTTATTGAGAGGAGGGAAACACCAAAATTTGAAGAGGGGGAGCCGGGGGGGGGGGGTTTAATCCAGAATTTGAAAGTTTAGGTGCTAAATTTGGATGTCGGATATAACAACGGTAATATACGCGATAATAACAGTGGATACAATCGTGGTAATATTTTAAACACAAAAATCCCCTCCCCACCCTCCTCTCTCTTGTTTCTCTACTAAAATTTGCACCTTCTCTCTACAAAACGCGGTAAGACAGCTCGGTAAACACTTGGAGATTTTCATAGTGGCAGATAGTAATCAAGCCATTCTAAAATACCAAGCCTTGATGCTATGGGTACTATACAACTCTAAATTTTGAAGGGATATTACATGAGGTATCAAAGTTCCTCATCATTTGGTTCTAGCTTTTGACAAGTACCCAGGTGAGAAAATTCTGGCATTGTAAGTTGATGGTCTCTTCGAAATATCAATGGGTATGGTATGTAACAAAAAATACCTAGAACTATACAAAGCTTTGGAATGGTTACTACCTTCCTTGGTCTTAAAACATATTGCCATAAGAGGTAGAATTTCTCCCCTTGAACTATGTACATGGCTGCATAATATCAAATTCAAACCTATTCACACTATACATAATCCAAAAAAGAGGAAACATTAACAAAAAATGATATGATGTACCTGAGAGTCATCTAAAAAATGATCCAGATGTTTCACAACACTCTTCTCTTCAATTTTGAATTTACAAATGTCTTTTTTATTAGGAGAGACCCTAGTCTCTGATGATCAAAAGGCATAGATCGACTATATCCCTTGTTATATGATGTACATGGGTCCCGCAAAAAAGTGATCTTTGACAAGCAAACAATTGTAACACTTCATCCTCATCTTTCATGTGTAGCCGAGAAGTTGCCGCTGCAATGTTCCTACAATGGACACCTAATAATGTTGCAATTTTAGTCTGATTAACTATTGAGCCACCTGTAGTATTTAAAACCATGCTCAAAAAGGTTTTCTTGACAAAAAGTTCGTTTGAAGAACAAGGGACCTTGAGCTGTGTAAGTGTATTGCGAATACTAGACACAAGACCGGATTCAACATCGACGACGTGGAGCTTTGAAAATGTATTATGTTGGAGTAGTTCCTGGAAGAGCTTCTTTTTCTTGCTGGTCGAAAGACCTCGTGTTTGGTTGCACCAATATCGGGCCACTAATCAGCAAATATTCTTCCTTGACTTGCATGTTGAAGCTCTCCCAATGATGTTGGGAACCCTTACCTTGCTTCTTTGTTGATGCTTCTTTGCAGCCCAGTAATATTTCATGTAAGCAAGGTTTGTGAGAGATGAAGTGGATGGAATGCTCATGCTTGGAGTAGTATCCATTTCGTGTTCATTTGTTGCCTCGTAGGCATCAAAAGATAGGAAGCTCTCTGAAACCAACACTATAAGAGGAGTAGTTTATAACTGCTAAGATTGCCGCGAAAAAACAAAGGAACATGGAGAGAGAAAAAATTGTGTACGCGGCAATAACCGCGGCTCACAATGCAGTAGTGGTTTGGAAGCAATAAGCGCGGTAATAGGAGTAGGTATATTACCATAGATATTACTACGACTATTGCCATTGTTATTGCCGTGCTCGCTAAACGGCCATTCAAAAATAAAGGTTCTCATTTGTGCCACCCAAAATTAGGTGGCCCAAATGAGCACCTTTATTTTTGACCTGCATAAAACAATGAAACATCAATTGTTTTTTGAAAGAGTATAAAAAAACAAAAGAATTGAATTTGAATTTACTTTACCTTGACAATTGAATGTGCAGAAGATCAACTATTTAAAAAGGTTACAAATAAAATGTAAATAGTTGTATATACATTGTGCCACATTGGGACTTTACCAAAATTTGGATAAATATTTTTCTATCTAATCCTCCTCGTTCTCGTTGTTGTCTAGAGGCACGTACGTTTGATCACCTTGACTCTACATAAACCCAAACCAAATTAAACAACAATTCAAAACAATTGATATAAAATTACTTGTTGAAACTTACCAATTATAGATAGTGATCCAACCGCTATGTCAAATTGCTCGCGAGAGATGTGGTTGTTCTCGAACAACCATCACCAAGTATCGAATTACGTGTGTCGCTCTCGATACTTGACCATCTCTCTGGTTGGTCGAGTAAGAGTGATATTTTGCTAAGTTAGCAATAACAATAACAAATCATCAACTACAATCTTTATAATCACCAATTTAGGTTATAATTAATCAATCTTACATATTTGTCCTTCCAGGCTGCCTTGCCTCCTGAGCCATAGTGCATGGGAGTTTGCCTGGTGCGAGCTTCACATTGTTGTCTGTACGATGAGCCCGTCGCAGCTTGATCGCTCTTTTCTTGCATTGCCCACTCCCACTCCACGTCTGCCATGTTGCCACCGTGATAGCTCCAGTTTGGATCTCTAACCTGGTTGGCTGCTGCGTGCCATACACTGGACCACTTGTTTTTCAAAAATGTTTTTATGTAGCCCTCCAACCAGTTGTGAAAAACGTTGATCAGGGGTATTTGAAAATCTAGCATGCAACGCATGCTCAATGTAGCATGCATGATCGGGCAAGTGGTCTCTAAACTTTACAAAATAGTTCTTATATGTTGAATATGTAAGAATTTGAAGATGGTGTCAAAAGGCCCTGCCACGTGTTGTACCAAAGTCCACCTCCCCGCCATATTTTACCTTGGAGTAGCACCCATGTGTGTCTTGCATGGGCACGTCAGTATCCTTGTCCTCTACGTCAGGGGCGACACGCTCTGAAATAGGGGACTCCGTTCCCCCGCCACTACCAAAACAAGCGAAGCCACAAGATCCACCGTCGCTTCATCTCTCCTGGTGCTTGCTGCCTTGACACGAGCGTCGACGCGCGTCGCTAGAGGAAGTTCATCGACAGTGTTTTGAAAAGGTAGGAGTTGAATGGAGTGGCATAGGACCCTATGATGCCATGGGAGTGAGACCTTGAAATGGAAGAGGAGTAGGGTGATAAGAAGGGGCCATAGACTGAGGTGCCGTTGGTGTGAGGCTCTGGAAGTAAGAAGTCCATCCCTGACTTCCACCATGGTGTGGATTGTGGAGAAAGATCGTAGGATGCAAGCTTCTGTGGGGTGTAGCGGCCAAACAATCCCTCCGTCGAATGGTCTTGTAAAGAGAGAGCCCATTGTAGGTCTGGATCTACGACTGGTGGAGGAACTTGAGTAGAGTAGGTGTAGGATGGCCATGCCTACAAATAACAAAAATAAACCTATGACACTCAGGTTTAGGGCTAACTAGCCAAAAAAATATTGATTTCTTTTATTGTTCTCATCGTCTTAAGACTCGGGTCCACTGGAGGCGATGTCCACCCCGGGTGGGAGCCCACTTGGATGTGAACCAACCAAAAGAAGAGTCAGGTGGCTGCTCCCACCAGATGGTCTCTCATCTGACATCTACATTACAAAGAGCAATATGAGATTTAGCTTTCCCCCCTACTCACTCAACTATAAATACACACACAAGTATATTAGCACACAAGCATGTAGATATATATATACATACTAGTAGACCTAAGTAGAGGCTAGTAGTGCCAAAGGTCAAGTGGCACCTCTTTAGATATTATCATAGTCTCAACCATGGTAAAATCAAAGGTACGTTGTGGTAAGTGTCGAACCTTTGCGTGCTATGCTCCCATACTTAGTTCATACATACATGCATAAACAAATATATAAGTACACAAATATATATACAATTAGGTAACTTAGCCATCGTTTTGAGTATAGATAGATAGTTATGGTTGTAAATGTAGCCATTGTTTTGTGTTGTGCACAGTGCGAGAGTGCTCGTTGTCTCTGTAGAGTGCTATGAAGAAGAGCTTCTTTATTGTGCTTATTGTGCGGCATCTCTTCACAACAGCTCCTTGTTTGAGGGATTACTTTGCACATCGCATGCCTGCCTCCATTATGAGGTACTGTATCGTTAAAAGCTGTCCAACCTAATGCCTATTTGGAGGGGGGGGGGGGGGGGGGGGGAGAGAGAGAGAGAGAGAGAGAGAGAGAGAGAGAGAGAGAGAGAGAGAAAGATAGAGAAGCTAAGGGGAAGAGAGTAGAAAGTAATTTTTGAGGGTCCATCAACTTCACGTAAAGAAGTTTTTTTTCATAGCACTCTACAGAAGCAGGAGCATACCCGCAGTGCGCACACCACAAAATGGTTGCTCCGCCTACAACCATTTCTCTTTATCTCCCTACTTCTTTATCTTCCTCTATGCGTCTATCTCTTTCTCCTAACAGATATCTCTAATTCTGTCTCTCCCTCTTTCCCTTTTTCTCCCCACGGATATCTCTATTTCTCTCTCTCTCTCTCTCTCTCTCTCTCTCTCTCTCCCTCCCTCTTTCCCTATCTCTCTCTATCTACCTCTTTCTTTCTCCCTCTCTCTCTTTCTCTCTCTCTCTCTCTCTCTCTCTCTCTCTCTCTCTCTATATATATATATATATATATATATATATATATATATATATATATATATATATATATATATATATATATATATATATATATATATATATATATATATATCCCTCTTTCCTCTCTCTCTCTCTCTCTCTCTCTCTCTCTCTCTCTCTCTCTCTTTCATGTCCCTCTTTCTCTATCTCTCTCCCTGGTTGGAGCAATGCAAGTGTCGATGCACTCCTTGGATAAGTTTGAAATATGGCTCCTTAATTATATACCCTATACTCGCTTTATGGTGCCACCTCCTTGCAATTGTACTAATACGCTTGTTTGTTGTAGTTTAATGGAAAAAATGTTGCCAAAATATCACCACATGCCTCTAGACCGTCGACGAGCTAGATCGTTTGTGAGTATGAGCGCATCCATGTGTGCGTCAACAATTGCATGCTATACCGCAATGAGCACGAATATGCTACCTCATGTCCCGTGCGTGAGGAAGCACAATACAAGACCGGAGTGAGCCAAACGCACCTACCCCACAAGGTATTGAGACATTTTTCATTAATTCCTTGCATTCAATACATGTTTAAAAGCAGGTCTATCGTGGAGCTTCTGGCGTGGCACGCCAACCACCGCCCAAATGATGGAATGAACAATTCACCTGCATGGAGGCACATCAAAACTCAATGGAAAAAGTTGGGTTGGACCCTCAACACTTGAGGCTTGGGTTAGCAAGTGATGGTGTCAACCCCTTTGGGATTAAGTCTACTTCATAGAGCACTTGGCCTGTGGTGATCATCAACTACAATAATTCACCATAGCAGACAACCAAAAAGGGTAATATACTTCTTTCGTTGCTTGTGCCAGGGAAGTACAAAGTGTCAAATATTGACATCTACCTCGAGCCCCTCATCGAGGAGTTGAAGGAGTTATGGAGAGGCATTCTTGTTGTAGATGTCTCACTTGCAAAGGAGGGAAGAGAATCCATTGTGAGGGGAATCCTTATGTGGACTATGCACGACTATCCTAAACTTGGAGATATTTCTAGTATCTTCCTTTTTCTCTCTCTCCATATTTTCTCTCTCTCCTTTTAGTTTTGTTTCTCTCTCTAATGATATGATGTGTATGAAGGGCTGTCCACATCAGGCCGCAATGCATGTCCTACTTGTGGGCCATCATTGGTGATAGAGAGGCCCGATGCCTTGCACAAGGTAATCTATCCAAACAACCATCATTTCTTACCCCAAGGGCATAGCAAGCACATGGCTCCAACAAATGCGAAGACCCTTCTAAAGCTCACGATGGTAGATTGGGCAACTATTTGGGAAGAGCACTACAACAACAATCCGATTGTGTACCCTCCACCAAAAGGTATGCCAAGGTATTCCATATTTTTAAGTCTTCCATATTGGAAGGACTTAAAAATACAACACCTCTTGGATCCCATGCACATATTCAAGTATGTAGCACAAACACTATGGGACGAAATTATTGGCACGGACTCTTTGGGTGCGAGGGAGGATTTGAGGCTTTCAAAACGTCTCCTCGTCTTTGCTACTCCACGTCGTGCCCCCAATGGAAAGATTGTGCTTCCTAAAGCACCATGGATGCTTGCTAAAGAAAAACAGGGTAAAGAGTACCATTGCTTCTATTTGCACACCAACAAGATACGTGAGGTCGCTAAAGGGAGCTTTCACAAAAGTGAAGAAATTGTATGGGGTTGAAGTCCCATGATTGGCACAAGATGCTCAGGTAATGTCCCTCTCCCTATTCTATATATAGTTTGTGTGTATGACTTTCTCTCACTTTCCCTCTTCCTAATTTGCATTGTAGTTCATTATGCCGGTGAGTATGTGTATATGTCGGGACAAGAAAGTCAAGAATGGTAGTTTAAAACTTGGAGAGCTAGTAAGGTACACCACAAGACTCCACTCAATTACACTTTTTCTATGTACACATTAATCTCAAATAGCACGTAGTGTATCCTTATGTGTTTTCTTGCGGATTGTGAGCTCCAAGGAAATTGAAACACATGCTATCCCTGTTGCTCAAACACTTGCAATAGAAACTGTGTGTGCCATTGAGGATGCATTTCCTCGATCCGTCCTTCTTAGTCAAATCCACCTCTTGCTTCATGTGGTGGAGGAGATTGCTATATGTGTAGTAGTACATGCATGATGGATGTTCTTCTTAGAGAGGATTTTAAAGACTCTCAAAGATTTTGTGCGGCTACGGTCTCAACCAGAGACCAGTATGGATGAAGGGTGGATTGTGCAAGAGGAATTTGTTTACATCTCAGAGCATTCACAAGTAGATCCTTCAATGCCTCGCATGTGGTTAGACTAGGAAGATGCAAGGATGACTTCACACTTGCCAAGTGGAGAGGGAAAACTACTTAACATGGATATGAATCTATCCCGAGTGGTCAATAGCTTTTGTATTCTCAATGCAAAGATTATGACCAAGTGGGTGGACTTGTGGACAGTGGCAAAGGCAAGGCGTTTGCAAGAGAGAGAAGCATGGAAACAAGCACATGGAGGAAGGAGGGCACCCCCAACACCTAGACACCTTGCATGTTTTCCAGATCTCATCAGTGCACAGTGGATTCATGAGAGAATGACCAAAGCAAAAGCGCACGAAGAAGACATCACCAACAAAGAATGGGAGTATGCACGAGGCCATGTACCAAAGGTAGAGTACTCATATATCTAAACCGTATTGTAAATTTGTTTCTTGATTTTATCTTTGTATTTGATAAAAGAATTTTTTCTATTTTGTAGTGCCTTTCCTTTAATTCTATGTGGTCAAAGGGTCGTCACTTTCGTACGTGCCACATTGACGAGCGTAGAACCACCATGGATTGTGCCATCATGGGCAACTTTGACACAGACGGTGATAAAGCTAGGTACTGTGGAACTGTTGAAAGGATACTAAAGGTTAATTTAATAACCTTTCATACCTTCATCTTCGAGTGCAAGTGATTTGCAAATGTGTCTAGACGACATGAGAATGGCCTCTACATGGTGGACTCTAGGTATGACAATTTAGTTTTACCGCGCAATTGTGAGCATCTCAATGAAAAGTATCTTTTTTATTCTTATTTTCTTGTAGCATTAATTATACCAATGTTACTCACTTTGAGCTTCTCTTTTAGAGGTCATCTATATCCCAACAATCTACCAACCAAAACTTTGGTTTGAACTTCCCGTTGTCGTGCCATGGCACATGCATAATGTGAAAATAAAAATATCTACCTCACTCTTAATGTTTATGATGTGTGGGACCAAATGCTACAATGTACATGATATATGCGAAAACGGATGCCATGGTTGCAGACATGTACATACCTTGCCGGGTAGGCGAGGCCGGGGATGTGGCATCGTTGCATATTTTAACACATTAAAGCATGCCTAGTTTGCTTTAGGAATGTACAATTGTCAAGTTTTTTGAAGTGACACGCTCGTTTTGCGTAGAAAGTTCAATGTGTGCAATCTCGGTAAAAAATAGCAGGTTTCGTGCGCGAACGTAAAAGACATGTCCAAAGTGCTTACAAAGTGAAAAAATGAGGTTCAATATGAAATTTAAGCCCAATGGCATTTTTCCACAAATTTAAGGATTTTTCCCAGCTTGTTTGGGCTTTTTACGAACAAAAAGGGGCATTTTTGGGCAAAAATGACTAAAAATGGTAAAAAATAACCAAAAAATAGCTCAAAATGCCACATCAATGATGGTTCCGTCGTTGCCTAAGTTGTGTGAGAAGTTTTAGAGCCAAGAATGAGCTCATTTGGGCACATGAGTAAGGAGATACAGCCGTTCCTTTACAGGATGCTAGTGTAGTCCCACTACAAGAGGTTGTGTGCACTTGTGACGTTTTTAGCGACGGGAATACATTGGGTTTTTATACTCCCTGGTGTCGCTAAGACCGTCGCTAACAACATAGATATGGGAATGTCACTATGAGCGTCGCTACGGACGTCGCTATATAGCGACGCATATAACGATGACCATAGCGACGCTTACAGGCTACCTATAGTGACGTTCATAGCGACGTTGTAGAGCCTTATATAGCGACATTCATAGCGACGTCAAGAGTAAAAATTTTGGTGGCAGGGCATTCAACCCATCAACCGTATTGAATGTTTCAATAATAGAGTAAACTTAAATGAATCCAAGACCCGGGGAGGTCACCCAATAAAAATGTAACCTATCACGTGACAGAAGGGTATTTAAAGTTCTTGAAACTTACAGAAATATATGTATAGAAGGGAATTATTTTTTCAAATTTGAAAAAAACTACATATTTTTTAAAAGAAAAGGGTACATTATATTCTTAACAAAATTCACAGATAAGGGGTTTTACACACATGTCTTGAACGCACATGGTATGGTAGTTTTACACATAGTGAACCCCCCGAGATCCAAGATAAACCCAGATTCACCTTTGAAAGAAAGTGGAAGCTTAGGTATAGACCCAAATTAGTCAACCACAAGACAATATAACCATTAACTCCATCATCCACAGTATTGTTTGCGGAATAAAGATACAAAACTGACAAAAGTAATCAATGACAATTGTACACGTCATAGGAAAAATCACTTGACTGTTAAACTTTGCAAATGTAATAGTTACAACACCATTGTCATTATTGAGAAAATATACATGGTTTTCCAATAGTTACAAAAAGACGTATACACGTCATCTCATGATACATATGCTATGACAAAAGGAAACTAATGCTATCTAGCTACAACTAGACTGACATCATCTAATCATACATCTCATCACGTCCAAGTGGCATATCTGTCAGATTCTGCAAAAAAAAAACAATACGACAGCTTTCTGTAAGTATAAACATATAATTTACAGAACAATACAACAAATAGAAAAGAGTAAACCCTAATACTAACCATGTCACTGTGAGAACTCAGAATGTCCATCAGGGCATTTAAGCCCTTCCTGCCTGCGTAATCGCGCTCGTATGGTGTGGGGTCACGTCTTGTCATCGACCACTGTCAAAACATACAAAGAATCCATTATGTTAGATTTTAAAAAGCCCTAAACCCTAAACTATCAAACCTAAAGAGAAATGCGAAAACACTTACAAAAGTGGCCTCAAATGATGCCCACCCGCCGCTCCCTAGGTGGTGCGAGCTCCCTGCCTCTACTTACACTTAGATGCCTCCTTTTGTTGCTTCCACTTGTCAGGATTCTTGCACGGCGCTTTCTTCGCATTCTTCCAATCTTCTTTAGCCAACCAATCTAGTCTGTTCCACCCATGCTTTATTGCCTTTTGCACTTTATAACGCTTGTGCTTGCAGTATTCACGCATTCGAACCTTCATCAAGTCTTCATTGAAGCGGTCATCCCGTGTTGACATGGGAAACTTGTCATGCAACATGCTAATGAATCTATCTTTTAATTCACTTGGTACTTCACTCCAAGTGTTTAGTATGTAGTGTCTAGACACCTGAGAGCAAAGACTGCGCATGTGCGAGATCGCCTTCTTGCCTTCATCCAAGATGATGCCATCGCTGAAGTTGATGAAGTAAGGCAAGCCCTCTCGTTGGTGATGCGCGAACTTGGGTGTCTCGGTAGGGGTCTCTAGTGGCGTGTCAATGGGGGTAAGTACGTCAGGTGTCTCCATTGGAGTCTGGGCCCCGAAGTGAGGAGTGTCAACTGGGGTGACTCCCGGAGGACTAGTTAGTGGTGTGTAGCTAGGAACGGCCGTCAACCATGCAAAACCTAGCGTAGATGGCGATGTCATGGCTGGTGTGGGGGCGGGCAAAGAAGGGGAAGATAAAGAGCCTCATCAAACACGAGGCGGTGTCGAGGCATTGGTGGCGGCATCCCTACAACAACCGCCACCGCCACCACTAGAGCGTCGGTGCCTAGACAAGTTTGAAGATTGTCTCATCGACATTGAAGCTTCGGAGCGTGCTAAATGCTCCAAAACAGAGGGAGATGCTAAAGGAGTAGGAAAGCGTGATGGTGATCCAAAGCGATGACGATCCTCGTACCACTGCCTCTGCTGGGGTGACAAAGAAGAAAGAAACTCATCATCATCCATACCTGCATTAAACACACGAACATTTAATCTTAATATTGAATGAATGGAGAAGAAAACATGGACAAGTAGAGAGAGAAAGAGAGAGAGAGAGGACTCATAAAGGGGGAGGGATTCCTGTGTAGAGAGATTTTGTTGAAGTTCTTGTGAATTTGTAAAAGCACTGCGCTCCGGATGCGATGGAGACTGAAGCTGCAATCGCGAAGGTGATCCGTCTCTTCTCATAGATGCTGCTTGCTCCACCATTAGATCTAGTTGATAGGGTGAAAGAGATGCTAAGAGCAGTAGTAGTGCTTCTTAACGTCTCTTTCACCCGATCAACTAGATCTAGCGGTGGGACGAGCAACATCTATGAGCAGAGACAGATCACTTCCTTCGCGATTGCAACGTCAGTCTCCATTGCAGAGATATCACTTCCTTTGCTATTGCAACGTCAGTCTCCATCGTGCTCGTCGTCCGTGCTGGTGAGAACATACCTAGAGCATACGTACCTAGAGTGGATGCAATGACGATTAAATACAATGACGCAATGACGCATATAGACACGAATGGACAAAAAGCCACATGAATACAATATATATTATAAAACAGAGAAAAATTGTTCAAATACAATATTTATGGCTTTAAAAGGTCTCTCTCATCCTCGCATAGCTCAACATAACTTCCTATATCTATATAGATGTCTCCATTTAGACAGATGTCCTCCGTTTCATTTTGTAGATTCTCTGCATATATTCCATAGAGAGTAGTAGCTTGATGCTCGTCTAGCACCACCTCAATGGCTTTTTACTGAGCATCTTTTCCGATCTCCTCCATTGATGCCGTTGTGATTGGCACATCATACGTCCGTGCACTACAAGGAGCTACCTCTATGACGTACCACCAGTTTGATGCAGACTTTGTAGGATGAAATATCACCTACCAAAGCCACATAAATTACATGAGAGCTTCCAAGCACATAACTTCTAAAATTGGATACTAACTATTTACATACTTACTTATTCACAATGTCGGGTAGTACGAAAGTGTCTCTTAGGTCAGTCCATTTCTTAGTTGAATCTACCTCAAGGAAACCAGACTCTCCTCTACGCACAGTAGCGTTGCGACCCTCCATGATTATCTTGAACCATTGCACGTCGAAAAGTTGACAAAAAATCCTCTATAATTGATCCTCAAAATCTCTTGTAGCGTGTCGAAGTAAGTGAGTTTCGCCACCACAGGATCTACATCAAAGGACCGTCGTCGACTAGACTGTTCAAACTTTGCCATGATTCCACAATCTTAAGTAATACGCTTTTTGTCAATCCGTTCTATCCTAAAATGTCGACCTTTATACCATGCTGCTATGTATGACTTATATTACAACCAACAAAGATTATGAGTGGCCGTTCAAATATCTAGAAAGTCACTAGTCGTACATTGCAAACTTACCTTGGTCGCGCAACCCCGAGAGTACTCCCACTCCTCCTCGGTCACTTCTTCACCGCACTGTTATGCGCTTTTCAATTGGTTGTGCAACCATCTTAAGCTCATGAATGTTGGTCGGCTCTCCAGACGCACCGGATAATGCATCAGTGGTCGTCTTCCCCGTCTCCACTCGATTCGTGCCCTTTGTCGCTCTTGCTTCTCATCCTCATATTGTGAAATCCACTTTTGCATTACTGGATTGTGAAGCATGCAAAATCAATTGATTTTAGCCTCTAGATCTTCCATCATCTTCTTCTCAACACCGAGATTGCACATGAAAATCTCAGATATGCGCTCATCATCTATGGTTCACCATAGCGTGTCCCGGGGTTTATCAATCCGTCTAGCTACTCTTCAATGTAAACTAGGGACTCTGATACCAGCCAACCTTCTGCCATGCTACCCTCCGGGCGTGCCTTCTGACGCACATATCCCTTGAGTGTTTTCATGAAACCTTCTAAAAAGAACATCCATCTGGAATGTATTGTGCCATCCAGCTATTTCCACCTCATCAACTATGTGAACAAGCAGATTCACTTGAATGGTTAACATGGTAGTAGGAAAGTGTTTCTCAAACATGCACACAACCTCCACAACGTTTAGTTTGGCTAATGGTATGGAGTCTACATTGATCTCCTTTTGTGAGATCCATTGCATCAACTTCGCAAGTTTGTAGATTGTGTTACGGACGTCAAGGGACAAACATCCCTCAATGGCCATCGGTAAAATAGACTGCAAAACAAGTGTAGCAATGATATTAAAGTCCACAAACAAATTTGTTACACAATTCCCACTATGATATATTCCACTTCAAACATACCTGACACATTTTATGCTAGTTGTGTGACTTCAAACCAATAAGCTTTCCTTCTTTAGTAAAACACGTTCGGAGCGAGTGCTTTAGGGAGTTTTATCGATCCATGGGATGCTGTCCACGACTAATATTGCTCCATACGATCCACATATCTAAGGTCAACCCTAGTCTTTCTTACCGGTCAGATGGTCCCATAGCAGATTGCCCACATTCTTGAATATGTGCATTGGATTGAGCAAGGGATTGATCATGAGTCGGGGCCAATATGGTAACTCGTACCATAGAGAGAGTCTCTTCATCCTTGGGGGAAAACTATCATCACACATCTCCTTCTTCTCTAACCATGCTTGTGTAGATATCCTCGGTGGATTTCTTCCCAGAAAGCCGTCGCGTAACACATGATTCTCTGGAAGATACGCTTGATGATCTTCGTATATTTGCTTCTTCAATGAGGGCGCCCGATGTGCATTTAGTCTAGGTACACATGTGACACATGCTCTGTATCTGCTTGTTTGAAGCCCTGCATGTATACACATGACAATAGATAAGCTTGAGAAAAACCAAGATTTACAGTGTTTGAGTTTGAGTGTAAATCACTTGAGCATTCTGTTAGCCTGGGATAGTCATGCATGGTCCACATTAGAATGCCTCTGATCAAAGCATTGTGTCGACTTGTGTGTCAGCTCATATCCACTTCTATGCCAATCCGCAATTGTTGTAGCTCTTCCAATAGTGGATGAAGATACACATCCATATTCTTCACTTTATACTGCCCGGTACAATCAAGCTTAGCCATAGGTGCCCCTTCTTGGTAGTCAACCATGGGGGAATGTTGTAATTGACGATGACAATGGTCCATACACTGTTAGATGTTGATCTTTGACCAAATGAAGTTACGCCATCCATAGCCATGCCTAGGTGCAAATTTTGAGCTTCCCTGGCAAAATCCGACCATGTTTTGTCTATATGTTTCCAGGCTGCGCCATCTGCGAATCCGTAGCACACCATCCGAAGATTTATTCTCCTCATGCCATGATTCTAGGACGTCCATGGACTTACATTCGAAGAAATTCTTGATGCGAGGAAGCAGAGGAAAATGTCGCAAAACCTTTTGTGGAATTTTTGTTCTGTGGAGATCTACTCGATATCTCTCAGAATCACATTTCGGACACTTCTCTATGTCTATGTATTCCCCACTGAAAAGAATACAGCCGTTAGGACAAGCGTGAATTGAATTCTAATCCATCCCCAAGTTTCACAAGATCTTTCTTGCTTCCTCTCTGGAATCTGGCATCACATTATCAGTTGGTAGTATGTGCTCTTTGAGCAATCTACACAGCAAAAAAAATGCGGTACAATTGTGTAAGTAATCTATCAGATCATTATACATCTAGAGTTTTTTATTAAAGTAAACACATTGTAATAGATCACCTGAAAAACACTCTGACGCTAGTGTCACTCTATCCAAACTTTGCCTGCATGTTGAGAAGAACCGGGAGCACCTTCAATCTAGACACACATGCTCCATCGTACAATGGCGTGTCGGCTTCACTTTTCATATCATCATAGATAAGCCTTTTTGAATCCATGATCGTCTCGATCATTTCATCGATCTCGGGCTCAAACATTTCCTCGTTGGGAATGTGGTCTACATAATCATCCTCCGAGCTATCAGAGGCTACATCTTGGGGCCTCACGTATGTTGCTTGACCAAAGCGCCTGTGAACACGTCTATTGGGTTGCAAGATTACTGCCTGTTGGCCAGTGTCAGAGTCCGACGAGTTATAATTGGCAACAACTCGATCTATAATAAATGGATCGAACTCACCAAATTCGCGAACGTGCTGCAAAGAAACGCGTCTTGTTCGTCGCACATCATGCTTGCATTGAGTATAAGGACGTAAGATCCTTATTGAGAGATAGGTGTTTCGGTTGGACGGCCCCACATCCTCGTCACTACTCATAATGAGGTTAAAAACCTTATAACCCGGACATAAATTAAATCTTCTATTGGCATTCTCCGTCTTTTATCTATCTCTCTCTCTCTCTCTCTCTCTCTCTCTCTCTCTCTCTCTCTCTCTCTCTCTCTCTCTTTGTTCACACTATAAACTACCTCACATTCCCTAGTCATGTCCAATCGCCGCACACCTCGGTCTAGAGGTGCACGGAGATCAAAACCACCGGGTTATAATCTCGTCTTTATTGGTCAATGCCTATATTTGTGGGTACGAGAAATCTACAAACCTACGTCTACATGATAGTGCATATAGTGCAAAAAACCCCTTTGCCTCTTCTCTAGCTGTAGCATTTCACAGCATCTTAACATCTCTTCACAGTAGATCTTTGTTCAAGGGATTACTTAGCACATTACATGTTGGCCTCCAATCTGAGTAGGGAGGAAGAGAGGGATCACCGTTCGTCTAACTCTAATTTTTTTTACCATAATCCTGAAGATAGACTCTAATATAAAAACTCAATCCAAAGTCTAATCTTAAATCTAACCTTGAACATGTGGTGATTAGCGGCTAATTGAATATGGTTAGTGTGTGAGTTAATAGGTATTAGATTCTGATGGGAATATACATATTGTTGTGTAACTAGTGTTTTCCACCTTCATTGACATGCACTAAAATCTAACATACATCTAATCTAATCTTAAATCAAACATAAATCTAGATCTAATATAATCCTAAACTCAAAATAAACGTAAATCTAATCTAATCTTCAATCTAATCTAAACCTAAATGTAATCTAACTTAAATCTAGTTAATTTTAAATCTTGTCTTAATTTTAAATCTAAATCTAATTTAATATTAAACTCAACATAAATCTAAATCTAATCCAATCTTAAATCCTAAACCTAAAGGTAATCTAACTTAAATCTAACATAGCTAGCTAATCTTTAATACTTTCCTAATTTTAAATCTAACCTAATCTTAATCTAACGTAAATCTAAATCTAACCTTATCTTAAACTCAACATAAACATAAATCTAAATCAAATCTAACTTAATCTAATTTAAATCTCAACCTAATCTCTCTCTCTCTCTCTCTCTCTCTCTCTCTCTCTCTCTCTCTTTGTTTTTTCCCCTTACCTCTCTATTTCGTCTTCTCCCCCTCTCTCTCTCACTTTGGTTTTTTATTCTCTCTCTCTTTCTCTTTGTTCTCTCTCTCTCTCTCTCTCTCTCTCTCTCTCTCTCTCTCTCTCTCTCAAAGACACAATGTGTGTGCGTGTGTGTGTGTATGTGTGTGAGTGAGAGAGGGAGAGAGAGAGAAAGAGGGGAAGGGAACATGAGAGATAGGAGAGGGAAAGAGCATACCTGGCTCTCCTTCCTCTCCTCGTGTATGCGTGTGTGTGTGTGTGTTTGTGTTTGTGTGTGTGTGTTGTGTGTGGGGGGGGGGGGGGGGGGGGGGGGGGGGGGGGGGGGGGAAAGAGGGAGAGGAGGGAGAGCGGGGTTACCTCTTTGCTTGAGCACCGAAAACTCAGATCTGAGATCTAAGTTTTGGACGCTCTCGGTTTCTTTTGTACCCCTGTCGGCATCGCTATATGCGTCGCTATGTAACAAATAAGATAGCGACGCCTTGTATTTTCACTTTTGAGCGTCGCACTATGAGTGTCGCTAATTTGCTTCTTGTAGTGTCCCGTGCTGCTTCCACTACATGGTTGAGGCTGATGCCTCCAATTAGAGTTTCCCCTCCTCAAATAACTACTTGGGCTTCTCCAATGAAGTACTGAAGCTTCCATGAAATGGTCGCGACCAGGAATTGAAGCGTCTTTTTAGGGTTTTTAACAAGTCGAATGAGCACTTCATCTATGCAATTGGGAGCAAGGCTACACACCCAATAGTTTTAAGTTAATATTGGTTCTTTTTCAAAGTGGAGCTTTCATGGCTAGAGTTTTGTTCTTTTTAAGTATATTTTTGGCTTCAAATCCTCTACGCCTTGCTTGATTTTGCTATGAATCCTCACAGTCAGAGGCCCGACGTTTTCCTAGTCGCACTGCACACTTCTTGACACCGTAACACCTCGAGGGAGAACCATTTTTTTCCACTAGTAAAATGGAGACCATTTTGGACCCTCTGCCACCTCCAACTTTGGATAAGGTGGGGAGAGAGGAGAGGGAGGTCGATGAATCAAGTCCGACATCGAAAAGTCTTAGCGAGGATGATTGTCATGATGATGAAGATGATGAGATGGAGGGTGAAAAATTCAAAGATGATGAAGCCAACACATCCACACACGATAATTTTGTTTCTCTATTTATTGATTTAGGAGCCATGGGCTTAGAATTAGATGATGTTTCATATAGGGATCTTTTGGAAGATGATTCATAAACATTTTGTATACTTTAGGTTATGCAGATTTTTGGTCATGTAATTCATTCATCTCTCTCCAAGAAAGGGGGGGGGGGGGGGGGGGGGGGGGGGGGGGGGGGGGGGAGGAGGGGAATGTTTAAGCAAGATTTGAAAGTTTACGCGCTAAATTTCTCCTCGAAAATAAGCGCGATAATATCAACGGTAATAAATGAGGTAATAAACACGGTAATAATAGCAAAAACAATAACGATAATACTTTAAATACAAAAAAAATCCCCCCACCCTCCTCTCTCTTCCCTCTCCAGTTGAGTTTGGACCTTCTTTCTATAAAACGCGGTAAAAGACCGTGGTAAACAACTAGAGATTTTTACCGTGCGGTATCTCCACTGACATGTGCAGAATTGTGTGCAGCTCGTGTCCACAAAAAGAGAGAGAGATAGATAGAGAGAGAGAGAGAGAGAGAGAGAGAGAGAGAGAGAGAGAGAGAGAGAGAGAGAGAGAGAGAGAGAGAGAGAGAGAGAGACTACTATGGCTGTGGTTCTGGCTGCTTAGACTGTAATGGAATTTGCCTATTCAATTTGAGAGTAGCGAAATTTAATGAGAGTACTTTCAAGAAATGATTTTGTGAGCATAGCGGGTTGACATAATTGAAGATAGCAACATAATCATAGCAATAAGTTAACTTGGCATAGACAATACTTTTGCAAGAGAGAGAATTTAGAGAACATGACAACAATTGAGGATCGGATTTATGTGGAGCCGGTCCCCCCTCCAATAGGCATTTGTATTATGATTTCTCCCATAAAGAGAGACTTGTTACAATACATTCTTTGTGTTCCTTGTGACCTAGGTGAAGCAATGAAGATGGAAAGCTTCATGCATCACCATCATAGCATAACCTAAACTTGAAGAAAGCTTTAACTATACCAAGCCTCAGTCCCAAGACCTCAAACACCTTCGAAGGTGGAGAGAGCTAGCAGGGAATGAGGATAGGAAAGAGAAAGAAGAAACATTTCATACGTGAAAGAGCTAGTTCCTCACTTATCATAACTCTTGTGCTAGCATACATAATAGCATAGTAATGAAGAAGAAATATATGGCAAGCTCAAGCATTGAAGCATGGCTCTTGGATGGATTTGCACTCCATAGCCAAGAGTGTTGGTGTAGGCTCTCAACTCTACTTGCTTGCATAGAAGGAGAGGGAGCTCTGCACTTTGCATAGTACACAATGAGAGTGTTTGTGAGTGTGTGGTGGGTGAGTATACCCCCTAAGCACCCCCCTAGCTTTCTTGGGTCGACCCCACCTTGTAGCTCATGCTTGAAGCTCATTGGACCCCTCCAGGCCTAGCCAATCACAAGCAGGGCCATTACAAGCAACAGGGGTAGCCTTGGGACAAGTGTCCCCCTTTCCCCTTTGAGAGAGAGGACTTGATAAATGAAAAATCAATTAATTAAATATCCTTTATTATCATTGGACCCCTTGGGTGGCCAACGAATAGGTTTTAGGCACACCATGAGGGCAACATGAGGAGGAACTTGACAAGTGTCCTTGCTGCCTCTTCAAGCTGGGGCTTCCCTTGTGTGTGTGTGTGTGTGTGTGTGTGTGTGTTCTCTCTCATCCCCCCCCCCCCCCCCCCCCCTTGTAGGCTCGCCCCCCTCCTTGTAGGGATATTTTTGACTTTGGATGAGCAAGCCCCTTAGTCATCAAGCATGACTAAGCACTTGAAGTAGGGGGTGTTCCCACAAGCATCTCAGGCAAGCTTTTCAAGGCACCTCAAGCACCTTAATCATGCACCAAGTAAAGCACCTCAAGCATGGAGCCATTCAAGCACCTCAAGCATCTTAATCAAGCACCTCAAGCATGACAAACACCTCAAGCAGGACAAGCACCTCAAGCACGACAAGCACCTCGAGTTTGGGCCGGGTTCCCACCTCAAGCTCAACCCTAGCTTACCTAAGGTCGAAGGAATTTTACACACATTATTGGAGGTCTTCAATGAAGCTAACCCTAAGGTCTTATGCTCCACTGGTTAGCCTTGCTCTTGATAGACCATCTCCCATTTGGGCCCCTGTACTATTGGCCTCGTGTTGAGATAGATCTATAAGCACATATCTATATCTTAACACTTGTTCCCGTTTATTCTCCCACATTAAGTGATCAATTTTATATGAGAAAATCATTTGGCACTACAAGAGGTTGTGTGCTCTTGTGACGCTGTTAGCGACGGAAATACACTGGGTTTTTATAACCCCCGGCGTCGCTAAAATCGTCGCTACGAGAGTGTCGCTATATGTGTCGCTATAGGCATCGCTATATGCGTCGCTATAACCGTCGCTATATAGAGACGCTCATAGCGACGGTTATAGCGACGTTTACACAGAAGTCTATAGCGACGCTGATAGCGACGCTCCAGAGCCATAAATAGAGACGGTTATAGCGATGCCCGAGAGAAATTTTTTTTGGTGACAGGGCATTGAATGCCCTGCCACCCATCAACCATATTGTACTTAATTCACTTTTTAAAAAAAGGGCAAGGGTAGATAATAGACCCAAAATAGTCACCCACAAGACGCATTGTTTGCAAAATTGACAAGCGTAAAATTGACAATTGTACACATCATAGGCAAAATGAATTGATTGGCAAATGTAATAATGACAATTGTACAACATCATAGGCATAAAGAATTGATTGGCAAAATGAACTGCGGTGACAAATGTAATAATATACATGGTTCAAAAAGACGTATAAAATCCGTCTCATGATACATAAGCTATGAGAAACCATAAACTAATGCTATCTAGCTACGGCTAAACTAACGTCGTCTAGTCAGACGTCTCATCGCGTCCAAGCGGCGTATCTGTCGGATTCTGCAAAAAAAGACAATAAGACAGCTTTCAGTAAGTATAAAACATATAACGACATTTATAAAACAATACAAAAAATAGAAAAGAGTAAACCCTAATACTAACCATGCCGCCGCGAGAACTGAGAATGTCCATCAGGGCGTTTAAGCCCTTCCTGCCTGCGTACTCGCGCTCGTACGGTGTGGGATCACGTCTTGTCATCGACCACTGTCAAAACATACAAAGATTTCATTATGTTAGAATTAAAAAACTCATAAACCCTAAACTATCGAACATAAAGAGCAATGCGAAAACACTTACAAAATCGGCCTCAAATGATGCCCATCCACCGCTCCCCAAGTGGTGCGAGCTCCCTGCCTCTACTCGCGCTCTGGCTGCATCCTTTTGTTGCTTCCACTTGTCGGGATTCTCGCGCGCTGCTTTCTTCGCATTCTTCCAATCTTCTTTGGCCAGCCAATCTGGCCTGTTCCACCCATGCTTGATTGCTTTTTGCACTTCGGACGCTTGTGTTTGCAGTATTCGCGCATTCGAATCTTCATCAGGTCTTCATTGAAGCGTGATCCCGTGTTGGAACGGGAAACTCATCATGAAGTATGTTGATGACTCTGTTTTTTAAATCACTTGGTACTTCACTCCATTTGTTTAGTATGTAGTGTCTAAACAGCTGAGAGCAAAGACCACGCATGCGCGAGATCACCTTCTTGCCGTCATCATCCATGATGATGCCGCCGCTGAAGTCGACGGAGTAAGGCAAGCCCTCTGGCCGGTGACGCGTGAACCTGGTGTTCCGGCAGGGGTCTCTAGCGCGTGTCGATGGGGGTACGGACGTCAGGTGTCTCCACGGCGGCTGGGCCCGAAGCGAGGAGTGTCGAGTGGGGTGGCTCCTAGCGGAGTAGGTAGAGGTGTGTAGCTGCTAGGAACAGTCAGCCGCGGCAAAACCTGGCGTAGATGGCGATGCTGTGGCTGGCGCGTGCAGTGGGGGCGGGCAAAGAAGGGGAGGGTAAAGAGCCTCGTCGAACACGAGGCGGTGTGGAGGCATCGGAGGCGGAATCCCCACAACAACCGCCACCGCCACCACTAGAGCGCTGGTGTCTAGACGAGTGTGAAGATCGTCTCGTCGACGCCGAAGCTTCGGAGCACGCCGAATGCTTCGAAAGAGAGGGAGATGCGGATGGAGTAGGAACGCGCGATGATGCGCCAGAGCGATGACGCTCCACGTACCACTGTCTCTGCTGCGGTGACAAAGAAGAAAGAAACTCCTCATCATCCATACGTGCATTAAACACACGAATATTTAAACTTAATATTGAATGAATAGAGTAGACAATGACGCAAAGACCATTAAATACAATGACGTAATGACGCATATAAATACAATGACGCAATGAATTGAGTGATAGAAGAGGCAAGTCGAAAACTCAGAATTTTCAATCAAAAGATGTGAGCGCGAGTAGAAAAGAGCGTTATACACCATGGAAGGTACTTAGAGAGCCAGAGCTTTTACAAACGGAGCAAAATTGTTCAAATACAATATTTGTGGCTTTAAGAGATCTCTCTCTCATCCTCGCATAACTCAACATAACTTCCTATATCTATATAGAGCTGTCCGTTTAAACACATCCTCTGTTTCATTTTGTAGCTCCTCTGCATGCACCCCATATAGAGTAGTAGCATCTTGATGCTCGTCTGGCACCACCGCAGCGGCTTCTGATTGAGCATCTTCTCTGATCTCCTCCATTGATGCCGTTGTGATTGGCACATGGTAGCCTTCATACGTCCTTGCACTACGAGGGGCTACCTCTATGACGTACCACCAGTTTGATGTAGACTTTGTAGGATGAAATATTACCTGCCAGAGCCACATAACTTACATGAGAGCTTTCAAGCACATAACTTGTAAAAGGGGGATGTTAACTATTTACATACTTACTTGTTCACAATGCTCGGGTAGTACGAAAGTGTCTCTTAGGTCAGTCCATTTCTTAGTAGAATCCACCTCAAGAAAACCAGACTCTCCTCTACGCACAGTAGCGTTGCGACCCTCCATGATTATCTTGAACCATTGCACGTCGAACAAGTCGACAAAAAATCCTCTGTAATCGATCCTCAAAATCTCTTGTAGCGTGCCGAAGTAAGTGAGTTCCGCCACCACAGGATTTGCATCAGAGGAACGTCGTCGACTAGACTGTTCAAATTTTTCCATGATTCCACAATCTTGAGTAAAACGCTTTTTGTCGATCCGTTCCAACCTAAAATGTCGACCTTTACACCATGCTGCTGTGTATGACTTATACTACAACGAACAAAGATTATGAGTGGCCGTTCAAATATCTAGAAAGTCACTAGTCGTACATTGCAAACTTACCTTGGTCGCGCAACCCCGAGAGTACTGCCACTCTTCCTCGGTCACTTCGTCACCGCATTGTTGTGCGCTTTTCAATTGGTTGTGCAACCATCTTAAGCTCATGAATGTTGGTAGGCTCTACAGAATTGTCGGATAGTGCATCGGTGGTCGTCTTCCCCATCTCCACTCGATTCGTACCCTTTGTCGCTCTTGCTTTGCATCCTCATATTGTGAAATCCACTTTTGCATCACTAGATTGTGAAGCATGCAAAATCAGTTGATTTTAGCCTCTAGATCTTCCGTCATCTTCTTCTGTCAACCGAGATTGCACATGACAATCCCAGATATGCGCTCATCATCTATG
This sequence comes from Adiantum capillus-veneris, assembly GCF_014529385.1. Taxonomy (NCBI): domain Eukaryota; kingdom Viridiplantae; phylum Streptophyta; class Polypodiopsida; order Polypodiales; family Pteridaceae; genus Adiantum; species Adiantum capillus-veneris. The sequence goes on along the minus strand of NC_140945.1, from coordinate 16,046,745 downwards.
GTTCGCCATAGCGTGTCGCGTCGCGTAACACATGATTTTCTGGAAGATACGCTTGATGACCTTCGTAGATTTGCTTCTTCAGTGAGGGCGCCCTACGTGCATTCAGTCTAGGTCCACATGTGACACATGCTCTGTATCCGCTTGTTTGAAGCCCTGCATGTATACACATGATAATAGATCAACTATGGGAAAAAACAAGATTTACAGTGTCTGAGTGAGGAGTGTCAATAGATCACCTGAGCATTCTGTTAGCCTGGGATAGTCATGCATGGTCCACATTAGAATGCCTCTGATCAAAGCATTCCGTCGTCTTGTGTGTCGGATCATATCCACCACCTCTATGCCAATCCACAATTGTTGTAGCTCTTCCAATAGTGGACAAAGATACACATCCATATTCTCCACTTTATATCGCCCTGGCACAATCAAGCTTAGCCATAGGTGCCCCTTCTTTGTAGTCAACCACAGGGGAATGTTGTAGTTGACGATGACAACGGGCCATACAATGTAAGATGTTGATCTTTGACCAAATGGATTTACGCCATCCATAGCCAGGCCTAAGCGCAAATTTTGAGCTTCCCTGGCAAAATCCGACCATGTTCCATCTATATGTTTCCAGGCTGTGCAATCTGCAGGAATTCGTAGCACACCATCCAAAGATTTATTCTCCTCATGCCATGATGCTAGGGCGGCCATGGACTTACATTCGAAGAAATGCTTGATGCGAGGAAGTAGAGGAAAATGTCGCAAAACCTTTTGTGGAATTTTTGTCCCGTGGAGATCTACTCGATATCTTTCGGAATCACATTTCAGACACTTCTCCATGTCTATGTATTCCCCTCTGAAAAGAATGCAGTCATTAGGACAAGCGTGGATAGAATTGTAATCCATCCCCAAGTTTCGCAAAATCTTTCTTGCTTCATCTCGGGAATCTGGCATCACATTGTCAGCTGGTAGTATGTGCTCTTTAAGCAATCTACACAACATAAAAATACGATACAGTCGTGTAAAAATCTATCAGATCATTATACATTTAGAGTTTTATTAAAGTAAACTAATTGTAATAGATCACCTGAAAAGTGCTGTGACGCTAGTGTCACTCCATCCAAACTTGGCCTGCATGTTGAGAAGAACCAGGAGTGCTTTCAATCTAGACATACGTGCTCCATTCTACAATGGCGTATCGGCTTCACTTTTCATATCATCATAGATAAGCCTTTCTGAATCCATGATCGTCTCGATCATTTCATCAATCTCGGGCTCAAACATTTCCTCGTTGGGAATGTGCTCTGCATGATCATCCCCCGAGCTGTCAGAGGCTACATCTTGTGGCCTCACATATGCTGCTTGACCAAAGCGCCTACGAACACGTCTATTGGGTTGCAAGATTGCTGCTTGTTGGCCAGCGTCAGAGTCCGACGAGTTATAATTGGCAACAACTCGATCTATAATAGATGGATCGAACTCGCCAAAATCACGAACGTGCTGCAAAGAAACACGTCTTGTCCGTCGCACATCATGCTCGCATTGATTACAAGGACATAAGACCCTCGTTGAGAGATAGGTGTTTCGGTTGGACGGTCCCACATCCTCGTCACTACTCATAATGAGGATAAAAATCTTATAACCTGGACAACAAATTTAATATTCTATTGGCATTCTTCGTCTTATCTCTCTCTCTCTCTCTCTCTCTCTCTCTCTCTCTCTCTCTCTCTACCTCACATTCTCTAGTCATGTCCAATCCCCACACACCTCGGTCTAGAGGTGCACGGAGATCAGAACCACCGGGTTTTAATCTCGTCTTTATTGGTCAATACCTATATTTGTGGGTACAAGAAATCTACAGACCCACATCTACATGATACTGCATGTAGTGGACAAAACCCCTTTGCCTCTTCTCTAGCTGTAGCACTTCACAACATCTTAACATCTTTTCACAGTAGATCTTTTCACTGTTCGTCTAACTCTAAACCCTAAACCGTAAGTAATTCTTGCGTGAACTCGATCTAACGTAAATAAGCGTAAATCTAAATAAGCGTAAATCTAACTAAAAATAAACCTAAATCTAATTTAACGTAAGTCTACATCTAACCTAATCTTTAACGTCTTTTGGGATAGTTTCCTACGACGTTAAAACTCTCTTCTTCTTGTGTGTGTGTGTGTGTGTGTGGGTAAACCTAAATAAACCTAAGTCTAATCTAATATAACATAAATCTAAATCTAACGTAAATTATGTTATATTAAAAACAAAGAACTAAACTAACAGGGATTATAAGAACCTTAAAACTGATTTAACACATAATTTTTCACATAACTCGGCAAGAGTTGGCATTCTCATCACTAAAGATGTGAGAGTTAACTTCCGGCGGTGACGCTGCCTCATCTCCATCCACATCTGACGACAGCAATTGGCCCTTTGGACCGTTCTTGCTCTTGTTACTAACTTTGAAGTTGCTGTTGAATGACTAGAGGTTGTCTAGATGGTCATTGTCAGGGATGTAGTGACTCTTGCCACCCTGAAGATCCACCTTCTTCCCTATCTTCTGAAGACATTTCACCAGTACTTTTGGATCGACGGAGCCCACCATGAGTGAAGGCAGCAATACCCTATATTCCATTGAGGGCTTTCTTCACCCGCTTCATGCAGGCATCGCAGTCTATGGAGACCTAAATCTAATATAATATAACGTAAATCTAAATCTAGCGTAAATAAACGTAAATCTAACTAAAAATAAACCTAAATCTAATTTAATTTAACTTAAATAAACCTAAATCTAATTTAACGTAAGTCTACATCTAACCTAATCTTTAACGTCTTTTAGGATAGTTTCCTACGACGTTATAACTCTCTTCTTCTTGTGTGTGTGTGCGCGTGTGTGGATGTGTGTGCCAATAAAAAGAGATAAATGGTATAACCTTTCTATCACCCATGCCAAGTATGATAGATTGGTTATGCCATTTCCCTCTTGAATAATAGGTCTTGAGTTCAACTCCTCGTCGGCTAGATCTTTAGGTCTTTTAATTTTAATTAGTTTCCTACGACGTTAAATTAGTTTCTCTCTCTTTCTCTCTCAATGTGTGTGCGTTTTTTTGTTTATGCATGTTTATGCATGTTCTCTCTTCTTTTCCTCTCTCAATGTGTGCGTTTTTTGTTTATGCATGCTCTCTCTCTCTCTCTCTCTCTCTCTCTCTCTTTTCCTCTCTCAATGTGTGTGTTTCTTTGTTTATGTATGCGTTTTTACTCTCTCTCCTCTCTCTCTCTCTCTCTCTCTCTCCTCTCTCTCTCTCTCTCTCTCTCTCTCTCAAAAACACTATGTGTGTGTGTGTGTGGAGAAGAAAGAGAGAGAGAGAGAGAGAGAGAGAGAGAGAGAGAGGAGAGCGTTACCTGCTCCTTGCTTGAGGGCGCCGAAAAACTCAGATCTGAGATCTGAGTTTTTGGGCGCTCTGTTATTTTTTTTATGTGTGCGTTTTTTGTTTATGCATGCTCTCTCTCTCTTTTCCTCTCTCAATGTGTGTGTGCATTCTTTGTTTATGTATGTGTGTGTGCGTTTTTGTTTATGTTTGTACTCTCTCTCTCTCTCTCTCTCTCTCTCTCTCTCTCTCAAAAACACTATGTGTGTGTGTGTGCGAGAGAGAGAGAGAGGGAGGGAGAGAGAAAGAGGGGAAGGGAACATGAGAGTGAGGAGAGGGAAGGAGCATACCTGGATCTCCTTCCTCTCCTCGTATGTGTGTGTGTGTGTGTGTGTGTGTGTGTGGAGAAGAGAGAGAGAGAGAGAGAGAGAGAGAGAGAGAGAGAGAGAGAGAGAGGGAGAGCGTTACCTGCTCCTTGCTTGAGGACGCCGAAAAACTCAGATCTGAGATCTGAGTTTTTGGGCGCTCTCTGTTATTTTTTTTAGCCCAGTCGGCGTCGCTATAAGCGTCGCAAATTTGCGACGCTCATAGCAACGCTCATAGCGACCCCGGGAATTATTTTTTTTGAGCGTCGCTGTGTGAGCGTCGCTAATATGAATAGCCTCTTGTAGTGTGGGTTGGTTAGATATTAGATTTTATGACATTACCTCTCTCTTGAAATCATAGTCGTCCTCGACTATGAGGTAGAAGAGATAAAGCCTTAGTCATTAGTCAATCGTACTTAGCGGGTAGAGGATCCCTTTTTTACCCTATGATATCTTTCCAAGATGGATGACTAATCCATTTGGTGCTTGGGAGACATAGCTGCCGCAAGCATGTCTGCTCTTTAGTCCATTTCATTCTCCCAAAGTAGAGTGACAAATTCTACTTGGTGTTTGAGAGACGTCGTCATCACAAACATGATTCTAAGCATGCATACTAGATAAATTTGTGCACAATTAAAAAGAGGACTAGTCTTATAAGACAAAAACATGAGTCATTTAAAAGAAATTTGTACATTTGCTTACTCTAATGTAGCATTGTAAGCATTGACAAGGTTCATACTATCCTTAAGTTGTACTCCTTGCATCCATCTAGCATCTTCAAAAGGATAATTTTTGAACTTAATAAGATACCGTCGGATTATCTTACCATGTCGTAGTACCTTGTCTTCATGCCGAAAGACAGCTTCGGGTTGTAGCACCTCTTCTTGGTCTTTAACTTCGGGAGGGTCTTCAATAATTGGTTCAGTTGGTGGCTCTCCTTTGTAGGGCTTAAGTAGGCTTACATGAAAGGCATTGTGTATAATTAGCCAATGGTTGGGCAACTTGAGTTGATAAGCCGTCTCATTGATGGGCTTCAAGATTTGGAAAGGACCATAGTATCTTTTTGCTAGTTTAGCATAATACTTTTGATGGCCCGTAGGATTTTTGCCCGTCGTTTGCCTTAATCGAGCCTTAGGCAACTTGAGTAAGACCCAATCATTTTCTTTGAACATTAAGACTCTTATGTGCTTATCAGCAGCAGCTTTTTGCCTTTGTTGAGAGATGGCTATAGCTTCCCTAATCTTTTGAAAAGATTCTTGTAGGTCACGGCTATACTCATCGGCCGCGAAGATCTTCCCATGTACTTTGAGTAGCAAGGGACTTTTAGGTCTTCCCTCTATGATCTCGAAAGGTGCTTTCCCCGTAGAATTATGGACAGTATTATTGTAGGCATACTCTACTAGAGGTAAATACTTTTCCCATTGTGAGCGTTGATTTACTTCGGTAACATAAGTCTTGAGTAGATCGAGTATCGTAAGATTGGCTATCTCACTTTGGATATCCGTTTGTGGGTGATAGACCGAAGAGAAATTCAATCTTGTTCCTAGATTTTCAAAGAGACCTTTCCAGAAATTACTGGTCATTCTAGGATCTCTATCTGACACGATGGATGTGGGTAATCCATGGTGCTTGAAAATCTGAGATATGAAGAGAGTTGCCATTTGATGTGCCTTAATAGTCTTTTTGACTGGAATAAAATGTGCTTGCTTGCTAAACCTGTCGACTATTGTCCATATTCCTGTATTCCCATGGATAGACTTGGGTAATCCAAAGATGAAATCCATGGATATACTCTCCCATGGCGAATTTGGAATAGGCAATGGCTGGAGTAATCCAGGTTGCTTCCCTCTATCATACTTGGTATTTTGGCATACTATACATTTTGAAACATACTCTTGTATGTCCACTTTCATGGTAGGCCAATAGAAATACGTCTCTAAAGTCAGGGTCAGTAGCATACTCATCTATCATAGAGGATAGATCATTGTGAGTAGCTATAGACACCGCATTAACTTTTGGTCGTCGTGAAAGTGCATCGGCATCTTGATTGTGCTTACCAGCTATGTGAGCAATATGGAAATTAAATTGCGAAAGAAAATTTTCCCACCTCATTTGTTTGTCGGAAAGCTTGGTTTGCGTCATGAAATACTTGAGACTTTGGTGGTCGGTTCGTAGGATAAATGGAGTCCCCAATAGGTAGTGCTTCCATATGTCTAGGGCATGTAGAACAACTAAAAGCTCTTTCTCATAAATGCCCAAGACTCGTTCATCACTATTGAGCCTTCGGCTCTCATATGCTATGTCATGCCCTTCTTGAAGCAAAACCGCTCCAAGGCAATCACCACAAGCATCACATTGGACCTCAAATGGCTTTGAGAGATTCGGAAGCACGGGGACTGGTTGAGAAGTAAGCTTCTCTTTGAGTTTTTTAAAATCATTTTGCTCCTTAGTAGTCCATACAAACTTAACGTTCTTCTTTGTTAAGTTGTGTAGTGGTCCTGCTACTTGAGAGAATTTTGCTATGAAGCGTCTATAGTATGCACACATACCAATAAAGCTTCTTAGCTCATGTAGATTCCTTGGGTTAGGCCATGATTTTATTATTTCTAACTTTGATGGATCCATACGAATACCATCGTGAGAGATAATATGACCTAGATATTGAATCGCTTGAAGGAAAAATTCACTTTTCTTTTGGTTGAGAAAAAGTTTGTTCTCCCTCAAGGCTTAAAAAATCACTTGGAGATGTTGCTTATGTTTCTCCAAAGACTTGGAGTAGATGATGATATCATCAAAGAACACTGCAGTGAATTTACGATATGGTCTAAAAATTTTCTCCATGAGACGATTGAAAGTAGCTGGTGCATTAGTCAAGCCAAAAGGCATGACTAGATATTCATAAAGACCAAATGTTGTGCGAAACGCGGTCTTTAGGATATCTTCATCCACTATCCTTATTTGATGATAGCCACTCTTAAGGTCAATCCTACTGAAGTAGGTAGAGCCTTGTAGCTTATCAAACAGATCTTGTACCCGAGGCACGGGAAATCTGTTTTTGATAGTGATATGGTTTAGTGCTCGATAGTCCACACACATACGGTATGTACCATCTTTCTTTTGCACTAAAAGGACTGGAGAACAAAAGGGAGAGGAACTAGGCTTCACCATCCCTTTGTCTACCAATTCTTGTACTTGCCTCATAATCTCCTCTTGTTGAGCGTGTGAGACTCGATAAGGAGGTTTGTTAGGCGGTGAGCTTCCTGGAAGGAGCTCAATACGATGGTCATCATCCCCTTGTTTTGGAGGTAGGTCCATAGGGATATCATCGATGAACACATCTTGGAATCCTTTTAGAAAATTACACAAGTCTAACTCTTCTTGATTCCTATCATTTTCATTTGATGAAACATTATTAGCTTTTAGAGACTCTTTGACATAAATCATGTACGCAGAAACTGAGCTCTTCATTGATTTATCAAAAGAAAGAGGATTTACAAGTGGAATAGTGCGACCACGCTCACTAGCATCTATATACATGTTCTTTCCCCTGTAGGTGAAGTAAATTCTCCTTTCAGGGAACTTTATGTTGGCAGCCATGCGATCAAACCATGGTGCCCCTAGGATAACATCCTGATGTTGGAGAGGAGAGATGAAGAAGTCTTCTTTGTCGACATAGATTTGGACATGAAGCCTCAACTTCCCAATCAAGGGAGTAACGGAGGCTTGTTGTCCCTTGAAAGCTGCATCAGCTGTTACTATATCTCCCATCTCAAAAGCTTGAATGCCCAATTTGGTGGCCAACTCTATTGATATGAAGTTGAGAGTAGAGCCAGGGTCAAACAAGATGAAGGCATCATGCTCTCTTACCTTTCCCCACGCATAGGAAAGTGATGATCCTTTGCAATGAGCATCCTCTTTTGGAGCTTCGATGGTGGAAGCCCTAGGAGTCTCATTGCGAGTATTCTTCTTGGGGCAAGAACGATAGCCATGTCCTTGCTCCCCACACTTGAAACACTTATGGTCCTTGCGAAAAGCTTCAAGCTCTTCAGGAGAGAGTTTGTTTTTACCTTTGTAAACTCCCTTCTCCTTGGACCGATTGTTGTTGTTGTTATTGTTGTTGTTGGAAGTGCCTAGGGAATTATTTTGAGCATTCCCCTTTGCATCATTTTTATCTTTGTTTTCCATGGCCTTGACATTACGTCTAGCCCCTTGATGGAAATTGATGCGTGAAGCAATCATGGTGTGGTGGATTACTTCGGTAATAGTACCGGACCGTTTAGAGTTGATGTATTCGGCCATCTCTTCAGGTAATCCCGCACAGAATTGCTGTCTTTGCTCAGCAAAGTCTATCTTTTGAAAGACAGTAGCTTTGAGATGTAAATCCCAAAACTTGTCTACATACTTGTTGATAGACTCATGAGAGAGAAGCTTCAAGCCGCGCCATTCGGTAAGAACTTTATCTTTAGTATCACTTGGAAGAAATTGCTTCATGATGGAAACTCGTAGAGTTTTCCATGTCTTTGGGGCTTCTCCATTGCCACGAAGGCTAGCCCACCATTGATGAGCTGATTTTTGGAAGTGCATAGCTACATGGCATAGCTTGGAGGACTCTGTGAAGCCGTCGTCCCCAAAGGCCGCATCAAATTGCTGGATGAAGGCCAACACTTTGTCGGTAGCACCAAAGGTGCCATCATAGGTGAGAAAAGAGATACTCTTTCCTCCCTCCTTGAACTTCTTTAGCTTTTGTGACCTTCGCCATGCAGGAAATGATTTGCGATGTCCTCCCCTCTTGTATTCTCGAGGAAGGTGAAGAAGAAGGAGAAGAGGGTGACCTCTTCCTAGCCCTTTTCTTCCTTTGTTTCCTCTCTTGCCTTTCAGAGTGATGAGGAGAAGGAGTATGGGTTGCTCTTTTCCTCTTGGGAGGAGTAGGCGATCGTCTAGACCGCCGTCTTCGTGGAGCCACATCTTCAGAGAAACTTAGACTTTCATTGCTTTCTTTCTCTTTGGATTCCTCCTCTCGAATGGGAGAGAGTCTTCTTTTGGAGGTCTCTTCAAGAGGCCTCCTAAGCTCTCTCTCCTCTGGGAGAGGAAGGGAAATTCCATAAGCACGAAGTTGTTGAGTAACTTCGGCTTACAAAGCAGGGCTGCCCATAGCTTGCTGCAACCTAGTGACGAGATAATTCACAAACATGGGAGCATCATCATTAGCACCTTCATGTGCAAAATCAAAGCTATCAATGTCCATTCTACTCTCTTGATTATTGTCAGCCATGTTAACAAAATTTATGTTTATACTTAGTGTATGCTTTGGCAATTCAAAACCTTAGTTGCCACTCCTCTTAGCCTTTGAAAATCGGCTCTTAAGTATCTACACCCACGGCTCAAAGTGGTTAATTATAGAGAGTAGAGGAGTAGGTCTAACATAGCAGAGTTGCCAAGGGCTAGCTCCTTTCGGACTTCTTATGGCTCAATAATGGTAAAGCCGTAGGCAAGTCTAAAAAGACTCCATTATTAAGTCCAAAGCTCCCGAGGTGTGCACCATCCCCCACATAGTGGGCTTAACAAAACCGATATTAGATCCCAGTTCCATTTACTCTATTATAATTAACAACATCAACCATTTATAGGCTACTTAAGGACCTCTCTTCTTAAGCAAGAAAAGAGAAACCAAATGCTCTGATACCAATGTAATGGAATTTGCCTATTCAATTTGAGAGTAGCAGAATTTAATGAGAGTACTTTCAAGAAATGATTTTGTGAGCATAGAGGGTTGACATAATTGAAGATAGCAACATAATCATAGCAATTAGTTAACTTGGCATAGACAATACTTTTGCAAGAGAGAGAATTTAGAGAACATGACAACAGTTGAGGACCGGATTTATGTGGAGCCGGTCCCCCCTCCAATAGGCATTTGTATTATGATTTCTCCCATAAAGAGAGATTTGTTACAATACATTATTTGTGTTCCTTGTGACCTAGGTGAAGCAATGAAGATGGAAAGTTTCATGCATCACCATCATAGCATAACCTAAACTTGAAGAAAGCTTTAACTATACCAAGCCTCAGTCCCAAGACCTCAAACAACTTCGAAGGTGGAGAGAGCTAGCAGGGAATGAGGATAGGGAAGAGAAAGAAGAAACATTTCATACGAGAAAGAGCTAGTTCCTCACTTATCATAACTCTTGTGCTAGCATACATAATAGCATAGTAATGAAGAAGAAATATATGGCAAGATCAAGCATTGAAGCATGGCTCTTGGATGGATTTGCACTCCATAGCCAAGAGTGTTGGTGTAGGCTCTCAACCTCTACTTGCTTGCATAGAAGGAGAGGGAGCTCTTGCACTTTGCATAGTACACAATGAGAGTGTTTGTGAGTGTGTGTGGGTGAGTATACCCCCTAAGCACCCCCCTAGCTTGCTTGGGTCGACCCCCCTTTGTAGCTCATGCTTGAAGCTCATTGGACCCCTCCAGGCCTAGCCAATCACAAGCAGGAGCCATTACAAGCAACAGGGGTAGCCTCGGGACAAGTGTCCCCCTTTCCCCTTTGAGAGAGAGGACTTGATAAATGAAAAATCAATTAATTAAATATCCTTTATTATCATTGGACCCCTTGGGTGGCCAACGAATAGGTTTTAGGCACACCATGAGGGCAACATGAGGAGGAACTTGACAAGTGTCCTTGCTGCCTCTTCAAGCTGGGGCTTCCCTTGTGTGTGTGTGTGTGTGTTCTCTCTCATCCCCCCCCCCCCCTTGTAGGCTCGCCCCCCTCCTTGTAGGGATATTTTTGACTTTGGATGAGCAAGCCCCTTAGTCATCAAGCATGACTAAGCACTTGAAGTAGGGGGTGTTCCCACAAGCATCTCAGGCAAGCTTCTCAAGGCACCTCAAGCACCTTAATCATGCACCAAGTAAAGAACCTCAAGCATGGAGCCAGTCAAGCACCTCAAGCATCTTAATCAAGAACCTCAAGCAGGACAAGCACCTCAAGCACGACAAGCACCTCGAGTTTGGGCCGGGTTCCCACCTCAAGCTCAACCCTAGCTTACCTAAGGTCAAAGGACTTTTACACACATTATTGGAGGTCTTCAATGAAGCTAACCCTAAGGTCTTATGCTCCATTGGTTAGCCTTGCTCTTGATAGACCATCTCCCATTTGGGCCCCTTTACTATTGGCCCCGTGTTGAGATAGATCTATAAGCACATATCTATATCTTAACACTTGTTCCCGTTTATTCTCCCACATTAAGTGATCAATTTAATATGAGAAAATCATTTGGGTTGGTTAGATATTAGATTTTATGACATAGACCATGGCTAGCACTGCTAGGACAAGGAGCACATTGTTTTTGTTGTAGATTTCCATTAGCATACAATCCGTGGGCGCGAGAGCCACACAAAGAGCCGACGCACGCGCACGCGCACACACACACACACACACACACACACACACACACACACACACACACACACACACACACACACACACACACACACACACACACACACACACACAGGTATGGATTTTGCCTACTCCTTGCACTTCCCCCCCCCCCCTCCAAAAAAGCACCTCACGTCTCAAATGACCCCACCCGACAGTTTTCTTGTTGCCATAAAGTAAAAGACCACCACTTTGTGAGTATACATATGACCCTACTCAACAGTTTTCTTGTTGCCATAAAGTGAGTATACATACAAAACATATAAAATAATTAGAGGAACTTGTATCGCCACCAATACCTGCTTTCAGCATGAGCTCATGGAATTTTTGAGATTTTGACATGTGAGGTAAAAAATATGAACTTTTGTCACTAATTTCATTTATGTTAAACTATGTGTACTGTGTTACCTAAAATTTTGTATTGTCTATTTTTGTTTTACAGAATCTGATTCGAAACGCCTTTGCAACATGAGGAAACCTCCGATCCAAAGCAGCACACTCATGTGCTACCATGTCTTTTAGTTTTATGTGTATGCATCTATCAAGGATTATATGATTTTCCCATTTTGTATCCCAACATTCCGCTTTTAGTTTATATGTCATTTCAGTTTGAAGCATGCACTCATTTTTGTAATATAACCTTTCATATTATATAAAGATCTTTATACCTTTGGCATTTCAATCCCTTTGTATATGACACATTTATATTAATAAAATACAAATTCTCTTTGAATTTGGTGTCATCTCAATATTTTCAAGTTAAGTTGGTGTTGATCAATTTGTTATTCTCTTCGAAAGTTCAAATATGTTTACAATGGTGAATTGGGTTTCTTGGTCCTGCCACTCCAAAATTTTTGTACTTGCAAGCATCGATATATGTATCCATTTATATAATGGTTATGCAATGCCAATATCATAGTCGATATATGCATCCATATCTGTGTCAATGTATGTACATAGCGATGCAAATATTGACACCTATATCGATGTTTTGATTATGATGTAGATATCGACACATGTATCGACACTACAAGCGGAGGAAACCACTTTTTGAGTATACATATGACCCCACCCGACAGTTTTCTTGTTGCCATAAAGTAAACGACCACCACTTTGTGAGTATACATATAAAATAATTAGAGGAACTTGATTACATAATACTTCATTTTTTTTCAACAACAAATTCACCAAAGGTTTGTTGTGTCAAGGACACCACATTTTGTACCACCACCAATACCTGCTTTCAACCTGAGCTCATGGAGTTTTTGAGATTTTGACATGGTGAGGTAAAACATACAAACTTTTATCACTAATTTCATTTATGTTAAACTATGTGTATTGTATTACCTAAACTTTTGTTTTGCAGAATCTGATGCGAAACGCCCTTGCAACATGAGGAAACCTCCAATCCAAAGCAGCACAGTCATGTGCTACATGTCTTTTAGTTTTATGTGCATGCATCTATCAAGGTCGATTATATGATTTTTCCATTTTGTATCCCAACATTCTGCTTATAGTTTATACGTCGTCATTTCAGTTTGAAGCATGCACTCATTTTTTAATATAACCTTTCACATTATATAAAGATCTTTATACCTTGGGCATTCCAATCCCTTGTATATGACACAATTATATTAATAAAATACAAATTCTCTTCGAATTTTGTGTCATCTCAATATTTTCAAGTTAAGTTGGTGTTGATCAATTTGTTATTCTTTTCGAAAGTTCAAATATGTTTACAATGGTGAATTGGGTTTCTTGGTCCTGCCACTCCAAAAATTTTGTACTTGCAAGCATCGATGCATGTATCCATATATATAATGGTTATGCAACGCCAATATCACAGTTGATATATGCATCCATATCTGTGTCAATGTATGTACATAGCGATGCAGATATCGACACCTATATCAATGTTTTGATTGTGATGTAGATATTGACACCTGTATCGACACTATAAGGGGAGGAAACGAAGTTCATCTACATTGATACATGGGCATCATAAGTATGAAGAGCCCTTTATAGTGATGAGAGTTCAAATTTAATCCCCACCCTTCTAATTAGGTGGATTCTACATTCTTGGGGTTGATTTGGGCAAATTCTTGGACCGTACGCACTTATAAAACTACACTTAAGTTGTACTACCATCTTGATCTAGCCCTACTTAAAGCACACACTACCATGTAGAATTTCATATTGTTCAATATTTAAGGAGTATATGACACTTTATTTGAAGAACATTTTTTAGTGAGACATTTTTTCAATCTTTGTCTGAGTAACTTTTGCTTTTAAGATTCTTTTTGTGATGCCTCCCCTTTTCTTCCAGCCAAAAGCATGACATGGTCTAGTATTCTTATGTGGAAGTTAAAATGGGTGTTTCTTTAGTAACCAACGCAATACCGCTAGCTTTAGGAACTTACAATAATACTTACATGTAGCCTATATACCTATAGGAATGATCTGTGTGTGTGTGTGTGTGCATGCACGCATGTGCATGTGCACTTATGCCTGTGCACGTGCATCGGCTATGCACAATTTCAAGTAAATCCTCTATCTTACAAGGATTTCCATGCAAACTAATGCACCAACATGGTAGCTATTTCAAAGGACCTATATTCATTGTTCTCTCTTTATAAGGTCCATATGTTGGCTTTAGTTGAATGTATCCAACCCCTAGCACTTACCATACACATCTCGTTGTAAATGCTCACTTATTCCTTGCCATGATCCAAATTCTTTTCTCTCATAATCACGTACCTCGGAAAGACCTAATGATACTTCAATACAAATGACAAACCATGTATGTGCAAGAGGCTTGCCCCTCTTTTATAAACAACGGTAATTTGGCAGATGTGGATGCACTTGATACACATTTGCACCCATATTGAAGAGAGATGTTTTATTAATGTGCACAATATGGAAAACCGTAGGGTGTGCAAGAGGCCTTATAGCTTCCCATTTATATAGGCATATGGTATGTTGCATATTATGTGGTTTGCTATGTGTCCATGTGCAAATTCACATATGGACTACCACAACTCTCTCTCTCCCTCTCTCTCTCTCTCTCAATTTATATGGATCAGTGAGTTTGTGTGTATTTAAAATCACATTGGATACAAGAGAGGTAGATAATACTCAAGAGTGCTTGTCAATAATGTATGTGGGTATCATAGCTTCAAATGCATTAGGATGAGGAAAGACAACAATGCTCATGACTAGGAGTGGTATGCCTCTTCTCACAAATAAAGTGCTTGACCATTATTATCATCTTACAAGTTTGCAAATAAAAAAGAATGTTCATTTGGTTCTTCCAATTTTATATCATCATTTCATTAGGTAGCCGGCCGGCGCATTGATTGTAGTAATCAGTACTATACCTCTTGATGTATGGCTAGATTTATACTCAAATCGAATACGCAATGCACCAATCCTCTCTGCATGATAGCCATAAACCCATTTCTTTGCTCTTGTTTTAATTCATCATATACCCACATATGCTTGTAAAAGTTTTGTCCATTAAAATTACAACCAAAGCTTTTCTCCACATTAGCTTAATTAAAAATTTCACATGCTTGCACTCTCATGCTCTCATTTTTTCAATTCATACCAAAAACAAAAAAAACTAACATGTAAAAGAACAGCATGAGGCTATAGAGAGCTACAAGGTTCTTGATAAGTGAACGGCCTCCTTAATTTTGTACTCTGTTCTTCAAAGTCCTTATTTTTACAAAAAAAGCATACATGCATGGGGCGGTAAGGTCCACTTGTACATGTGCTTCTAGCAGTTGGCTATTATGGAGCATCAGTTCAACAAGAGAGAAGCAAAGTACTCTTCAAATTCCGAATCAATGGTGCGCTTCTTCATGCCACACAATGCCTCTGTGTCAGCATCACAGGCTAAAGCAAGTCAAAATAATTGTGTGAATGTCATGATTTGCAAATAAAAGTTCCAGTTAATTGGTTCTAGAGTAAAGAATCAAAAGTTCATCTTATAAAAAATGAAACATGTAGAGGATGGTGTAGCAATTGTCATGCTATCAACCCTTTCAAGAGGAGGAGGAGGACACCATAGAATTTCTAAGTATAACTAGCAATATAAAAGCATAGTGATGGTTTATGTGTAGATGCTTAGTAGGTTCAAGTGTATATGTGGGTCACTGTTAGAAAAAACCGGGGTCTAGTGTATTTTAACCGGCTGAAATCCTAAAATCCCGGTTAGATTTTGAGCTTGCCTTGAAGAAAACCGGGAAATTTTCACAAGTTTTAGTGTAATTACCGGCAAAAGCTTTAAATTTTTTGACCTAAAAACCGGGAGAATTTCGATTTTGCCCTTATTTTCTTCGGATAGGAAAAATGTATTTTTCTAGCCCTGATGTGGGTTCTCAAAGTTAAGCTAATTAATTAGTTCAGTATATGAGCCTTAGTTAAGCTAGAGTCTCCTAATCATCAATATATAATTATATATAACTACATGCCTTACAAACTCCTCTAAACAGAAAATGAAGGACCTTAATTAATTAAGTACACACCTTGCTGAAGTGTAGGCCTCCCTGATGAGTGGAGAAAGCCGGTGTCCGGGGATGAGAGTGAGAGACAGTACTGGGAATCGTATTGATGGCCGGCGTTGTCAATATCAACCTCCATAGATACAGTACCCTGCGCCTCATCTTCAAAATTCATCATCTCTTCATGGCTGCTGCTAGCAACAGCATCATCATCATGACCATTGTGGTAGGCACTGGCATCCACATTGGATATACAGGATAAGCTTTCATCATTGTCATCGTAGTCGTTGTCGCTGTCGTCGGCATCGGCGTCTTCACTACATTCCATGATACCATGATACCAAGTAGCATCATGATGAGATGTAATTTCCTCCGCAGTTGCCCGATCTGTTGAGGCTTCCTCTAAAGTGGGAAAGATCGGGCTGTCCACCTCTTGCTCACTTGAGCTAGGCAAGGGAGGTGTGATGACAGCAGTGGCGCGCTTCCTTTTGTTGAAGAGACGGCCAAGACCCATGCTACTAAGTATTTACCAGCTTGATTGTAGGCTGCTGCAATTGCAATTAGACGGAGAGCATGAGATGATGATGATGATGATGATCCAGCGCCTACCTATATATTATTATAAAGCGCCCTTCTTTCCGATCATGCATGACACTAGTGACTCTTCATTTCATGCAGTTTTTTTCCATCACTGGGCAGCCTCTCTCTCTCTCTCTCTCTCTCTGATCGACCGTCAGTACATGCAAATGGGTTTTCTGACGAGCTCTCTCTCTCTCTCTCTCTCTCTCTCTCTCTCTCTCTCTCTCGTGCTCTGAGTTTGCACAAAGGATTTTTTAAAGCGGCCGCTCTCTCTCCCTCTACTGTAAGTTCTTGCAAATGGGTTCTCCTTCACCTCTCTCTCTCTCTCTCTATACTGTCAGTTCATGCAAATGGGTTTCCTGAATCCTGACTCTTTCTCTCTCTCTCTCTCTCTCACACACACACACACGCACCCCAAAGTTCAAACCAAGATCGGCTGCGATCCCTTTCTCCCTCAGCGTCCCGACTCCTTCCCTCTCTCTCTCTCTCTCTCTCTCTCGCAGACTCCCATACACACCGTGGACACACACTAGTAATAGGGACCAGGGTGACCCGATAGGCTAGATAATTTTGAATCTAGGATTTAGCCGGAGAAAGAAAGGAGAGTGTGCGGGCCAGGGAGCCAATGGGAGGTCAGGTGGGCACGCTGGCAGCGGTCCCAAGCCACGTGGCCCAATAGGAGACAGCGATGATTCCGTACCGCGGTCGTCAGAGTCCCGCATGGATGGCCCACGTGACCACCCACGTGGGCGGGCGCCAACTAGAAGCCACAGCAGAGCAGACCATGTCCATTGGAATTTGGGATTGGCACGCACATTGCCCACATTCCGCTGTTCCTCCAACTAGCTGTTTTTGACTAAAATAAGCCGTGGAACTATCCCCGATGCTCTTTTGTGTTGGCTTTTCTAAGAGCTGCGTCCCGCCAGAACCTTACACGGGTTCGTTGGTTGTCTACGGAGCCCCTCCCATGCTGTATGTGGCTGCAGCATTTTGAGCGCTTCTTCAACCCATTGCAACCACCACAAAGTGTTGGAAATTTTCCCAAATTTGCAACACATCCCACTCATCTTTACACTAGCTGCCCCCGAGACACTCCCCAAAATACTTCACAGGGGCAACTTGCATCAACCCTTTCGCAATGAACCCTACTTATAGCAACTTGCATCAACCCTTTCGCAATGAACCCTACTTTCGCAATTAGGTTATAGCTCCCTTGCATCTTGCAAAAAACTTGTGCATAAGTGGGATCACCTTCCTGCACTTACAGAGCTTGCAAGTACAAAGGGTTGCAAAACCCCCCTCTAACGGCTTGGCGAGACGCAACTCTAACATAAGTTAGCCCCATCCCGCCTAAGTGATGGCAGTGCTCCATGGTGTGCAAATGCAATCACGTAGCATTTTTAGTGTATATAGCGCTCACCTTATGCACTAGCCGAACCCTTGCAAAAACTAGCTTAAAACCAAAATTTTATAGAGCATCAACATGTTAAGGCACCTACAAGTGCAATATGGGATGTAGAAACGAATAGCAGGGAGTCACTCACCAAGAAGAGCATTGAACACTATAATACATGGGGTCCACCATGTCCTCTTCTTTGTGGTCTACTTTCTCTCCAGTATCCTCCCCAACGTCCAAGTCAATGGTAGAGCAGGCTCCCTCGACAATAGAAGTGGTGGGTGAGCCAAGGGAAATGGGGACATGCCTCTTGCCTATAACCAGCTTGTCTTGCACATCATGAAACTCAAGAGATGGCACTTCCGAATAGGGAGTTGCATCCACCTCCTGAATTGAAAAGTAACACTAGTTTCGCCTTGACAATAGAAGTGGTGGGTGAGCCAAGGGCACTGGGGACATGCCTTTTGCCTATGACCAGCTTGCCATCCCTAGGACCAAATTTGCGAGAGCGGCAATAACCGTGGCTATGAACGCGATAGTGGTTTCTCAGCAATAAGCGTTGTAATAGTTGCGATAATATACCCGATGCTATTACCGCGACCTTTGTCGCTGCTATTACCGCGCTTATTGCTGCTACACGCCAATTCAAAAATAAAGGTGCTCATAATTTGGGTGGCTCGAATGAGCACCTTTATTTTTGACCTGCATAAAATAATGAAACATCAATTGTTTTTTAGAAGAGTATAAAAAATACCAAATAACTGACATTGAATTTACTTTGCCTTGACACTATAAGAGGAGTTGTCTATAACCGCTAACATTGTCGCGGAAAAACAAAGGAAAAAGGAGAGAAAAATTTGTGTAGGCGGCAATAACCGCGGCTATGAACGCGGTAGTGGTTTATCAACAATAAGCACGGTAATAGTCACGGCCAGATACCCGCTGCTATTACCGCAACCTTTGCCGCTACTATTACCGCGTATATTACCGGTAAACGCCAGTTCAAATATAAAGGTGTTCATTTGGGCCACCCAAATTTGAGCACCTTTATTTTTGACGTGCATAAAACAATAAGATATCAATTGTTTTTTGGAAGAGTATAAAAAATACCAAAGAAGTGAAATTGAATTTACTTTACCTTGACAATAAAAAATGTAGAAGATCAACTATTTAAAAAAGTTACAATAAAAAGTAAATAGCTGTATATACATTGTGCCACATTGGGACTTTACGAAAGTTTTGACAAAACATTTTTTTATCTAATCCTCATCGTGTCCAGAGGCACGTATGTTGGATCACTTTGACTCTACATAAACCCAAACAAAATTAAATAATTATCCACAACTCAAAAAAATTGATACAAGCTGATTACTTGTTTAAACTTACCGCTTGTAGTGGTCCAACCGTCGCGTCGAATTGCTCGTGACAGATGTGGTTGTTTTCAAACAACCATCGCCAAGTATCAAATTTTGTATGTTACTCCCAATACTTGACCATCTCTCTGGTTGGTTGAGAGAGAGTGACATTTTTCTAAGTTAGCAATAACAATACCAAATTATCAACTACAATCTTTATAATCAACGATATTTGACGTTATAATTCAAATAATCTTACATATTTATCCTTCCAAGCTCCCTTGCCTCCTGAGCCATAGTGCGTGGGAGTTTGTCAGCTTGCACGGGCCTCGCGTTGTTGTCTATATGATGAGCCCGTCGCAACTTGATCGATCTTCTCTTGAATTGCCCACTCCCACTCCGCGTCTGCCATGTTGCCACCGTGGTAACTCCTGTCTGGATCTCTAACGTGGTTGGCTGCTGCACGCCGCACACTGGATTGCTTGTTTTTTAGAAATGTCTTTATGTAGCCCTCCAACCATTGTTGTGAAAAACGTTGATCAGGGGCGTTTGGAAATCTAGCTAACAGAGTGTCCTCAATGTACCGTGCATGATGGGGCAGTTGGTCTTTGAACTTTATAAAACAATTCTTATACGTTGAATGTATAAGAATTTGTAGATGGTGTCGAAATGCCCTGCCCTGTGCTGTGCTGAAATCAACCTCCCCGCCATATTTAACCCTGTAGTAGCACCCATGCGTGTTTGGCACGGGTGCGTCAGTATCCTCGTCCTCTGCGTCAGGGGCGGCATGCTCTGAAAGTGGGGACTCCGTTCCCTCGCCACTACCAAAACATGCAAAACCACAAGATCCGCCGCCGCTTTGTCTCTTACGACACTCGCTGCCCTGAGACGAGCGTCGACGCGCGCTGCCAGAGGAAGTCCGTCAACGATGTTCTGGCGAATCCGGAGTGGAATGGAGTGGTGTAGGACCCTGTGATGCCATGGGAGTAGGACCCTGCGATGCAAGGGGAGTAGGACCCTACGATGAAATAGGAGTAGGACGATAGGAAGGGAGAGTAGAGGGAGGTGCCGTCGGTGCGAGGCTCTGTAGGTAAGGAGTCCCTCCCTGACTCCCCCATGGTGTACTCTGCGGAGAAATGCCATAGGTCGCAAGCTGCTGTGGAGTGTAGCGGCCAAACAAATGCTCCGTTAAATGGAGGTATTGCTCTCGTAAAGAAATAGCCCGCTGTAAGTCAGGATCTACGACCGGTGCAGGAATCTGAGAAGGGTAGGTGTAGGATGGCCATGCCTACAAATAACAAAAAAAAAACCTGACACTCATGGTTTATGGTTAACTACGTAGAAGCATTATTTATTTCTTTGTTTATTCTCATCGACTCAAGACTCGGGTCCACAGTAGGCGATGTCCACCCCGGGTGGGAGCCCACCTGAGATGTGAACCAACCAAAAGAAGAGCCAACTAACTGCTCCTCACCAGTTGGTCTGTCGTCTGACATCTACATTACAAAGAGCAATATAAGATTAATCTTTCCACCCTACTCACTCATCTAAATATACGTACACAAGTATATTACCACACAAACACGTAGATACATATACATACTAGTAGACCTAAGTAGAGGCTAGTAGTGCCAAAAGTCAGCTGCACCTCTATAGATATCATCGTAGTCTCAACCGTGGTAAAACCAAAGGTACGTTGCGGTAATCCATGCATGAGTGGATCAATGACCACAACGCCACGATTAAA
The DNA here is from genome assembly GCF_014529385.1 of Adiantum capillus-veneris. NCBI lineage: Eukaryota > Viridiplantae > Streptophyta > Polypodiopsida > Polypodiales > Pteridaceae > Adiantum > Adiantum capillus-veneris. Next base: position 16,026,005 of record NC_140945.1, on the reverse strand, counting down.
AAAGGACTATACCCAAGAGAAAGCGTCTAACCTTTGGATGCTATGCTCCCGTACTTAGTGCCTACATATATGCATAAACAGATATATATGTTCACACATATATAGTTAAGGTTGTAAATGTAGCTGCCATCATTTTGTGTTGGGTGCACCTAAATTCAACGTGTAAGTGATCAATTGATCGTAACATTACAATTCTCTCCCAGAGGATATATATATTAGAACAGAAACACGTAGATACATACCCCGATACATACACATACTAGTAGACCTAAGTAGAGGCTAGTAGTGCCAAAGGTCAACTGCACCTCTTTAGATATCATCGCAGTCTCAACAGTGGTAAAACCAAAGCATTGCGGTAATCCATGCATGAGTGGATCAATCACCGCAACGCCACGATTAAAAAAGGACTATACCCAAGAGGAAGCATCTAACCTTCGGATGCTATGCTTCCATACTTAGTGCCTACATACATGCATAAACAGATATATATGTACACACATATATATGTTAAGGTTGTAAATGTAGCCATCGTTTTGTGTTGGTTGCACCTAAATTCAACATCTAAGTGATCAATTGATCGTAACATTACAATTCTAATGTAGTGCAATAAGATTCTATTTCTCTCACTCTATCTCTCTCTCTCTCCATCCCAGAGTCATGTCTATGCCTCTATGTAAAGCAAGCACTCTCAGAGATGAGAAGCCAAACATGGACGATATCTTTTGCCGAGGCATGGAGGTCTCGGCTAAGGTCATGGTGGCTTTGGACTTGGGCACCACTTTTTCGGGCTTCGCGTACGTCCACAAGAGCGACCCCAGGGACATCCACCATGTCCTAGAATGGCCTCATAAAGTGAGGTAGCCGCTTCATCCCGTTATTGCAAAACATAGATCAGCATGTTTTACAAGTGGAACCCATTGTCTTCTACCTACACCCTCCAAGCTTGGGGATGAGCTATCCTTCGCTTTCTCTCTCTTTCTTTCTCTCCCTCTCTTTCTCTACCTCTTTCCCTCTCTCCATCTCTTTCTCTATCTCTCTTTCTTTCTCTCCCTCTCTTTCTCTACCTCTTTCCCTCTATCTCTCTCTTTCTCTCCCTCTTTCTCTCTCTCTCTCTCTCTCTCTCTCTCTCTCTCTCTCTCTCTCTCCCTCTCCCTCTCCCTCTCTAGTTACTCTCTCTTTCCCTATCCCTATTTCCCTCTATCTCTCTCTTTCTCTCCCTCTTTCCCTCTCTCACTCTATCTCTCTCTTTCTTTCTCTCCCTCTCTATCTCTCTCTTTCTATTCTTCCTCTCTTTTTCTCTCTCTTTCCTTCTCTCCCTCTCTTTCTCTCTCTCCCTCTCTATCTACTCTCTCTCTTTCCCTATCCCTATTTTCCTCTATCTCTCTCTTTCTCTCCCTCTTCTCTCTCACTCTATCTCTCCCTCTATCTCTCTCTTTCTTTCTCTACCTCTCTATCTCCCTCTTTCTATCTCTCTATCTCTATTCCTCTCTATCTACTCTCTCTTTTTCCCTATCTCTCTCCCTCTTTCCCTAACATGGCTTCCCTCTATCCCTATCCCTATCTCTTTCCCTCTCTCTCTCTCTATCTACTCTCTCTCTTTCCCTGTTTCTCTATTTTTCTATCTCTCTCTCTCTTTCCCTCTCTCTCTCTTTATCTGTCTCCCTCTCTCTCTCTAATATCTCTCTCTCTCTCTCTCTCTCTCTCTCTCTCTCTATCTATCTAACATCTCTCTTTATCTATTTCTCTCTCTCTCTCTCTCTCTCTCTCTCTCTCTCTCTATTTATCTACCTCTATCCCTCTTTCTCTTTCACTCTCTTTATCTATTTCTCTCTCTCTATCTAACATTTCTCTCCCTCTCTATTTATTTATCTCTCTGTATTTAACCTTTACCTCTCTTTATCTAACATTTCTCTCCCTCTCTCACTCTCTTTATCTATTTCTCTCCCTCTCTTTAAATCTCTCTCTCTATCTCTTTCTTCATTTATCTCTTTCTCTCTCTCTATTTCATCTAACACTATCCAAACAATCAATTTCAAAACGTGCATGACAAATCAATCATTTCCAAATGTACGTAGCAAAGAAACCATTTTCCAACGTGCTTAGCAAAACAACCATTTCAAACAAACTGTGCGAAACAACGGTTTCCTAATGAACGAGGTATGTTATAATGGATTCTCTATTTCTTTTAATTTATGTGTGTGTGTGTGTGTGTGTGTGTGTGTGGTAGAAAACAAAAGGAGAAGAGGGAGGATGTGCTTTTGTGTTTACCTCTTCTTTGTAGCGCGGTTGAGCTTCGAAGAGGTTGAGCGTCCAAAGAAGATGGCAGAATACCCCCTTGCCGAAACTTGGACGAAACCCTCTTCGACGAAACTTGAGAAGATTGGAGAAGGGAGGGGAGGGAAGGGGGGAGGCTTGTTGAAGGAGAGAGAGATGGGGAGTGGGGGAGGGGAGGGGGACGAAGCTTGGGAGCGATGACGGAGAGCAAGAAACACAGGGAAGGTAGGGTATGCTGCAAAAACACGGCATACTCTGTCTTCTTTCCTTTTTTAGATGCCAGTTATTACCGTGGCTATTACCGCGCTTATTATCGCCCATATTACTGCGGCTAGTACTGCGCTTATTACCGCCCATATTACCGTGGCCAGTCATTTCAAACGGATACATGCGAATCCGAGGTTGCGGGGAGGGGGGGGGGGGGGGGGGGGGGGGGGGTACAAACCACCCCCCTACCCTTAGCTATACATTATTTCATTTTTTAGCCTTTTGAGTTTTTTGATGAAGATTTTTAATTTTTTATGGATACTTTATTTTATATTACTTTTAAATGTTTATTAATTGATTTTTTTTAAATTTCTTTTAGTTAAAAAATAATTTTAACAATCATTGTCATTTATTCCCTTTGACTTCAACTATATGTGATTTTTTTAATGGAATTAAGTGTTTTTTTAATTATTTGGTTTTTAGGACACATGACTAAATAAACAACCTTTCGCGTGTGCAGGACATCGACTGGGATGATCGTGGTCCTCCTGGAGGCCCAGAGCAACATCGTTGGCTCAAGGAAAAACTACCTTATCCTTGCGCGAAGTGCAAAAGGGCAATTCTTCACTTGAGGCGCATTGCTTTGGAGCATGTGGAGAACGAAGGGCTTTGGCATCCTCAGAAAAGCACTCGAAGAGATGATAGTACGACTCACCCGTCGCTTGAGGAGGTGTCCCATTGGTTTGTGTTCGGTGGTGGTGCACCGGTGCGCAAGGCCGAACGGCAGAGGCAAGAGCGACTGGGCGAATTGGGTGCACCGCATGGTGATCTTGCTGTTGGCTCTACGTCGGCAGCTCCTACGGCGTCTTCGTCACACTTTGAGGTAGAGGATGAGTACATGTTCGACATGTGTGATGAGTTACTAGCTCATGACCGTGACGTGTGCGAAGAGGATTGTCAGCCCTGCACTAAACGGGCTGCCTAAACGGAGAATGGATTGATGACGAGTGCTCGAACATCTCTTTACGACGGTGCACGGTACTCGGTGCTCAGAGCATCGTTGGAAGTACTCAGCTTGCAAGGAAAATTCGGTTGGAGTAATGCAAGTGTCAATGCACTACTTCTATAAGTATGGAATGTGGCTTTATATACTCTCTCCCTCTCTCTTTATGGTGTCTTCTTCTAGGAATTACACTAATACGCATGTTTGTTGTAGTTTGATGGGAAAAATGTTTCCAATTGTATGACTTAATTTCAGCCAAGGTGCAATTGAACCTTCACTAAGATTTGCAGCTCTTATTTATGCACTATTTGATGATCACCACATGCCTCCAGATTGTCGACGAGCTAGATCGTATGTCACTGCAATTGAAATGGAGTACGAGTGCATCCATGCATGCATCAACGATTGCATGCTATACCGCAATGAGCATGGATATGCTACCTCATATCCTGTGTGCGGGGAGGCACGATACAAGACAGGTGTGAGCGGGGCACACCTACCCCGCAAGGTATTAAGACATTTTTCATTAATTCCTCGCATCCACCACATGTTTAAAACAAGGTCTATTGTGGAGCTTCTCGCGTGGCACGCAAACCATCGCTCAAATGATGGAATGATGCATGTCCCTGCCACCTCCATGGAGTCACATCGAAACTCAATGGCCAGAGTTTGGGTTGGAGCCTCGACACTTGAGGCTTTGGTTAGCAAGTGATGGTGTCAAACCCTTCGGCACTAAGTATACTTCATGGATCACATGGCTTGTGGTGATCGTCAACTACAATATTCCACCATGGGAGACAACCAAGAAGGGCAATATACTTCTTTCCTTGCTTGTGCCAGGGAAGTATAAAGTGTCAAATATTGACATTTACCTTGAGCCCCTCATCGAGGATTTGGAGGAGTTATGAAGAGGCATTCCTGTTGTCAATGTCTCACTTGCAAAGGGGGGGAGAGAGGCTCAAGTGAGGGGAATCCTGGGCTTGGAGAGATTTCCGGTAACCCCCTATCCTCTATCTCTATTTCCCTCATTCTCTCTCTCACTTTAGCTCCCTTTAGCTCACTTTAGTTCACTCATCTCTCTAACCATATGATATGTATGCAGGGTTGTCCACATCATGCCACAATGCATGTCCTACTTGCGGGCCATCGTTGGTGACGGAGAGGCCAGATTCCTTGCACAAGGTAATCGATCTAAACAACCATCGTTTCTTACCCCAAGGGCATATCAAGCACAAGACTCCAACAAATGGGAAGGCTCCTCTAAAGGCAGATTGGGCAACCATTTGGGAGAAACACCACAACAACAATCCGGCTCCGTGTCCTCCACCAAAAGGTATGTCAAGGTATTCCATATTTTTAAGGCTTCCATATTGGAAGGACTTAAAAATACAACACCTCTTGGATCCCATGCACATATTAAAAAATGTAGCCCAAACACTCTAGGACCACATTATTCGCAAGAATGTATCTTTGGGTGCGAGGGAGTATTTGAGGATTTTAAAACGTCTCACCACCTTTGCCACTCCACGGCATGCCCCATTAAATGGAAAGATTGTGCTTCCTAAAGAACCATGGATGCTAGCAAAAGACGAATTAGACAAGGTGAAGGGTACCATTGCCTCTACTACACACCAACATGATAAATGAGGTCGTTAAAGGAAGCTTTTACAAAAGAGAAGAAGGGTGGAAGCGTTCAATTGTATGGGTTGAAGTCCCACGATTGGCACAAGATGCTTCAGGTAATCTTCATACTCCCTATTCTATCTATAGTTTGTGTGTATGACTATCACTCACTTTCCCTTTTCCTGATTTACATTGTAGTTCATTCTGCGATTGAGTATGTGTATATGTCAGGACAACAAATTCAGGGACGCTATTTTCAAATTACAAGATCTAGTAAGGTACAGCACAAGACTCCACTCGACTACACCTTTTTTATGTACACAATATTTTCAACTAGCACTTAGTGTATCCTTGTGTGATTTCTTGCAGATTTGTGAGCTCCAAGGAAATCGAAATAGATGCTATCCCTGCTGCTCAAACACTTGCAATAGAAACTGTGTGCGCCATTGAAGATGCATTTCCTTGATCGGTCCTTCTTAGTCAAATTCACCTCTTGGTTCACGTAGTGGAGGAGATAGCTATATGTGGAGTAGAGCACGCACGATGGGTGTTCTTCTTAGAGAGGTTTTTAAAGACTCTCAAATATTTTGTGTGGCTACGTCTCAACCAGAGGTATGTATGGCCGAAGGGTGGATTGTTCAAGAGGCATTTGTTTACATATCAGAGTATTTGGCACAAGTTGATCCTTCAATGCCTCGCATGTGGTCAGGGAGATGCAAGGATGACTTCACACTTGACAAGTGGAAAGGGGAAACTACTTAACATAGATATGAATCTATCCTGAGTGGTCGATAACTTTTGCATTCTCAATGCAAAGATTATGACCAAGTGGGTGAACTTGTGGATAGTGTCAAAAGGCAAGGTGTTTGCAAGAGAGGGAAGCATGGAAACAAGCACATGGAGGAAGGAGGCCACCCCTAGTGCCTAGACACCTTGCATGTTTCCCAAATCTCATTAGTGCAGAGTGGATTCATGAGATAATGACCGAGGCAAAAGCGCGCGGAGAAGACATCACCAACAAAGAATGGGAGTATGCACGAGGCTACGTACCAAAGGTAGAGTACTCATATACCTAAACGATATTGTCTTGCTATTTCTTGAAATTATCTTTAATATGTATTTGATAAATTAATATATTTCTCTATTTTGTAGTGCCTTTCCTTTAACTCTATGTGGTCAAAGGGTCGTCACTTTCGTACGCGCCACATTGACGAGCGTAGAGCCACCATGGATTGTGCCATCATGGGCAACTTTGACACAGACAGTGATGAAGCCAGGTACTGCAGAACTTTTAAAAATATACCAAAGGTTAATTTTAGAACTTTTCATAGCTTCATCTTCGAGTGCGAGTGGTTTGCAAATGTGTCTAGACGACATGAGAATGGCCTCTACATGGTGGACTCTAGTGTGCATCACACAAGAGGTATGAAAATTTAGTTTTACCGCGCAATTGTGAGCAAGTGAGTGACATGTACCTTTTTTATTCTTATTTACTTGTAGCTTAGTTATACCAATGTTACTCACTTTGAGCTTCTATTTTATAGGTCATCTATATCCCAGCAATCCACCAACCAAAACTTTGGTTCGTAATTCCTGTAACACCTCAGGGAGAACCATTTTTTCCACTAATGAAGTGGAGACTATCTTCGACCCTCTTCCACCTCCGACTTTGGATGAGGTGAAAACAGAGGAGAGGGAGGTCGATGAATTAAGTCCGGCGGCAACAAGTCTTAGCGAGGATGATTGTCATGATGATGAAGATGATGAGATGAAGGATGATGAACTCGAAGATGATGAAGCTGGCAATGCATCCACAAACAACAATTCAGTTTCTCTCTTTATTGATTTAGGAGCCATGGGCTTAGAATTGAATGATGCTTCATGTAGAGATCTTTTGGAAGATGACTCATAAAAAATTTAAAGTTATGAAGTTTTTTGATCATGTAATCCATTCACCTCTCTCTCCCTCCTCTTCCTCTCTTTAGATTTGAGAATATGCTCAATTATGTTAATCAATTGACAATGATCATTTTGTTATTCGTGGAATTCCCGAAGAGAAGTTAGAGACACCTCCTTCTCTTGCCATTGTTATTGAAGATTTCTTCAAAACCCACTTTGGCATGTCCGGAGTTATGGTCTATGGAGCACATAGAGTGGGGAAGCAAGGAGCTCCTCGCTCGGGAGAACGGCCAATTGTATGCACCATGCCGGATGAGACCAAGCGAAAGATTATCCTTGATAATAGTTGGATCTATTTGAGGGATACAAAATGTTTTGTATGTGAAGATCGCACTATTAAGCAACAAAATATGCGTCGCAAGGCATATGAGGAAAAGAACAATAAAAACAAGGAGATCTCTCATGAAGAAAATGTGCCCAAGGAGGAGGCAAGTCTCTCAAGCAAATAGGGATGCGTGACCTATGAGACCGAGTTACAATTGAAAATATGCTTTTGGAATTGTAATGGATACCCATGGAATGCGGGGGTTGGCATTGATGAACTAACAAGAAAAGCCGATGTTGTACTTCTTGTTGAAACTTGGGAGCATGATACACAAAGGATTAACGGCTTGGAGGATTACAATGTACATTCATTGATGTGGTCAAAGAATCTCAAGCAACGAAGAGGACAAGGAGCGTTAGCATGTATGGTTAAGAAAGGATTGGAAGATTTTGTATCAATTGTGAAAGATGACAAGTACAAACGTTATGTATGGCTGAAAATTATGACACCAAAAAGAGCACCCATTTTTGTAGCCGGTTGCTACATTCCTCATCATGATTCTCCCTTTTATGCTTGCATGGATAGAGATCAACCATTTTCTGATTTGGAAGAGGACATTTCTTATTTCAAAGGTGAAGGTGATGTTATTGTATTTGGGGATATGAATGCTCGCACAAAAACATTGCAACATGATACTCAACAATTTGATATGCCATACATTTCAAGAGAGTTGGAGGAAGTTCACTTGCATGATCGTACTTCAATGCATGAGAAAGAGCCGGATCACTATGGAAAGTTACTTTTACACATGTGTAATAGCACGGGTATGCTCATTGCCAATGGTGTATCTTTGTGGAGTGGAACCAATGGATTTACATGTAGGAGACACATTAGGCAAAATTTGGACTCACAAAGGGGCCCTTTAAGGAGTTTGACTTTACCTCTCTCTACCAAAACGGGCGCATGGATAAATTTTTGCAAACAAACTCCAAAGTTGGCGGAGGTTTGACAGTTAGAATGTCCTCTTCAAGCTCTATCTATTGATATATAGCACGCCATGAGATTCCTCATATTTTAGAAAATCCTTTTTTTGATGCACTGAGATTTTGACAGAGTTGTCACATCATAGGTGAATCAAAAAAAGAATCTTCTAAAATATGAGGAATCTCATGGCGTGCTATATATCAGTAGATAGAGCTTGAAGAGGACATTCTAACTGTCAAACCTCTGCCAACTTTGGAGTCTGTTTGCAAAAATTTGTCCATGCGTCCATTTTGGTAGAGAGAGGTAAAGTCAAACTCCTCAAAGGGCCCCTTTGTGAGTCCAAATTTTACCTAATGTAATGGGGATAGTGTGATTGACTATATGCTACTCTCTGAAGCCATCATGTATCGAATAAAGAGTTTTATGTTTGGTCAATGGACCCCGGAATCCGACCATCGCACCTTATGTATTGACCTTTCATGTGGAGAAGCAACTAAGCATGATAATCTCAGCCAAAGGAAAGAGAATGTATCACTATGTATGGATTTCAAACGGGCACCAATGTACCTTGAAATGGTTGAGCAAAAATTATGGATGACAAAGCTTCAATGTGATGCACCACTGGAAACTAAATGGGAAGCTTTCAAGAAAGCTATTTGTTCTTGTGCGGAAGAATGCTTTGCCATAAAGCATCTCCATGGTATCAACAAAGATAGATCACGCAAAAGGTGGTTTGATAAAGAATGTCAAGATGCTCGAAAGTCCTTGATAAAGCTTGATGCAACTATGGACAAAGACAACTATCAAAGTCATTTGCATACATACAAGGCATTGATTCAAAAGAAGAGAAGAAGATGGGAAGTAAAGCAACAAGAATTTCAAGTCCAAGAAAAGGCACATGCATGTGGAAGATTTTGGAGAAACTTGAGAGGCAAGTGGGTTGAGAATTTTGGTAACTTGAGTCTAGTGGATATGTACACACATTGTAGGCAATTATATGAGCAAGCAAATACTGAAAAAATGCCATTTTATGGTTCACTCCCATGTATGCCGTCTTTTTTTACTATTGAGGATGTATGCGGTGGGCTTGAAAAGTTGGCCACTCGCAAAGCGGGAGATCTTCAAGGTATCAAGCCGGAGATGATCAAATGGACGGGAGATTTTACCCATGAGTGGATGTGTGATATGTTCAACCTTGCACTTCAACATGGTCTGCCTTATGATTGGAGTACTAATTGGTTTAAGCCTTTGCATAAAGGAGGGGATGTAAAAAATGTAAGCAACTACCGGACTATAATGATTGGGTCTCTTATGGCAAAGTTGTTTGGGTGCATAATGGAGTTGAAATTGAGTGATTGGGCTGAAGACAATGACAAACGTGCAAAGGGACAAGCGGGTTTTCGTCGATGCCATAGCACCATTGATCATCTTGTCACTCTTCGTGTTCTCATGGAGGAAAGTCGGTTGCAAGGCAAGCGATTGTATTGTTGTTTTGTGGACTTTAAGAAAGCCTTTGATATGATTCCACGTAACAATTTGTGGAGAAGGATGGAAGAACTCCAAGTGCCAAGTGAGTTTATGCTTGCGGTTTCTTGAATCTATGAGAAGGTGATTTGTCAATTGCGCATGGGAAGAGAAATTTCAGAAATTTTTGTAAGCACTATTGGGGTTAAACAAGGATGTCCATTGTCACCAACTCTCTTTGGTCTATGCATCGATCAATTGGAACAAATGGTACTTGACTTTATGCAAGAAGAAGGCATTGAAGAGGTCACTATTTGCAATGCGGTAATCATGCTTTTGTTGTATGTGGAGGATGTAGTGCTTCTAGCACACACTTTAGAAGGTGCACAAAAGCTTATGGTTGTCCTTGAAAACTTTTGCTTGCATAGTGGCCGGCTGATTGTAAATGAATCCAAAACAAAGGTTATGCTTGTGAAAACCAACCATAAGGAGAAGCCATGCATTGTGTACAACAACGAGACACTTGAAGTTGTTGAGAGATTTAAGTACCTTGGCCTTGAGGTTCCATCCAATCACAAGTGGCATGAATGTGCTATGCGTCGTTTGGAAGCGGGAAAGAGAGCATATTATGCATTTGAGAACATGTGTAATACGGGAAACATCAAGTGTTGGGTTCTCAAGAAGTATCTTTTTGATGCATTGGTGACACCGGTTCTTCTTTATGGAGTTGAAGTGTGGGGCGGGAGCATCTCAAAGTCTACTTGGAAAGAGTTTGAGAATATCCAAAAGCGTTTTCTTACAAACTTTCTCCAAGTTAAGACACAAACACCATACATGCTCCTACTTCTTGAGTCGGGATCTCTTCCAATTGAGGTTATGGGCATGTAAAGGGTTGTGGAGTACATGATAAAGATGCGTCAAAACCCCTCACATCGACTTCCTACAATTGCATGGGAAGAAAGCAAAAAAGTTCAAAAGACGCATAAAAGCAAGATCTTGAGCACGGGATGGATGCAAGACATAAAGAAGTGGTTTGGGAGATGGGATGCATTACACTTGCTACATGATGCTTCAATTGACTCTCAAGTGAATGAAGCTTTTCTACAACGCCAATGTATTACGGCTTGGGAGAAATCCGGTGGGTCACGCTTCATACATTACACCACCTATATTGCCCCCAACTACAAAACCATGTTCTTCGCTAAGAGAGGAAACCGTACTCACTCTTACATGCTTGAGCCTATTCCCTTGTCCGCGATACGCACTATCGCAGCAATTCGGCTTAGCTCCCATTTCCTTCGATGCGAGATAGGGCGTTGGGGAAATGGAGAAGAGTCAAATCGATTGTGCACATTATGCTCACAGCAAGTTCGAGAGTCTGAGTCCACACACTACTAGAGTGCTCAGCTTTTGATCACATCCGAACTTGCTTCTCTCACATTTTCAACCATAACTTAGACCTACACACTTTCCTCTCCCAGCCAAAGTGTGGGCTCTCCATTGCGACTCTCATCACTACAATTTTGGAGCATCGAGAGTCACTCATCAGCCATACATATACTACATCACATGTAACTTTGGTCCCATAGGTCATATTTGACCTCCGAGGACGATAATAAAATCTCTCTCTCTCTCTCTCTCTCTCTCTCTCTCTCTCTCTCTCTCTCTCTCTCTCTCTCTCTCTCTCTCTCTCTCTCTCTCTCTCTCTCTCTCTCTTCTTTTTTATATTCAAAAATTATATACATTATTCTTTAATTTTTATTGAGAGGAGGGAAACACCAAAATTTGAGTGGGGCCGGGGGGGGGGGGGGGAGGGGTTAGGCCAGAATTTGAATGTTTAGGTGCTAAATTTGGGCAGCGGATATAACGACGATAATGAGCACGGTAATAACAGCGGAGAAAGTCGTGGTAATACTTTAAACACAAAAAAGAAAACCCCGCCATCCTCTCTCTTGTTTCTCTCATTGAATTTGCACCTTCTCTCTACAAAACACGGTAAAACAGCGCGGTAAACACTTGGATATTTTCATAGTGTCAATAAAGAAAACTATCATACCCCTATCTTACATATATAATTTAGGTGTCACATGACCTAACTGAGTGTGTAACATAGTGACTGGCAACATACTAAGGAACCACTTCTATTGATAACTAGATGTACCGTCAATATGTCTTAGTTTGACTTTCAAACTATGTGCCCGATCAGCTTGCACTCTATCTACTCGCCCAGTTTTGACACATCCAAACCTGGTGTAAATTAACCCTTGACCAGCTCCAAATTAGCCCTTATCTATGACCTGCTTGATGCAAAATTTCATATGTGACCATGATAAAAACTTCCCCAAGATCCATCCAAGATCTAGTGCACACAAGTGGCTAATCATTACAAGTAATCAACTCAGGTCAAGTTTTTCGCAACTTCTCATACCCAACCAGCAAGGTTTAAAGCATGAAAATGAACACTTGACAATGTAACAATTTTCCCACAACCTATAAACTTTTTTTGCGTTTCACCCCACGCGTCCGTAATCTTGATTTTTTCTATCAAGATCAATGCATGAATTGCATTGACCCACCAAAAGAGACATAATTGATCATCTTCAACATTTTCCTATCTCATACGTGATTGAATCTTGTACATCATTGCTAGCCAAAAATTGTCTCAAACTTTAAATCGATCCAGGTGCACAATTAGCATGTGAGGTGTTTGCACCTCCCCACATATGCAATAAACACACTCTAAGAAACCACATTATCACAACCATGTTGGGCATATCTTGCAATCAACACACTTTAGCAAACCACATCATTTTTCCATATAAGAGTGAGCCACAATTGGCCATACACATCAACAACCAAATTTCCACAAAGCACATGTTTCTCGAACAGGACTTGAGTACAGTCCCAATGTTTTCACTAACAAATTTAAACCTAAATCATGTTCATAGTTTTTAAATGGTAAGCTTCAAATACAACAATTTTAACAAAATGTTCAATTGTTTTTCCTTTGTTCACAGTCAAAAGAAACCACATGTAAAGTTGAACACTCTTCAACTATATTTTTGGCATAAACATCAGAGGATGTTTTTCCAGCAATCGACAAGACAAAAAATCTCATCAAGAATTCTCACACCCACAGTAGTGGGTGAGAGCATGTATTGGTGGTACCATTATTTGACTTTTTGGTAGTTTCCTTAGAAAAATGTAGGACACAATAAAAGTTTTGCAAATCTTACCAAAATTTTATGAAAATTGCAATTTTGGATTCTCCTTGTCAAAAGCTTTTTAATGATATACAACATGGTTTGTATGTTCATACGGGACACATGAAATTGGGATCCGTAAATTGTTGTCAAAGTAGTGTCCAAGACACCACTTTTTGGACCACCAATATATTCTTTGGCCCTAGTTTCTTGCACGATGCAAGCTTAAAGTTACATAATCACATGTGGAACAAGCAACTCAAATACTTCCTTACCATAGACAAGCTCACCACATCTTGCTAGCAGCATGCTCCAAGATAAAATAAAATGTCGATGCACAAAGCCACAATCCAATGGTCATATCCTTTTATCAAGTCTCTTAAAGACACCAAGTTCAATGTCAGAGCCATGTTGGCCAAATGTTTCTATCAACACGCTCCAAGAGACCACATTCAAATGCCAACTAGTGAGCAATATTCGTTGGAAAGTGCAAAAAATAGACAACTATCAAAACATCTTTAGACCATACTGATCATATGATAGGATTGAATCATCTTTGTCACAAACATACATAACAATGACACAATGTCAAAAAGAAGAATGACAAATAAATAAACATGAGCAACTAATCCACATAGATACTTATATTGTAGATTTTCCTTCTTTAAATGTCATGGATGCTCTAAAAAATAATAATCTCACCGTTTATAAGTAGAGATCTCTTGAGGTAGTATGATATAAACCATTGGAAAAATGCAAAGATGCTTTGTACCTAAAATGTGTGGGGTTTTACCATATTGAAGCTCTCCATAAAATACAATTCACATTGGTAAAATACCTAACATGAGTAACTAACCCAATTTATAAAGTACATGTATGATCATATGGCATCTTTCATTGAATTCCATGGAGGTTCCACAAAACAAAACGTTTTGTCATTTATAACCAGAGGTCTATTGAGGTAGTATGATATAAGACATTTTCAAAAAGCAACAAAACTTTGTAGCCAAAACTCTTGCACCTGCACCATATTGAAATTGACCATAAGATGAAAACTGATGTTAATTAAGAAGCTAAAGCTTAGAAGTTTTAGAATTTACAAAAGGACATAATTATGAAAAAGGAAATGAAGGGAAAACCTATACCTCAAAAAATAATGTTGCATATTATTCATCCCCATTCATCCTGTAAACAGAAGCTCAAGCATGTGAGGATGACTTCGAGAATATAATAGAATTTTACTAAAAATAGCCATGCACATAAGATTGAATTACCTTTCACATTCTTCAAATAATCATTAAAGACCTTATAATCATTAGCATCAAGCACATATTTTTTGGTCGTGGGATTTTCTATGAAGACTTGCATAACGTGCAATCACATTATTTTGAGCCTATTTTTTTAGGTCTTTTATTGATGCATGTTTATTACTGAGTTGATATAAAATTTACTTTTTGCCCGTGCTAGTGTTTGGGTCAAATGTCTTTATGCTTAATTTTTGCCTAGGTTTGGTTATTCGATGTGCTCTTCTTGTCAAGTGACCCAAGTAATTGTTCTCTATTTGAGCAGAAGGGTCGGCTTCTGTTTTGACTTCAAGACATGCATATGGAGGCTCGCATGGAGGCAACCATGTACCTCAATCACAGGCACAAAGCCAGGGATCTAAAGCACAATTGAGGTGGAAGGTTCGAGTAGATGAGATATCAACGATCTAGTGGATATTGGATTGAAGATGATGAGTGGAACAACATAATGGCTGGTTGAAAGCATAACTATGAATAAAGTTTGCTTGCTTTTTTTTTTCCAGAAGGCGTGTGAGAAGCTGGTATAGCCATTAGATTTAGTCCAAAGTTTTCCCACTCCAAGAGATCTAATTTGGGGCTTGGTAGGATTGATACTCTCAAGCCTCGGACTTTCAAGACAAGGTTGGGGTGTAGAGGTTCTAATTAGCTCTATCCGATCTGCACACAGGTGGTGCCAACCGCCATCAATTTCTCAAAAGAGATTAGACGATGGGCACATGCAAGATATTCTTTCTAAGAGGTGAGACAAAGGGGCAGTAAGCCTATCCTTCACAAATCATGCACGAAACCAACACAAAACTTCAATGGAAAAAAAACTAGAAGGTGTACCAGAAATCAAGGAGTTGTTGATGAAAGCACAATCAAGCTCAAGGAACTGAAGCTTCAAAGTTATTTGCGAAAGGTGAATATGCTTCACACTTTGGTCTCTAGGTGTTCCTCTGCTTCAGCGTTTATGCATTCCTCAAATCATCTCTCTCTCTCTCTCTCTCTCTCTCTCTCTCTCTCTCTCTCTCTCTCTCTCTCTCTCTCTCTCTCTCTCTCTCTCTCTCTCTCTCTCTCTCGCTTCACAAATCAAAATATTTCAACTTGCACACCATTTTTTTGGGGCTACTATTGAATTCTTGTGCAACTTTGGAACTTGAGCTCTTAAACCTACGTCACACACGTACACAGATGTAGTGTACATAGATCATGGTTTGTAGTGTGAACTTCCCAATACTCACTTAATCATTGGCAGCAACTCCTCCATGACTACCTCAACCTGTGTTGGGGTTCAACAACACAAAGATTTCATTCTCACACATACTAGCACATAGATAGAAGAACACCAAATTCATGATCAGAAACACTGTAGAAGTTGAGCAGACATTTCAAACTTAACAAGAACAGGAAATCAAACAAGATTCGGACATCAGAAATCTTTCCCTTCTCAAACTTCATACATCTTCATACATCTGCTTTCCTTTCTACCCATGACTACTTATATCCCCAATCAGTTAAACTCTATCTGACTTAGCAAGTCTGAATATCCGATCAGAGAAAAAGCCGATTCAGATCCGATTTTCAGTCAACATCCGGTAATCCGACTGAGCATTACTTCAGCTAAATAAGTACCCTGTCAACAACCTGTTGTAAGATGCCTCTTTGAGAGCAATCCTACTTGCTTTGGTTTACGTTAAATGTTAGCCTGCTTGCTATTGTGGCCAAGAACCCATAGTAGCCGATTGCTAGTAAAATGCAACCGACTGCAATTGGTTGACCAAAAGTGTCAAAGCGCTTTTGATGTGCAACCTTTGAACTCGTGACATGTGCCCTTAGGGTCTATCTCCTTATCACTATGCCTACGTGTGCATGCCTGAGAATGAAGTACAGATGCCTCCTGATAAACTGATGACAAGGTCGAGCCCCCCTCCCCCCCAAAAAATCATCGTGATCGGCATAGTCGATCACGTCTACCTACACGCTAGCTTACTAGACTAAGATTTTTCATTAGCCACTTGCTTTGAGCACGATGGTTTCTGATCGGACATGAAAATTCTATAGAAAATCTCAAATAATCCACTCAAGGGCTATACGTGTATAATCCAAGTTACTGCAACTGTCAATGAACATTGACCAAAACTAAGTACTTGTGAGATTCAACGTGACTAGCCCAGGCTATACATGGGCTATAGGTGTATAATCCAAGTTACTGCAACTATCAATGTAAGAATTAATCAAAACTAAGTACTTGTGAGATTCAATGTGACCAGCCCAGGCTAAGGTTTAGATTGAACAGAGGCTCTCCATTTCCTAGAGACCAAAAAGAGCTACCTTCACGGCACACACAGAGGTAATTTTTTGCAATGACATTGCCAAGGATTTTGTACAGATTCTTGATTTCTAAATGTGTTCACGACTACATGTCCCCTTGAAACAACAATGGAAGCAATGGAGGTCGCTATCGCCTCTCCTACGTCTATGATAGATCCACGGATTCTTGATTTGTATATGTGTTCACGACTACATGTCCCCTTGAAACAACAATGGAAGCAGTGGAGGTCGCTATCGCCTCTCCTACGTCTATATTTTGGATTCATCTTAATTTTAATCCACCTTACAAAATCCTTAGAAGGTTACTCCTCATGTAGTCAAGTTTCCTATTAATTGCACTAAAGGAGAACAAAAATTAGTAATCGTGTGTATAGGGGATCCTTCTCGTACATTTATTGAGTGATGTGTAGGTAAATTGATCTGAAAGTTTGTGGTAAGACTTCCAAAAGATACGAGGGAAATTTTCAAGTACAGCATGCACATCCTGTGTATAGATATTTTTTCCTACAAGGGAATATTTTGTGTATACAAAGTTAGGACACCTTGAAGAACACATCATACGAATACTAAATGTGTGACATAAAACCAACTGTGTGCTAGAAGATGGTGGGTCAAAAGTGTTTCACATGAGAACAAGGCCAAATAGCTTGGATTTGATTCTGAGATCAAGCTAAATTTGACCAGGCTTTAATCAAGTCGATCTAGAATGGAGTTAATACAACCAAACTAGCTCCACTTATGCATATTTATAGGTTTTAAAAATCAAGAATTCTTGACAGTAGCTCGATGTTATAATTCAAAAATTTTGGATTTTTGCGATTTGAAACTAGTGCTTCCATTGTGGGTCTTGAGATCGGAGGGCCGATCGAGCTTTATAGGACCCAATTTGGGCTCATATTGGACAGGTTATGGACTTTCGGGTATATGGTCTTTCGACGGGGTTTTTGTATGTTTGGGATGAGGGTTTTTCTCATAGTCTTGCTTTGACACACGGTTTTTGGGTCTTTGGACCTATGTAGCAAAGCCTTTGGAAGTTTTGAAAATTTGGCTTTGGACCTTTTGTGCACTATAAGGGCGTCAAAAATGAGGACATTGGCGCCATTTGCTTAAAAATTGGCCACCAACATGGGCATTTTCCACAAAACTTGCATTGAATAATAGGCTTGATCAAGTAATTGGGCTTTGGGACCAATGAATGGCCATCCATCATATCAATAGAGGGTTGGACTCTTGGGAAGGATGAAGGATGGCTAGACTCTTGGGAAGCTCTCTCGTCAAGAGTTAAAGAACCTTTGTTTTGGTGTCTGCTTTGGAGGTTCCCTCTCTCTTAGAGAAGATAAGAATAATGTTTGGGGTGCTCTCTCATAATTTTGAACATGAGGATTGGGGGTTATTTAGGATCTTTTGGGATGGATTTGGAGGAAATGTTCTTACTCTTGTGAGAGGAATTTGGAAATTAGAATTTTCAGTTATACACAAGGAAAGGGGAGAACTTGCTTGCCTCTCGACCTATGGGATCTCTCCAACTCTTGATGTATTAGAAGTGAAGGGAAGAATTAAATTTTTCTTTGTTGGCTCTCTTTCTCTTGGACAATTCGTGGGCTCTCTTGGGGCTCTCTCTTGGGAAATTGAAAGAGGGAAGGAGGCTTGCTTGCGTTCAATATGAGGAGCTTCAAAGAATTATTGCTTGTGTTTAGGGGATCTCTTATGTAACCCAGGCCTAGGGAAGAGTTTTAGTAGTTTTTGGGTCCCGCTACATCTTATTACTCAAAAAACATGGTTATAAAGTTGTATTAGGTTCTCCGTGTAAATTTGCATCTATACAAACTCTTTATAGCTTTCATCCCTCAACAAATTAACTATAACCATAAAACAAGCAATTGATACAAAGAAATGTTAGTTCTTGCATGTATCTTTGTAGCTATTGACTCACAAGTTTGATAGAAGACTCTTTTGGGAAGCTACGATTTTGAAACACAAAAACTTCCTCTCATTTTTCCTTTTCTCACTCCCCCCCCCCCCCCCAAAAAAAAAAAAAGATTGATACGTCCCTCTCTTATTTTTAAGCTTGGGAGATAAATTATTGGGGGCCTACCTCTAAACTATTCGCTTATGTAACTTGTAAAAAAACCCCTTCTCTTGCACTTATGTGGTGCGATAAGTTTTCCATGGTGAATCCCCCAGGGTGAAAACATTGCATTGGCGGTAAAAGGCGTAGCAATAACGCAAAAATGGTTTGTCAGCAATAGACATGGTAATACTCATGGATATATATCCATGAATATTACCGTGCCTATTTCCATCCTATTATTGTGGATATTACCGCTATAGGGCTTTTCAAAAATAAAGGTGCTCATTTGGGCCACCCAATTTTGGGTGGCCCAAATGAGTATCTTTATTTTTGACCTGCTTAAAACATATGAAACATCAATTGCATTTTAAAAAGTGTACTGAAAAAGTAAACAATAGACTAGAAATATACCTTACCTTGACAATTTAAAATACAAAAGAGTAATAATTTTAAAAAATAATAAATAAGATTAGAATTTTAGTTGAGTTATATATACATGTACTCTTAGAGTTTTTTTGTGCCACATTTGGACTTTAAAAGAGAACTACAAGAAATATCTCATATGTCCAAGTTCTCCTCCTCCTCCTCCTCCTCATACACATGTACATACATTTGATCACCCCGACTCTACATTAACCAAAACCAAATTAAACAAATTAATAACTCAAAACAATTAATACAATATTATTTGTCCACACTTACCGCCTATAGAGATACGACTACTGAGTCGCACAAATTGCTCGTGAGAGATGTGATGGTTCTTCAATAGTCGTTGCCAAGTATTGAATTTTGTGTCCCGCTCTCGATACTTGACTATCTCTCTAGACCGGAGACTCAGATTGATATTTTCCTAAGTTAGCAATAACAAAAGAAATGCATACAGTAAAACATTCTTTTAATCGGTTCAGACTCCAATTTAAAAAAACTTACATATTTGTCCTTCCAACTACTTTGTCTCCTGAATGATAGTGTGTGGGAGTTTGTCTACCCGAGCATCGTGTTGTTGTCTATAGGAAAAGCCTGTTGCAGCTTGTTTGTCCTTTTCCTGCATTGCCCACTCCCACTCTACATATGCCATGTTGCCACCATCATAGCTCCTGTCTAGATTTGCAACCTGGTTAGCCGCTGCGTGTTGTACACTTGATTTCTTATTTTTCAAAAAAAAATCTATATTTAATGGAAATGGCCTATGAACTTTGAGAATAGCGGAATTCAGAGAATTAGAGGGATCATTTTTGTGAGATTACTTTGGAAACACATAGGGTACACTTAATTGATGGTAGTAGCAACATAAACATAGTACTTAATTAACTTGGCATGAACAATAATTTTGCAAGGGAGAGTATTAGAGAACATGACAATAGTTGAGGACCGGATTTACCTGGAGCCGGTCCCCCCTCCAAAAGGCGTTTGTATTATAGATTCTCCCATCAAGAGAGACTTGGTACAATACAATCTTTGATTTCCTTGTGACCTAGGTAATACAATGAAGATGGACATCTTCATGCATCACAAGCATAACAAAAACTTTGCAAAAAGCATTAACTATCCCAAGCCTCAGTCCCAAGGCCTCAAACACCTTCGAAGGTGGAGAGAGCTAGCGGGGAATGAGGGTAGGGAAGAGGAAGAAGAATCATTTATAGGAGAAAGATATAGTTCCTCACTTATCATCACTCTTCTTTCTTAGCATAGCATAATAGCATAGTAATGAAGATGAAGAAGATGGCAAGCTTAAGCATTGAAGTATGGCTCTTGGTTGGATTTGCATTCCATAGACAAGAGTGTTGGTGTAGGCTCTTAACTTCTCAACAAGATTGGAGAAGGAGATGGAGCTCTTGCACTTTGCACTTTGCACTTCACACAACGAGTGTGTGCATGTGGGGGGGGGGGGGGGGGAGGTATACCCCTCTCTCATGCTTGGTCAACCCTCTCTCTCTCTCTCTCTCTCTCTCTCTCTCTCTCTCTCGTATTTTTTAATTATATCATTTGGATATGTGTCCTCTTTTTTCTCTTTGAGAGAAAAAACTTAATTATTTATTTTACACATCTAAATTCTCATTGGACCCCTTTAAAGCCTATACAATAGGATTCAAGCACATCATGAGAGCCACATGTGGAGGATCTTGACATGTGTCTTTTATGCTTCTTAAGAGATCATGTTTGAAGTGAACACTTCAAGCACCTTAGGCATTTAAGCATGAAAATATTTTATGCCTCTTGAGAGATCATGTTTGAATTGAAAACTTCAAGAACCTTAGTCATTTAAGCATGAGAAGCACCTTAAGCTTGGGCAAGGTTCGCACAAACACCTTAATCACCTTAGTTATCAAGCACGACAAGCACCTCATGCTTCGGTAGGATTCCCACCTCAAGGTTCCCGCAAACACCTTAAGCACCTTAGCTAGCAAGCACGACAAGCACCTCATGCTTGGGTAGGATTCCCACCTCAAGGTCAGTGCTAGTTTGCCTAAGGTCAAATGATATTTTAACACTACATTTTGGAGGTCTTTAATGAATCTAACCCTAAGGTCTTTAAGCTCCATTAGGTAGCATTTCTCTTTAACAGACCATCTCTCATTTGGACCCCTTTAACCTTGGCCCCGTTTTGAGAGAGATTCATAAGCACATGTTTGTATTCTAGCCCTTGTTATCGTTTATTCTCCCACATTTAATGATTGTTTATATATGAGAAAATCATTTGAGTTGGTTAGATATTAGATTTTATGACATTACCTCTCTCTTGAAATCGTAGTTGTCCTCGACTATGAGGTAGAAGAGATAACGTCTTAGTCATTAGTCTACGTTTCTTAGTACCGGGTAGAGGATCCCAGCTTTTCACCCTACGACATCATTCTAGAATGTACGACTAGTCCATTGGGTGCTTGAGAGACGTAACTGCCACAAGCATGTCTACTCTTTAACCCATATCATACTCCCAAATTAGTGTGATAAATTCAACTTGGTGTTTGAGTGATTTTATCATCACAAACATGATTCTAAGAATGCATACTTATTTAATTTGCGCACAAAAGAAGATTAGTCTTATAATAATAAAAAAAAATTTCATTTAGAAAGCATTTACATTTGCTTACTCTAGTGTAGCATTGATAAGGTTCATACTATCCTTAAGCTGTATACCTTGCATCCATCTAGCATCTTCAAAAGGATAATTTTTGAACTTAATAAGATACCATCGGATAATCTTACCATGTCGTAGTAACTTGTCTTCATGCCAAAGGATAGCTTTGGGTTGTAGCACCTCTTCTTGGTCTTTGATTTTGGAGGGTCTTCAATAATTGGTTCTCTTGGTGGCTCTCCTTTGTAGGGCTTAACTAGGCTCACATGAAAAGCATTGTATATGAGACAATGCTTGGGCAACTTGAGTTGATAAGCCATGTCATTGATTGGCTTCAAGATTTGAAAAGGACCATAGTATCTTTTTGCTAGTTTAGCATAATACTTTTGATGAGCCGTAGTATTTTTGCCCGTCGTCTGCCTCAATTAAGCCTTGGGAAACTTAAGTAAGACCCAATCATTTTATTTGAATATTAAAACCCTTTTGTGCTTGTCAATAGCATATTTTTGCCTTTGTTGAGAGATGGATATAGCCTCCTTAACCTTTTGAAAAGATTCTTGTAGGTCACGGCTATACTTAACAGCAGCGAAGATCTTCCCATGTACTTTAAATAGTAAGGGGCTTCTAGGTCTTCCCTCTATGATTTCAAAAGGTGCTTTTGCAGTAGTGGTATGGACAATATTATTGTACACATATTCTTCAAGGGGTAAGTACTTCTCCCATTGTGAGCGTTGATCTACTTCTATAAAATAAGTCTTTAGCAGATCGAGTATCATAAGATTGGCTGTCTCACTTTGGCCATCCGTTTGTGGGTGATAGACCGAAGAGAAATCCAATCTTGTACCTAGATTTTCAAAGATACCTTTTAAAAATTATTGGTCATTCTAGGATCTCTATCTAACACGATGGATGTTGGTAATCAATGGTGTTTGAAAATATAGATATGAAGAGGGTTGCCATTTGGTGTTCCTTAATAGTCTTTTTGACAGGAATAAAGTGTGCTTGCTTGCTAAACCTATCGACCATTGTCCATATTCCCATGGATAGACTTGGGTAATCCAAAGATAAAATCCATGGATATACTCTCCCATGGTGAATTAGGGATTGGCAATGGCTAGAGTAATCCACGTCTCTTCCCTCTATCTTACTTAGTCTTTTGGCATACCATACATTTGGAAACATACTCTTTTATGCCCACTTTCATGGTAGGCCAATAGAAGTACGTCTCTACTCCTCAAAGAGTAGGTTGAATGCCTCTATGTTCCGTATAGGGAGGAGCATGGGATTCATACATGA
Organism: Adiantum capillus-veneris; assembly: GCF_014529385.1. NCBI lineage: Eukaryota > Viridiplantae > Streptophyta > Polypodiopsida > Polypodiales > Pteridaceae > Adiantum > Adiantum capillus-veneris. The sequence continues at coordinate 16,002,963 of NC_140945.1, read as the reverse complement.
CTTTATCACAAAGGGAGTGGGTAACACATAGTCTATTTCCATGGAAAGGATAACCATCCTACAAGATGAATGATTCCTCTTTCTTCTCCAACGCAAGGGCTGAGATTACATGTTTGAATTAAGGGTCAGTAGCATACTCATCTATCATAAAGGATAGATCATTGTGAGTTTTTATAGACACCAAATTAATTTTGGTCGTCGTGAAAGTGCATTGGCCACTTGATTGTGCTTACCAGCAATGTGAGAAATATGAAAATAAAATTGCAAAAGAAATTTTTCCCACCTCATTGTCGGAAAGATTGGTATGTGTCATGAAGCACTTGAGACTTTGGTGGTCTGTTTGTAAATGAATGGAGTCCCCAATAAATAGTGCTTCCATGTGTCTAGGGCATGTAGAACAACTAAAATCTCTTTTTCATAAATTCCCAAGACCCGTTCATCCATATTGAGCCTTCGGCTCTCATATTCTATGGCATGCCCTTCTTGAAGCAAGACTACTACAAGGAAATCACCACATGAATCACATTGGACCTCAAATGGATTTGAGAGATCAGGAAGCATGAGGACTGGTTGAGAGGTAAGCTTCTCTTTGAGCTTGTCAAAAGAATTTTTCTCCTTAGCAGTCCATGAATGCTTAACGTTATTCTTTGTTAAGGCATGTAATGGTCCTGCTATTTGAGAAAATTTGCTATGAAGCATCTATAGTATGCACACATACCAATAAAGATTTTTAGCTCATGTAGATTCCTTGGATAGGCCATGCTTTTATTATCTCTAACTTTGATGGATACATATGGATACCATCTTGAGAGATAAAATGACCTAAGTATTGAATCTCTTGGAGAAAAAATTCACTTTTCTTTTGGTTGAGAAAAAGATTGTTCTCCCTCAATGCTTGAAAAATCACTTGGAAATGTTGCTTATGTTCCTCCAAGGACTTGGAGTAGATGATGATATCATCAAAGGACACTCCAATGAACATCTTCATCAAATGATTGAATGTGGCTGGTGCATTGGTCAAGCCAAAAGGCATGACTAGATATTCATAAAGACCAAATGTTGTACGAAATGTGGTCTTTAGGATATCTTCATCCATTATCCTTATTTGATGTTAGCCGCTTTTAAGGTCAATCCTATTGAAGTAGGTAGAGCCTTGTAGCTTATCAAACATACCTTCTACTCAAGGCACAAGAAATATGTTTTTGATAGTGATATAGTTTAGTGCTCGATAGTCCACACACATACGGTATGTACCATCTTTCTTTTGTACTAAGGGAGACCAAAAGGGAGAGGATCTAGGCCTCACCATCCCTTTGTCTACCAATTCTTGTACTTGCCTCATGATCTCCTCTTGTTCAGCTTGGAAAACTTGATAAGGAGGCTTGTTAGGTGGTGAGCTTCCTGGTAGGATCTCAATTTGATGGTCATCATTCCCTCGTGTTGGAGGTAAGTCCATAGGGAATCATCGATAAAAACATCTTGGAATCCATTTAGAAAAGTAGACAAGTCTAACATTTCTTGATTCCTACCATTTTCATTTGATAAATCATTACCATTGTTAGTGGATTCTTTGACAAAAATCACATACGCAAAAATGGAGCTTTTCATTGACTTATCATTGATCAAAAGCCGGTGAATTTACAAGTGGTATAGTACAACGAAACTCATTAGCATCTATATACAGGCTCTTTTCCCTATAGGTGAAATAGATTCTCCTTTCAGGGAACTTCATGTTGGCAGCCATGTGGTTGAACCATGTTGCCCCTAGGATAGCATCCTCATGTTGGAGAGGAGAGATGAAAAAGTCTTCTTTTTTTCAACATAGCTTTGGACATAAAGTCTCAACTTTCCAATCAAGGGAGTAACAGAGGCTTGTTGTCCCTTGATAGTTGTGTCAGCAGTTACAATATCTCTGATCTCAATGTCTTGAATGCCCAACTTGGTGGCCAACTCCATTGATATGAAGTTGTGAGTAGAGCCAGGGTCAAACAAGATGAAGGCATCATGCTCCCTTACCTTTCCCCAAGCATAGGAGAGAGGTGATCCTTTGCAATTAGCATCCTTTGTTGGAGCTTCGATGATGGTGGAAGCTCTAGGAGTCTCACTGCGAGAATTTATCTTGGGGCAAGAATGATAGCCATGTTCTTGTTCCCCACACTTAAAACACTTATGGTCCTTGCGAAAAGCTTCAATCTCTTGAGGAGAGAGTTTGTTTTTACCTTTATAAACTCCCTTCTCCTTGGACCGATTTTTGTTGTTGTTGTTATTGGAATTGCCTTGGGAAAATTTTTGGGCATTGGTTTTCCCCTTCGCATCACTTTTATCTTTGTTTTCCATGGGCTTGACATTTCGTCTAGCCCCTTGTTGGTGGAAATTGATGTGGGAAGCAACCATGGTGTGGTGGATTACTTCGGTGATGGAACCAGGCCGTTGGGAGTTGACATACTTGGCCATTTCTTCAGGTAATCCTACACAAAATTGTTTCTTTTTCTTGGCAAAATCTATCTTTTGGAAGATAGTAGTCTTGAGATGTAAATCCCAAAATTTTTCCACATATTTGTGAATAGATTCATGGGAGAGAAGCTTCAAACTGCACCATTTGGTAAGTACTTTGTCCTTTGCATTGCTTGCAAGGAATTGCTTCATGATGGAAACTCGTAGAGTTTTCCTTGGGGTTTCACCGTTGCCATGCGGGCTAGCCCACCATTCACGAGCTGATTTTTGAAAGTGCATAGCTACATGGCATAGCTTAGAGGACTCCGTGAAGCCCTCGTCTCCAAAGGCCGCATCAAATCGTTGAATGAAGGCCAATACTTTGTCGGTGGCACCAAAGGTACCATCATAGGTGAGAAACAAGATACTCTTTCCTCCCTCTCTGAACTTTTTGAGCTTTTGTGACCTTCGACATGCAGGGTATGGTTTGCGATGTCCTCCCCTCTTTATTCTCTAGGAGAATAGCCATGAATTTTGTTGGAAGAGGAGGAAGGTGAAGAAGAAGGAGAAGAGGTGACCTCTTTCTTGACCTTTGCTTCCTTTGTTTCCTCTCTTCCCTTTTCTTCCCTTTTGGAGTGATGAGGAGAAGGATTGTGTGTTGATCATTTCCTCTTGGGAGGAGTTGGCGATTGTCTAAATCGACGTCTTCGTGGAGCCACATCTTCAGAGGAACTCAGGGATTCATTACTTTCTTGTTCTTTGGATTCCTCCTCTCATATGGGAGAGAGTGTTCTTTTGGGAGTCTCATCAAGAGACCTCCTAAGATCTCTCTCCTCTTCGAGAGGAAGGGAAATCCATAAGCATGAATTTGTTGAGTAACTTCGGCTTGTAAAGTAGGGTTTTCCATAGCTTGATGCAACCTATAGCAAGATACTTGACAAACATGGGGGCATTATCAGTAGCATCTTCATGTGCAAAATCAAAGTTATCAATGTTCATTCTACTCTCTTGGTTATTGTCAGCCATGCGAATTATACTTATGTGTTTACTTAGAGTATTCTTTGACAATTCAAAACCTTAGTTGATACTCCTCTTAGCCTTTGAAAATAAGCACTGAAGTATCTACACCTACAGCTTGATTGGTTAATTATAGAGAGCAGTGGGGTGGGTCTAACATAGTAGAATTTTTGAGGGATAGCTCCTTTCAGAATTCTTATGGATCAATAAGTGTAAAGTTGTAGGCAAGTCTAAAAAGACCCCATTATTAAGACCAAAGCTCCCGAGGTGTGCACCATATCCCACATAGTGGGCTGAACAAAACTAATAATAGATCCTAATCCCAGTTACCCTAATATAATTAACAAACTCAAACATTAATAGGTTACTTAAGGACCTCTCTTCTTAATTAAGAAAAGCAAAACCAAATTCTCTAATACCAATGTCATGGAAATGGACTATAAACTTTAAGAATAGCGGAATTAAGAGAATTAGAGTGAGCATTTTTGTGAGATTACTTTGAGAACATAGATGGTGAACTTAATTGATGGTAGAAACATAAACATAGTACTTAATTAACTTGGCATGAACAATAATTTTGCAAGAGAAAGTATTAGAGAACATGACAATAGTTGAGGACCGGATTTACTTGGAGTTGGTCCCCCCTCCAAAAGACGTTTGTATTATATATTCTCCCATCAAGAGAGACTTGGTACAATATAATCTTTGTGTTCTTTGTGACCCAAGTGATGCAATGAAGATGGAAAGCTTCATGCATCACAAGCATAACGTAAACTTTGCAAAAAGCATTAACTATCCCAAGCCTCAGTCCTAAGGCCTCAAACACCTTCGAAGGTGGAGAGAGCTAGCGGGGAATGAGGGTAGGGAAGAGGAAGAAGAATCATTCATAGGAGAAAGATATAGTTCCTCACTTATCATCACTCTTCTTGCTTAGCATAGCATAATAGTATAGTAATGAAAATGAAGAAGATGGCAAGCTTAAACATTGAAGCATGGCTCTTGGTTGGATTTGCATTCCATAGCCAAGAGTGTTGGTGTAGGCTCTCAACTAGATTGGAGAAGGAAATGGAGCTCTTGCACTTTGCACTTCACAAAATGAGAGTGAGAGAGAGAGAGAGTGTGTGTGTGTGTGTGTGTGTGTGCGTGTGCTATATTATATCCCCCTCTCATGCTTGGTCTACCCCTCTCTCTCTATCTCTCTCTCTCTCTCTCTCTCTCTTTTGTATTATTTAATTATATCATTTGGACATGTGTCCTCTTTTTCCTCTTTGAGAGAAAGAAATTAATTATTTATTTTTATGCATCTAAATTCTCATTGGACCCCTTTAAAGCCTATCCAATAGGATTCAAGCACATCATGAGGGCCACATGGGGAGGATCTTGACATGTGTCTTTTATACTTCTTAAGATATCATGTTTGAATTGAACACTTCAAGCACCTCAGTCATATAAGCATGATAATATTTTATGCCTCTTGAGAGATTCCAAGAACCATAGTCATTTAAGCATGAGAAGCACCTCAAGCTTGGGTAAGGTTCCCGCAAACACCTTAAGCACCCTAAGTTAGCAAGCACAACAAGCACCTCATTCTTGGGTAGGATTCCCACCTCAAGGTCATCCCTAGCTTGCCTAAGGTCAAAGGACTTTTTAACACTAAATTTTGGAGGTCTTTAATGAAGTTGACCATAAGTTCTTTAATCTCCATTAGGTAGCATTTCACTTTAACAGACCACTATCTCATTTGGACCCCTTTAACCTGGTCCCGTATTGAGACAGATCCATAAGCACATTTCTATATTCTAACCCTTGATCTTGTTTATTCTCCCACATTAAATATTTGTTTTAATATGAGAAAATCATCTGGGTTGGTTAGATATTCGAATTTTAACACTATAACCCTCCAACCCTTGTGTTGAAAAGGTCTCATTGGGAAAATTTGGAAATTGAGCATGCAACTCTTCCTTGATGTAGCGTGCATGATTGGATTATTGGTCTTTGAATTCTACAAAATGATTTTTATACATTGAGTGTCTAAGAATCTGAAGATGGCATCCAAACATCCTATTTTGTGTTGTAACAAAGTCCACCCATCCGCCATACCTTACTCTGGAGTAGCATCCATGCGTGTCTGGCACGTGCACCTCATCCTCGACATCTGGAATGGCACGCTCTAAAATAGGGGACTTCGTCCCCACTCCACTACCAAAACAAGCAAAGCCATTGGATCTCCCACCGCTCTGCCTCTCACGGTGCTCGTTTCCTTGATATGGATGTCGACGCGCACTATCAAAAGAAGTTTGTCAATCAATTGTGGACTATCGACGATGCTCGGGTGAAGTAGGAGTCCAATGGAATGGCATGGGGCCCTGTGATGGAATGAGAGTGGGGCCCTACGATGGAAGGGGAGTAGGTCGGTAAGAAGGGATGGTAGAAAGAGGTGTGGTTGCACGGTGTTCGTTGCCTTGAGATGAACGTCGACGTGCACTGTCAGAAGAAGTTTTTCAATCAGTTTTGGACTATCGACAATGCTCGGTTGAAGCAAAAGTCCAATGGAATGGCATGGGTCCCTATGATGGAATGGGAGTGGGGCCCTACGATGGAAGGGGAGTAGGTCAGTAAGAAGGGACGGTAGAAAGAGGTGTCGTGGTTGCAAGGCTCTGGACATAGGGAGTCCCTCCCTAGCTCCCCCATGGCATGGCCTACTGAGAAAGAATGTAGGTTGCAAGCTGATGTGGAGTGTAGCGGCCACACAATTCCTCTGTCAAACGGAGTTACTCGTCCCACAAGGAGAGTGCACGATGTAGGTCTGGATCTATGACTTGAAAAGGAACCTAGGTAGATGGGCCGGCATGTCCGTAGCTGTAAGAGGGCAATGCTTGCTCAAGAGTTGAGTCCATTGGAGGCAGCGTCCACCGTGGATGGTGGCACATCTGGGACATGAACCAACCAAAGGAAGAATGAATGGTTTCTCCCCAATAGGTGGTCTCTTGTCGGATATCTATATTAAAGGTAGGTAAGTATTAGGACATCTTACACACATATATATATTATTAGACCTAAGTAGGGGCTAGTAGTGCATACCTCTATGCCGTACATATCTCTATCTAGTGTATAGAGAGGGTAGAGATAAATAGAGATTAAAGCTTTGGTTTCTACTCTCTTAGCCTTCAAAAAATGCACCCAAGAAACTACACCCGTAGTTTAGAATATTAATTATTGCAAAGAGTAATGGATGTGGGTAAGTTGGCACCGGTTCCAATCGAGCTTGCTAATAGCTCAATAATGGTTAAGCCATAGGCAAGTCTAAAAAGACTCCATTATTAAGACCATAGTTTCCAATGGTGTCCCCCAAACCCTGTAAATAGGCATGCCAACCAAGATAATAAATCCCAATCCCACTTACCCTATTGCAATGAAAAACTCCAACCTTTCATTATTAGATTAGAGGGGTGCATCTCTTCTTAGGTAGAGAAGAAAGGAACCTAGTCTCTAATAACTAACTATCTATCTCTGCACTCTCTTTATAGAGAGGTAGAGAGGGGTAGAATGAGGGCAATAGAGTAGAAAGAGAGAAATAGGAGATTTATCTACTCTTATTGCTCTCTCTCTCTCTCTCTCTGTCTCTCTCTCTAGTTCTATTGTCCTCTATCTATCTAATATGATAGAGAGAGGATATAGCTCGGATATAGACTAGAGATATAGGGTAGAGAGAGAAATAGAAAAATTATCTACTATTACTCTCTCTAAATTCTCTCTACATTCTATCTAATTTTAAACCCTAAATCTAAACCCTGCTCTTAACCCTAGATTTAATCCCAAATTTAACTCCCTATTTTTCTCTCCCTATCTTTCTTTCTTTATCTCTCTCTCTCTCTCTCTCTCTCTCTCTCTCTCTCTACTATCTCTCCTCTTTCTCTCATGCTCTCTCTCTTTCTCTCTATCTCTATTCTCTCATTCTCTCCCTCTCTCTTTCTCTATTCTCTCCCTCTTTCTCTCTATCTCTATCTCTCCCTATTCTCTCTCTAACCTCTCTCTCTCTCTCTCTCTCTCTCTCTCTCTCTCTCTCTCTCTCTCTCTCTCTCTCTCTCTCTCTCTCTCTTACTATTTTATCTATCTCTCTCTTTCCTTTGAATTTCTTTTTTAAGGTTTTTTGTTTAATGTTTAACTTTTTTAGGTTTTTTAAAATAGGATTTTTTTAACTCTAGTATAGCACTTACTTAACATTAAACAAACAAAGAAAAAAGCTTTATCTATCTACTTGAACATTAAAATATTTTTAGATTTAAATCCCCACTAATCTCTCTCTCTTTTTCACTATAAGAGGAGTAGTCTATAACCGCTAGCATTGCCATGGAAAAACAAAAGAAAATGGAAAGAGAAAATATTGCGTACGCGGCAATAATCACAGGTCAAATCGTGGTAGTGGTTTGAAAGCAATAATCATGGTAATATCTATAGTTATATACTCACTGCTATTACCGAGTCTATTGCCGCTCATATTATCGTTAAACACCCATTCAAAAATAAAGGTGCTCATTTATTTTGGGTGACCCAAATGAGCACCTTTATTTTTGACCTGCATAAATCAATGAAAAATCAAAAAAAAATTTGAAAGAGTATACACTAAAACCAAAGAATTAAAATTGAATTTACTTTACCTTGAAAATTTAATGTGAAAAAGATCAACAGTTTACAAAAGTTACAAATAAAATGAAAATAGTTGTATATACATTGTGCCACATTGGGACTTTACGAAAGTTTGGACAAATATTTTTCTATCTAATCCTTCTCCTCTCGTCACCGTCAAAAGGCACATATGTTTGATCACCTTGAATATACATAAACCCAAACCAAAACAATTATAAACATCTCAAAACAATTGATACAAAATTATTTGTTTAAACTTACCGCTTGTACTGATCCAACGACTGCGTCGGATTGCTCGCGAGAGATGTGGTTGTTCTCGAACAACCATTGCCAAGTATCAAATTTTGTATGTCACTCCTAATACTTGACCATCTCTCTGTTTGGTCGAGTAAGAGTGATATTTTCCTAAGTTAGCAATAACAATAACAAATCATCAACTGTATCTTTATAATCACGGATTTAGGTCGTAATTTAATCAATCTTTCATATTTTTATAATCATCGATTTAGGTCGTAATTTAATCAATCTTACTTTTTTTTTTTCCAGGTTGCCTTGGCTCTCGAGCCATAATGCGTGGGAGTTTGTCTCGCGCAATCTTTGCGTTATTGTCTGTAGGATGAGCCCGTCACAGCCTGATTTTTCTTTTCTTGCATTGCCCACTCCCACTCCGTATCTGCCTTGTTTCCACACCGCAATAGCTCTTGTTTAGATCTCTAATCTGGTTGGCTGTTGCACGCCGTACACCGGACTGCTTGTTTTTCAAAAATGTTTTTATGTAGCCCTCCAACCACTGTTGTGAAAAACATTGATCAAGGGCATTTGGAAATCTAGCATGCAAGCGCATCCCCAATGTAGCGTGCATGATCGGACAGTTGGTCTCTAAACTTTACAAAACTGTTCTTATACATTGAATGTATAAGAATCTGAAGATGGTATCCAAATTCCCTACCATGTGATGTACCAAAGTCCATCTCCCCGTTATATTTTACCTTGTAGTAGCGCCCATGCATGTCTGGCATGGGTGCACCAATATCCTCGTCCTCTATGTTAGGGGCGACACACTCTAAAATACGGGATTCCATTCCCCCACCACTACCAAAACAAGCAAAGCCACAAGATCCTCCGTCGCTTTGTCCCTCCCAGTGCTCGCTACTTTGAGACGAGCGTCCACGTGTGCCGCTAGAGGAAGTACGCCGATGGTGTTCTGGAAAAGCAGAAGTGGAATGGAGTGGCGTAGGACCTCGTGATGCCATGGGAGTGGAACCCTGTGATGGAAGGGGAGTAAGAAAATAAGAAGGGGTCGTAGACTGAGGTGCCGTCGGTACGAGGCTCTGGATGTAAGGAGTCCCTCCCCGACTCCCCCATGGTGACTGCAGAGAAAGACCGTAGGTCGCAAGCTGCTATGGAGTGTAGCGGCCAAACAATCTCTCTGTCAAATGAGCGACTGGACTCGTAAAGAGAGAGCCCGTTGTAGTTTTGGATCTATGACCAATGGAGGAACCTGAGTAGAGTAAGTGTAGGATGGCCATGCCAAATAACAAAAATAAACCTATGAAACTCATGATTTAGGGTTAACTAGACAAAAATAATCTTTATTCCTTTGATTGTTGTCATCGCCTCAAGACTTGGGTTTACAGGAGGCAATGTCCACCCCGGGTGGGAGCCCACCTAGGATGTGAACCATGCAACCAAAGAAGAGCCAGATGGTTGCTCCCCACCAGGTGGTCTCTCGTCTGATTCTACATTACAAAGAGTAATATGAGATTTAGCTTTCCCCCCTACTCAAGTATCAATAAATACGTACACAAGTATATTAGCACACAAGCACGTAGATACATACATATACTGGTAGACCTAAGTAGAGGCTAGTAGTACCAAAGGTCAAGTGGCACCTCTTTAGATATCATCACAGTCTCAACCATGGTAAAACCAAAGGTACGTTGTGGTAATCCATGCATGGCTGGATCAATGTACACAACGCCACGATTAAAAAATGACTATACCCAAGAGGAAGCGTTTAACCTTTGGGTGCTATGCCTCGTACTTTTTGCCTACATACATGCATAAACAAATATATATGTACACACAAATATATATCGAATTACGTAATTATAGCCATCCTTTGAGTAGAGATAAAGAGTTATGGTTGTAATGTAGCCAACATTTTGTGTTGTGCCCAGTACGAGTGTGCTCCTGCTTCTGTAGAGTGCTATGAAGAAGAGCTTCTTTATTGTGCTTCTTGCACATCATCTCTTCACATCAACTCCTTGTTCGAGGGATTACTTTGCACATAGAATGCATGTCTCGATTCTAAGGTACATTATCGTTGAAATCTATCAGACCTAATACCTATTCCGTGGGGAGAAAGAGATAGGAAGAGATAAAGAAGCTAAGGAGAAGAGAGTAGAAAGTTATTTATGAATTCCATTGGTTTTATGTAAAGAAGGTCTTTTTCATAGCACTCTACAAAATCAGAAGCATACCCGCATTGCACACACCACAAAATGGGTCCTTTGCCTACAACCATTGCTCTTTATCTCCCTATTCTTTATCTCCCCCCCCCCCCCCGCTCTCTCTCTCTCTCTCTCTCTCTCTCTCTCTCTCTCTCTCTCTCTCTCTCTATCTCTTTCTCCCCACGGATATCTCTATCTCTCTCTCTCTCTCTCTCTCTCTCTCTCTCTCTCTCTCTCTCTCTCTCTCTCTCTCTCTCTCTCTCTCTCTCTCTCTCTCTCTCTCTCTATCTATCTATCTATCTATCTATCTATCTATCTCTATCCATCTATCTATCTATCTATCTCTATCTTTCTCTCTTTCTCTCTCTTTCCCTACAAGCCTGGACTTGTACTTTTTCTTCCCACCTTCAGCTTATACACCTATTTGTTCTGCAATGCCCACTTATCTTTAGGCAAATCAAACAACTCCCATGCTTGGTTGCAATGTAATGAGTCTATCTCCACTTGCATGCTCTTTATCAATTCTTCTTTAGATTTGGGTGAAAGCATGGTTTGGTGGTACAAAAAAAGGACCTATTTTGCTTCTACCTGGTTGGTACTTCTACATATGTCCACACTTTGGAGGGAACCTTTTTTTTTCATCTATGTTAAAGAATGGTAGGAGGGAAATTTGTATGATTTAAACTTTTCGTGAAAGAAAACATGGGTGGGGCAATAAGTCATGCGAGTGGTGTTTTGAAACCATGCCAAAAGTCCCATCATAGACTGCGTTTGTGAGTTGCACAGTTGCTCAACACATTTTCCAGCTTCCGCCTTGCTCTCTTACTACAGCGCCTTCTGCAAACCACTACAGTTACAGGTAACAAGCTCCCCGGCTACTCACAATCAGGAAGATGAGGACGCCAGTAAGGAAATCAGCAGCCAAAGCGTCACCGGACAATGGATGCAAAATCCCCTCGGAACATCGACACCCCAAATACGAGGGCTAGCAAGGGGGCCTCCTTTGTGGAGAGGGAGAAACCTGCTGTGTCCGTGGAGACTTCATTTACGCGTGGGCCTCTTTTTTCCGATGATGAGACTCCACGGTCATCTACAACATCTAAAGGTAGGTGCTATGAGGGCTCTGCGTTTTCTGGTGATTTACCATTTTGTTTTCCATGCAAGCAAGCTTCTGCATGTCTTTTATCTGATGAGGTCTGCATTTGCTTTTTTTGCATGCAGCAAGTACTTGTGCATGTTTGGGATTTTCTTAGGAATTTAGGGTTTAGGAAAGTTACAAAGTAACATGGATAAGCTTCTCTTTAGATTGCTAACTTGCATGCATGCAAGTGCAAAATTCAGTATATGTTGTGCATGAGTATAGCACAAAGTTGAAGCTCAGTAGGGCTGTCAGTATAAACAAATTTAGTTCGTACCAAATTTGATACTAACCACTACCAAATTTGGCTCTTTACACAACTGAATTTTGCAATTGTCACCTGAATGAAATACATTCATTTCATTCCATGTGTTTTGTTTTGCACAACTGAAATGAGGCATATAGGGTGAATAATCAGGTATTTGGACTGTTGGAATGAGGGCATGTCTTTACTTGCGTGTTGTTTCCACATCGAAGGAAAAAACAAGATGGAGGAATACCCTATCTTGACAAAGTTCTGCTATACAGCACAAGAGCTTCATGATGAGTATGGATTGAGCATGCAGGGGGTGGTGTCAAAGGATCTTACGGAAGATGACATCCCCGATGACCAGTGGCTCACTGTATTCAAGAATTCCAACCAGAAGAAGACAAAGATTTACTTAAATCACGTGCAGTCACGGCTTCAAGATGAATGCAAGTTCATGTTCCATAAGGTGTACCAAGCCCCACCATCATGTGGGGAGATCACTACAAAATTTGCGCGTTGTTTTGCATATGAGAAGTGTCATGCAACCACAAAGGACCCTGCGGGCCACAGGGTTGCATGGGCCAGGTTTGGTGAGAGTGTACTCAACATCTGTTCCTCCCGACCAGGAGGCTTGGAAAAGAAGGTTGAGAATTGGTGAAAGGCAAACAGTGCGTCCCAAGGAGGCCACCCGTCGGTAGTATGCCCCCTACAAAGAAAGTCCCCCCCACAGCGTCATGAGGAGAAGACACATGATTATATCGCGGACCTTGAAGCCATGGTTGGGAGAGTCCCTCGGACATGTGTGGGGGTAGCCGATAGGCTGAAAGAGCTGACAATGTCTCTGAAGCAGAAGAAGGAGATGTTGTCTGATATCATGCTTGGGAAGAGGTTCCTGCTATATCCTAGGCCCCAGGTTAATGATTCGGTAAATGTGATCCTGGTGTTTGGTATGTGTGTTGCATGCGGTGAGCCCTTGGAGTGCGCACATGTAGTCGGAACCTTCATGCTAGAGTGCCGACTCCAGTATCATCCCTTGTGCTTCAGTGCTCTATTACAAAGCAGGGATCAGTGTGTCAAGTCGGGTTGTAATATGGTAATCTCTGATTTGGAAAAGTCTTGGGCCAGTGGGCTTCAAGTTGTCAAGAGTAAGTATGTGTGCATTTTTAAATACATATGCGCACTTGCAACTCAGTGAGGTCTTCATACAAGTTAGTATGTGTTGTCTTTCTTTGTGTTTGTAGAGGAGCAGGATGCTGCAGTTGCTGACCAGCATGCCACAAAGTCGGCTGCAAGTCGAATATGGGACGTGGATGAGGTGACAAGGGAGATATCAGATGTTCTTCATGATCTGAAGCAAGGTAATTCTGTAGGGAAAGACAATGTGACGGGGCAAACATGTGAGGCAACAGGTGACAGCGAAAGTAAAAGTGAGGAGGAGGCCAGAGATGATAAAAAGACAGGTGACAGCGAAAGTAAAAGTGAGGAGGAGGCCAGAGATGGTAAAAAGACTAAGGACAAGGAGGAAGGTAAAGTCCCTGTTGTTGTGGATCTGGATGCGGAGGAAAGCCAGGATGCTGCCAACACAAAGCTCGATGATGCAACGGCCAAGAAGGCAGAGGAAGAACCCAAAGGGACGGAGGAAGAAGCCACGAAGGGGGGTGTTAAGGAGGGGGTTGAAACCACAAAGGGGAGTAAAGGGGAGGCCAAAGAGGGGTCAAAAGGCAACAAAGATTGGAGGGAGGCTGAGGATGAGCAGGAAGAAGTACTTGCGAACGATATTGTTGTTGATAGCACCGACGGGGGCGTTGACTCTACTGTTGCCGATGCTGTTTCGAAGCGGAGAGGTGATTCCCCTAATTCCGTGACCTTGCAGGAACTTTTCTATTTGCAGAGAAAGAAGCGCAATCGCGCCCATGATCAATTATCCCATGCATGCAAACTGTAGCCAATGAGAATCTGTTGTATTCCGCACTATGTGCTTTTTAGTGATGACTGAGTCAACTTGATTTTTTGGCCCTTAGCTTTATCTGTTCTCTCTATCTGGTTCTGTGTTGGTATGTTACCTTTCGTTACATTACTGTTTGAGTTGTCCTCACTATATGTGCATTAAAGTACCAAATTTGGTACTTTCTGGTATTGTTGAACTTGGGTGCACGTCTGTGCACTATTACACTACCAATTTGGTACTTCTTGAACTTGCTGTTTCGGATAGTCCTTATCACTTGTGCAATACAGTACCAACTTTGGTAGTTTTTGGACAAGTTTTTTGTTTTAGATATGATGTTTGCACTGTGTATTTGTCCCCACTCATTATGTCTGTTGGTGCTGTAGTAAGTTGGTGGATAGACGAGACACCGACAAGCACATTGCTGCAGCCTGATGTGGCTGCTAGATGCAAGTAGATGATTGTGCTTGATCTTAATGGCATGCTAATAACCAGCTGCAGCGAAATCCCTGAGGAACTTGAGTGCCTGCCAAAGGAGCACATGCCACGGGTAGTCTATCTCCAAAAGGATGTAATTTGTCTTGTAAGGCCGGATGTGGAGCAGTTCATCCTACGGCTTAAACAGAAAGCCATCCTAGTGTTGTGGTCCTGCTGTAGAAGGGAAAAACTGTTACACATGGTGAACGCGTGCTTCCCCAACCATAGAAGGCAAAAATATTTTGCAGGTAAAGCAATGCCTGCTTTGAATGTTGCAGGACATAAGTTACGCATAACTCTAACCTCATTTTTTGGCATTAGCAGATATGGCGGCCCCGTATGTCAGAGGTGCCGACTGTGCCCAAACACATGGGTGATAAGCCCGTTTTTCTGAAGAAGCTATGGACGTTGTGGGCAAGGCACCCGAAGTACGATGCCAGCAACACTATTCTTGTAGATGATTGTAGATACAAGTCTCTTAAAAATGACTATGAAAAATGTATGGCAATCCAATCATACGATCCCATGGTAGTAGGAACCAATTACCCGTTTTACTTGCTGGATTTTGTTTTGCCTTGGTTGCTCTGGTGGATAAGGGATCGGTACCCAACAAGATCCACTTGCAAAAACCGGTCTTTAACACTAAAGACGATATTTCTGGGTACATTACTGATTCAGATGGAGGGGTACTCCTATAAATTTGATCCCCCGAGGTAGGAGATTGCCATAATCATGTAAATAGTGGAATTTTGTAACCCGATACTATACATAATGGAAAAACACTTTTCTTGTTCAGACTGTCTTGGTATCTTGATCTCTACTGTTGCAACCTCTTGGAGCTAACCAGGTTGCCCAACATTTCAATTTTTGAGGCAGATAGCATCTATGTTTGGCATACCTTTCATGTTATCAACGTAGTTCTAGACATTGCTCAAGGTGGTCGTATCAAATACGAATAGACAAACTGAAAAATACCAAGAAATAAAGTAAACCATAAGTGGTACAGCAAGTTCAAGAAGTACCAAATTGGTTCCGTAATAGTGGATAGACGTGCATCCAAGTTCAACAGTACCAAAATGTACCAAATTTGGTACTGTAATAGTGGACAGTCGTGCACCCAAGTTCAACAGTACCAAAAAGTACCAAATTTGGTACTATAATAGTGGACAGACGTGCACCCAAGTTCAACAGTACCAAAAAGTAGAGATATAGTGAGGACAACTGAAACAGTAATGTAACGAAAGGTGACATACCAACACAGAACCAGATAGAGCAATAAAGTAAACCATAAGTGATACAGCAAGTTCAAGCAGTTCCAAATTGGTAATGTAATAGTGGACAGACGTGCACCCAAGTTCAACAGTACCAAAAAGTTCCAAATTTGGTACTGTAATATTGGACAGACGTGCACCCAAGTTCAACAGTACCAAAAAGTACCAAATTTGGTACTGAAATAGTGGACAGAGAAGCACCCAAGTTCAACAGTACCAAAAAGTACCAAATTTGGTACTTTAATGCACATATAGTGAGGACAACTAAAAGAGTAATGTAATGAAAGGTAACATACCAACACAGAACTAGATAGAGAGAACAGATAAATCTCAGGGCCAAAAAATCAAGTTGACTCAGTCACTAAAAAGCACATAGTGCGGAATACACTTGGTACTATTGACTACCAGATTTGGTACTATTGACTACCGGATTCAGTTGTTCAAACAGAGCTTCTCATTGCCCTCAAGTAACATGGACACACCTTCGTCGCTCTCATCATCATGATATGGCATCGTATTGTATATCCTCTCACATACTTTAGTAGACAACTTGTATTGTAAAATTTGACCTAGGGCTCCTGCAATAGGCTCCATCCGGAAACGTATGGCCCTAACAAGATGTGAGTAGATCATTATCGGAGATGTGTGATCCAATAGCCGGTATGTATCATCTTTTTCTTCAACTTGGCCATAAAAAAAGCCTTCAAAAACCTTCCCTCTCTAACAATTTTGTTATGCCACTTATCCTTTTGTGCTTTCACCGTTTGGAACAACACTTCTGTGCATTTGATGATGTATAAGTCTTCGTTTGCCTCAGATGCTTTCACTGCAAAATTATCCCCTATGGACAACATGCCACTTAACATTTCAGGGCATCCTTCATATAGTGGCAGGTTGGACACTTGGCTCATCGGAATCGATGTTGAATCTCTAACCTCCTCGTCATCTGATTCTTCATCCCTAATTGTATCCCCGGACTCTGGCAATGGTTTGATGCAAACATATTTCCATTCTTCAATGTGCATTCTGTTCCTGCATCTTCTCCACAACCCACGCATACACGGATCACAAAAGCATGAAAGTGATTGAAAGTGTATGGCGGTGCGGTTGTCCTGTGAATAGCCATCAGCACAATGAAATGAGTGGGAGCCAACGATGCGCTCACAATCCCATTGCGCACCAATAAGCCAAAAGACTCTTTGCGTATTACACCTTTGAGACTGTTCTCTTGGCTGAAAAGTTTCTTTCAAAAAGTTGACAACATCGGCTGCACACTTCATACGCTAGCCATTTGGTTTCAATTCCTCATGCGTCAAAGTTCTCTTGATGACTACCCCTGCCCCATCATGCTCATCTTTTCCATGGCCGGATGCAGAGAAGTTATGCATCATGTGCAAGCCTGTCATTTGATAGTACCTGGCCACAAAATAGTGCCACCATTTGACCAAACCCAATGTTGTTGCAGAGAATGTCCTCGTTCTTTTGGCCACTTGTCATGCAGCAAGAAACAATGTTGTACAAACAATGTGGCATGTTGCTTGTGATTTGATATGTAGAAGTGTAGCGTCTTTTGTGTACCACCTGCTGCATTTCTTAAATAAGTGATGTGCACAAGTATTGTGACTTGGGTAGACCACCAATGCATTGATTGAATTTCATTCTGAACTTTAAAGGAATAATTCTCCGCAAAGTCAATAACAGATACTACAACGTTGCTAGGAAAATTCTGCAAACAGTCCTTGAATTGTTGGGCTTGCCAGCGGAAGACAAAGGTGTGCCTGATGAAGCTTGTCCGATGGGCTGAAAATAGGCTAAGAAAAGTCCCACTTTTCATCCATTGCACAATCAAGTCCTTTCTCTTCTTCTCACTCTCACCTTCATGAACCTGTCCTGTTCCAACCTCCATGAAAACCTTTACAGACACCTCCTTGCTATCCTCTGCTATCTCATCGGGACAAAATGTCAACCTCCGTACTCCACATTGTGAGCAGTCCCCCATCAAGAATTTCTTTGCATGGTATTCACAATTTGGAGGCTTTGGGCACATGATGGATTCCCACATAACGGTGATGTGCTGACACACTGCTTGGTTTGCAAAACACGTTCCTCTCTCATCACCTCTGCAACAAACGGAGCAAGTGCAAAGGTGACCTTTCCCGTGGTGCCCAAACTTGTTCTGCCACATTTGATTAAGGGCCTCTTTGAAATAGAGCATCTGCACATGAACCACACAGCAGCAAGTATTTCTGTCCTTCAACTTCCGTACAAAGTATGGCTTCAATGCCTCGAAGTATCTAAGAGACACTACCACTGTTGGGTGAGCCTTCTTGAATCTTTCGTACAACTCAACCTATGGCACAAAAACAAAACTGGTAAAAAAAAAGCAACTTCATGGTACTGGTAAAATTCCACTACTGCAATAGTGCCAAAACTGGCTTTAGACAGTTCCAAATATGGTACTGTAATAGTGGACAGACGTGCACCCAAGTTCAACAGTACCAAAAAGTACCAAATTTGGTACTGTAATAGTGGACAGTCGTGCACCCAAGTTCAACAGTACCAAAAAGTATCAAATTTGGTACTGTAATAGTGGACAGACGTGCACCCAAGTTTAACAGTACCAAAAAGTTCCAAATATGGTACCGTAGATTTGGTACTGTCGGTAGGCTTTGGTACTCTATAGATATTATTTGGTACTCTACATATAGGCTTTGGTACTATCAAAAGTGTGGGGTACATTGTAAATAGACTTTGGTCCTATAGTGGTAGGCTTTGGTACTCTAAAGATAGGATGTGGTACTCTTTAGAGAGTATTTGGTACTCTACAGATAGTCTTTGGTGGTATCCAATGAGTTTGGTACTCTGTAAATAGACTTTGGTTCTCTATACATAGGCATTGGTACTGGATAAATAGGTTTTGGTACTCTGTCGAGAGGGTTTGAAACTCTATGGATAGGCTTTGGCACTCGATCGCTAGGATTTTGTACTCGATATACCGGATTTGGTACTCTACAGATCTGAGTTGGTACTCCATAGATAGGCTTTGGTACTCGATATACTGGATTTGGTACTCTACATATGTGCTTTGGTACTCCATAGATAGCCTTTGGTACTATCAGAAGTGTGGGATACCCTGTAAATAGGCTTTGGTCCTATAGTGATAGGCTTTGGTACTCTACAGATAGTCTTTGGTGGTATCCGATGAGTTTGGTACTCTGTAAATAGTTTTTGGTTCTCTATACATAGGCATTGGTACTGGATAAATAGGTATTGGTACTCTATCGAGAGGGTTTGAAACTCTATGGATAGGCTTTGGCACTCGATAGCTAGGATTTTGTACTCGATATACCGGATTTGGTACTCTACAGATCTGCTTTGGTACTCCATACATAGGCTTTGGTACTCGATACACCGGATTTGGTACTCTACAGATGTGCTTTGGTAATCCATAGATAGACTTTGGTACTCGATAGACAGGATTTGGTGCTCTACATATAGGCTTTCATACTATCAGAAGTGTGGGGTACCCTGTAAATAGATCCTGGTCCTATAGTGATAGGATTTGGTACTCTACAGAGAGGCTTTGGTGGTATCCGTTGAGTTTGGTACTCTATAAATAGACTTTTGGTTCTCTATACATAGGCATTGGTACTGGATAATTAGGTTTTGGTACTCTATAGAGAGGGTTTTAAACTCTATGGATAGGCTTTGGCACTTGATAGCTAGGATTTGGTACTTTATAGATATTCTTTGGTACTGTAAACACCTCTGCCGTACAACAGACTACCAAATTTGGTACTGTCTGGACCAAATAAGCCTTAAGTAGCACCAAACAAGATGTAAAATTACTAGAAGTTGTTGGTACCTGAGATTCGTCGAGTAGATGTATAGGATGTTTGACGACACTTTTCCTTCCAATTCTCATCTTGCATATGTCTTTCTTGTTGGGTGAAACTCTGCTCTCTGATGTCCAAAAGGCATATACCAAATCTCTTGTTTCATTGGTAATAACGGTTCCTCGTGGCAATTGTCTCTCATGAGCACTCAATGGCAACACTTCATCTTCATCTTTATTCTCTAGCCGTGAGCTTGTTGCAGCTATATTCCTTCGATGGATCCCCAGGATACTAGCCATTTTGGATTGGTTTACTGATTGTGAGTTTGTACTATTGTTTAGAATCATTGCCAAAGAGCTTCTCTTTACAAAAAGTTCACTTGCTGAATGAGGGACCTTGATTTGAGTCAAAGTGTTGCGCACACCCGATACAACAGTGTCTTCAACTTTGCTCAAATTTGATGGTTGCAGCAAGGAAAATGTTTGGTGGTCCAAGAGTTGCCGGAATATTTCCTTCTGCTCATTCTTTGCAATCCCTAGTATTTGCTTGCACCAACATCGAGCCACCACTGCATAAATGTTCTTTCTTGACCTGGCTTCCCGTAATCCAAGAGCAGATGTAGGATGTCTTTCCTTGCTTCTCTGTGCGCGTTTCTTTGCAGCCCAATAATCACAAAGAAAAGCCTGATTACCGGTACATGCAGCTAGAATACTAATGCTAATGGAATTGATGTGCATCTGCTGAACATTGCTTGGGCCACCTTGTACCTCGTCAAAATAGAGGAACTGTGCATCACCTTCCATCTCGTTGATAGAGAGGAGCTGTGCATCACCTTCTACCTCGTTGAAAGAGAGGTCCTGAGCATCACCTTCTATCTCATCGAAAGAAAGGTCCTGAGCATCACCAAGCCATTAATCTCCTGCGCTACTATCCATTTTCAAATAGAGAGAGAGAGAGAGAGAGAGAGAGAGAGAGAGAGAGAGAGAGAGAGAGAGAGAGAGAGAGAGAGAGAGAGAGAGAGAGAGAGAGAGAGAGCTCTTGAACATAGCATCTCGGTGGCTATGGAGGCGGTAAGGAAGGTGAGAAGGTTCAAAACTGAGAGAGACACACAGGGAGAGGGACGTGTGAGGGAGGGAGGGAGAGAGAGAGAGAGGTGCTGGAGTGAAAGCTCCCAACCGTAACCCCAGCCCCCAGCCCCGCCGTCACCCCCCACCTCTTCTTAGGATTGCATGCTTCTAAAGTTAAAAAAACGTCCACTTAAAAAAGAAGTTTATTTGCCCTCCCCAATTCCAAAAAAATGCCCATGGTTTTTACACACAAGAATCACCAAGCATATGTTGTGTCAAAGACACTACTTTTTGTACTACCAAACCATGCTTTGACCCATTTGTGATGCGTAGCTTCTTCGTATGATTCCGGCTCTCCAGAATTTGAGATCAAGAGATGGTTGAAGGAAGGAAGGAACCTTTTTAAGGGTCTACTTGCTCCTGTAGATCTTTAGGGAATAGGTTGAGGCTCCTCATTCGGTTGACGTTGTTGCACGTTGTCACCGTTTGCACTCCTTGAGTCTTCACCATCCTCAAGATCCATGTACTCATCACCTGTATCTTTTATTTGTTTTCTTTCCAAGTGATCTTTGTACATATTTTGATTGTTGAAAATTACATCCCTATTCCTAAATATTTTACCATCTTCAGGCTTCCATAGGTGATACCCAAAGTTACATTCTCCATAGCCAATGAAGAAACACTTTTTGGACTTTGTATCTAGCTTTGACCTTAAGCTTCTATCTATGTGCATGAAAGCCTTGCACCCAAACACTTTGAGAAATGAATAATTCACCGGTTTACCTATCCATGCCTCCTATGACACTCCCCCATCCAATGCCATTGAGGGTGACATACTGTTTAAGTACACATACGTACTTACAGCTTTCGCCTAAAGCTCAAGTGATAGACCTGCATGTAGCCGCATGCTTCGTGCCCGCTCCATGATTGTCCTTTTCATTCTTTCCAAAATGCCATTTTGTTGAGTGTCCTTAGGGTTGTTCTTTGCCTCCAATTTCCATTTCATAGCACAAAAGTTTTCAAAAGCTTGGTTGCAATACTCGCCTCCATTGTCGAATCTGAGGCATTTAACCTTGGTACCTATTTCATTCTCCACAAACACTTTCCACCTTTGAAATATGGAAAACACATCGGATTTATTCTCAAGAATTATTCTTCATTACATAAACCCATGTTTTATTAGTTGCATCATCTATGAATGTTACATAGTGCAATTAGCCACCGAGTGATGGTGTACTTGGAAGACCCCAAACATCAGAATGAACCAGCTCAAGTTTTTTATTTTTCTTTCATTTCTTGTTTTTAGGAATTTTACCCTCATTTGTTTACCATAAACACGGATCTTCACAGAAGTCTAGGTCCACTTCTTTCAAACCTACTAGAAGCTTCTTTGATTGAAGGATTTGCATTCCTTTGGCACTCATATGCCCAAGCCGGTAGAGCCACACCGCAGTGTTGATTTTTGTAGTTGTTGCACAAGCTGAAGGTTTTTTGTTGGCAGTACTTAAGTAAAGTATACCAACCTTTTCTCATTTGGCAACCACCAAAGATCCCTTTGAGATCTTACAATGTTTGTTTTTGAATGCAATGTTGTGATCTTCATCATCCAATTGTCGTGTAGAGATCAAATTCTTGCAAAGAGAAGGAAAATGCCTAACATCTTTAAGCTTCCACTAATTTTCGTTAGCATTTTTGACACAAATTGTACCTTTGCTGATAATTTCACAAGCTTCACCATCTCCCAAGTATACACAACCCAAATTACCTTTGGTGTAATCTTGGAAGTGCTGCTTGTGCGGTGTCGCATGGAAAGAAGCCCCAAAATCGACTATCCTAGAATTAGACACATTGTCTAATAAGAGAATTAGAGCATCTTGCCTACTTTACCTGCCACATTTGCCTCCAATGTTGGCTTGTTGTCTTGAGACTCCGACTCCTTCTTCTTCTTTGACCAACAATCCTTCTTGAGGTGGCCCTTCTTACTGCAGTTCCAACATTCAAGAACTAACTTTGTGTGTGACTTGCTCCGTCTTGAGCAATCACAACCCATTTTCTTTTTGAACCTCTCCTTAGACCTTCCTCTTGTTTCCACTGACAACGCAACACTTGATGATTTACTTGTGCTTCTCCTTTGCATTTCCTTGCTTAGGAGAACACCCACAACATCATTAAACTTAAGAGTATATGTGCTAGAGATAGAGTTACTTTTAGCCATCACTGTTACCATATACATGTGGTAGTGATGTGTGTGAACACACTAGGACCATTGGGGCATTTTTCCCCTCTTTAGGAGGTTTTTGCCCCGGCGCATTGTATATACACCCATCACTCTAGGGCTATCCATCTTCCCATTGCACACTAAGTAACATACTATCTGTTGTGGGCCTTGAGCTTCCTTTGTCCTCTCCAAGATGCGTGTGTTTCCTTGCATTCTTAATTCCAACAATTCGTATCAAAGCAGGTTGCTTATCCCTGGCTTAGTCGCCAGCAGCTCACTTCGACCTCTCTTTCAACCACAGCCAGGTCTGCACAAGTAATTTCCTCATTTTGTGCAAAAAAAAATTCAGTGCCAAATACTGCATACCAGGTCTCATACATCCTACTGCGGGTTGTGCTATATAGCACGTGTTGGTCTCACTTAGTTCTCCTCATTTCGAGCAGTTTTCACATCATGTGCATACATTTTCCATGGCTGACAACAACACAGATGTGTTCAAGATGTTTGTTGTTGAGGACAGGTTGGATGGGGACAATTACCCTATGTGGGCTTACATGATGCAACATGTTCTTGTGTCAAATAATGTCTAGAATATTGTGCAGGGCATTGATGTACGTCCTGGTTCTGAGGATGTAGGTGATGTTGAGGATGTTGCAGGTCTTGCTACAAGGATTGCTGCTATTAGAGTTGTTTTGCCTACGGCAGAGCAAGCTCATTAGGATGTAAAGGATGTGCATGCTCATGTGTTGATTGTGTTGTCTGTAAATCACACCATTACTCCTCACATTCGTTCAACGAAATCTGCAAAACAAGATTAGGATATTCTGGCTAGTCTTTATGCAAGCCGCAATGAGACAAAAATTGCTTTGCTTGCGTAAAGAGCTGGAATGGAAGATTATGCATCAGGAAGATGATATGGATACTTTCCTTGCTTGTGTCAAGGATATCAATGAGAAACTTATTTATGTAGGTGAAGTCATTAGACAGTTCCCTTGTGCAGACTGTTCTTGATGCCTTACCAGATTCTTACCAGACTTTTGCTAGTACTTGGAGACTTATGACCCAAGGAAATCCTGAAGTTGTCAAGTTTGATGCATTATGAACATTGTTGTTGCAAGAGTCACTTTCCAGAAAAACAGGACTCAGTAGTGTGCAATTGAAAAGGCTTTTATTGCTTCTCAAAGAAAGGGTGATAACAACAATGCAACCACTTCTTATGGTTCTGCTGCGAGTGGCAAAACTTATGTTCCTAATGCTTTTGCTGGTAGCAATTTGTCTAGAAATTATGGTGATAAGGGCAAAAAGAAGATGCATTGCCATTATTGTAAATCTAATGATCACTTGATCGAGCAGTGTCCTAAGTTGAAGGCCAAAGAGGCTAAGAAGAAAGAGGGTGGTCCCACTGCAAATGCTAGTTCCACTACAAATGCAGCCATTGTTGAGTCATCTGTGAAAGGAGATTGTGATGCTCATGTTGATGCAAAATGGGGTTTTAGTGCAGAGTGCACTTACAATCCTGTTGTCCATGATGCATACATGTCGGTTTTGCTGCAGATTCACATGTGTGGTATTTTCTCAGTGGTGCTACAAAGCACATTACCTCACATCGTGAATTTTTCACCTCTCTCGAGTTTGTCCCTCATGGAAATTCAGCCACTTGTGCCAACAATGCCTCTTAGCATGTTCAAGGAGTTGAAAAGATTGTGCTTACTGCTGGAAATGGCAGTTCTTTCGCACTTGTTGATGCACTTTATGTACCTGGGATCAAGAAGGATCTTTTGTCTGTATCTGCACTTGCTAGACCTAGACTTGTAGTCAAGTTTGTGGATGATAGATGTACAGTACATGATCTTAGCTTTGGTGATGAAATTGTTGCGTCTGGCCTTTTGTGTCCTGGGCTGTATAAGCTCACTTTGTATGACAAGTGTGAAAAAAAATTTACTCATGCAGTTGCAGATTCAAGGGCTATATCAGATGCAAAACTCTGGCATGTACGTTTTGGGCATCTGAATTTTTCCAGTTTGCTACGTTTGCAAAAATTTGATATGTTTGCTTCTTTGACACCTCTTGAAGCACCTGTCAAACATACTTGTGAAGGTTGTATTTTGGGTAAGATGCAGCATTCAAAGTGTCCAAAGGATGGTTCAGTTAGGGCTACATGCAGGTTGCAGCTTGTGCATAGTGACGTTTGTGGGCCCATGCAAACTCTATCCTTGGGCAATTACCTTTAATTTGTGACTTTATGACTTTATGACTACTCCAGGCATGCATGGGTATTTTTGCTTAAAGCGAAGTCCAAAGTTTTTATATGCTTCAAACAATTTCTGGCTATGGATGAAAATGTATCAAAATGTACTATGTACGCCCTCCATTCTGATCAAGGGGGGGGAGTATGTGTCTCATGAATTTAATGCATTTTTGGCTAGTCGTGGGATAAAACACCAATGTACAGTGCCTTATACACCTCAACAAAATGGTGTTGCTGAGAGGAAAAACAGGTCAGTTACGAAAATGGCACGATGTATGGTCAAAAGTCAAGCTTTGCCACATTCTTTTTGCCTTGAGGCCATCATGTGTGCCACTTATGTCTTATCAGGTGTCGTACAAAAGCTTTGCAGTCTACTAGTCCATATGAAGCATGGCATGATAGAAAGTCTTCTATTGAGCACATGCGTGTTTTTGGGTATTTGGAATATGGTTTGGTGCCACAAACACGGCGCAGAGAATTGGATGATAAGGCTGTCAAATGTATTTTTGTTGGTTATAGTGCTGAAATCAAAGGTTACAAGATGTATCATCCGCAAACAAAGTGCATTCTAGTTTCACAAGATGTAGTGTTTGTGGAAGATTCTGTTTAGCCCTTCCTATCATGTACTAGAGACAGTAGTGTAAGCTCACATGACATTTATGACACTTTGTTGCCTCTTTTCAGTGGTGGAAATACGAATGCAAATTCCAATGAGGAAAATGTACAGCCTATGGGGGTATCTAAAAATGTTGCAATCAGCCTATTACTGATGCAAATATACATGATGTACTTGATGAGGAAAGGGCTGAAAATGTGCAAGCTAAAGGTATGCCAAAATGGTTGGTGCATACTTTCCGTGACAGTAAATTGGATGCACCTTTGTCTAGTTGTACTTGTTCAGGCTCTCGCCATGCATCTTATGCATCAGATTGTTATGATTTGGCTGTGTCTAGCTTACATGATGTTGAGGAACCTCTATCTTTTGATGAAGCACAGCATTCAAAAATTGGATGGCTGCCAGGCAATCACAATATGATGCACTTATAGAAAATGACACATGGACTTTATGTGATTTGCCTCCTGGCAAAAAATCCATTGGTACAAAGTGGGTGTGCAAGTTGAAATGCAAACCGGATGGTGAGGTTGATTGCCATAAGGTTGGACTTGTTGCAAAAATCTATGCGCAGCAAAAAGGCATAGATTATGAAGAAACTTTTGCTCCCACTTGTCGTATGACTATTTGTTTGTTTTCTATGTGCATTGGCAGCTCATTTTGGTTGGGATGTGCATCAATCAGACATTGTTACTGCTTTCTTGAATGGTGATATATTTGAGGTTTATGTAACGCAGCCTCGCGGTTTTGTCAAGAAGGACAAGAGGACAAAGCGTGCAGATGTTAGAAGGCTTTGTATGGGTTGAAGTAATCTCCTCATGCTTGGTATGAGAAAGCTGAAACTCATTTGGTCAAACGAGGCTTTCATAACAGTCCAACAGAAAGCACATTGTATGTAAAGCATGAGGGCGATGTACTTCTCATTGTTGCTACTTATGTGGATGATTTGCTGATAAGTGGTCCCAATGAGGCACATATTGCTGAATTGAAGGCTCATTTGAATTCTACTTTCAAGATGAAAGATTTGGGGCTGTTGCATCATTACTTGGGCATACAGTTTAAGCAGTGTGATGGTGGTATTTCCTTGTGTTATAAAAGTTACATAGAGACATTTCTATGTAAGTGATTACAAACATATTGCCATTCCCATGGAAACACGTTTGAAATTGAGTCTTCATGATGCTAGTGATCCTGCAGATGTCACTCTTTACCAAATTGCTATTGGCTCCTCATTTATGTATGCAACATGAGGCTGGATATTCAGTTTACAGTCTCACAGGTGAGCAGATTTATGTATAGCCCAGGGTCTAAGCATTGGCAGGCTGTCAAGAGTATTTTCCACTACCTTAGTGGCACTTTACATCTTGGCTTGTTTTATCCCAAGGGGGGATCATTGCCACCAGACTTACATGCTTTTCTGAACTCAAATTGGGCTGGTTATTTTGACACGTGAGTATCCACAAGTGGTTTTTGTTTCATGCTTGGCAGTTCATGTATATCATGGCTGAGCAAGAAGCAACCTACTATGGACACTTTGAGTTGTGAGGCTGAGTACAAGGTGGTCTTCACAGCTATGGTTGAGTGTGTATGGCTCAGATGCCTTATGGCTGATTTGGGTGTTGGACAAGACACTGCCAACACTATCTACACTGACAGCCAGAGCGCATTGGCAGTTGCAAGGAACCTAGTTTTTCATGCTTGCACAAAGCACATTGAGGTTCATTATCACTATGTTAGGGAGAGGCTCTCATCAGGAGAGATCAACTTGGCTTATGTGCCAACACAGGAAAACCTTGCAGATCTTTTCACAAAGGCATTGTCTCGTGAGAAGTTTGAAGCTTTCCGCAAAGCTTTGGGCTTACTTCCCTTTGTGGACTGATGGCTCTTCCCTTTACTCATGTACCAGCTCTCATTCACCGCATCACTCCAGGGTGAATTTGTTACCATATACATGTGGTAGTGATGTGTGTGAACACACTAGGACTCCCGGGGCATTTTTTCCCTCTTTAGGAGGGTTTTCCCCCTGTGCATTGTATAAATGCCCATCACTCTAGGGCTATCTATCTTTCCATTTCACACTAACTAACATTATCTCTTTTGTGTTCCTTGAGCTTCCTTTGTAATCTCCAAGCTATGTGCATTTCCTTGCAACCCTAATTCCAACAATCACAAGGTTGTTCCAACTATCCGGTAGAGATGATAGTATAAGGAGAGCTCGCACTTCATCATTGAGAATGATTTTCACCGATTGAATTTGACTCATAATGGTGTTAAAGTCATTTAGGTGTTCTGCAAATGAACCATTCTTTGCCATTTTTAGATTGAACAAGCGCTTCATGAGAAATACCTTATTTGATGTCGATGGTTTCTCGTCGAGGCCATTAAATGACTTCATTAAGTCCTCCATGGTCTTAATCTCTAAAATGTTGAAGGCCATCGTTGACGCCAAGCTTAGCCGGATTTTTCCTAATGTCTTTTGTTCAAGGACAATCCATGCTTCATCTTCCATTGTTGCGGGCTTCTTTGCAAGACCGCCTCGTGGAAAATAAAAGTCCTTCTAGTAGAGATAGTCTTCAATTTGCATCTTCCAATGTTGATAGTTCTTGCCATTGAACTTCTTGATCTTGAGCTTCCCTTCCTCCACCATTACTCCCACTCAACTCAAGGAATCCTTTCCTTGAGAAACTTAAGCTACGAGAAACCTTGCTCTGATACTAGTTGTTATTAGGGAAAATGACGTAGCTAAGTAGATAATTGAGTAGATTACTTAATGGAGAGAGATAATTTTCACACACAAGAGATTATAGATTAGAGAGAGAGAGAGTACACAAAATATGTAGTTCACCCAATGTGGGCTACGCCCATGGGAAAGCAACCACTCAATGGCTTTAGTACTCCAAAGAAGAAGTAAGTTACAAAGGGATTATATCCTTTTGGAGATCCCGCCTTGCTTCACTCTCACCACCTCACACGTCACCTTCACAAGGCACCACAATGCTTTACAATCCATTTTTGTGTGATGAAGAAGCCTCCTTTTATAGGCCAAAAGGGCTTCCCTCTCTCATAAGAGGCAGCCACGTGTAGTCGGCCTTACGTTGACAAGTCCGACTTGGACTCTCCATTGCGCCCATGTGTGGCCGCCCTTTGAGAAGACAAGTCCATCTTGAAATTGGCCATCGGCCATTGAATTCAGCCACTAATCATCAACCATTGACTTTTGACCATCGGCCACTGTCCTTTGACTACCGACCATTGGCCAGCCAATCGATCGTTCTTCGATCACTTTACGGCCACCATTCGGCCATTATATTCCGAAAAAAAAGAATATTTTGGCAAAGCCTTTGCCGTGAAAATTTTGGTTTTTGGCAAGTAATTTTTCTTCACACACGATGGCTTCTCCTCATAACGGGAACCTTCCAATTGTGTGTTTTTATTACCAAAAATTACAAGAGGTAAATCAGGCTCCATACTTAATAGTGTTAACCTATGTGTCAAGAAGGTACACCACCCTCCATGCCTATATATGAGGTTGTTTGTATATGATTTTTAATCAAGTAATTCAAGCATCATTTTCCTTATGAATGCATCACTTGAGTTTCCACCCTAGCCCAGCAACCATGTGTACGATTGAGGATGTATTTTCTCGATTTGTTCTGCTTTATTAGCCAAATCCACCTCTTGGTTCATGTGGTTGAGGAGATCTCTATAAGTGTATTAGTGCATGCACGATGTATGCTCTTTTTAGAGAGGTTTTCAAAGACTCACAAAGATTTTGTGCGGCTATGATTCCAGCCCAAGGCATGCATGGATGAAGGGTGGATCGTGCAAGAGGCATTTGTTACATTTTAGAGTAATTGGCAAAAGTTGATCCCTCAATGCCTCGCATGTGGTTAGATGAGGAGGATGCAAGGATGACTTCACACTTGCCAAGTGGAAAGGAAAATTATTTAGCATGGACATAGACATATCCCAAGTGGTCAATAACTTTTGTATCCTCAATGCAAAGGTTATGACCAAGTGAGTGGACTTGTGGAGAAAGGAAAAGGCAAGGTGTTTGCAAGAGAGAAAGCATGGAAGCAAGCGGAAGCATGAGGGCACACCCAATGCATAGACACCTTGCATGTTTTATAAATCTCATGAGTGTAGAGTGGATTCATGAGAGAATTACCAAATCAAAGGCATGCGGAAAAGATATCACCGACAAAGAATGGGAGTATACACGAGGTTACATACCAAAGGTAGAGTACTCATATACTTAAACCATGATGTATAGGTTTTTCTTGATTTTATCTTTGTAATTGATAATAGTATTTTTCTTATTTTGTAGTGTCTTTCCTTTAACTCTATGTGGTCAAAGGGTGGACACTTTTGTACACGCCACATTGACGAGCGTCAAACCACCGTGAATTGTGGCATCATGGGTAACTTTGACATAATGGTGAATCGGTGATGAAGCCAGGTATTGTGGGACTACTGAAAGGATACTAAAGGTCAATTTTAGAACCTTTCATAGCTTCATCTTTGAGTGCAAGTGGTAATGTTTCTAGATAGGATGAGAATGGCCTCTACATGGTGGACTCTAGCGCGCATCACACAGGGATGTATGACAATTTAGTGTTTCCATGCAATTATGAGTAGGTGAGTGATTACCTTCTTTACCCTTATTTTCTTGTGTAATTAATTATACCAATGTTACTCACTTTGAGCTTCTCTTCTATAGGTCATCTATATCCTAGCAATCCACCAACCAAAACTTTGGTTCGTAGCTCCAGTAACACCTTGGGGGAGAACTATTTTTGCCACCAATGAAGTGGAGACCATCTGAGACTCTCTCCCACCTATGACTTTGGATGTGGGGGAGACAGAGGAGAGAGAGAGATCACTGATTCAAGTCCAATAGCCGCCATTCTTAGCGAGGATGATTTCCATGAAGATGATGATGATGAGATGGAGGATGAAGAACTTGAAGATGATGAAGCCACCACATACACAAACAACAATGCTATTCTCTCTGCATTAATTTAGGAGCCATGGGCTTAGAATTGAAAGACGCTTCTCGTAGAGATCTTTTCGAAGATGATTCATAAAAATTTTATATACTTTAAGTTATGAATTTTTTTTATCGTGTTCTCCATTCATTTCTCTTTCATACACAACGACAATGCTATTTCTCTCTTTATTGATTTAGGAGCCATCAGCTTAGAAATGAAAGATGCTTCTTGTAGAGATCTTTTGGAAGATGATTCATAAACATTTTGTATACTTTAAGTTATGAAATTTTTTTTCAAGTCGTCCATTGATTTCTCTTTCATCTCTCTCTCTCTCTCTCTCTCTCTCTCTCTCTCTCTCTCTCTCTCTCTCTCTCTCTCTCTCTCTCTCTCTCTCTCTCCCTCTCTCCCCCTCTCCCCGCCCCCCATAGCCATTGTTTCATGTTTTAATATCATTCTTTTTTATTTTGTTGAAATTTTAAATAATATTCTTTAATTTTCATTCATAAGCAAAACATAGGGAAACGCCAAAATTTGAATGTTAAGCGCTAAAGCATGAATCAATAATAAGCTCGACAATTAAAGTGGCAATGGTTGCGGTAATATACATGGTAATAAGCGCGGAAATATCCACGGTAATATTTGAAATACAAAAAAGCCTCCCCGCCCCCTCTCTCTTCTTTGGTTAGGCCATTTTAGCTCTCTCTCTACAAAACGGGGTAAAAGGTCGCAACAATAAAAGTTTTGAGATTTTCATATTGTATTGTGCACCATCGTTAAGAGGTGTGAAGACACTCAATAGCAACTTGTCCTCGATTGCTTGTGCCCATTGAGCGCATGGTCTACAATCATCTTTGCACATGTTGGCTTCATGTACCAACAACTCATCAACCATGTCAAACATGTGCTCATCCTCAAACTTAAAGTGTTCCTAAGACGCATGTGGAGGAGATTTTGAAGTAGCGCTAGTGCCATAATCACCTCACATCATGCCTTTTCTTAGTAGCTCTTAATGTTGTGTTTCATCCTTGCATGCTAGAGCACCATCACCGAACACAGACCAATGGGGAGCATCCTCACATGAAGGGAGGATGATTCCTCCCCGGATTCTTCCATCTACTCGAGTGCTATTTCAAGGGATCCAAAGCCCCTCGTTCTTCACATCCTCCAAATCAATGCACATCAAGCGAGGGAATGCCCCTTTGCAATTGGTGCAATGACAAGGGAGTTTATCCTTGAGACATCACTCCTATTTGAGTCTCTTTGGAGGGCACAATCATCCCAATTGTCTTGTTGTAGCAGGCTACAGTGTCTGTGTCACTTTCACAGTAAAGTTAGTATAGTTTGGATTTTACAGTTGGTCTTTGGTCTACTCGGTTCACACTAGACGGACTCGCTAGGCAACGACACGTGGCAGGGATACGGTGGTTTAGTGGACACCGTGGCCAGGTCACCACCGCCACCCAGTGGGGATAGACTTAAGTGCTGTCATTTATGAGCCGTTGGTGGCTCTTTATGGTTGTATATATAAGTAGTAGCATTTTGGTCAGGGGGATCTTGCATGTAGCCATCTAGAGTGAGTCTATACATAGAGCACGTCTTCACCATCCTGACACATCTGAGCCTTGACACCCCCATTGTACCTGTGAGTCCTGGGCTAGAGCTGAGTGTGCTGCTACGCCAGAGTCTGTATCAGTTCTTTGAGATAGTCGAGTCCTATGTTCTAGTCTATTGTGTTGTGTCTTTGTGAGCTCTGTTGATGTCTATTGTTCCTTTCTTTTTTGTCTGTTTGAGTGAGATTGTCACGCACATTGCACTGAGGACCACCCACTGTAGAGAGCACGACACATTATCCTTGCTACAGGTGCTCTCCTTTTGGCGATATCAAATGAAGTCTCACTCTTTGTTGAGATACAAATCGTGAAGCTAATTGGTTGCTACCTAGCTCCGCACACTTGCTTGCATTGTGTAGATAGTCTGTTGGTCTAGTCCTCCCTCGCCCTGGTCCAACCACTCCTCATCCTTGTCCCAGGTCCTGGTCTAGTCCTCGCCCTGGTCCAGTCCTCCTCATCTACCAGCTAGGTGGTCTAGTCACTGGCCATGAACCAGGTGGTCTAGTCCCTATCCTCACTTTTCCTGGTATAGACCTGTGTTGTTCAGCCCACATTAGAGTCTTCTTGCCCAAAGCTTGGTTGGATTGGTGGTCACTGCATGACACACACAAGGCGGTTAGTGGAGCATCAAAGCGCACTACTGAGACCTCTAAAGCACTATAACAAAAGACGACCTTTAGTATCTAGTAGAAGTCCATTAACCTCATCACCCATACCTCCACATACGACATCCCCCATTCCTTCATCCGGTTCCACATCTTCCAGATCACCTTCCGCAGTAAAGCTCTCTCCTATTCTGCTACAGCAGGCTATTGAGCAACAGGCTCAGCAAGGGGCCATGGAGGCGTTGGCTAGTGTGTTGGCCAAGGTAAACATCAAGTTACCCACCTTCAAAGGACTCTCTTCAGAAGATGCTGAAGACCATGCAAGGAGGCTCGTATCTCTCTGTAGGGATCGTGGTCTTAACAGAGAAGATGCTTATTTGGTACTTTTTCCATCCACCTTGGATGGCTTAGCAGACAAATGGTACAGCCAGTTTGCAGAGGACCATTTTGCAACTTGGGCAGCCTTAAGACAACAGTTATGCGCACCTTTCAGGCCAGGTGACTACCAAGAGAAAGTGTTGGATGAGTTGGCCAACATGGTGCTCTAGCCAGAGGAGACTTTTGCAGAGCTTATGACTAAAACCAATTCTCTGGTTGCCAAGCTTCCTCAGCAACCCGGTGAATTCATGGTTAAGAAGTGGGTGGAGAAGGTGCTCCCCAAAACCTCTCAGCAAAAACTCTGAGAGAGCCTCCGACCCGACGCCACTCTGGAGGAACTCATCGCAGCTGCTACTAGGATAGAGGGGGCTAGGAAGCTACTCAACAACTCTCCTCACATAGAGACTCCCTTTGTGTTCTCGAAAGATAGTCTTGCTGATCCATTGACTTCCTTCCGCAAGGAACTTGAAGCCCTGAGACAAGAGAAAGCATCGCACCTTGAGGCTATGGATCAATTCGAGAGAGAGCTAGAAGAGTTTCGGTCTCAGCAGGAGACTAAATCTATGGTATGGTGCAGCTCTTGTCGCTCTCCAGTACATCCTCCAGAGGATTGTCCCCTTTGGGCTTATTGCCACTTCTACAAAAAATCTGGGCACAAAGATAAGGATTGTTACCATATCAAAGGATTGTGGCAAATACAACAAAGTCTAGGTCCTTCTCTCCAACAAGGGCTAGCAACTGCATTCAACATGGTCTCACCCTATGGCCATCAAAACCCGTTGCCCCCTCTACTGACAACACCTCCTATGTAGCAAGGTATGCATAACAACTTTGCATCCCCCAGCTTTTATCATGCTAGTACTCCCTCAGTTCCCCAAAGCTTCTACACCTCAGCCTCCAGCTCCATGTAGCAACAAGAGCAGGGACCACCTCGTCCCCCGTTTCGTCCGTCTAATCGGCCAATCTTATGCTACAGATGCGGTGAATATGGGCATTACCAAAGTAAGTGTCCTTTATTTCAAGGGTCTCCTCCTTGCAGACATTGTCCAGAGTCTAAGGACCACTACAGTAAGGATTGTCCCAAGCGAAAGGGCATCCTCATCTTCAGGCCCAAATCAAAACCAACAAGAGTTCACATTCCCAAAGATCAATCTAATCACAGTGAACACCACCCCTCAGCCAGCATCTGCTACACATACAGTTCGGCCACAACAAGCGGCAGAGGCCGCTGGCGTGCTCATTCGGGCACAAAGAGCAGCCTTGGGTTTAAGCTTGCCAACAGGACCATCTCATCCATCACTTCCACAACCTGATAAAAATGTCTAACCCTTAAGTGGTGAAAAGAATAGGCCAATCTCTATGCTTTCGGCCATTGATGGAGCCTTCCTGGCAGTAGTGGCTGACTTGCAACAGGTCAAAGTTTTTGAGGAGGCCCAGATTGTAGGAGCTAAGCCTAGAGCGGAAGCAATCTTGAAGAACACCTTTCAACAAGTGTCCCTTTATGAGATGCTCCGGCTAGATGCAACCCTTAGAAATGACACCCTGTCAATAATTCAGTCTCTACCCTGGTACAAGGCCTAGTGGCGGGCACCTACCTGTGTAGCCCTTGGAGTCCTACATGATTTCATATCCAGCTGCTCCCCTCACCGACTACAAAAGTCCTCGTCTCAATGTATCTATTCTTGGGCATCAATTCTCAAGCATCATAGTGGATGGTGGATCTAGAATCAATCTAATGCCAGAATTTACCATGTCGACCTTAGGTCTACAGCCTACCCGCCCTGCTCCATTCACTGTTACATTGGCAGACCAGAGGAAACTCTACCATGTGGGCATAGTAGAGAAGGTGCCTTTGAGGGTACAAGACTTCACATTTAGCTTGGATTTTGAGGTGGTCAATCTTCCTCAGGTGGAGGGAGGATTTCCTTTGCTGATTGGTATACCATGGTTGTGGCATACTAAGGCACTTCATGATTGGGGAAATGACACCATGTGGATACATACTCTTGGCTCCCAAAAGCAACCAATTTGGCTCGAAGGAGGTATGGATCTAGTGGCTCATCACAGCTCATTGTCAGTACAGTCCAACCCCGACCCTGAGCAGCCGACCTTGAGCAGCCCATCCCACCTGACGGGTCTGACGGGGACCTGCTATAGTGGTTGGAAGCTACCACATCGATTCCATGCTATGTGGTCTCTATTCAAAACTCAACTATGCCGCCGATAACACTCTCTCTTCCAACTCCTCAGGCGGACACAAATGTCCAATGTCCTATAGCAGACAGTGCAGATAGTGGACCAGTCGAAGAAGTAAGTGTGTCAGCCCCAAATTCTCATGCTTCAAATGACCCGCCGATGGCTACAAGAAGAGTATGCAGAGTTTCCAATCGATCAAACACCAGCACATGATGTTTTGAAGCTCTAAGAGGCAGCTCACTTCTCATCTTCGGAAGCACCCTCTCCAACTACACCTCCTGACCCAGTCAAAGAAGTCAACCTGGGAAATCGTGACAACCCTCAACACGTACTCTTAGCAGCTTGGTTATGGGAGCATCCCGTGTTGCTCAATCAGGACGTCTCTTTTATACATTCTTTTAAAGATGTTTTTGCCTGGTCCTACAAGGATTTGGAGGGGATCCCACCATAATTGGGTGTCCACACTATACCTCTGGTTGAAGGGGCTAAGCCTGTAAGAGGCCGAGCTTACAAGCTCAACCCGAAGTATGCTGAGGCGGTCAAGTCATAGTTAGAAAAATGCAAGAGACAGGGATCATTGTACCTGTGGAGCTCTCTGAGTGGTTATCACCCATGGTGATAGCTCCTAAGAAGTAGTTGAATAAAATCCGTGTGTGCATAGATTACCACGCTCTGAATAAGGTAACTATCCCAGATTGTTTCCCCACACCTTTCACTGAGCGTGTGCTTGAAGATGTAGCAGGGCATGTATTGTACAGTCTCATAAATGGATTTAGTGGATACAATCAGTTGGGCATCCATCTAGGGGATCTGCTGAAAACGGCTTTTGTGACTCCCTGGGGTATTTTCATTTACACTAGAATGTCTTTTGGGTTGAAAAACGCTCCACCTTCTTTCAATCGGCCGGTATATCTCATCTTTTGTCCTCTGCTTACGGATCATCTTCGCATCTTCATGGACGATTTTTCGACCTTCTCAGGTGCTCAATGTTCAACCCAGTGGAAAATCTAAAGAAACATCTCGCCCAGCTCTCTGCTGTCTTCCTCATATGCAGAGAGGCATGCCTAAAGCTAAATCCTAACAAATGTCATTTTTGGTCACGGAGGGTACACTTCTAGGCCATGTGGTGTCTGCTAAAGGTTTAGCACCTGACACAGAGAAAATCATGGCGATCTTAAAGTTACCACCTCCCATCAGCCAAAAAAGGGTACAGAGCTTTGTAGGCCATACAGGCTATCATCGCCGGTTTATACGCATGTATGCACAAGTGGCTCAACCCCTAACCTACCTAACTAGTGCTATTGTTCCCTTTTAATGGTCGAATGCAGAGGCTGAAGCTTTTGCATACCTCAAAAAACGCCTCACTGAAGCGCCTATCCTAGTGGCTCCAGATTGGTCTCTCCCTTTTCATGTGCATACTGATGCCAGTCAACTGGCTGTGGGGGCTGTGCTGACTCAGCCTACTAAGGAGTACAACCTGGATCGCCCTATTCACTATGCAAGTCATCTACTCACCAAGGTAGAGTGCAACTATAGCACCACAGAAAGGGAAGGTTTGGCTATTGTGTATGCTCTGCAAAAATTTTGGCATTATTTATTAGGGGTCCACTTCACAGTTATTATTGATCACCATGGCCTGTGCTATCTGCTCAACAAGCTGCAAGTTGCAGATCGAGTATGCCGATGGCTACACTTATTTCAAGCATTTGATTTCAAAGTGGTACTCAGGCCCGGAAAACATCATGTCCTTGCCGACCACCTCTCTCGCATTCACACGGGTGAAGAAGCAACGGGGGTTGCTGACGACTTCCCAGATAGCAGTCTCTTTAAGGTGGATACCACTCCGGAATGGTACGGCGATGTATTGCATCTAATTTCTACTAGCGTGTACCTAGAGAACGCTCCTCTACTGCAAAAGAGACGACTGTTGTTGAGGTCTAGGCCATTCACTCTGATTGGGGGCCAGCTATACAAGTCAAGACAGGATGGTGTTCTGAGGCAGTGTGTCTCCCCTTATGAAGTCGAGTATATTTTGGAGGATGCCCAAAGTGGTCCCACTGATCGCCATTACCCTGGTCATATTAGTGCCCAGAAGATTCTCCAGTGTGGCTTATGGTGGCCCTATATTTTTTGGGATGCAATTGCATATGTAAAAAGATGTGATGTATGTCAGCGTTGTGGCCCTAAACCAAGCAAGTAGTCAACCGTCCTCTGCAGGTCTTAATGGCATGGCAGCCCTTTGAGAGATGAGGCATTGATTTTGTAGGTCCAATTACTCCCTCCGCCCAACCCGGAAATCGAAAGTATCTCTTAGTGGCTACAGATTATGCAACAAAGTGGGCAGAGGTACTGGCAACAACGGACTGCACTGGCACTACGGTAGCCAAGTTTCTCTACGAAAATATTTTGTGCAGGTTTGGATGTCCCTTGGAAATCACCAGTGATAGGGGTAGTCACTTTGTGAATGAAACAATTTCAACCTTGCTTGCCAACTACAAGATTTTTCACCGAAAATCTTGTTCCTATTACCCTAGAGCAAACGGGCAGGCAGAGAGCACTAATAAGGTTCTAATAGCACTCCTGCGGCGGAAAGCATGTCATCTTCATCCTTCGACTTGGGCTCAAGCTATCCACGGCACCTTTTGGGCATATCAAACTTTTTTCAAAGACACAACCAATCACACCCCATTTCAATTAGCTTTCGGTTTGGAAGCGATAACACCCTTCGAATTCAACTCAGGATCTCCGCGAGTCGGCAGTCTGCGTGCCAATGGAGATTTTGGGTCGGCATCTGTCTCTCGTCGTTTCCTTCTGGATGAAAGCTGAAGTTTGGCTTCTTTGGCTTTAGAAGCAGAGCAGCTTCGTTGCAAAGCCTGGCATGATCGCCATCTCAGAAAGCCGCAAATAACGCAAGGAGCACTGGTGCTACTTTGTCAAGCTAAGTATCTAAAAAAAGCAAAGAAGTTGGTCCCAGCATGGCAAGGACCATATAAGGTCATGGAGATTCTACCCCACGGAGCTGTACCATTAGCCACCCTTGAAGGAGTTCCGTTGCCTTTAGTCAATGGATCTAGGATCAAATGCTATCATGCTTAAGATGACGATCAACGGTCTAAAATCAAGTGTTGATCCTCATCGACTCCTGAACCCTTAAATAACTTATGGACCACTATCTATGACATCCCTATTGTTCTTTTTCATCCTATCTCATACACCCTTTCCTTATATAGCTCTCCTTTTGCTGACTCTGTTGCGTTCAATGGGCTTGATTCTAGAATTGGATAAACCCTCTCCTTCACTCTTTGTCTTCAATCTCTGTCTGTATCCTATGTAACCCCTCTTCTGTGTGTAGGAATGATTCTAGTCTTGGGCGTAACCTACCCTCCTCAACCCCGACTCATGCCCTTTTTCAAAGCACAAAATTCTATTGATCTATAACGTCTCAAGTGAAACTAAGTTCTTTTGCTATGCATAAATGCCTTAGTATTCTTGAGTGGAATAGTTATGAAGGTACCATGTTCACTAGCAATTTTACTTTGCGTTTTATTTGCCACGGATTCTTTCAGAAGGGTTAGATGATCTCCGATTTTGGGAATCTTCCCTGCTCGTGCTTTGCTAGTCCCTTTGCCTGTTTGGTGCTTTTGATGTCCTCTCACTCATTCTCTTTGCTTCTAAGTGCCTCGAAATTATCAATGTCACCTCGCCCTGAAGCCTTGCTTCCCTGACTCTCCCCTCACCCCTCCCTTGCCCTTTCTATCACCCAAGTGTGGTAGATTGGTTATGTCATTTCCCTCTTGAATAACAGGTCTTGAGTTCAACTCCTCGGGGGATAGATCTTTAAGGTCTCTTGGGATAGTTTCCTACACGATAAAACTCTCTTCTTCTTTTTCTTCTTCTTCAACCCTCGCCCTCGCCCTTACCTCTCCTCTAAACCCCCTCCCCTCGCCCTCGCCCTAACCCTTACCACCTCCCCTCGCCCTCGCCTCTCGCCCTCCCCCTATCTCCTCGCCCTCGCCCTTACCCTCTCCCCTCGCCCTCCCCTATCTCCTTGACCTTTCCCTTAAACCTCCCCTCGCCCCCTCCCCCTCCCCCTCCCCCCTCGCCCCTCTCGCCATCCCCTCGCCCTCGCCCCCGCCCTCGCCCCTTGCCATCCCCTTCCTCTCGCCCTCACCTTCGCCAAGCTACTACCGCCCTGGCCCACGAGCTTGTGCAAAAAAAAAAAAAAAAAAAGAGCACAATAAAATAAATTGACAGCTATACTTACCTGGATTTAAATTAAAGCTTAGCGTAGAATCAGCCTCACTTTCATAAAATTCAGCAGCGAGTTCTCTCTGCATGTTTCAGTCGGGCATTCCTCTAGGCGTTCAATCTCCAAGCCTCTCTGCAACGCCAGGTGTGCCTCCAGGAGTTCTCTCTCCATGCTCCGTGTAGTCAGGACCTACAAATACAGGTTTCTTTAGATTCATCAGTTGAAGATTCTCGGGCACAGTTTATCAAGATGGTTCGTACATGGAATAGAGAGCAGCACCTCAGGTCGGAGGAAGAGTCCTCTGCCTCTAGGGATAGCTCTGACAATAAATCAGACTATACTCCTAGTTCAGAGCAGCTTTCAGAAGAATCTTCAGAGGAAGAATCACCCCAATCAGTCACTGCTGGCAAGGTCACCACTCTCCAGGTGCCTCGCCCTTCTGGTGCCATCTCGAAGGTACCTTTACTAATGATCTATCATTTACAGGCGCCAAACCCGGCACTCAAAGATGTGTTCTCTCAGCAGCAAATGATACACTTGGGTCTCCAAAATTTGGCTCAGGCCGATTTGTCCTGCACAATCTCTAGTGCCAAGCTTAGTTCCCTCTTGCTTACTCTTCCAAAGCTAAATGGAACTACACTTACAGTGGAGGATATCGGACAGGCTATGGGAATATTGAATGTGCTGGCACCTTTGCCCACCACCAAAACCTTCTTGAATCTCTCCCATGAAGACACTGCAAATGCATGCCAGGAACTGTTGTTGCACTCACATGCAGACTATCACAGGAGTCAGCAGTTGTATTCAATTTTACAGTATTATTTTTTACTGCACACACCGGAAAGAGTAGTAGTTCCCTCTTCTCCAGGTTCTCCAGGAATATGCGATGCTTTTTTTTGTCTCTACCACTGCCTGTCGTATCCATTTCACCATCTATTGTTTAAAGCGCTACAGGACAGGGCAAAGCGTTTTCAAACTCAATGTAAAGGGAAAGAGGAGAGGCAACCCCTATTATGTATTGGGTAGTGCAAATTATGCAACAAAAGGCACATGCAACCGTTGTTCTTACATTGAAAGATGAAGCCAAAGAACAAGAACAAGGCCGTTCCAAAATGGCCAAAGGGAAAGGCACCTTGCACAAGAGGGAAAAAGTACAAAAAGATTCGACTGAGCAGCTAGTAACACTACCCTTCTCCGAGTCACAGGTCAAAATCTCTGACGTCCACACTGCAACACCAAGAGTACGCATGACTACTTCTGTGGACACCTCTACTTTCACACCACCTCTTGTGAGTAGTGTTGCAGGCACCAAAACACAACCTCCAGTTGTGTTGGCAACACCACGTACTAGTCTTAGTGCAGGGGCACCTAGGGATACTGCAGGGGCATCTAGCTCTAGGACACCTAAATCTGAACTGCATGACATATATGCCAATTTTGCGCCTCAAGCCGACAGACTTTTAGATGCAGACAGAAGATCCATTTTGACGATTATGGATGCAGCCCTCTCATTGCAAGGTACCAACGGTCTGCATCGCGCTGTCTATGACAATATGCAAAGGGAAGTGCGCAGCCATCTTCAACGAGCTATGGATAGGGACATGTAAATTGTTATGGCTCAAGATCGCATAAAGGTCCTCACTCAACAGGTAGTAGACCTCAAACATATTGTCCACACTCAACAAATATAGTTAAAAGAGGAAAATGATATGGCCGCAGTTCAGGACCTCTCTCCTATGGTACATACATGTGTCCCTCATGTGCCAAATACCAAGCTGTAGCCATTTCACAGACAGCTGCAGCTACATCCCCGATTTGTACACAAGTTACAGCTATTGCAACACAGATACAGACGGATGTTTCCAAAGCCCATTCAGGGGATTCTCAAGAAACAGAGAAAACAAATCCTACCACTATGGAGTCTAATCTAGCAGGATTGGCTTCATCACAATTTCATGGACCCTCTATAGCCTCCCCCTTCCAGTCCACCTCTTTCCCTCAGCACTTCTACAGCTTCCCTGGATTCCAACCACCTGTTCCACCATCTCAGCCTACTCAATCTTTTCTTGGGTTTCCACCTGTCCCACCTTCTCAGCCTACTCAGTCTTTCCCTGGGTTTCCACCTACTCACCCTACTCAGTCTGTTGTTGCTCCTGGGGTGGCCACTCCATATCCTAGGTACCCTCCTCATGGCCACTACCCCCCACCATACACATGGCCTGCATCTCCTTACCCACCTTTCTACCAGCCTCCCCCTCCTCCTTCATCATCCGACTACCAACAGTAGATTGCCGATCTTTCAGTTCTTCAGTTCCGCTCTCCGGGACCGGAAGCGGTCTTGTGGCGGGCAACCTGTAGTAGGCTACAATGTCAGTGTCACTTTCACAGTACAGCTAGTACAGTTTGGATTTTACAGTTGGTCTTTGTTCTGTTGGCCGGTTCACACTAGACGGACTCGTTGGGCAGCGACACGTGGCAGGGATACGGTGGTTTAGTGGACATCGTGGCCAGGTCACCACCGCCACCCAATGGGGATAGACTTAGGTGTTGTCATTTATGAGCCGTTGGTGGCTCTTTATGGTTGTATATATGAGTAGTAGTATTTTGGTCAAGGGGATCTTGCACGTAGTCGTCTAGAGTGAGCCTATACACAGAGCACGTCTTCACCATCCCGGCACATCTGAGCCTCGACACCCCCATTGTACCTGTGAGTCCTAGGCTGGAGCTGAGTGTGCTTCCACGCTAGAGTCTGTATCAGTTCTTTGAGATAGTCGAGTCATATGTTCTGGTCTGTTGTTGTGTCTTTGTGAGCTTTGTTGATGTCTATTGTTCCTTTCTTTTCCGTTTGTTTGAGTGAGATTGCCATGCACATTGCACTGAGGACCACCCATTGTAGAGAGCATGACACATTATCCTTGCTACACTTGCACACGCATGAAAGAGAGTTAGATTAATTCAAAAATATTTGAAAAATCATATATGCTGTAAATAATGAATAGTTATTATATTAGGTGTAAGCTAAACTTTCAATAGTGAAAGAAAAGAAAAGAATTAAGAAATAATTTAAAAATACAATGAGTAGGGAAAGAGAAAAAGAATTTAAAAAATTAAAAATAGTACTAAAGCTAGTGAAAATTAGAGAGCGGGTTGCAAAGGGGATAAGCGTGCAACATCAGAGACATTTTTTAACGTTCAAAACTTCAATATGTGGAAATAGATGTTGTAATAAGCGTGGTAATTCGAGTGATAATATATGTGGTGATACTCATGGTAATATCTAGCGTCCATAAAAAGAAATAGAGCAAGGTATGTTGTGTTTTTGGGTATGCCTTTCTCTTCAAAACTTACGGCCATCGCACATGTTGCAACATTCATCTCTCTCTCTCTCTCTCTCTCTCTCTCTCTCTCTCTCTCTCTCTCTCTCACACACACACAGACACACACACACACTCAAAGACAATATTTGATGGAACTCTTCATCACTTGGCATTGGATATCTTTATCACTCGGTGTTGGAGAGGAAAGGGTGGACCACAAGAAGACTCAACCGCAAGAGGACTCTACACAAGAGGACCACGAGAGGA
Organism: Adiantum capillus-veneris; assembly: GCF_014529385.1. Classification (NCBI taxonomy): domain Eukaryota; kingdom Viridiplantae; phylum Streptophyta; class Polypodiopsida; order Polypodiales; family Pteridaceae; genus Adiantum; species Adiantum capillus-veneris. Next base: position 15,959,737 of record NC_140945.1, on the reverse strand, counting down.
CTCAACCACTCATAAAATGCAAGAGTTAAGAGTCTAACAATCCCCATATCCCTGTTGTTTAAACACATACATGATAGAAAATAAAGATTCAAATATTTCATACCTCTTGCATATTTGGTGTAGGTTTTGCTTGCTTGCTTGGTTGCCCTCACATTAGAAAAGATAGATTCAAAGATTTCATACCTCTTGCATATTTGGTGTAGGTTCTTGCTTGCTTTCTTGGTTGCCCTCACTTTGCTTGCACGCTCCGGGTCATTCAAAGGGTCACAATCATCCCAATTGCCTTGCATACACGTGTAAGTAGGTTAAATTCAAGAATATTTGAAAAATACACGTCCTTCAAAAAATGAATAGTTAATAGAGGAGGTATGAGCTAAATTCTCAATAGTGAAAGAGAGGAAAAGACTAAAGAAATATATATTTGTGAAAATGCAATTAGTAGAAAAAGAGAGAAAAGATTAAAAAATTGGAAAATAGCACTAAAGGTAGTGTTGGTTAGAGAGGGGGTTGTAAAAAGAATAGCCCTGCAACCTTGAATATTTTTGAAATATTTTAAAAATTTGAAATGTGGAAACAGTCGCGATAATAGGCACTCTTTAAAAAAAACAGAGCAAGGTATGTCGTGTTTTTGACATACCTTGCTGCTTTCATCTCCCCACCATCGCATCTGCTTTAGCCAAAAACACCATCTCTCCCTCTCAAGGCTCCCCTTCTCTCTCTCTACCTCTCTACCTCTCTCTCTCTCTCTCTCTCTCTCTCTCTCTCTCTCTCTCTCTCTCTCTCTCTCTCACACACACACACACACACACACACACACACACACATAGAGATAAACTATATTTGGAGGAGCAAGCTCTACATACCTGCGTTGGAACATCACCCCAATGAAGGAAAGAAGCTCCACCATTGGAGAAATCTCGACCGCAAGGAGAAGAAAGAAACAGTCCCCCCCCCCCCCCCCTCCCGCACCCGCGCATATTTCCCTATTGTTTGAAATGCACGCGCCCACACATGCACACACACACTAAAGGGTATAAATAAATCTCACCTCTTGCATCCTCCCTCGTTTTCTTGTAGTTGATTTGTTTGTCCTCTTTTAAATTTGATTTGTTTGCGTGCTTTGCTTGCTTGCGGTGTGTGATTAGTGTAGTTGTGTGTGTGTGTGTGTGTGTGTGTGTGTGTGTGTGTGTGTGTGTGTGTGTGTGTGTGTGTGTGTGTGTGTGTGTGTGTGTGTGTGTGTGTGTGTGTGTGTGTGTGTGTGTGTGTGTGTGAGAGAGAGAGAGAGAGAGAGAGAGAGAGAGAGAGATTGGTTAATGTATGTTTATATTTAATGATTAGAGAGAGAGAAAGAGAGAGGAAAATATTTGTTTGATTAGTGTAGGTTTATGTTTAATTGATTGAAAGAGCTAAGTTTGAAGATAATTTAATTAGATGAAAAAAATGATTGAATGAATTCAAAAAAAATAACTAGTAAAAAGAAATAAAAAGTGAAAAAACCAACTAAATGAGTTTTTAAAAAAAACTAAATGAGTTTGAGAAAAAATATTTTTTTTGCGTAGTTTAAAGGGAGGAAAAACAGTAGAAATGGTAGAATAAGGCAATGTAGAGAGAGATAGTATTGAGAGAGGGAGTCAGTAGAGAGAGAAAGTAGCGAGAGCATATAGAGAGAGTCAGCAAAGAGAGATGCTTGTGAGAGAGAGATAGAGAGAGACTGTAGAATGAGAAGGTTGTCTCCCATGGTAGATACGTGGATATAAAAATCTTTCTACCTCTCTCTGTGCACTTAGTTTTCACATATTCTATGTAATGGAAATGGCCTATGAACTTTGAGAATAGGGGAACTAATGTTAAGAGAATTAGAGTGAGCATTCTTGTGAGACTACTTTGAGAACATAGAAGGTGAACTTAATTAGGTCGCAACATAACCATAGTACTTAATTAACTTGGCATGAACAATACTTTTGCAAGAGAGAGAGTTTAGAGAACTTGACAACACTTGAGGACCAGATTTATGTGGAGCCTGTCCCCCCTCCAATAGGCTTTTGTATTATAGATTCTCCCATCAAGAGAGACTTGCTACAATACAATCTTTGTGTTCCCTGTGACCTAGGTGATGCAACAAATATGGAAATCTTCATGCATCACGAGCATAACATAGAATGTGTAAAAAAAATTAATTATCCCCGGCCTCAGTCCCAAGGCCTCAAACACCTTCAAAGGTGAGGGAGCTAGCGGGGAACGAGGGTAAAGAATTGGAAGAAGAAACATTCATAGGAGAAAGAAATAGTTCCTCACTTATCATCACTCTTCTTACTTAGCATACATAATAGCATAGTAATGAAGATGGAGAAGATGGCAAGCTTAAGCATTGGAGCATGGCTCTTGGTTGGATTCGCATTCCATATCCCAGAGTGTTGGTGTAGGCTCTCAACTTCTCTACAAGCTTGGAGAAGGATATGGAGCTCTTTCACTTTTCAACTCACACCATGAGAGTGTGTGTGTGTGTGTGTGTGTGTGTGTGTGTGTGTGTGTGTGTGTGTGTGTGTGTGTGTGTGTGTGTGTGTGTGTGTGTGTGTGTGTGTGTGTGTGTGTCTGTGGGGGGGGGGGGGGGGGGGGGGGGGGGAGAGTATACCCCCCAAGCTAGTCCCCCTCCTTGCTTCGATTGACCCCCCTTCTAGCACTAGCTTGCACTTGATTGGACCTCCTCAAGCCTAGACAGTCACCTTCTTAGTGCATGTCAAGCAACAAAGGTAGCCTTGGGACAAGTGTCCCCCTTTCCCCTTTGAGAGAGAGGACTTGATAAATGCATAAACAATTAATTAAATTAACTAAATTATCATTGGAACCCTTGGGAGGCCAACCAATACGCTTTAGGCACACTATGAGGGCAACATGAACAGGAGCTTGACAAGTTTCCTATTTACTTTTTTTATACCAAGCTTGCCTTGTGTGAGGGTGTGTGTGTTCTCTCTCTAGCTCCTACAAAGAGGGCTCTCCCGCTCATTAGTAGAGATATACTTTGACTTTTTTTAACCCCTCAAGAACCTTAGTCATGGAGCACCTTAGCACCTTAGCACCTTAGTCACTAAGCACCTCAAGCACCTTAGTCAGCAAGCGCACTACAAGCACCTCAAGCTTGGACCGGGTTCCCACCTCAAGCACAGTCCTAGCTTGCCTAAGGTCAAAGCACTTTCAACACTAACCATTGGAGGTCTTTAATGAAGCTAACCTTAAGGTCTTTGAGATCCATTAGCTAGCCTTGCTCTTTGACAGATCATCTCTCATTTGGACCCCTTTACGAGTGGCCCCGTGTTGAGATGGATCCGATGGCACATGTTCATATTCTAACCCTTGTTCCCGTTTATTCTCCCACATTAAATGATCAATTTAATATGAGAAAATCATTTTGGTTGGTTAGATATTAGATTTTCTGACATTACCTCTCTCTTGAAATCATAGTCGTCCTATGATGTAGAAGAGATAAAGACTTAGTCATTAGTCAATGTTTCTTAGTGGGTAGAGGATCTCTTTTTACCCTACGACATCATTCCAAGATAGATGACTAATCCATTTGGTGCTTGAGAGACGTAGTTGTCGCAAGCATGTCTGCTCTTTAGTCCATTTCATTTTTCCATTGTGAGCATTGATCTACTTCTATAACATAATTCTTTAGTAGATCAAGTACATAAGATTGGCTATTTCAATTTGGCCATCCATTTGTGGGTGATAGGCCGAAGAGAAATTCAATCTTGTACCTAGATTTCAAAGAGATCTTTCCAAAAATTACTGGTCATTCTAGGATCTCTATCTGACATGATGGATGTTGGTGATCCATGGTGTTTGAAAATCTGAGATGTGAAGAGAGTTGCCATTTGGTATGTCTTAATAGTCTTTTTGACAAGAATAAAGTGTGCTTTCTTGCTAAACCTGTCAACTATTGTCCATATTCCCGTATTCCCATGGATAGACTTGTGTAATCCAAAAATAAAATCCATGGATATACTCTCCTATGGTGAATTAGTAATTGGCAATGGCTGGAGTAATCCATGTTGCTTCCCTCTATCTTACTTAGTCTTTTGTCATACCACACATTTTGAAACATTCTCTTGTATGTCCAGTTTCATGGTAGGCCAATAGAAGTATGTCTCTAATCCTTGAAGAGTAGGCTGAATGTCTCTATGCCCCGCATAGGGAGAAGCATAAGATTCATACATGACTTTCTCACGAAGGGAGTGGGTAACACATAGCCTATTGCCATGGAGAAGATAACCGTTTTGCAAGGTGAATGGTTCTTCTTTCTTTTCCAATGCAAGAACTAGCATTATGTCTTTAAAGTCAGGGTCAGTAGCATACTCATCTATCATAGAAGATAGATTATTGTGAGTTGCTATAGATACCGCATTAACTTTTGGTCGTTGTGAAAGTGCATCGGCCACTTGATTGTGCTTACCAACAATGTGAGCAATATGAAAATAAAATTGTGAAAGAAAATTTACCCACTTCATTTGTTTGTGGGAAAGCTTGGTTTCCGTCATGAAGTACTTGAGACTTTGGTGGTCGGTTTGCAAAATAAATAGAGTCCCCAATAGATAGTGCTTTAATGTGTCTAGGGCATGTAGAGGAGCTAATTTAGCTCTTTTTCGTATATGGCCAAGACTCGTTCATCGGCATTGAGCCTTCGGCTCTCAAATGCTATGGCATGCCCTTCTTGAAGCAAGACTGCTCCAATGCAATCACCACAAGCATCACATTGGACCTCCAATGGATTTGAGAGATCTGGAATCATAAGGACTGGTTGAGAGGTAAGCTTTGAGCTTGTCAAAAGTATTTTGCTCCTTAGCAGTCCATGAGTACTTAACGTTTTTCTTTGCCAAGACATGTAGTCTAAGTTGCATTGTACGTTATACGATGTATGTATAATACACTTTAAACGAGTGTATTATACAAGACCTATCTTTATTCGGCCATATTATACAATGCCACATCAGTAAAAACACCACATATCGTATAATTCTTAGAATTTCAATCGAAATAAATATTTTGATCGAAATACAACCCTCTATATTCTTTGAAAATGGATTGTTTTCCTTATTCTATTGATCTCTCTTTTCACTTATCTCATCTATAGGTGAGCTTTACAACATCAAAAAAATATAAAAAACCATTTTAAATTTAGTTATATACTTCTTTTATAAAAATTTAGAGCGTAGACAAAAAAATTAAATTAGTTAAATGTAGCTTTTTTTAGACTTTGGAGTTTTGAGTTTAAAATTTATCTCATCTATGTGAAGTATATCTTACACTAGAAGGTAAATTAAGTAAAGTGGTTAGTGATTACTTGCCTTGTGTAGAGGAAACTCACACTTGGAAGTGATTTAAGATAGTTAAAATTAGCAAATAATTGCTTTGTGTTAAACTATGTTCACATTTAGAAGTAACTTAAGTTAGATAGTTAAAGTTAGGAGTTACTTGTTGTGTGTTGAACTATGTTCACACCTGGAACTAACTTAGGTTAGATTTATCTAATAATTGTGTGTCATGTGTAGAGTAATACTCACACTACAGACAATTCAGGTAGATTGATCAATAATCTCTTGCTTTGTGTAGAGGTATTCTCACACTTAGAAGAGATTTAGATAAGTAGTAAATTTTGATTGCTTGCCATGTGTGGAGTTACACTCACACTTGGAGGTAATTTAGGCAGGTGTTTTAAAGGTATCTTGATTTGTGTAGAGGTTACTTACACTTGGAAGTTATTGAGATAGATTAAGTGATCTATTTATCATGATTCAGGTATAGAGTGAAAGCTCACACTTTATTTAAAAAAATGGTATTTATAATTTAAAGAGGTTGAAAAATATGTTTTTTTATAAAATTGGCAAATAAAGTAATGTAAATGGTATTAGAGTTCGATTTTAAATGTGTATTTAGTAATTAGTCATGTTCGAGTTTGCAGATCTTAAGAAGATGGTGAAAGGATATGAGTGGAACTACGTAGATGAATTGGTCAGTGGAAAGACTACATCAAAGTTGAGGTGTAAAACTTGCGGCCATAATTTTAGCAGAAATGCTCACAGGATAAAAGAACATGTGTTCAAAATTCCTAGAAATGTGACAGCTTGTAGACACCCCCCAAGAGGTATTGAAGAAAAATTTCCCGAGTGGGCGCTCATGGAAAAGAGAGCACATCTTGAGGGGGGGAAAAAGGGAGGTCCCAAAATGATGGATCCATCTCCCGTGGCGGTCACTTTTTAGAATGTGTATGATATCACGTGAGTTAAGTGGAGAGGATTATTAAAAGACCAAAATGTATACATTAGAGGGGGGTGGGGGTTTTTTAAATAGGCTCACAGTGTAAGTATAGTATGTATATTGGGGTATTATTAATTACCTCTTGAACGCACGTGATATAGGGATCTTTTAATAAGTGACTGCCCCGGGATCCATCTATGGCTAGGGACATGGAGATGACACTCGAGAATGATCAAAACCCTCCCTCGACCCCTGCTCAAGGTCAAGGAGGGTGTCATTCATCCTTTGTTGGGGCTTGTAGCTCTAATCCTACCTCAAGCTCTGCTAACATAAGTCGAAGTGAAGTATGGACTGGAGGAGAACCTACACCAAGTGGTTCTATTTTGCATCAAGAATTTGATAAATATAGCTACTTGAACTCCATCTTAAGTGGACACAAGCATTTGTTGCATGTGAAATTCCTTTCAATGTCATTCGAAATCCTATCTTCAAAGATGCACATCAAAGAAAGATTTTGTGGTACCTGATTATAATAAGATATGTACATAATATTTAGATAAAGTGAAACCTACATCAGAGAATATTTTAAAGCGCACAACTCTTGATTATGTGCCACAGCATGGATGCACAATCACTCTAGATGGTTCGACAGATTGTCAGAAGAAACCATTGATTAATGTGATGTTGATTTGTCCAAGAGGTTCCATCTTTCTTGAAGCGATCTATACATCCCTGAAAGAGAAAACTAGTGGATATCTTGCCGGTGTATATGATCATGCGTTCTATCAAAAGAACAGGGGGACCTAAAAATGTGACATCCATTGTCACAGATAATCTATCTAACTACAAAGCAGCTAGAATAGCAATTGAAGCAAAGTATCTAGAGATTACATGGGTTAAGGAACTTTTCCAAAGTCCTTCAAGAGCAGATTCAAAGTGTGAAGAGCACATGGAACCCATGCATCCAGAGATTACATGGGTTCCATGTGCTGCTCACACTTTGAATTTTCTCTTAAAGGCCTTTGGAGAACTTCCTTCTATTAAGAAAACTCTTCTAGATGCAAACCACTTTGTGAAGTTTATAAGAGAGCATTCAATTTCTTACAATTTATTTAGAACAAAGTCCCCAACAAAAAATTTACAGATTTTTTGTGTGACCTGTTTTGCAACGGTGTATTATGTTCTCTCTACACTACAGCAGGTTAAAGTAGCCTTGGTTAAAACAGTGCCAGTAGAATATGAGATATTTGTCTTGATAAATATTCCAAGTATGAACCTACTACTTCCAAATGCTATCAACTTGTAAACTCTCATGTTTTTTGGAGAAATGTAGAAAAATTGTTATTGTCACAGAATCCTTCACTCATCTGATACGATTAGTGGACAAAGAAGCCTCTATCTTTGGATGGGTCTATTACTACATGCATGAAGCCTCTCGTAAACTAAAAGATTGTACATATTATGCAAGAAAAGAGAAAGCCATTATGATGTCATTTGGACAGGTTTACTGGTACATGCATGAAGCCTCTTGCAAGTTAAAAGATTGTACATATTATGCACGAAAAGAAAAAGCCATGATAGTGTCATTTGTCAAAAGCCCGGGGCAGTCACTTATCAAAAGACCCCTATATCACGTGCGTTCAAGAGGTAATTAATAATACCCCAATATACATACTATACTTACACTGTGAGCCTATTTAAAAAACCCCCACCCCCCTCTGTATGTATACATTTTGGTCTTTTAATAATCCTCTCCGGTTAACTCACGTGATATCTTACACATTCTAAAAAGTGACCGCCCCGGGGTCAAAAGACGATGGGAGCAGGTGCATACTTCTTTACATGGATCAGAGTTCGTCTTGGATCCCAAGTTTTAGAAGCACGATCAATCTTCAAACAATGAAGTGATTAGCGATTTCAAGAAAGTGTGTGACCAACTATTAGGCAATGTGGATGACAAGTGGTATACACATAGAACATGGCATATACTAGCAAAGAAGAAATGTTTGGGGATCCTTGGCATATAGATGTTATCAAGACAATGAGCGTACTAGTTTGGTGGAAAGAGTACGGTGGAGAAAAAGTGGAACTTCAACATGTGGTTGTGAGAGTATTGTCTGTTGCCACCTCAAGTGGTAGCTGTGAAATAAATTGGTGTTTATTTGCTTTCGTGCATAATAAAAAACGAAATCAATTAAGTCCTAAAAGAGCTGCGGACTTGTATGTATTTTGTAACATGCAACTTATGTATAAGCCAGCAAAGTTAGCCACACGTGCCACATAAGAAATCTTCAGATGCTTTCAAACACACGAAGTAATTGCAAATCAGCTCAATTTTAATGATGAAATGGAATAAAACCAGGAAGATATTGCTCCGGAATGTTCAGATGTCAAAGAAATCGATAACATGGTGCCTGTAATTCAGGAAAAGGATGAGGTATAAAGTTTGTACTATATTCTTAATTAATTTTGTGATGTGAAAGTTGTGTGGAGTTTAGCTTAACAATCTCTCCCTCTCTCTTTCTCTCTCTCTCTCTCTCTCTCTCTCTCTCTCTCTCTCTCTCTCTCATTGTCTCTCTCTCTCTCTCCATCTTTTATCTATCATTGTCGGAAAGAGGGAGGGAGAGAGAATAAAACTTACACAATTGCAACAACATCCGACATGTTCATTTGTTCCAACAAATAGAGATTTACATATAGAAAAGAGGTTTTAGTTACAAATCTTGAGATTTAAGATACAAAAAGAGCTTATTATCTTTTGGGAGATTTAATTTAAATCATGGGCCAGATCCCCTAAAAGATCGGATACGTGAAATTTTGAATTTTTGAATGAATCATTTGGACCGGCATTGCCTATCTCTTCTTCGATAACATGCCCATATCTTGTCTGGTACCATGCCAACTTTCTTTCTATCTCTGCTATACCAGCATGTAACATGGCTAGGGTCTCTCCTTGACTTGCCAAATCCACGTCTTTAATTACGAGCTACTCAATGAATGCGGTTTCTTTGGGCAAATTTGTGTAACCACTCTGGCAAGGAGGGTCTTGTTGATTGACTTCCCGTGCATGAATCTTCTCGGGTGGGCGTCCTTTGCCGACGCCTCCTGTAGTGGGACGATGGTTCCAATCTACTTCGATTTGCAATACATAATAACAATAGCATTGTTTCACAAAGTAAATTGCCACTTGATTATTATGTGGTGGCGATCTGTATACTTGGATAAATCTTGCAAGGATATTTCTTGCGAGGACAGTGTGTTGTAAATCTGAAACTTTCAAGGGAGTGGAAGCCTTAGCATTTTCACTAACGCGAAATAATGTATTGCGTACAAAATGATTTGGGCATAGCTTTCTGCATTGCCTATAATTCAGTGGCTCTCCTTGAAGTTTTGATTTGTCTTCTTCGGACGCAGCCAAAGAGCTAAGATCTCCTTGAGCCACCGGAATCTCTTCCTCTTTGTAAATTTGTTGTGCCAATGCTGCGTGATTAAGCAAAGGATCATTAGGCATTCTGGTAGGGAGAAATATCTTCCACACCTGAAATACAAAATAATAAACTTTAATGAGCAAAGCCTCTGCACTTAGAAAAGAGAGATGGTTTAGAGGATTTCGGTGATGCAACTTGAAATACTTTAAAACCCCAACTTGAAGAATTTTAAAGACATAAATGAAAATATGATTAAATATCTAGTTTGAAATATCACCACACATTGCACACCATTAATGACAAAAAATATTGTTACTCGTCTAATCATCAACATGCCTCAAGCCAAGATTCGGTTATAGCATGACAACCAACATTATGGGCTCCATTCAAACAAAGACTTAAATCCCATATTTTAGGCCTATCTATAGGTTTGGAGAATTTTTCACTGCCAAGATGTTTGTTTACATTTTGTAAAAATTCGCACTTGAGAACCTCAGAGGGCTCTAGAATACACGCCAAGGATTTCATTGACGTAATTACGATCGTGTGATTACGTTAATAACTCTAGTATTTACACAAAAAAATCACGTGATCACGTTAATTGTTATTGTGATCTTGATGGTGACCTGCAGAAACCAATAGACCTGGTAGGCCCGCCGAGCTTTTTCATTTTCCCAGCGGGGCTCACCGGGCTTTTCCATTTTCCCGGCAAGTCCCTCCGGGCTATAGGGTTTTCCCGGTGGGCACGCCGGGAAAATGAAAAAGCCCGGCGGGCCCGACTATATATAGTAAACCTCTTCTTACTTTGGCATTTAAACTGGGAAAATCCTTGGGGAGTGTATCCGAGCGCCGGGTAGAGTCATCTCCTTGTGAATTGACCTAAGGTTACAGAGTCACAGGTCTTATTTTTTGGGCCAAACATGATTCTTAATTTGGTAACCACTTCTAAAAATATTTAAAACCTTCATCAAACATAAAGGTACGAAGCCAAAACAATTGAAAATTTGGAGATTCATGCTCATTGTGACAAAGACATCGGTCCATAAAAGGGTTGTAGTTGGTTTTAGAAGATGAGCATATTTAAATAACGAGTTGATAGTCAAGGGTCGGATGCCATGTACTAGTGTACCTTGTATATAAAGATCCTTGAAGTCTTGCATTTTTCACCATCATAGATTTGAATTGATATACATTTCCACTGCACAATATGAGAGCTATACTCCTTAATTGGGTGAAATTAGCTTTTATATATCGAATTGGATGCATAAGGGGGCTAAAAGCCTTGATTGGGTACAAGTAGTCCTCAATTGTGTAATTGTATTGAAGATTTCATTCCCTTGTTTTATGCATGGATTTATATAGGGAGTGAATTATGTATTATAGTTAAAAAATTGTTAGTGCATGAGATGGTCAATCATCGACATTATTTCTTTCATGTGTGTTTTGCAAATAATTATCATCATTTCAATGTAAATGTTGATGATTCTTTGTAGCATGTGAAAATAGTTGTGTCTTATTGTTTTCAGATCGTAGAGAATATATAACTAATCATTATGTTTATAATTGCATTGATAATTTTAGATTATTTTTGTATCCATAATGCCATGTAGAGAGTGCATTGCAATGTGTATGTTCTCTCAGAACATATGTGGTCGATATGTGGGATTGACTAGAGTGCGTTTCAAATCTTATATTGTGTAGATTTGATTGTTTTCTTAGTGATTGTTTTCTTAGTGATTGTTTTTCTAATATATATTGAAAAGTTTTTTTATTTATTTTAATTGAACATCTAGTTCTTATGTCTGCAGTATTAAATTGAAAGCAATGGAGAAAAATGTCGGCACAAGTGATACGAAGAAGGCAAAGAATTAAAAAGCCCCTAGCAAACATGGATTTTGAATCTCAAATAAAAAAAACTATCTCCCAGATTCGGCCTGACAAACAGACTTAGTATTGAAGTATAACTTGGCCTAAATAAGTAGACGGTTTAGTGATACAATTTCTTCAGAATCCTTACAAAGTTGTAATTGGTTCATAAGCTCTAAAAGACAATAATTCTACAGATTGTAGAAGCTATTTTTGAGAATGAGAAATACTCAAAATTGCCAGATTTATTGAAGCGAATGATAGATGGAAGTAAAGTGATCATATTTATGGAAACAAAAAGAGGTTTTGATCAAGTTACTAGACAACTTTCAATGGATGAATTTGCAGCTTTATCCATCCATGATGATAAGAGTCAAGATGAACAAAGATTGGCTTCTTTCTAAATTTAGATCTAGCAATAGCCCTATAATGAAAACAACAGATGTTGCAACTCGGGGTTTGGATGTGAAGGACATAAAGCACAAGAAAGCAAAACGACGACAAAGACCGCACCGACATTGACAATGAGGTAATGTCAGAGACGACATAAATTCGGAGCGGGGGAGTGTTGACCCATGGGTCAACAACACGACATAACTCAATTTCCATACCAAAGTCTTATTTTTTGATATTTATGAAATGATGCAAATTATGGTTAAAAACATCATTTATAATGAGTAGTTATTCTAGTTGTAGAAGTAGGGGTGCAATGGCACTTCCAAATTGTAAATACAAGCCATTTGACCCCTTGAACTCTATTTTGATTTAACCAATGGTAGCCTTAGTATATAAGGTACCTAGGTCATTTTGTAAAGAGAACTTAATCATAATCAAAGTTTTAAGCTGCCATTGACCGTGTGAGAGAGAGAAGGGGAGAGAGTGTGAGCTTCATCCTAACGCTACTTCTTGCTTGCTCATCGCATTGGAGATTCAACTGCACCATCACGATTGGCTTGAAGAGAGCTACACAACAATGCCAAGCATTCCTTGCAAATCGGAGCACGTATGCTAACGCATCTACGAGCTATTTGTGGTTGTAAGTGTATCAAATGATGTCTGTTTTTTGCGTGCAAGTAATCATTATAATTGTGGCAACACTATGTAGCTCCCACAACAAAGGTAGTCATCTCTCTCTCTCTCTCTCTCTCTCTCTCTCTCTCTCTCTCTCTCTCTCTCTCTCTCTCTCTCTCTCTCTCTCTCTCTCTCTCTCTCTCTCTCTCTCTATGTGTGTGTGTGTGTGTGTGTGTGTGTGTGGCTCAACAAGAAACACCCAACGGGCCCGATTAGGGCCCTCTGTATATTAATCTGCAGCCCGCCGGGCTTTACGGTTTTCCCGGTGGGCCCGTAGGGAAAATGCATAAGCTCGATGGGGCGGCCCGACGAAAAAATGCAAAATCCTGAAGGGATTTTTGTGGGTTTCCAGGTTTGTTTAAATCGGCTTGTTTGTGATCATATTAACTGTGATTATGTAAATATATCAACAAGACCTTGTGATCACACAATTTTTTTGGTGATTACGTAAATATTAAATCCCTAATAGACGCAATCAAGCGTCTAAGAATATATGAGAGACTATATATATCAGACGCTTTGGTGAAAGGAGGAGGATTGGTCCATGGACTTCTCAAATTGAGCTCTAGTTTGAGGGTTGAGATTTGGCAACTTGGGAAAATTGCCAAAGTGTTTGATGGTGTACTTTGTCCGCGATCCCAGCATCCACTCCTCGCTCGCCAAAATGTAGTAGAATATTTCTAGTGCATAGATTGTTGTGAATGAAGTCATGACTATGCATGAATTTTGTCATCTGCAGAGAGGAATTCCAAACTCCGAGCAAAACGTTTCGAGCAATCATAAAACGGAGAAATTCCGAACATGATTGATATTTTATAAAAAAATCATAAAAGGAATTTGCATAGCAAAAGACATACAATAGTTTAGCTTTCCATAAAGACAACATCCCCCCCCCCACCCCCCCCCCCCCCCCTTGTCTCTACCCAACCCGCCACTTATTTGAAAATTGGAATATCCAACTATACTCTAAGGTATCCCTACATCATCATTTTAGATTGGCCACCATGGCTGTCGATTTGTTAGTCCTTAGCTTCCCCTTCCTCATGTCTCAGAAACTTGACACTTATAGTGGCACCCCAATTGTGTTGGAGTGGTGCTACAAGCTACCAAGGAGGTTCAATGCTATTGAATTTCTCTGCAGTGCACATCGGTTGTTGCAATTCATATCATTAGTAGGAGCTGTGTGTGATTGTCTCCGAGATCTTTGCTTGCTGCCAATTCGAGGTATTTTTTTTAAGTTTTGGAGGTCGCCACCATGTTCTCTCTCTCTCTCTCTCTCTCTCTCTCTCTCTCTCTCTCTCTCTCTCTCTCTCTCTCTCTCTTTGAAAAAAGCATCTCTTGAGTAGTCTTATGTTTACAAGTGTTTACAAGTATGGATCCACCAAGACAAATCCAGTACACAGACCAAGACGAGAGAGAGACATAAATTCAAAGACTTATTTGGGTATGATCGTAACATCACCCGCATAAATATATTCACCGTCATTCCCATTTGAAGTTTTTGAACCATGCATTAAAATGGTGAATCCCCCATTACTGGGCGCAATGGAGTACAAAGTGTCTCCTTTCTCAATGTGGTACCTAGGTGGTATACTTGTGTTTGTAGAGAAGTGGCTTCACCATCTTGTAGAAGCTCCATGCAATACCACCGCGCCGTTTTTATTCCTGTTTCCGCTTGGTCTAGTAGACTACATGCTCTTGGGTCTCTTTTATGCAGCAGACAGCAAACAACCCCACAAGCACAACTCACAATCGGCTATAGTGGAAAGTCCCCCCTAGGGCTAGAAAAATACATTTTTCCTAACCGATCAAAATAAGGGAAAACTTGAAATTCTCCCAGTTTTTAGGTCAAAATTTGAAGCTTTGGCCGGTAGCTACACTAAAACTTGTGTAAATTTGTCGGTTTTCTTAAAGGCAAGCTCAAAATCTTACCGAGATTTCATAATTTCAGCCGTTTGAAATACACTAGACCCCGTTTTTTTCTAACACTGGTCCCACCACCCCACCCCTCCACCCCCCCCCCCCCCCCCCCCCCCCCCCCCCCTTCTCTCTCTCTCTCTCTCTCCCAAAAAATTTAAAAAGGGAAAATTACCAAAACACCCCTCTTATTTATGGAAATTCCCAAAATACCCCTCAAATTTCAAAAATTGCCAAAATACCATTGTATCTGTTTTGGTTGGATTGCTCAAGATTTTGTAATCTTTATTTCCTTTTTAGAATCCAAATCTTAGCATGTAATTTGTCACAAAATTATGTCTAAAAATAATGAAGCATTTCATCTTGGAAGCCAAGATAACTAGCTCAAATTCTAGTTTTAACATCCTGTATTGATAGATACTCGGTTTCCTTTTGAAAAGCTACCAGTTTTTTCTTCTTTGGAGGAATTTAATCTCACCACCCTTGATATTTTAGAAGTTTTGGGAAATTTGAAGGGAATTTATGACAAAATATTGGGGGAATTTTTTGAAATTTGAAGGGCATTTTGGGAATTTCCACAAATTAGAGGGACATTTTGGTAATTTTTCCCATTTAAAAATATAAAAAAAAACTCTATTGAAACAGCATGTGCCAGCGCAGATTGTTTCAAGAGGTTTGTTTTAAAATTTTGGACCTCTGGTTGACACTTTTGGATTGCTCCACCGTGCCGATTTTCTCTTCATCTGGCCTAGTCTACAAATGCCATTACTCCTCTGGTCTAGAAATATGCTCTCTCGCTTGTCTTATATCAACAATTATGTTATAGAACCCTCTCTCTCAACACTCTCTCTCTCTCTCTCTCTCTCTCTCTCAAACAAACAAAGAAAACCTCCTGGAAATAGTCCCTCTCTCAAAAACAAACAAAGAAAACCTCCTGGAAACAGTCCGGCGCGGCGCGGACTGTTTCCAGGAGGTTTTCTTTGTTTGTTTGAGAGAGAGAGAGAGAGAGAGAGAGAGAGAGAGAGAGTTGGCTCGAACGAGCTGCGCATGTGAAGGGGTTGGCGAGTTGCACATAAAGGGTTGGCTCGAACGAGCTACACTTGAAGGGGGAGGCCCTCTCTCTCAACCGGGGCGGACTGTTTCCAGGAGGTTTTTCTTAAGTTTTACGAGAGAGAGAGAGAGAGAGAGTTGAGAGAGAGGGCCTCCCCTTCACGCACACCAACTTTGGACTGCCTCGGCTACCGGTTATATCACCAACGCAGGCTCGCCCTCGCAGGACGACATCAACTCGCGTTCAGTATGTGCACAACTTGGGCAGCAGCTCCTACTTCCAGCAAGGTAGCAGCGGGCAGCTGCACCACCATTTGCACCGCTGGTTCGACTGTCGTCAACATGTGCGGCAACAACGGCTACACCACCTGCACCAATGCGAGGAGCGGCCTCAACTCCATCCTCTCCTCCTGCGTCGCCAATGTGGGCGGCACCGCTCTCAGTTCCCGAACTTATCCGCCAAGGCAAATTGGGTGAAGGCGAGTACCCATTGACTTGAGCAACATTTAGAGCTGCAATAGGAATTCAACACACACAGAGTCACTCCATGCCAGTCAAGTGGATTACCTTTGCCAACACAGTAGCTCTAAGTGACTAGGGTGACATTCAGTGTTGGGCCAGCAATGGAATGCAACACTCAGGATCACTACTCTGCTGAAAATAGAAGAGAGAGAGCCTTAGGGAAAAGGGTCAAACGATCGACGACACATGGCCCAGAGAGAGAGAGAGAGGGAGAGAAAGAAAGAACGAGAAATCGATGAAGCTCGCCTGCATCCCTATTCGTGTCCGTGTGTGCCGTTGTTGTGTGCGTGCACACAGAGAGTCAAAATACTGGGCTAGTTGTATGCTTCAAAATATGCACGGGTTGCTTTTTTGCGAGATCTCGGTCTCTCTCTCACTCTCTCTCTCTCCCAAAACTAAAAAAAAAACCTACTGCAAACAGTCCGTGGGGAGAGATCGGGAGAGACCCCGAGATTTCTCAAATCAGCTACAGAGAAGCACGCGGGCAGCGTGGCGCGCACGAGAGAGAGAGAGAGAGAGAGAGAGAGAGAGAGAGAGAGAGAGAGAGAGAGAGAGAGAGAGAGAGGCCGGGGGGGGGGGGGGGGAGTGTCGGCATAAATGTTCAGGGAAAATCAATTTCACAAACGTACAAAATTTGAGATTCAAATAGGAAATTTTTCCAAAGAACATACAATTCTTACAATTTAATTGTATTTTCATGAATTTTTCAAGCGGATTTTCTCCTTCCTTCCACCCTTTTGCTGGCTATTTCGAATTTTCAACATGCACTAGCTGGCTACTCACATGCCACTTGGTCAACCTTCCCAGTTTCACTTTAAATCAATAGAAGGGATCTTATATGATTCCCACTAATAAAACGCTTTTAGAATCGTGTCAGGTTACTCACCCAAAGGCTTTTAAAAAAAAGGAAAAATTACCAAAATACCCCTCTAATTTGTGGAAATTTCCAAATACTCCTAATTAAATTTCAAAAATTCCCAAACTACCCTTGTAGCTATTTTGGTTGGATTGTTCAATATTTTTTAGTGTTTATTCCTTTTTGATAATTGAGATCCGTTTTTTGCATGCTTAGCATGTAATTTGCCACAAATTACCTTGCAAAAAAAAGGCAAGTATGTATGTCCAATTACATGCAATTATGTCTAAAGATAATGAAGCAATTCATGTCCAAAGCCTACATAATCAACTCAAATTCTAGATTTAGCATCTTATATTGATAAGCAATGAGTATTCTTATGGCAAGCTACAAATTTTTTAATCTTAGGAGAAACTTAATCTCACAACCAAGGGTATTTTGGACAATTTGAAGAGTCTTATGAAAACTTATGACAAATATTGGGGTTGTTTTGAAAAATTTTGAAATTTGATGGGTATTTTAGAAATTTCCACAAATTAGACGGGTATTTTGGTAATTTTCCCAAAAAAAAAAAACCTATTGGAAACAATCTACGTCGGTATAGAATAAATTCTCATTAGTTGACTTGGACCTTTACAACCCAAACTTCAATTGCCCATGTTTATGGGTCTCAATTATCAAATCTATTGAGAGCTACTCTTTCTCGTGGGTGACCATGGAGTGAGATTTTTGATCAATCCTGTTTAGCTCACTTGTTGGGGAGGCAACTATCTGTTTTGCACAAGAATTGGGATGTTTGGGAGAAAGTGCTCATTTTTTTCTTTGCTCGAGAATGGTCACTCGCCGTTTGGTAAGACTCTCTGCAGAAGAGCGTTGCGAATCGGCAAAATGTTGTCTATAAACTGTTGTACGGTTTTAGATGTATGCTGAAACTCTCTGATTGCAGGCTTGCTTCCATCATGATGACATGCCTAAATCCATTGCTCAAGGTGACCTCCATTCCAAAGATTAAAGATCAACATAGGCCTTTTGCTCTAACGAACAAGAGCACATGGCAATATCATGCCACAATTCTGAGCAGTAGTAGCAGATGCTTTCTCTAGCATTGTTTGCAATGTTGGCTTTCTTCCTATCTAGTCCTTGTAGATCTTTGCCACATAGACAG
The DNA here is from genome assembly GCF_014529385.1 of Adiantum capillus-veneris. Lineage (NCBI taxonomy): Eukaryota > Viridiplantae > Streptophyta > Polypodiopsida > Polypodiales > Pteridaceae > Adiantum > Adiantum capillus-veneris. Next base: position 15,941,610 of record NC_140945.1, on the reverse strand, counting down.
GATCTTTGAAGAGAGGATGGGCCACTAAAACTTGTTTCACATTTGCAAAACGTTCTTCACCTAATTGGGGTGCTTGCAAGTGAAAGATAGAATGTTCTCCAAGTAAGTGTAGGACAGGAGGACAAGTAGTATCGTACAGGTGTATAGCTAAGGGCTCATCACTTGAAGGAGGAGGCACATCCTCTTCTATCCTAGGACGTTTTGAAGAGCCTTTGACCTTATCCTTGCCTTCAATTCTGAATGTAGCTGCGCCACAAGCTACGCTTGCTCTTTGATTCCAGGTTTGGCTTTTCTTTTTGGATGAACCATACTCTCAAAGCTTCTAGTGACTTGGCCCATGCTTAATTTATTGTGTTATGCATTACTCCATTAGTGTACAGAGCTGGGTCAAATGAAACAGGGAATGCACTGCACAGTTTTAGCCCACTGCTCCATAAGTTCAATCACAAAATCATCAAACTTTATTTGCAGTGGATCAAATTCCCGACACAAATGATCGTCTGAAGCTCCATAGAGAGATAAAACTAGAGCATCACAAATAATTTTGCAATGCTGATGCGTTAACTTTGTCTCTACCATGACTGAAGCTTGAAAATACATGAAGCAAATATAAGGTAGATCTAGAATAGATATAAATTTGACATATATGTCTGTAAATAAATCTAAACAAAAACATTTCATGGACAATAATAACAACCAACAACGAAAGAACTAAACATATATAATTCCTCCCTGTAGTGCTACGTGTTGGTCAACAACAGCCAGAGAAAAAAAAGCATATAATACCAATCTCCCTGCAGTGTGACGTGGTAGTCAGTAGCAGTCAAGGACGAAGGATTTAAAATACCTAGCCCCTTTTTACAGTGCGACATGGTGGTCAGCAACAACTTGAAACAAAAAATCTATTAAATCCAATCAACTTGCACTGCGGCGCGATGGTCAACAATAGTAATGAGTGAAGGATGTAAGATATCTATCCCCTCTCTGCAGTGCAGCACAGTGGTTAGCAACAACCAAAAATGGAGAATCTATTAAATCCAATCTTCCCATAATGCAACGCGATGGTCAGCAAAACAACCAAGAACAAAGGATTAAAAACCCTAAACCCCTCCCTGCAGTGCGACACGGTGGTCAACAACAACCAGAGACGAGGAATCTATTAAATCCAATCTTCTTGCGGTGCGGCATGATGGTCGGCAACATCCAAGAACAAAGGATTTGACAACCCTAAACCCCTCCCTACAATGCAACACGGTGGTCAGCAATAGACAAAGACAAAGAATCTATTAAATCCAATCTTCTTGCAATGTGACACGATGGTCAACAACATCCAAGAATGAAGGATTTAAAATTCCTAAACCCCTCCCTACAGTGCGACACGGTGGTCAACAATAGACAGAGGCGAAGAATCTATTAAACCTAATCTTCATGTAGTGCGACGCAATGGTCAACAACAACAAGGAACAAAGGATGTAAGATAGCTAATCCCTCCCTGTAGTGCAACTCGGTGGTCAGCAAGCCAAAGACCGAAAATATAATTGCACATCCTAAGCTACTCCATGCAGTGCAACACGAAGGTCAATAGCAGTCAAGGACAAAACATCCAAATTCTAACCTCCCTTGCAGTGTGTCACGAGGATCAACACAGCCAAGGACAGGTGTCCAAACTCTCTCTCTTTGCAGTGAGACACGAGGATCAACACAGCCAAAGAAAATGACCAACTTGCAAACTAACACTGAGATGTGAGCAAAGCTCCACAACAACAATGCTAGCAAATACAACGTGCAAACTAACACTCAGATGTGAGCAAAGCTCCACAACAACAATGCTAGCAAAGACAACCTGCAAACTAACACTGAGGTGCGAGCAAAGCTTCACAAAAATAGCACTAGCAAATACATCTTCACAAAAAAAACATAAAAAATAGTAGAAGAGATTATCTAACTACCGCGATGGCACTGACGCTCTCGGCGATGGCTCTCTCTCTCTCTCTCTCTCTCTCTCTCTCTCTCTCTCTCTCTCTCTCTCTCTCTCTCTCTCTCTCTCTCTCTTTGCTCTGCTCTGCAGAGTGCTTGCCACCACGTCTCTTTTGGTTCAGCCATGTTAATGGCTTTCCGCAACAATGTCAAAATTATATTTTATCTTGGAAGTGGTGGTATATCCTCCTTTGTAGTGTAAATTTACTAGTCAAAGATAAAATTTCTCTTTTGAAAATTTATTAGCCCTTAATTTTTAAGGTGAAAGTTTGGTAAATGTAAGCAACAATATAAGTAAAAATGCTTCTATTTTTTGTATAAATCTAGGTTAATTGTTTAATTTGTCTTGAAAGTAACGGCTTGAAAAATTCTTTTTAACAAATAATCAATCTCAATTTGACTGGGTAAGCAATTTAATGATAATTTATTTTACAATAGAGCGCCTAGAAACGTAATCATTAGCACATGGTTAAAGTACATTAAAGTCTCCTTCAAATCTTTTGTCTTATGAAGTCATCAAACTTGCTAAATTTAATCTTTTTAATTTTATTTTTATCTTTTTTTTTGTTCAAAACTTTGCTTTGACTAGTTTAACAGGATTACACCCACTCACCCACACCCACATGTCTCAGGGCTTGACCCATAGTGGGGCTCTAAGTGAATTTTACTTTTATCTTAATTTTAGAGCTCTCTCTCTCTCTCTCTCACACACACACACACACACACACACACACACACACACACATACACACACACAACAACAACAACAACAACAACAAATAAAAATGACATATAATTGTAAGTCCAATTTTACTGTTTTTATTCAAAACACCTTTTTATACAAAATAATAAAATCTTTTTTAGTTTTTAAAGTATCTTAATTTCATGGCCTTACATTACTTAGCCTTTCTATTTTTTAATTTAATATTGATTTATTTAAATACACCTCAACTAAGAAAGGAGTTAAGCTTATATTTGATGTGAAGTATTGAATTAAATTTTTAAAATAATTAGGTTAGTAAAAAATATTTTCATTGAAAAGTTTTGTATGGATCCATCTTATTGAATTGTCTGAGAATGCCAACATAGCCCTTCACCTTGCTTTAGAATGCTAACGTGAACTATTTTCATTTAAAAGTTTTGTATGGATCCATTTTATTGAATTGTTCGAGAATGCCAACATAACCCTTCACCTTGCTTTAGAATGCTAAAGTGAACCTTTACAAATCACCTTGTTTTTGTATGGATGTGTGTGTGTGTGTGTGTGTGTGCACGTGCATGCGCGTGCTTAGTAGATATCAATGTATGTGTGTATTTGTGCACATAAGAGTGTGTGTGTGTGTGTGTTTTTATATATATATAAATCTATGTACCCCTATCATTGAGGATGTTATTCAAGTGCCTCACCAACTGAGCTATATCATAGTATGATGAAGCCTTTGTTATGGTTGAATACGTTTCAATAAGTGCCTACAATCACATGTCAATTTTGTTGTGTTTTAATATAAAAGTATATTGTCTATTCTAGACACATAATCACAAATGCCATATATGTTATGAAGAACCCTGCTTAAACAAGATAAAAGGCTGACCTGATATTAAAAAAAAAAACCAATAAAAAAACTAACCCATTGTCAAATTCAAACAAGAGATTATTTTAGTGTTTTCATGAATAAAATTAACAAAATAATAAACCAATTTAATGAAATAGACATGTATGAAGGCCTTAAATTTAAATGACTCTTTTACAAATATATTTGATCGAGCCTTAATGTACTGGAAATTCAATTTTCAACAGCCTATCGGCAATGATTTCTTGTCCACTCTTCATAAAATGATAAAGAGCGATAAGTACTATCCATCCTCATCATGGATAACAACATTTCAAGGTCGAGGGATGCCAGCGAATAGAATCAAGGCATTATGGAGATGCATGATTTTTCCTATGGATGCCACCTTCAAAGATATCATGGATATTTTTGTCATGGATGAACAATTTATAAATGTTGAACCTCGCAATGATTGGTTTAGAAGGAGATGGCAAGAATCTGAAGTGAAAAAGTGAGTCAACTTCTTTTATTTATGGTTTTGATTATGTATATATGTTAAATTTCCTTATAGTTTTTCTCTACATGCAGTGAACCTGTTTGCAGCCAGCAAAGAGAAAGCAAAATGATATTTTGAAATAATTGGAAAAAAATAACACCGACAAAAAAAAATGGAACATTGTAACATTAAGTGATGAAAGCATTCATGATGTTATCATGATATCCAATAGTGATAGTGATGAAACAGCACAGATTGGAGATGATTACATACCAATATTTTCTAAGAAAAACATAAACATTGTTGCATTGTAAATCATTGCCGTTAATTGTAAAGTTTGTCTCTTATGACTTATCAATTTGTTTTTGTTTACATCCCAAATTAAAAAATTATTCATGTTTAGACCTCAAGAGTACTTTAAATCTCAAGTCTTTGAATATGATTGTAAATAGTATCTCTTATCATATCGACTTCTTTTTGTTTAGATCCCAAAGCAAAAATGGAAAGTCAAGAGAACTTTGAATCTCAAGTATCATTAATACCGTTGGACGATACAACCATGCAGAAGCTTCATGAATGTTTAGTAGAGATTTGGAAACAGCTTCGTGGATCAAATGTTGAAGATTCGACATCTTTGAGAGACTTTGTCACTAAATCATTTGAATCATTGAAGTCTTCAGTTGATAATTTTCAAGCAGATATTTCATATGTTCAAAGTTCTAGATTAGAAGAAGAGATAGATCGACTCTCGAAGGAGGTTTCATTATTAAAAATACAACTAAATAGGTTAAATGCTATCTTGGTAAGAACTAACAATGTAATGGACATATCAAAAAATGCTCAAAAGTAAATTTCTACACAATCTATATTGATTGTCATTTACTTCTTTATGTACAATAGAGTTTAAAGGAATCTTTGAGTTAGGAACACCTTTTAATTTTTTTGAAGCCTTAGGAATACCTTTTAAGTATTCCTAATTTTTATTTTTTTTAATGGAAGTGGCCAGTATTCCTTTTTTTGTTTTAATGGAAGTGGAAAAAGGTATTCCTAAATGTTTTTTTTAATGGAAGTGGCCAGTATTCCTAATTTCTTTTTTTTAATGGAAGTGGCCAGTATTCCTTTTTTTTTTTAATGGCCAGTATTCCTAAATTTCTTTTTTTTAATGGAAGTGGAAAAAGGTATTCCTAAATTTTTTATTTTTTTTAATGGAAGTGGCCGGTATTCCTTTTTTTTAAATTGGAAGTGGCCAGTATTCCTTTTTCTTTTAATGGAAGTGGCCGGTATTCCTTTTTTTATTTTTTTAATGGAAGTGTGAAAAGGTATTCCCAATTTTTATTATTTTTTTAATGGAAGTGGCCGATATTCCTAAGTTTTTTTTTTTTTAAAGGCCAGTATTCCTTTTTTTTAATGGAAGTGGCCAGTATTCCTTTTTTTTAAAAAAAATTAATGGAAGTGGCCAGTATTCCTAATTTGTTTTTTTAATGGAAGTGGCCACTTATTAATGGCTTTAAAAGAATTAAAAGGTATTCTTAAGGGCTTAATAGATGGTCCCAAAAGTGGTGAGAAAGTGGTGAAAGGGTCCTTGAAAGTACTTTTACATAGCTCTTAAATGCTTACTAGGTGGTTATGAAGTTTACACCAAGTGGTAAGGATTGAGTGAAGAGACTTCTTTGAAGTGCTCCACAATGTTGAATGGTGCTTAGAAAGTACTTCAAAGTGCTTTCAAGGAACCAATCTGCACTCTGAAGCACTTTCTCTGCTCACAAGGAGTACAAAGTGGTGACTTGGTGGTAAGAAAGTGCTTTGAAGTTCTCAATGTTACTAAATAGGTTGTTAGAAAGTGATTTAAAATGCTTTATGCTGCCAAGAAAGTGATAACTAGGTGCTTAGAAAGTGGTGACTAGGTGGTTAGAAGGCGCTCTAAAGTGCTCAATGGTACTCAATAGATGGTTAAAAAGTGCTAAACAAGTGGTTAGAAAGCCTTAAGAAATGCCTAGAAAGTGTTTTGATAAGATTTTTCAAGAATTTTTTAATTTTCTTTATATTCTTTAGAAGAAGTTGAATAGAAGCATTCAAGATTGTGCACTTAAGTCCATCCAAGCATGAAATGATCTTACTCTCCGCTGTTGTTTATGCTATGGTTGGCAGCAAAGGAATATGGATTTAGAATTTGAATTAGAAACCTTGACGTCTCGAAGAGAATTTATGGATACATCCATCCAATATATCCAGGGAAAAGGGTAGAGGCATCATTGTCCCTTCACCGTCGACTAAAGCCTCTGTTTTGAAACCATTTGTGTGTATTGGGGGTGACTGTGTTGCATGGGGGAAACCCCTCTCAGCTAACCACATGGCATGGGTCTTCTTGCTGGAATGTCAACACAAATATCACCCATTTTTCTTTGTAGTTCTATGCGGCACTATGGCAGAGTGCACTCACCCATTGTGCACAGTAAAGATTCTAGAAATTGCCAAGTGCTGGGCACTGGGAATTGAGTACACAGAACTGGAGGGTGGGTTCACTATACTCATCTTAAATCCACTTGTCATGTTATAAGTCCCTTAACATGATTTTTTCTTAACAGAAACCAATGCTGACAAAAGTTCTCGTCTGCTTGAACTTGACGAGAACAATACAGAACTGTTTGAACTTGACGAGAACAACATAGAGCCATCCAAGGGATTTCAGCATGGCAAGGCTGTTGTAAATAGTGGGCATAGAGTGGAAGACCCTGAGGCTGAACCCTTGGTGGTTGAGAACCATGGCAAGGAAACCATTGGACATGACTCTAGCAAGCTCTCAACCGACAACCAAGAAGGTAATGAAGTGTATATATGTAGTGTTCCATTTTTGTTCGAGCAAATTTTGGTTTTTGTCCCCCAAACCTTATTGTGATCCCAGAATTGGAAACCGCAAATAAAGTGGAGGATGCAAAGGATGTAAAGACATTATGAGGAATTGCAGATACCGTGAGGAAGAAACACAAGTGACAACAAGAGGACGGAGTGCATCATCCAGATCCAAAGGAAGGTACTAATCAAGACCCCCCCAAAACCTGCACACGTTGGAAACTTTAAGTTACATGTGCTTTTTGTGCTATTTACTTATTTTGAATATAAGATATATTATTTTGTCTCATGGTGTCAATCTTCACTACAATTTACTAGGTGTGGTTTTTTGGGCACAGTAGTAAAAATACATATTGGTAATGTTGGGCACTGGCATTGTGCTCAAAAAGACCTAGGTTTATATAGTCCTTTATATATATATAAGCCCATAAAAAGAAAGTAGCCAAACTGCATGCAAAGGACATTTCACAAGAATTTGGATTGCTCTTTGCGCGTCATTTGGTTAAAACCCCTTTTAGGGTCTTTTTGGCATTTTCTCTCGCTCGGGGTGTTAGATATTTAGGCATTCTTGACGCATTGGCAATGTCCAAATCTTCAAATTATGACATTAATTGACGGTTTTGTATTTTTTTTTAATTTCAATGATATAGAAAGCCGTATTGAATGAGCGACTCTGACCTCGTGAAATAGACAATTGCATTTTTAATGAAAAAGGTGACTTTTTTCAAGGATCGTTGGCTCATTGAATGAGTAAGTGATACTTTTTTCATATTTTTGTTAATATCAACCTATTTTTGTACGTAATGTTGACCCTTCTCTCATTGGAGGAGGTATTTTCTCTCTATCTACTAAAAGGCCCTCCAAAAGATCTCCAAAATTTTCTAATTCTTTGGAACTTTGGTAGTTCATCAAATGATTCTTCAAAACTTAGAGATGTACAGTACCCAAACCACCAATTCTGGTACTCTGCAATCTGCACAGTATCAAGTCCCTGGGATTGGTACCCAGAGTTCCAAACCTGGCACTTTACAATGTTGTGGGTAGTATTTTTACATTACCAAGTCATTAATACTTTGGTACTTTGGTACTTCATCCACCAATGACCTTACAAAACTTAAGACTAATCAGTACCCAAAGCACTCATTTTGGTACTTTACAATGGCTTGGGTACTATTTGCATAGTACCAAGTCTTTGAGGCTAGAATTGTGCTGAATTCTTTGCTAGCTGAATTCTTAGTTTCAAATTTGGTACTTTACTATCAATTTTTGGGTCTGGTTATTGTAACTTTTGAATCTTTCATCTCTGTGTCATCTTCAAGTATTCTAACCTACATTTTTTTCATATTTCACGTGGAGCTGTACAAGAGATTCAAATGAGCGCACCCCACGATCGAGCTGTCTCTTAGGTCTTTTGAGTCCTTGAAGCCATTCTTTGTTTGAAAGCTAAACTAATGGTATACTTTTTGTTGTGTGTATCATGTGCAGATGCTATTCCTCAAGGCGGATTTCAATCACATGCAAAAAAAATCACTTTGGGCATCATGAAAAAGCTCATACCTACAGATGTTCCGTGTGTTGTAGCAATAATGATGCAACGCAAACCATGTAGTATGGAAGCACACAAGTAGTTTGTGGGAATCCATTTTTTGTCCCCAAAGACACAATGAGTTCCACGCAAAGAATGTTCTTGATGGTCCCCAAAGAGTTGGTCTAACGGTAAGGCTTTGGCCTCTCAACCTACGGGTTGTGGGTTCAAATCCCCTGTTGGGTCACACTCTAGAGGGACACCTTGTGCTCACCTGGTGTTCATGTTGCTAGGGCTCTTGCCCTTGGACACTCAAGTGCATCCTCCTCCTGGGGTGGGTCACCTGAGGAGGAGGTTCCTAGCTGGTTGCTACGAGTTCTCTCCGTCGTTCCCAGCATGTGGTGCATCAATTAGGTGGCCATGGTGATGCCTACGCGTGGCTCTTGCCAGATGGTACGTGACTCTTGCCCGATGGTACGCGGCCCTTGCCCGACCATGTAACATGGCTAATATTTGGAAGGGATAAGCACCTCCCCCTGTGGGCCCTCTGGTGTGTCGAAAAAAAAAAATTCTTGATGAGACATAACCACGTTGCCCTTCTACCATATGAGATTTCCAACAATAGCAAGGAGGTGTCTATCAAGGTGTTCATGGACGTTAGCATTGGACATGTGGTTGATTATGGAAGCAAAAAGAAAATAAAGGACTTGGTTCTACAAAGAATGCCAGGTGCTTCTTTCCATGGCCTTTTTGCAAAGAATCTGAAATATTCCATCAAGCACAACTTCATCTTTTGGTTGCAGGCACAACAGTTTAAAGAAAGCATGCTTCTATTTCCTAGCAATGTTGTTGTACCCGTAATTGAATTTGTGGAGAATGATTCATTCAAATTACAGAATGAAATACAATCGATGCATTGGTGGTTAGCACACATTACAATCCTTGTGCATATTACATATGCTAGAAATTCGGGAGGTGCCGTACAAAAGACACTGCATTTCTACATATCTAATGATAAGCAGCATGATACTTTGTTTGTGCAGCATAGCTTTATGCTTCATGAAAGGTGGCTAAAAGATCAAAGTCACCATTTGTGATATCATTGGGTGTGGTCAGATGGTGCAACATCACAATTCAAGGCACGTCGACTTTTTTTACTTTGTTGCCGTGTACCATCAATTGAAAATCTTGCACATGATATGGAACTTCTTCACATCGTGACATGGAAAATGGGATCACGATGGAGCAGGTACTATCACCAAGAGAACACTAATGCATGAGGAGCTGAAACTAGATGGGGCGTCAATGAACGGTGCGGCTAATGTTGTTAATTTTCTAAAGGCAAAATTTGGAGACATGGCTGGGTCACACAGAGAGTATTTTGGCTGGTTTCAAAGGATGAAGTGCAATGGGATATCCAGTGGGAATGTCAATGAATCCAAATCTCGTGTCCGACCCCATTAGGAAATTTCAGAGGTCATTTGGAGGGCCATATGAAGAGAGAGAAAAATAGAGCGCGTCCAATGAGCATGAAGGCTACGTTACGTAGGAAAGTACGTGGAAAGACTCAAAAAATAGGAAAATAGCATAAAACTTTCACGAAACTAGGATTGTAGCATAGTAATTTCCTTCCTTTTACCGAGCTTTTAGGTGCTTGCATGTGGTCCCACTTCTGATATTCTCTTATGGTCATTAATGTACTGGAGGGTGACCATTAAGCCCGCACAAGATATTGGAATTCTAAAACACTTTCCCTCCATTAGAATGCTTTCAAAGTGAATCTCCCTCCACTAAAGCTTTTCTCTGAGAGCTATGGCGTCCACGTCTTCTCGCCCAAGAGGCTCCAGGTGTTTACTGTCTCTCACACCAACAACCAACAACTGCACTTTGCCTAGAAGGCCAAGTAGTAGCATATCCTCAATTACAATACCAGCTTCAATAAGTGCAGAGAACCAATGGGTTGGACAAAGGATAAACAAAGGTTCATGGGTCCTCATGCAACCAAGAAGACCCAAGAGGTCTAGTGGTATCAATGTTTACCGCTCAGCATGGAAGGCCAGAGTGTTGGATTTCAAAGTTGAAATCGGCAAAAGATCTGTAAAGGAAGTTCTTGTTCAGCATGTGTTTACCCATCCTGAGGTGATAGCAAACGGTGGAAATGTATCAGATATACATCAACCACGTTGCAATTGTAAGTACTCTTGACATGTGAACTTACTGATACTCTCATTATAACTTTTCTTATATATTTTGCAATGTTTCTCCCGCTTGTTATGAGTAATGTCTCCATTCTTCACAGCTCAATTACATTAGATTTGTCATTTGTACTTATTGATACTCTTAGTTTAACTCTTCTTATATATATTGCAGATGTTTATCCCTCTTCTTATGAGCAATGGGAGCCTGTGGAGTGCATAATAGGCCTCTTCCATGTTGTTCATGCCCACATTGGTTCTCTACAGTACTCAGAGAGGAGCAGCAAAAGACTGGCTGATGAGGGAATCTTTTTTTATGACCACTTTTACCAACTCAGCTCAGGGAATAAGAATGGCATGTTGGTGAAAGTGCCTCTACCAACCGATTGGAACACTGTGGATTGGCCAGTTCCCGAGGAAACAATGGTGGAGGCAATGCGAAGTAAGCTCTACAAGGATATACAAAGGTCTCTACGTAGCTCTATTCCTACCAAACTGGTTAGAATTGCAAACTTCTGTCCTGTTGCACTCTTCATAGAGTTGTTTCATAGCTACAACATCCGAGTTACAAAAACTATGTTCATGTGCAAGTCATTTCAGCAGTCATCCTGTGACAAACTTCTTGACAAAGGATGGTATGCAAAGGAAGAGATTGGTTTACGGTGCGAGGTCGCGCTTGATACTCTAGTTGTCAAGTACATGATTGCAAGCCAATCACTGTTACTCTCATTTTGGTATATGCGATCACAAATGCTAAACGGTAAGTGCATTCCTATGGACCAGGTTTCTGCAGGTTTGGAAGATAATCCTACTGTGGATGTGGAAGTGATTGATAAAGAGCATGGCCTACTATTGGTGGTTACAATAAGGGAGCTATGCAGTCTTCAACATTTGCGAAATGACATCATTGAAGAGTCAATGGACAAGGATCTATCAGATTTTTCCTTTTTCCTAGCTGGCCGTAAGGTGATGCGGCGAAGGGAAAAAGATATTTTGTGCAAAGAGTTGGATGGCCGGGTTGAAGTAGTGTCAATGTAACAGATATTCTTGTGAACCCAAGTGTATACAAATGACTTTCAAGACATGAAGTTTATTGAGCTCATTTTTCAATTGTGCCCTGTGAAAAAGTGTGCTTGAAATACATTTCTTTACCACGTCAAATCTCTCTCTCTCTCTCTCTCTCTCTCTCTCTCTCTCTCTCTCTCTCTCTCTCTCTCTCTCTCTCTCTCTATATATATATATATATATATATATATATATATATATATATATATATATATATATATATATATATATACATATATATATATATATATGTTAGACAAGACAAAGACATGATAGGAGAATCATCTTAATTCATTAGAAAGTACAAACTCGTCCGTGAACAATGGACTGAGATACAATTTCTGTAAGTATGGAATCAGAATGTCTTCAAGGTAAAAATCGAAGGAATGCCCCTCGAAAGAAGGTGGTGAGACAGTTGTTCCCGACGGATTTAGTTCTCCCTTTTCAGGAGTATCATCAATTAGTAGTGTATTAGTTGCATCAAAGGGTACACCGATTTGGCTAAACGGTTTGTACAAAAGAGGTAAGTGTGGTTTTTTAGGGTGGTAGTGGCCCTCAACGGTAACGCATTTTCTTTGATCATACAAAAAGGCAAAATCTGACGTGTGAGCGTGGCATACACTGCAAACTATTGCAACTAGTGGCGACAAGTTTTGCCTTTGCATTGAAGACCATATGGCAACTCTGAAGCGCGGAAGAAGAAACTGAATAAATTCCTTGGTTCCTGGACGAACCACGACTCGACAAGTTCCCATCCGAAACGTTTGCAAATCCTCAAAGGGTCCTCTGTCACCGAGAGGCACCCGCATCAGCAGCAATCCATTGACGTCCAAGATAATCAACCTCTGTAAAAGTTGACAAGTACATATAAGTAGTTAGAAGCTGAACATATTTTTCCATACTTGAATAGACATTACCGGAACAACCGTATCTACAGGTAGCAAGGGTCCATACTGGGTCTCTGTAGTGTTCATGTCGTTGTTGCTCTCCTCCGCTTTATCTTCATAGTCATCATTCACATCTTCATCAGGGGTCTCCCCCATGGCTCTTTCTGCCTCATTCAAGGTTTCCTCCAAGGTCTTTTCGTCTCCCTCGGTTGATCGGCTTGCCTCATACATCCTTGCCTGATCCATATCATTTTGCTCATCCCTAGGCCTGCTTTCCTCATCCATATCCTTTTGCTCATCTATAGGCCTGCTTTCCTCATCTTGGGTTTCAGCCATAGGCTCTTTTGGCTCCTCCACTGGCTGACTTGGCTCTTTCATTGTCTCCTCAGGTTGTACCTTAGCACCTTCCATATGCTCATTTGACCTTTCCTCATCCTTGGCTCTTTCATCTTCTGCTGATATGACCCCCTCGGCCCGTTGTGATTCCATTGTATCGGATGTAGGGGTTTGTCGTGGTGGCACGTCATGTTTTGTAAGATCAATAGTGCGCTCATCCAATCCGCTATCTTCAAGCTCTCTAGGGCTAGACATAGTAAGCAGGTGTTGTATTAAACTTACCCGATATCTTTGCAAATAATCATATGTGTAGTTTTTTAAAGCACTCTGCAAAATTGAAAGACCACATGGTGAGAATTCTTTTATAGACTAAACCAAAACTAACTGAATGCATTGCCAAATGGGTACCTTAGTCATGAAAGGTTTTAATGCAAAGTAGCTTTGCAGTACATATTCTGCATGGAGAAGACATCTCCAGCCGCAAGAATTTC